>NC_092708.1:377363275-377995363 GCF_047496885.1 Scyliorhinus torazame
CCCAGCAGAAACGAAGTCACTTCTCCAGACCCAGCCATACCAGATCTGAACAAAGGCCTTGTCCCTCTGCCAAAGCCGGGTGCCTGAAGTTAAGTACAGGTTGTTGTAGTGTCAGGTGTAATTAAGCTTGTAGTGTTTTATGTTGCATGTCAAAGTAATTCTTGTGTGTAAATAAACTATCGTTGAACTTGAACTAACTAACTGGTTGTTTGGTCTTTGATCGATATCCGGTAAAGCCTTGTGGTGGTACCTGGCGACTCTGAAAAACAATATCATCATTAATAATTGTCATATCAGTATCCAGTTAAAAGGAGCAACATTATTGGCCTCTCCGAGCCGAATTGGCAACAGCAGACACACATGTTAAAAAAAAACTGTCTCTTGAAGCCTGCACACTACGTTCAAAGAACCCAAAGCATGTTTGCTTGCCTGAGCGCAAAGGCAGAATGCTAATTGCACATGACAGAAGGTATTATGTGTAAACTCCGGCAGTTCCCCTGAAGAAAAGAGTAATCAGAAAAGATCAAGTTAAAGCCAAGAAAAACTGGCAGACTTGGAAACCCCTGGGGCAGGTGCAGATTACTACATAATACTCAATTAGACAATTTCAATTCAGGCTGACTGCGTAACATTCACATTTCACGGCACAGTCGGCATCACCTGCGATCCGTCTTGGACACTGACGGTTATCAAATTAAAAGAAAGTTTCTTCCAGAGTTGACAAATTCTCATCGGACTAATAAGGGGCAGCAGTAACACTCAGGGTGCTGGAGAAGCACAAATCCAAATAGATGAAGCCGCCCCACTTGGCTGGAATTGTTTCCTCGCTGACAGTTTGATGTTTGTCCATCGCCCGGTGATAGTCTGTCACTAACATGCAGCAAGTGTATTCGGGTTGCGGGTGTGTTCTGTTGTTTGGTGATGTGCTGGCCATTGCAATGTGGTGGACGTGCGTTAGTATGTAGTAACGGGCTTGAAGTTGGTGCCTTTGCCTTCAGAATGCCAAGCAGCGTCAACAAGTCTGGTAGTCGCGACTGGGGAATAACACAGGCGGGAATGAAGCCGCACATTGATGACGAGCGCAGCTCCTGCAGTGGACTTCAGACCCCTTCAGTACCCGCTCCTACGGATTGGGAAAGCTCATAGAAAAAGTAGCAAGAGCACTGCAAATGGAAGTAACAATCGACTCTGTCGATTATTCATTTGTCCACTATGTACGTACTGTGTACGTTCCCTTGGCCGCAGAAAAATACTTTTCACTGTACTTCGGTACATGTGACAATAAATATCAATCAATCAATCAAACAAGACGTGCAAAGAGGAATTTTGATATCCAAGGCACGTCACTTAATTAGTGCCTTTGCACTAGGTTAGTCTCAGTAAAATCTGTGGATGCAGGAAGTTGCAAAGGGACATCAACAGATTAATTGAGTGGGCAAAGCTATGGCAAATGGAGTTCAATGTGAGGAAGCAAGAGGTCATCGACTTTGGATCTGAGAAAGATAAGTTGCAATATTTTCTTCATGGCGAGAGGCCATGGGGCAGTAAAGTGAGGGTTAAGAGCTTAGGTGTCCAGGTAGACAAGTGACTAAATGGGAGTGCACAGGTACAAAAGTGATCAGATTGGTTAATGGAATATTGGTCTTCATCTGACAGGGATTGACATTGGAAAATGAGGATTGTTTGTTTATGTCTGGCTTCAAGTGCACAGAGCTTTGCTCAGACCCCATCTGGGTTCAGTTTTCAGGGCCAATCCCCAAGGAAGAAAAACAGCAGCAGCCGTGGATGTCCTGTGGCTCAGTTGGTTGTGTTCCTGCCTCTCTTTGGGAAGATCTTGGGTTCAAGCCCCTCATCCAGGACTTTATGGCCATTGCACTCACAATGTGGGTCAGCTTTACCCTTCACCCGCCAAGTCCTTGTGACACCTCCCGTCATGCTCCAAGAGGCAATATGCAACACAGCAGCTTGCGTTTATGTAGCATCTTTAACATTACCAAATGTCTTCAGATGCTTCACAGGGAAGCAAATTTTGATATCAAAACACAATGGGAAATATTCCGTCGGATGACCAAACGCTTAATCAAAGAGGTTGATTATAGAGTGAGTCTTAGAGGTTCAGGGATGACCTGGGACCGAGGGAACTGAAGGTACAATTACCAATAGTGGAACAATTAAAACTGGAATCCTTAAGAAGCCAAAATTGGAGCAGCACAGAGATCCCAGAGGATTGTGGAGCTGGAGGAGATTAGAGATAGGGAGGGAATTAAAACCAAGGGTAATAATTTAAAAATCGAGGCTTTGCTTAACAAGGAGTCAACATAGGTCAACAACCTCAGGGGTGAACAGGGTGTGAGCTTGGATGTGAACAGGAGAGCATCAGAATAGTTAAATCAACAAAGGGATGGGTGTAGGGTTGCCAACTGCAATTAAATGTATTCCTGAAGTTTCCATGCCATGACTTAGCTCCAGCCATTAGTCGGCCAACACATCCATCCTCATGACGCACGGCCTTCCTACACCAATTGCAAAGCACCTCGACTCATTACCCAATTGGATGATGATTGACTGTCGGCCAAACACCCTTCCCCCCCCCCCCCCCTTCAATTTTCAGTTGGCCCAATTTAACCACCATGTTGTGACAGGCGCAGATCTGGGCGTGCTGGTTAAATAGCAGGAAAGGCCAAAATCGAGGGCGCATATCAGTTTGCTATCTAACTGCATCAGTCCTGATCGTGAGTTCTA
The DNA here is from genome assembly GCF_047496885.1 of Scyliorhinus torazame. Taxonomy (NCBI): domain Eukaryota; kingdom Metazoa; phylum Chordata; class Chondrichthyes; order Carcharhiniformes; family Scyliorhinidae; genus Scyliorhinus; species Scyliorhinus torazame. Next base: position 377,366,018 of record NC_092708.1, read on the forward strand.
GATCTCGTCCAATATGGCCAGCCTGTCATTAACCCCAATTTGCATTAATTTCCATCTCATTAGCAAGATTGAAGTCGAATGTAACGGTCTCCTGGGATTAACCGGCTCCTCATCCAGAAATCACGCGGGCATCATTTAAAGACGTGACGTTGGCGCAATGCTGAGGGGAACCGATGAGGTGAGCAGCCATTTCTATTTTCCGGCTTGCAGGTCAAGGGCACTGGAGCTGCTGCCCCAGTGCTTGGGGGAGGGGTCCACACAGGGGGGTTGGGCTTGATCGGGGACGTCAGCGTTCCAGGTCGGGGGTCGCCCCTGGGCCAGGAGGGAGTGGTGAAGGGCTTTTTGTCCGTGAGCCCTTCAAGCCATAATCTTTAAATATTGTGGATACCCAGAATAGGGACAACTACAGCTGCTGCTTGTCTGTCCTACCAAACACTTCCAGGACACAGCACTGTTCTTGGTTATATGCTGAAGGTCACTTTAACTCCCTTTGACAGCTGAAGACTATTGCTAATGAGGTATTGACCTTGTTAGTTGTGAGAACAGTTCGTAGCTGCCGGTTGTGTTTGCTGCTTGCTCCTGCTGGTGACTGTAAATGCCTGGAGGCTTCTGTTGCTATTTCCTTTCTTTCCTGTGGCCGGAAAGAAGGGCAATTGTTTCTAAGGTACCTGTGTCCTGGAACACGGGGCTCAGTGCGAGTCCAGTTTGAAGTGATGGAACAAGGGTTAGCACTGTTGCCTCCGGCGCTGAGGACCCAGGTTCAAATCCCGGCCCTGCATACTCACGTCATGGTGGTCGGATGCTGGAACTACAACAATATATTATTATTTACATACAGATGATAATACAGATGGCAATCTACTTATCATCACAATGGCGAGTAGCTCATGAGGGCTCATTTCCAGCATGATATGCCATTAAATATGAGCCACAATCTCACCAACGTGGCCATCGAGAAACATCTCACTAATCGTGCCCAAAGGTTTTCCATTAAATCATGCCCAACATTTCTAGATTTGGTAAAGAAAAATGTTCAAAGAAAGTTTTAAAAATGTTTTTTTTTAATATCCCAATGATTTTTCTCTAGGATTTATCACAGAGCAGTGTCCTGGAGATTGATTCTCAATTCTAGAGAGTTGGCAACCTGACCTGAACGAGGGTTCTCCGATGAGCTGAGGTGGGGGTGGGGGCAGGTAATGTTGCAAAGGTGGGAATAGGAAGTCTTAGGGACGGCATGGGTATATGGTCAGAGGCTCATGTTGGGGTGAAAAATGGTACCAGGGCTGTGAACAGATTGGTTTAATCTCAGAACGTTGCAGAATTAGATTTATTGTCACGTGTACCGAGGAACAGTGAAAATTATTGTTCTGCATACAGTGAGGCAGATCGCTCCATACATGAAAAACATAGGACATACGATAAAAACACGAGGATACATAATGAAAATACATAAACATACACAGCGGGTGAAGTATACGGTATATAGTACTACAACTGTAGAGAAGATACGTAGAAATATCAGTTCAGTCCATCAGAGGGTCATTCAAGAATCTGGGCGAAATTATCCGGTATCGGCGCGATGTCCGCCGACCGGCGCCAAAAACGGCGCAAATCAGTCCGGCATCGCGCCGCCCCAAAGGTGCAGAATCCTCCACATCTTGGGGGGCCGAGCCCTAACCTTGAGGGGCTAGGCCCGCGCCGGACTGATTTGCGCCCCGCCAGCTGGCGGAAAAGGCCTTTGGTGCCCCGCCAGCTGGCGCGGAAATGACGTTGCCGGGCGGCGCATGCGCGGGAGCGTTAGCGGCCGCTCACGGCATCCCCGCGCATGCGCTGTGGAGGGAGTCTCTTCCGCCTCCGCCATGGTGGAGACGATGGTGAAGGCGGAAGGAAAAGAGTACCCCCACGGCACAGACCCGCCCGCGGATCGGTGGGCCCTGATCGCGGGCCAGGCCACCGTGGGGGCACCACCCAGGGCCAGATCGCCCCGCGCCCCCCCCCCCCCCCCCAGGACCCCGGAGCCTGCCCGCGCCGCCTTGTCCCGCCGGTAAGAGAGGTGGTTTAATCCACGCCGGCGGGACAGGCATTCTAGCAGCGGGACTTCGGCCCATCCGGGCCGGAGAATCGCGGGGGGGGGGGGGCCGCCAACCGGCGCGGCGCGATTGCCGCCCCCGCCGAATCTCCGGTGCCGGAGAATTCGGCAACCGGCGGGGGCAGGATTCACGCCAGCCCCCGGCGATTCTCCGACCCCTCGCCCCTGGTAACAGCGGGGGAAGAGGCTGTTTTTGAATCTACTGGTGCGTGTTCTTTGGTAAGGGTAGAGGTCTTTGATTATGCTGCCCGCTTTCCAATGGCAGCAGGAGGTGTAGATAGAGTCAATGGATGGGAGATGGGTTTGCGTCATGGACTGGGCTGTGTTCATGACTCTCTGTAGTTTCTTATGGTCTTGGGCTGAGCAGTTGCCAGACCAGGCTGTGATGCAGCCAGGTAGGATGCTTTCTATAGTGCATCTGTAAAAATTGGTAAGATTGAATGTGAACATTGCGAATTTCCTTAGTTTCCTCAGGAGGTATAGGCGCTGTTGTGCTTTCTTGGTCGCAGTGTCGACATGACTGGACGAGGACAGCTTGTTGCCGATGTTTACACCCAGGAATTTGGGAATGTATCGAACAGGAAAGCATCAGCGACTGGAGAACAGCAGCGATGTCAATGGGGGAGAGAGAGTAAGCGCTTCATTATTTGCACCCTTGGCAATGACAAGGTTGGCATTTGTTGCCCTTTTCTCGTTGCCCAACAGCACAGATCATCTAATGAGGGGCACAACTTATTTGCTTTCCCTTTTCTTTGCCAACCCTGAAATCTCCATATTACACAAGTTTTTGCACTTCTAAACTGTGATTGTGCAATCAGTTGGGACAAGGTCAAAACCAATATCCCCGGTGGCAGTTCTTGAACAGGTCTTGGCTGATTTAAGCTGCCAATCATCACCATTGTGTTACAAGTTTCCTCATTGGAATTCATTCTAAATTTCAGTCTCAGGCAGAGAAATCTAATTAGGATTCAACCGTCCCTCATTTGAAATTGAAATGAAACAGCAAGCTAACCACACCACCTTTAATTCACACACCGAAATAATGAATCCCATAGTTAAAAACACAGCTTTGTTTTAAATGAGCAAAAAATCCTAATTAAGTAGCGTGCATTGTACCCTTAAATTCATATTGTTCCCATTTGTTAAATTAATTGCAATATTCCCCCTGGAGTACATCATAAATCAAAGACAGCTTGATTTTTCAGCAATTGACTTTTTGTTAGGCAGTCCAAAGATGGACTACAATAAATAGCAAGATTATGTAAGGCTTGCTGTGGAGAACAGAATATTTTCAGCTCTCACTGTGACTTAGGAGATAATTCCTGCTAGACGCAGCACAGAAACAGACAATTGTGACCCAACCAGTCCATATCATCATCATAGAATCATTACGAAGGAGGCCTCTTTCAGCATCCCATATATCTGTGGCCTTTCATTCCATCAATGGGAGCAGATTGTACTCTGTCCAGAACCCTCGTGATTTTGAACACCTTGATCAAATCTCCCAGCCACCTTCTCCGAGCCGAGGAGAACAGTCCCAGCTTCTCCAATCTGTTCATGTAGCTGAAGGTTCTCATTCCTGGGCCATTCTTCATAAATCTGAGGCGGCATTCTCCGAGCCCGCGCCGGGTCGGACAATCGCCGGGGGGTGCGGGAATCCCACCTCGCCGCTCCGACACCGGGCCGCAGATTCTCCGGCGGACGGAGAATTGGCGGCAATGGCGCCGCATGCCGCCCCTGGGGGGCCGTTGAAAGCGGCCGCCGCGATTCTCCGCGCTCGACGGGTCGAGTACCTGCCGACTCCCGGGGGCGGCGTTCACGTGTGGTCCTACCCGGCAGGACCTCGCCGTTCTGGCTGCGGGGGCTGTCCTGTTGGGGGGGGCGGGGGGGGGGGGGGAGCTGACTCCGGGGGGGTGCCTCCACAGTGGCCAGGCCCACGATCGGGGGCTACTGATCGGAGGGTGCGCTAATTCCGGGGGAGGCCCATGTTCCTCTGCGCCAGGCTCCTGTAGGGCTCCGCCATGTTGCCCGGGGGGGGGGGCGGCGCGGAGACGGCCGTGGCGCGCCTGCGTGGACCAGCGCCGGCCGTGTAGGGGCGGCTTTCGGTGCCGGAGCAGCGCACGGCACCCCGCCGCCGTTCTAGCCCTCGAGGAAGGGGAGAATGACTGGGCCCTGGAGGCCTGTTGACGCCGGCGTCACTTGCGCCGGTTTTGACGCTGGCTTCAACCCTTGGCCGGGATTTCGGCCCTTTCCTGCGTTCTCTCTGACAACTCGCTTCCCTTCCTTCCTAAATGACGGGGCCCAGAATGGAACACAATACTTCAGCTGAGCTGGAACCAATTATTTGTGAAGCATCGCCATTACCCCCTGTCATTTGTACTCCCTGAATTTCACGTCCGTCGGGTGCGCAAGGCCGGCGGCCCTGGAAGTGGATTTAGAATCTGCTCTTGGGCAAGATCATGTTGCAAACGCGATTTCATGCTGGGTGGACAATTAAGGCCCGCCCAGCATGAAATGGGTCTTCCGATTGGCCTCGCGGTGTGGGGCAGGGACAGGAATGAGTCTGGCACTGGGTCCAATGGGAGCTTTAAAAAGGATACAAGCAGCTTGCTCCCTAAGGCTGCCAGGGAATGGTGGGGGAGGATGAGGAAGCTGGCTGCAACAATCCAAAGGAAGATTTTGCTCGGTGGCAATGGCCTCAGCACCCAGTAGGCATGCGATGTGAGAGGACAGGTCTGTGACATGCCCCCCCCCCCCCCTCCCCTCACCATCCCCCCCACCTCTGACGGGTGCCTGCGCATATTCATAGAGGAGATCACTGAGGAGGTGTGAAGTCCTGATGCACATGGATAGCAAGAGGAGGCCACCACATGTGACCAAGAAGGTATGGGCAGAGGTGGCCGCCCAGATCAGGGGCACAACGTGCCAGACCTGAATACAGTCCTGCAAAAGGTTCAGTGATCTTCTGCAGTCAGCAAGGGTTAGTAGAGTTGGTGTGGAGATGTGTGGAGATGTGCATTTGTGTGGCCGTTCCTTATCATGCTCAGGGGTATAAATGTGAATGTGCCAACTGGCACTGAAACCTGCGCCAGTCAAGACTGGGAGGTCTACCCACTTGAGTGCACTGGAGGGTGAGAGGTGTCATTCAGGGTGGTGGGTCAGGCTGGAACGGTGCTTCAGGGAGGGGGCAATAATGGTGCATTCTCTGCTGGCAGTTCAGGGAAACCATAATTTGGGAAAAGAACGGGCGGTGTGGGGCCCAATCAACTGGTCCTGTCCTGGGTTGGACGCCGTTGCAGAGCTCATTCCACCGGTCATGTTGAGGCAGGTGTATCAGAGGAAGGTAAGACGGTAGAGCACAGATACAAGAGTGGCCGGGTGTGCATTGTAGGATCATCTCATCGGAACTGTCAAAGCAAGAGTGTTCATTGGTCCTTCAATCCCAGGTGGCACCATGCTGCAATTCTCCTGCGAGCATGCTCATTGTCTATGTGATGATCGATACCACTGACATGTTGTCTTCCTTCCACAGATGCGCCATCCTCAAGAGGCACCCGGGACCCCGAGGACACCCTTTTTTACACTGGAGGAGGAGACACTTATGCCTGCACCCACGTCACACTCTCTCATTAAACCAGGCACCAACACTGATACAGACAGGTCTGTGGGCACTCGTACGTCAGCTTCAGTTGCAGCCCACAATGGGGAGGACACGGCAGACTGGCATGAGGAGATGGCGGAGGCAGAGTGCCCAGGGTTCCAGCAGTCGGAGGTCAGGGCCACACCGAGCCCGGGGCAGTTAATGAGTCATCAATCAGGGGGCAGGTGCTAGATGTCCAGCGGGCTGCACAGGGGGATCTGACGGAGATCCCGGAGGGTCTGCTTGTTATGATATCAGTCGCGGAGGAGTTCATTCTGAGCATGAGCACGGCATTGACCCCGAGCACTCAGCACACAGTCTCCTCCATTGAGAGAGGGAAACTCTAGCAAATCAATCAGGGGTTCCTGGGGTTAAGCTCGGACCTGCAAGCCCACACATCAGCAGTGAACACAGAGGGTGACTGCCAGTGTGAGAGAGACGGATGAGGCACCGAGTCTCTCTGCTAGCAGTCCGTCCATAAATGGTGAGCAGGAGGCCCAAACGTACGTCACACTGGAGGGTGAGCTGCCTGTCGTCCCTGTGGCTTCTCTCAGGGCACTCCGGACGAGGGCAGCAGCTTTTCCATCCCTCTGCCATGCTGCTGGATGCACCCTTTCAGGTGGAGCCCACTCAGGCTCTCTGCCAGCTAGATGGCCAAGGTCATCAAGGGCAACACAACAGCAGGCTGCCTCCAATGGCACTGCCAGCGAGGGTGGGAGGCACCAAGACGTAGCACCCGCAAACAGAATTTTAAAGCACCTTGAGCATAACAGGGGCTTCTCACGGGTGTAAATGTTGTAAACGACCTTTGTGCTGTAAATGTTAACACCAAAAAGTATTATGTTCATTTTTTTTGTCACTTTGCACAGGATTGATTTTGTTTTAATGGCCTGATTCTGCTTGGTGGTTGTCATAGTTACAGGTACAGCAGGGGCCTGTTAATCTATTGCATAGACTGTGAATAGAGTTTGGGGCCTTTGGTCTGCTCATCACCAATGCCTGGTAAGGAGGGTGTGCCCTTGGCATCAGGTAGATTCGATGCCTTGGCAGTCGAGTGGAAAGTGTGCAATATCAAGGCCCCTCTGGTGTCCCTGCCGCCCTGAAGGTTCCTCACATTTATTTCCATGGCCTCACACTGTGTCTCCCCAGCTTCCTCATCAGATCCATCAGCAGAGTCATCATCTGCAGCCTTTGGAATCCACCAGTGGATCCCCCCCACTGCCAGAGCACTCATTGGGTCACCTGACCCAGGAGTCAGAGGTCAGATGGCCCTTGTAAGTGTAATCTGTAAGCAGGCTGCAGGCCTGCAGTTGTGTTTACATTCCTTTCTTAATGTGGTTAGTTTACAATAATTATGTTGGTCATCCTTTAACATAAAAACTAGCCATCTTCCTCCTCAGAGGAGGCTCTACCAGCTGAGTATATAACCCCCGTTACCAGAAATGCACAAAGCACTGTCTCTTGCAGCTGAGGGTGCGCTGTGCTGAAATCCTCCTGAAAGCTGGCAGAACAATCAGTCCTTAAAAAAAACAGCTAGTAGACTGCAACAAAAATCAACGAGAAACCTCGCAACTCTCAATTCTAACATCACCAAGCTCTCACCTAAACTGACACTGACTAAGCTCCAGAGACCTTTTATCCCATCCCTGGCTGAGAAATTCATGAAATCGTGGTGGCCAGCAGCCCTTGTTGCCCATGCGACAACCTCAAAATAGCCGGGGCAACATAAAATCCCTGTCAGCCGGGTCTTTAATAGTCTTAATTGGCCCTTTAATTGCTGGCGTGTTTGATTCCCACTCCGGTGCACTCATGTAAAATTACATGGGTGCGCAGGCCTGACAGCCTCCCATGCGATTTCACGTGTGTTCGGCTCGGGCGTGCACCGGCTTTCATCACGTAAGATTCTGGCCTATGTTGCAATTTGCTTTCAAGGGATATCAGCGGGACATCACCAGCAGGGAAATCCGATCTTAGTCTCACTTTTACTTTGAGCGGGACACACACACACAGCTCTGATGTCTCCCAGCTTCATAACCATGTAGAAATGTTCTCATGTGCCTAGTCTGAATCAATTAACCCACAGTGTGTTTATCCAATCCCTCATGAGCGATTGTTGCCTTATGTCTTGTGCCGCAAGTAAGCCTGAGATATTGTATCATTATAATAACGTGACTTGGTGTTCAGCGATAGTCAGACAGGTGGCAGCATGATTAAGTACAGGTATCACATGGTGAACAGACCGAGATCATGCTGCATTTCATGAGAAGACCCTTAAAGTTTTAGTTAGACTGCAATAGAATCGCAACATCGCAGAGTGTTAAGAATGAATTGGGTGACTGCGAAGAAAAGTTTCTTAGCCGCTGAAGCAGGCAAATAAGCCATAAATATTTGCCTAGCAATTGGCAATGAAGGTGTGTACAGTCTGAACATATCAGGGTTAACAGCAAGAGAGTTAAAGGAGCTCAAAAAGATACGGACTACATTGGAAGACAAATCCAGAATCAAGTTAAACGTTCGTATTCATCGTCTAGCATTCATGTCATTTCAACAACAGCCTACATAATTCATAGACCAGTTCACCAGCAAGTGCATAGAAAAGGGGACATTCTGTGATTTTTCAACCATAGAGCGAGCAGACAGAATTGTTAAGTTGGTGATCGCATCCACTCTCATGGGAACATTCTAGAAAGATCTGCGAAGCAAGCTCAGAAAGTATTGCATCACAGAGCTGCCTAAGGATGGGCATAAGCATGAAATCATCACAGGTCGATGAGGCTTACAGGTCATAAGTGCAACCTCAACTGGTTACGCACTCACTGGAATACCCAAACCTAGCAGAACATGTGGAAGGTGTGGCCTTCTGACTGCACCATGGAAAGGTTCAGCTTTTCATCAATTCTGCCAGGCATGTGGCAGAGAAGGGCGATGATTGGAAATGGCATGGCAGAGATCCAAACAGCCTGGATACAATGGGTGTCTTCAAGCAAGAAGAATGACCATCCAATAACCCATCAGAAATATATATGTGAGTTCATCAACAAACCAGAAACTGACGATGTTGTGCAACAAGAGGTGAGGAGCAGTGAACACATGTTTGACGCCATCAATCTCATGGGAAACATAATTGCCATCACACTGTCCAAAGTGTTTGCCGAGATTCAAAATAAGAACGTTGATAACCATTCATTATTGGCCAAGATTGACAAAGGGGTAAGTGCCAATATGCTACCTCTGTGAATTCTAAGAGACGGGTATTCACAGACATGAAAAGCCCTGGTGAAACCTACTACCGTGAAACTTTTAGTGTACAACGGTTCACTAATCTCATGTGCAAAAGATTCATAGTCCTGGAGTGCAAGGGCAATCAATCGTCTTGGGTGTCATGGATGTTTTACATCCTGAAAACTAAAGGTCCAGTGATTGCGGATCTACTGGAATGGTGTGACTTCACAGAGTAACAACCCATGGCATCAGTCAGACGTCTCAAGGCAGAACAAGTTCAGAAACTACTCTTCTCACCTCAGTTCATGACCGGACACTGTAATATCCAGAATGTTTCAACAAAACTGTCAGTTTTGAGGGAGCTGCGACATTACACTTGCAGGAGAATGCAAGTATGTCAGTTGATCCCCCATGTAAGTGCAGCACCCACGAACAATACAAATTTCAGGTCGAACTGGATAAAACGGAGAAAGATGTAAACATTAACAAAATGTACAAGAGCACACAGAATGGTGCAGCTCAATCATGCGTCATAAAGGACGGATCATTGAGAGGGTGCCTCGATCCACACCGTCTAATGCTGCTTTGAAATGTCATCCCTACATAATACCAGGATTAGTAGAGTTAATTCTGAGGTGTCCAAGTGCAAAATTCTTCTCAAAGCTTGATGCCAAGCATGGTTACTGGCCACTACATCTTGTGTAAAGTCTCAAGAGCTTACTACATTTTGTACCCCATCCAGATTTTATTGTTTTCAATTGCTTCCTTTCAGGCCAGCTGTTAGCCAGGATCTCTTTCCGGCTCACATAGGCTGCATTACATGCACTGTACTAAGATGCATCTGTAGCATTGATCACATTGCCATTGTAAGAAGAACAAAGCAGAAACAAGACCATCGTTTTTTTTTTGAGGGGAGGCGGTGGTATAGTGAGTGGTATTGTCACTGAACTACTAAAGCAGAAACCCTGGGTAATGGTCTGGGGACCCAGGTTCAAATCCCGCCACTGCAGATGGTGAAATTTGAATTCAATAAAAATCTGGAATTAACCATGACCATGAAACCATTGGCGATTGCTGTAAAAACCCATTTGGTTCACTAGTGTCCCTTTAGGGAAGGAAATCTGCCGTCCTTACCTGGTCTGGCCTACATGTGACTCCAGACTAACTGCCCTCTCAATGACGATTGGTGATGGGGAATAAAGGCTGGCACAGCCAGCGACGCCCACGTCCCATGAACAAATAAAATAAAATCTGCACTTACTGATGCAGGCGGCAGGTAAGAAAGGATTGGTGTTCAACACTCTGAAATGTTCCATCAACATGCAGCAGATCAATGTTTTCAATTCTATTTATTCCAGGACTGGCATATGTCCTGATCCAGGCAAAATAGAGGATATGAAGGACAATCTTCGAAGATGTCCAGTTCTCTTTCATTTCTTGTCTTCATAAATTCCCAATTTCACTCAAAAAGTCTTAATTGCTAAAGGAATTGTTGAGAAACAATGGGCGAGATTCTCCGACCCCCCGCCGGGGGCTGGCGTGAATCCTGCCCCCGCCAGTTTCCGAATTCTCCGGCACCGGAGATTCGGCGGGGGCGGGAATCGCGCCGCGCCGGTTGGCGGGCCCCCCTGCTCGATTCTCCGGCCCGGATGGGCCGAAGTCCCGCTGCTAGAATGCCTGTCCCGCTGGCGTGGATTAAACCACCTCTCTTAGCGGCGGGACAAGGCGGCGCGGGCGGGCTCCGGGGTCCTGGGGGGGGCACGGGGCGATCTGGCCCCGGGAGTTGCCCCCACGGTGGCCTGGCCCGCGATCGGGGCCCACCAATCCGCGGGCGGGCCTGTGCCGTGGGGGCACTCTTTTCCTTCCGCCTTCGCCACGGTCTCCACCATGGCGGAGGCGGAAGAGACTCCCTCCACAGCGCATGCACGGGGATGCCGTGAGCGGCCGGTAACGCTCCCGTGCATGCGCCGCCCGGCAAAGTCATTTCCGCGCCAGCTGGCGGGGCACTTCCGCCAGCTGGCAGGGCAGAAATCAGTCCGCCGCGGGCCTAGCCCCTCAAGGTTAGGGCTCGGCCCCCCAAGATGCGGAGGATTCCGCACCTTTGGGGCGGCGCGATGCCCGACTGATTTGCGCCGTTTTTGGCGCCAGTCGGCCAACATCGCGGCGATACCGGAGAATTTCGCCCCAGGTTCCTTTCCTTCGGCACATAAAAACACCAATACCTCTTCAATGCACTGAAACAGTCATTAGCAGAAGCATTGACATTGCAATGTTCTAATCCTCGATAGATAAGTACTGTGGAGATAGATGCTTCACAGAAAGGCCTGGAAGCATGTATACGTCAAAATGGCAAAACGATTGCATTCGCTTCAAGATCTCTGTCTGGAATACAATCAAACTATTCCAACAGCAAGCGGGAAACATTAGTTTTATTGTTGGAATCATGCGTTTTCATACCTATCTATTGGGGCAATAAAATTGTGGTAAAGATTGGCCACGAGCCACTGGAGCTGATTAAGCAAAAACCATTGACCAGTGCACCACTAAGATCGCAACATCTCGCGATTTAACATTAGGACAGTGAGATTAAGTACAAACTAAGTAATTTGATGGTCACACTCTGGTTGTCAAACCCAGCGAAAATAGATATACCCTTAGATCTAAGCTTTAACCTGCCTGGATCCTATTGGCTGGGGACAATTGGTTACCCCATGTTATTTGGGGAATATGGGCTCCCCCAATGAGAGGGGGGGGGACAATCATTAGCAGCACAGTGGCTGGCCAGTGTGGGACCGGCTAGCGAGGGAACCAGTCGTGAACAATCGAACCTATGTACAGAATCTTGTAAAATAAAGTTACTTTCTGCTTGACGCAACAAACCCATGCTGGATTCTTCCTGGACCTCACAAAAAGTTGACTTCATTGATATCAAGCATGAAGGTGTTCTCCAAATTGATCTGCTACATTTTGCACAACACAAATGCCAATAGCTACAAAAAGAAACAGTGAATGATCTCACACTACAGGAACTGTGGAAAACAATGATTTAAGGATGGCCTGACTTAATTCAGCATGTCCACGGGCATGTGAGACTTTAATGGGTGAACTAAGCATCTCTCAGGTAGTCATTTTTTAAAGACAAGCAGAAAATCATACTGGAATCTTTGCAAGCCAATATTCTTCAATAATTTAATCATCCATACATGGGCACAGAACACACGTGAAAGCTCTCAAGTGTCGATTGGCCGGTTATGAACAATAACAGTGAAGTTGTCATCAAGAGGTGCAAAGCATGTCTAGAGCATATGCCAACTCAGTACAAAGCACCATTGCTTCCACATGAAGTTCCGACTCATACTTGGTTCAAAATCACATGTCCATGGCACTGACTTCATTGTCATCGTCAACCACTTTAACAAGTACGTAGAGTGTTCAACAATTGCACACCACATCAAGCACAACTGTCACACACGTTCTAAATGCTATTTTCATTTTATTTGGTGTACCTGGAAAGATTATTATGCATAATGGTCTGCAATTTAATGGTAAGCAATTTCAAGATATGTGTGAGAAGTGGAATATTTATCACACTTCTTCGCCTCATTACCCTAGATCTAACAGCCTAGCTGAATGAATGATTTGCACGGCGAAATCCACAATTCTCAAATGTAGACAGACCAAGCAAGATCCACACATTACATCTGAGAACAACACCTTTAAGCGCAACTATTCTATCAGTGGCAGATGTTTGCCAGACGAATGCGGACCAACCTACCTACTCTTACTCATTCTCCTTTCTTAGAAACTGTACGCCAATTTTTTAATCTACAAGAGAAGCTGATCAACATGCACGATAAAAACAGATACAGAATTGCCAAATTTACAGTTGGGTCAACTAATTTGCATCCAGAATCCCACAAAAGGTACATTGTAACCAGCCAAGGTGGACTGGATTTGTTCCGAACTAAGGTCCTATGAAGTCATTACGCACAAAGGCGTAACCGAGGACAATTCAGATCCATTCCACTTCCTCAACCCCCATGCAGTCACCTTGCACCTAGGACAAGATCCCAAACACAACCAGAAACAACATCCAAGAATAACAATCCCACAGATCACTGTGAGCAGTCAGAGACATCTCAAGATAAGTTTACCATTACAAGATCTGGGCATACCAGTAGGTTACCTTCATGATTTTGGAAACTCTTGAATACATCAGTTATATAGACTTATGTAGCGGTGACTAAACATAAACATGTATTACAAGTAGTTGCTTTTCTTTGGAAGGGAGGAAAGTATCTTTAAAAAGAAAGGGGGTGTTGTAATATGCCTTTAAGGGATAGCAGCATAACATTACGAGAAGGGAAATGTGTCATGTAATCCAGGCTGTTTCGCTTTTTCCTTTGAGCAGAACACAAACACACGCATAACTGATGATTTCAAGCTTTACACCTCTGTGTAACTGTTCTCATGCGCCTAGTCTTAATAAATATTAGAACATGAACATGTTCCATGTTCAAACGAACCTACAATGTGTTTACCCAATCCCTTAGAAGTGAGTGGTGCCTTGTGTCTTGTGTGCAGCAAATAAGCCCGAGGTATTAGATCAGTATAATAACATGGCAATCTATTTCCCTATTCAAAAGTTCCCCGACTTGCACTTGGTCCACTTTATCCCCCAAAATGCCCAGAACCAGACCAGCAATTCCTTCTTCCTCGTGAGGCCAGAAAAATACTGATCTAGAATATTCTCCTGAACACACTTCAGAAAATCCTCCCCTCTCTTCCTCTTACACGATTACTAATCAAATCTACCGTCCCCCATTATAACTACTCTATAATTCTTGCATCTTTCTGTAGTTTCCTTGCACATTTGCTCCCCTATATCTTTACCATTGGCTGATGGTCTGTAGAATACACCCAGCAATATAATGGTACTGCTGTTCTTTCTTAGATCTAACCAAATAAATCCTTGGTCCCTCCAGGACATCCTCTCTCTCCAGCACAGTGACATTCTCCATAATCAAAAGCGCAACACCTCTTCCTGTCTTTCCTTCACTATTGTTCCTGTATCTAGGAACATTTAGTACCCAGGTCCTACCCATTCGTGAGCCAGGTCTCCATTATCACGACAACATCAGATACCCACTGGCTATCTGCACCTATGGATGACCAACCTTGTTTAGCGGACTCTTTGCGTTCATATACATGCATTGTAAACGTAATTTAGGACTTATTGCATCCCCTCTTACTCTGACCCTATTTAATAACTTACCATATCTTACTCTAGCCTCTCCCAATGCTTTGTGAACCTTGATTTTTTTTCTCTCTCGCGCATTACATTCTGATTCCCAGCCCCCTGCCCCTGTTTCCAGATGCTCTCTTTTTAAATATAAATTTAAAGTGCCCAATTCTTTTCTTTTCCAATTAAGGGGCAATTTAGCGTGGCCAATCCACCTCTGCTGCACATCTTTGGGTCATGGGGGTGAGACCCACGCAGCCACGGGGAGAAGTTTCCAGGTGAACTTTGATAGAATTACCAAGTTGCTGAAACGCTCGGAAATGTGGTACGCGGCGAGATTCTTCCCCGCTGAGTTTCACATCTTCTCCTTTTTATTTCATTTACCATTTGGACTTTTTAAAACATGTTCCTTTTGTCTTTCTAATGCGTTTAGCGATGTGGAGCACATTTCAATGTGCCACTCTTGAACAATGCTCCGTGAGATTTATTCTTTTTTTATTAACTATAATGTCGTGAAATGCTTTCAATTGCAAACCCTCTGGAACACAATGTTCTTTTGTGTGAGGTTTGTTCAGTACTTTGGAGCTCAGAGTTAACATCGCTCCTTGTGGGTTAGAATGCAAAACAATCATTGTAGAACAGTCTAGTCCAGAGGATCAATAGGGGTCTGACATGCCATTAGGACAGACTATAATGAGCTCTCTGCAGTGGCAGTAACCAAGCCTTCATTATTATGTATCTAATTACTAAATTATTGGCTCACAAAGATGATTAGTGATCACAGTGTTACGGCCTCCTTTGGATTGTCTCTCCAAAAGTTACCTTTAGATTTTCAATTTTCTCCTTCAAGTTTAACGATGGAGCTGGATGCTGCAGGCCGAATGATCTCATTACCAGCTCGAAGTTTGCTTAATCAGTTCCATCATGGGTTCAGTCTATTTTCATTCACTCAACGATAGATCCTGTCCACTCCAAACTGAGGCAAAGTGTTTCAAATTGAAATACGACGGCACCTCTTCATTATTTCAGATGCTGGTGACGTATTTCCAACACTTTCTGTTCCCCTTCCTGCGTCCCTCATTCTTCTTTTTACAAAATGTCAATTTAAGGGAAGCTGAACATTAAAAGGGGGCCATTACCTACACAATCTCCGAATCGCAGGATTGTTTTCGTGCAGAAGGAGGCCATTCGTGACTGCACTGGTTCTCCAAACAGCCATCATGACTTAGTGCCCTGCACATTGTTTCTGTTCAAATAATCGCCTAATGCCCTCTCGAATGCCTCCGTTGAACCTGCCTCCACCGCACTTCCCAGGCCCTGCATGCCAGACCCCAACCGTGCACCAAGTGAAAAAAGAATTTCTCACATCACATTTGCTTCTTTTGCCAATCACTTTAAATCTGTGCCCTCTCGTTCTTAACCCTTTCACGAGCAGGAACAGTTTCTCCCTATCTACTCTGTTCCGCCCCGTCAAGGTTTTGAACACCTCAATCAAATCTTCTCTAAGCCTTCTTCTCTCTTGAGGGGAACAGTCCCGTCCTCTCCAATCTATCCTCATAATTGAAGTTTCTCATCCCTAGAACCATTCTTGCAAACTTCTTCTGCACTCTCTGCAATGTGTTCACATCCTTCCTATAGGTTGGGCCCAGAACTGTCCACGGATGTGCAGGTTAGGTGGATTGGCCATGCTAAATTGCCCTTCGTGTCCAAAAAAGGGGCTGTTTAGCACAGAGCTAAATCACTGGCTTTGAAAGCAGACCAAGGCAGGCCAGCAGCATGGTTCAATTCCCGTAACAGCCTCCCCGAACAGGCGCCGGAATGTGGCGACTAGTGGCTTTTCACAGTAACTTCATTGAAGCCTACTTGTGACAATAAGCGATTTTCATTTTTTTTTCATAAAAGGTTAGGTGGGGTTACTGGGTTATGGGGATAGGGTGGAGATGAGGGCTTAAGTAGGGTTCTCTTTCCAAGGGCTGCTGCAGACTCGATGGGCCGACTGGCCTCCTTCTGCACTGTAAATTCTATGATGATTCTACAATACTGATCGACCTCAGTTCCTGGAGAGCTTGAAACAGCTATCATAGAAATGAAAAAAGGTTGCCTATCGGAGAGACACTTTTGTAATGCCACGACGGTACCCATTCTGAGTTTATATCGTGCGTTGACATTGTAACCATCTCCAGGATTGATCACGGCCATGGATACTGGCTCGGCTATGCAGAGCACCGAGGGTGATCCCATACGTTACGACAGTTCCTTGATGTTAACCCAGCATCGCACCGACAAAGAGTCACAGCTGCTTCAGGAGTTTTGATTTGTCACAAGACGTTTACCCGTAATCGCGTTATCTGATGCATTGTTTATTCAGTAAAAGATACAATGGTACAAAAAAGGGTGGCACTGTGGTGCAGTGGTTAGCATTGCTACCTCACGTGCCGAAAACCTAGGTTCGATCCCAGCCCCGGGTCACTGCCGTGAGGAGTTTACACAATTCTCACTCCCATAACCCAAAGATGTGCAGGGTGAGTGGATTGGCCACGCTAAAATAAATCTTAATTGGAATTTTTTTTAAAACACAATGCACTACATTGTTAACACATGATACCATAGCGAGCAACTGAGGATATGACACATCGTTGTAAGTCTTTACCCACCCGTTGGGGATGAGAGTACATTGGTCTTGTCAATGAAAAGCCTCTTGGTTCCCGTGAACCAAGTCTGTTTCCTTGTCACCAGTGAGACTGAGTTAGAACCAAAGCCATGGATTGGGGAGCCAATGCCAATTACATCCCGGATATTGCCTTACTCACACTGATGGGCTCTCGAGCGGTGTTAGTTTGCATTTCCTTCCTCTTGACCGGTAGAATGGGTCAGGGGCACTTGCAGTCCTGCAGCTGAATGTATCGCAATGTGCCTCCAGCCCAAGTACACCACCTTTCCTGCAGCCAACTAGAGTGTTGTTTTTAGTGGTTGACCGCCTCAGTGGATATTCTCGACCCGTCGTTTTGGCCAACACAGCATTTTACCAGCGTGCAATGTTGTTCCAGGTGGGACAGTGGGATGGGGGGGCGACTCATTCTGGTGTACACCATCCAAGATCGCCACAGCTCCAGAAACCTATTTAACTCAGTGCCACATGATATCAGAATGGCAGAGGTATTGCACCTGCCTGTGACCGCGAGCAATGCACATAGTCAAAATGATGGAGGTATTGTAGCACTTAACTCCCACCCCCAATTGGTGTTCAGAGGGGAGTCACCATGCATCAAGATAGTGTTACAATCCCAATTGATGTTATAACTGGTCTGGAAGGTCCTGGGATGGAATTCTGGCTCAAAAGACAACTTTTTAAAATAAAACATGGAGGTATATAGTCACATGACCGCTAATTAGTTTTAACAACAAGAAAAAAACCTTTATTGAACATTGAAAAAATTGGATTATAATACAATACGCCTTTACTCCCCGTTAGCTTAGCAAATACACACAATTTTTAAAAATAAATCTTGAGTACCTAATTCTTTTTTCCAATTAAGGGGCAATTTAGCGTGGCCAATCCACCTAACCAGCACATCTTTGGGTTGTGGGGGCGAAACCCATGCAAACACAGGGAGAATGTGCAAACTCCACATGGACAGTGACCCAGAGCCGGGATTGAACCTGGGACCTCGGCGCTGTGAGGCAGCAGTGTTAACCACTGCGCCGCCAGGCTGCCCTAAATACAGATAAATTTTAAGATTAACGTGGAATACAAAGTACATCTTAAGCTACAATGGTCCCATTAACACAAAGTCCCTTTTAAGCACACAAGGTGACTGTGGGCAAAGACACTCTTCACTTTGAGCCCCAAGTGATTGTTTGTGGATGCCTCCTCAGAATCCCAGTCCCAAATGATTGCCGTGTGAGAGTTTCAAATATACACCTCCAGAAATACACTCAAAGTATGCTTTTCCTCAGTGGTTTGCATTCCAAAATCCTGTTATGTTTCTTTGTTGCCGCAAATAGAAAAGTTAGGGATATGCCCACATTCTGGATTCTTGTAAAACATGATGAGAGGTTTATCAAGGGTATTGCTCTTATAATCAAAATAGTGATCTTCTCAAAGCCCATGCAAACACTCTGCTGACATCACTACACATCACACGACACAGAACCAGCAAGAATGCATTCCCATATACATAAGAAATCCAGACCAGGTTTTCCAAATGACAATTTTAAACAAAACTTCTGCTCCACTTTTAATGGCAAATCCAGTGCAGGATTTTACACCACCCCTTTTTAGGTTTCCTTTGTCTTGCCTGCTTTTACACGATCTCTGAGATCCAGCCATCAATTTCCAAAGTTATTTCAACTCAGGTTCCACAGGCTGTTGCAAAACCTCACAAACATGAAAACCGCTTCAGATATCTTTCTGGTGACTCAGTCTTCTTCTCAGCTCGATGTATCTTTGCTGAACAGTCCTCTACTATGTTTATCCTCGGACGTCTTGGAAACTGCTCTTCATTTCTCGAGTTTCCTCAACTAGCTGCTCTTCAGATCTCAGCACTTGTTTCCTGAACGATTACTCCATGGTATGGCTTTTATTTTAGCTAAGCTGAGGGAGCTGATCCCTTTCTCGCCTTCTAAACCAGCTGCTTCTAGCAGAGCTGGGAAAGCTGCCTTCTCTCTCAATCCACATCTCCAACTGCAATCCAACTCGCTAAATTAAAACTTTAAAGCTTCTCTACCTTAAAAGACCCCAGTTGCTAAGCAATACCCACATATGTATGCCTTTTATTTATTCTTCACACCATAACCCTCTCTAAGCATAATAGAAACATAGTTGGAATTTAACCAAACCCCACACAAATACCTTTTTTCAACATGACTAACTGTAGGTTGCACAGAAACATTAAATTAAACACACGTAAAACTATGGGCATTATTTAGCAGCATTATCACACCTGGTTTAGTGTCAGGACAGGGCCGTTAAATCTTGCAAAAGGCCTCTCGCAAGATTTGCAATGCTCGAAATGCCTCTTGTGAGATTTAACAAAATTCTGGGAGACGCCACCAATCTGGATCTCACCCACGCAGGATTCCCCCGGTGTCCTAGACCTAACAGCCACACTTGGCAGACTTCGTCAGGGTCATTTAGTACTGGTTTGCACAGGGTGGACCGGTCATAACGGCACCTGGGGAGATCTCTCAGGCAATTAGAGACCCCCGGATGGTCAGAGACTGGGCACGGTGGCACCTTGGCACTTCTTCTGGCACCCGGGTACATTGGCACTGCCAGCCTGGCACCCTACCAGGGTTCCCAGGTACCAGGTTGGCACAGCCAGGAATCGGGCCTAGACCTTACCAGGTTGCGGGGGAGGGATGGGTGGGGGTGGGGGGGGTTGAGTGGGTGAGGGGGTGATTCCAGGGGACTCCCCGAGGTTGGGGGAAGGGGTGGTCAAAAATGGAGGGGGGGCCTAAACGGGGGTGGGGGTGGAGTTTGGGGTAACCAGACAAAATGGCGTCCCATGTACGAGAAACCTTTTGTGCTGGTCTGACCAGCCTCGGGGGAGAGAAACTCCCCGAGGTAAAAAAAAACAGCAAAGTGCTGTTGCCGGGTGTTTCTCGGTGCTGCAGCGCTTTGGGCAGCACGGTAGCATTGTGGTTAGCACTGTTGCTTCACAGCTCCAGGGTCCCAGGTTCGATTCCGGCTTGGGTCACTGTCTGTGCGGAGTCTACACATCCTCCCCGTGTGTGCGTGGGTTTCCTCCGGGTGCTCCGGTTTCCTCCCACAGTCCAAAGATGTGCAGGTTAGGTGGATTGGCCATGATTAATTGCCCTTAGTGGCCAAAATTGCCCTTAGTGTTGGGTGGGGTTACTGGGTTATGGGGATAGGGTGGAGGTGTTGACCTTGGGTAGGGTGCTCTTTCCAGGAGCTGGTGCAGACTCGATGGGCCGAATGGCCTCCTTCTACACTGTAAATTCTATGATAATCTATGATAAATGGGCCCAAAACCCGACGTAGATTTATTTCTGTTGAATCGTGCCCTCTACCTTATCTTTCATGAAAACCTGCCGTGTGCTTTGTTCAATGCTCCTCCTGCAGTGTGGGGTGAATTGCCAAACCCTATAAACCAGTAGATGCAGATTTGATGTCCTGCCTGTACAAAGCCAGCCAGCCTTCACCGAGGCAGCAAGTTACGTGTTGAATCTAGTTTGGGCTCTTAATTGCTCTCTCACAAACTCAGCGGGAAGTCTAGATGCAAGCATGAGGGGAAAGAAAGCATCATTGGGACAGAGAGGACAGCTGAGAGGAAGCAGCAGAAGACAAAAGGCTGAAAACTACAGGGTCCCTCTGGAGGTGTGGGGCAAACATGCTGGCTGGAACCTGAAGGGGGTCAGCTGAACTAAATAGGGTTGACGTGTCATGGGGGAGGGGTGACCCTTCCTATGGGTGCCCAGCCACACTGCAGGGACTCAGGAAATGTGCGAAGGAGGCAGAATGGGGGGGGAGGGGGCACACCTTCCTGTCAAAAAGGCCCCCCCCGGAGTTCTTTGGAAGGTGAGTTGAAGAGGCTGGAGCTGAAGTAGGGAAAAGGCGATCAGCTCGTTTCTTCTGGGCTGCTGAGGGAGCGAGAGATTGGAGGGACCCCAGCGTTGGAGGAGCAGGTTAAGAGGCCATGCACTATGGAAGGAATTGGCTCTGCCGATACCGGCTGTGACTCAGTGGGCAGGTTCTCTTGTCTTTCAGTCAGAAAACCTAGGCGGACACTTCAATGCAATACTGAGGGACTGATATGTTGTCAGAGATACTGCCTTTCCGATGACATCATCAATCAAAGCATCATCGCACCCCTCAAGTAAACAACCTCACATTTACAGATGATCTCACAAAAACAGGGGCATTCTAACCAGTGCCCTCATAACATTTTCCCTCAACCTACACCAGTAAAGACAGATAAACTAGTCATTATCTCCTACCTACCCACCTGTCTACACCCATGCTATTGGAAGAGGTATAATGGCATCACCAGGATCGGGGCAAACCCATCCTGGCCTAACTCGGTCACATTCAGGTGCCTGTGGCATGAATGACATTCCACCTGAGAGCTTTGCATCTGGACAGAATTTCTGCAGCTGCATTCCACCACAACATCAGCTGGCATCTGTATGGACCTATTAACCTAGTAAAACTACCCAAGGCACTTCCCATGAGGCCTATTCAGATATAATTTTACATGGAGGACAGGTTGGTTAAAAAGGTAAGTTGTAAGAAGGGTCTTAAAAGATGAGAGTGTGGTAGAGGCAGAGTGTTCAGGGAGGATGTCCTGGAGCTTAGGTCTAAGGTACTGGAAGCAGAGCCAGCAATGGTGGAGTGATCAATGAACCCTGACGTGAATTGGCACTGTCAGGATTCCTGTCCCCACAAAAGTGATGCCCATTAAATCGCGTTATCAGTTTGCTATCTAACCGTCCAGCGGCTGATGGCGAGTCGGATCATGCCCAAATATGGTGAACATTCCATTATGGGGCAGCACAGGGACACAGTGGTTAGCGCTGCTGCCTCACAGTGTCAGGGACCCAGGTTCAATTCCGGCCTCGGGTGACTATGCTCAGCGCTGGGGGGGGGGGGGGGGGGGGGGGGGGGGGGGTGAACCCTCAGGGGGGTTGGGTTCCAGGTTGGGGGCCGCCCTGGACTACACCTCACAGAGGGTCTCCCGCTTTGTGGCGGTCTGCTGTTCCCTCCACACCCTGACAGCAGTGGGGCAACATGCTGGAGCAGGGGGAAGAGGGACAGAAGGAAGAGGGCAGGGGGGGCTGGGGGAGGGAGTGGGAATCCAGGCTGACCCACTGTGACGATTAGCTAGACGGAGGCTTCACGCGAGGTGGAGGCAGCCCACTGCTTTCCCACCCTAAGTCCTTGGCAGATGTCCTCTGGAAGGCCTGGTGCTGGAGAGCCACAACCAACTTACCGGTGTCACGGGCATCACCGTGCCACCCTGTCCTGCCACTGCCCTCCAGATGTGCTGGTGTCAGGAAGGGGGGGATTCAGAAGAACTGGAGACCACTGTCATCTCCTTGGTCATCCCATGTTCACCTCCAGCACTTCCTCCTCGCTGGCAATGCCAGTGGGGCCCTGAGGTTCTCCAGGGGATGGGGGGGCAGAGACCTCTGAGTCATCTGGCTCTACCAGTCCTGACAGCCGCCCATTATCTGCCCCATGGTGTTGACGCTACTATTGATGCTCCTCAGTGACTGGGCTATGTTTTGGAGTTGCCTTGGCAATGTCTGGGACATGTCCCTCAGCGACTGGTCACCACAGACTGAGCCACGCCATGGCCACCACCACACAAGACGCTGAAGTCTTGCTTCAGGTTTTCCGCTGGGGTCACTATCGTAGCAGTGTTGGCCTTGGCGCCGCGCATTGTTGACATCACCTCCATCAACCACAGCCTTTGGGGCTCCTCCAATCGGCCTTGCACTCACTGAAATGGCACGGACATCCCCTCCTACATCTCACGGCTGTGTCCCATCAACTGCATCAGCTCTGGGAGAAACGTGTCCAGAGGCTCAGCCGAGTCGTGGGGTCCAGCTGGGTCCTGGGGTCCAGCAGACCTCCGACTGCTGACTGCCTCGGATGTTCCTGCCTCCACCTGACGTGCATCAGCGGCTGCGTGGTGCAGATCACATTGTGCCCCAGAAGCCTGTCACCTAATGACGTCCACTGAGGTCTGCGTCTCTGCGCTGGCGGAGGGTGCGGGTTGTCGCTGTGTCGTGTCGATGGTGGTCTCCTCGGAGCTCTCCTCTGGGGTGGTCTCTTGGATGGCGGGGGGGGGGGGGGGGGGGGGGGGGGAGGAATGGCTCCGGATGGCCCGGCCCCACCAGGTGGAGATCCTGCGAGACATTGAACATGTGGTCAGTGAGAGGGAGGATCATTTTGTCCGACAGGAACAGCTCACTTGGGACAGGTCACCTGGGTGAAGGGGCAGGGGTCCTCACTTCTGCTTCACAGGCCAACCTCGCTGTCAGTGACAGGTCTGCCCTCAGGCAACCCCACCATTTCCAGGGCCTGTTCCTCATCGGGGGTGAGGCCTCTAATGTCCGGCATTTCACCCCTCCCATTCTTCTGCTTATTATTATTATTATTATTATTCCCGCTTATTATGGGCTATCTTCTCCTGCGGGGATAAAGAGAGAGCATTGTGATCTGCATGCTCCATGGGTCGGGTGGGGGGGCCTGTAACAGATGGTATATGTGGGTACCTCACCTGGACATGAAGGGGTTGTGCTGGTGGGCGCCAGGGGTGCTGAGGAACAAACACAGAGATCGGATGTGGGGAGGGTGCGAGGTGTCAGCCGGTGATTTGTGGGGGTGGGGTGGGGAAGTTGAGTTGTGGCAGGCGGAACTGATGCCAGGAGAGAGGTGGGAACCTACCCTGGCATCTCATTGGTGGTCATTGGATGGCGGTCCTCCTGGTCATGCCGCCCGCGCCGACAGCCGCTGCCACTGCCTCCCAGGTGGCATTGCTGACCCTGCTGCTGGTCCTCCGAGCCTCTCGGGGGAACAGGATGCCCCGTCTCCCGTGGACAGCGTCGAGGAGCCTGACCATCAGCATCTGTCATCCACAGCGTCGAGAGGCCTTGTGAGGTCAGCATCTTCAAAGCGAGGAGCAGGTCTGTGTGCTACCATGCTTGTGTGTTGACTGGGAGTTTAAAAGCAGCTCCCCCTTGTTAGCAGCGAGACGCTGAGGCGCAATTCGGGTGAATCAGACGTCGAGACAGCCAGTAATGCTGAGAAGCTCATGGGGGCTAATTTCTGGCACTAAGTGCCATTAAATACAGGCCACAATGTCGCCAACGCAGCCGTCAGGAGGCCCGCCAATGGCGCCCAAAATGACACTTAGAAATGTTTCCGTTAAATCCCGCCCGATATTCCAATCGATCCTCTCCTTCAACCTGGGAATATAGGAACCAAAGTGGAATTTTGTTTCAAAAATCAATAATCAGCGAATAAAAAGTTGTGACCCATGAGGTTAAAGCACTTCACAGGATGGAAGGGCAGGGCACACTTTCATTTGAAAACCTGGTGAGATCTCTCGTAAGAAACACGATGGTGCAAGAAACCTCAGTATGGCAACTTTAATTGGACAGACCTGGCAAGGCTGAGCTACAGAGGGATTCTGGCTGCCTGATTTGTTACAAGTTCCAATTTGCTGATATTGTTATTGTCTGGCTGCCAAACGCTGGCACCTTACAGCGAAGGAGAATGAGATTTAACAAGCTCAACGAGCGAGCTGCATTGCAAACTCATCTGGCTTTATAGAGACGTGTGTGTCCCTCAAGAGAAAAGTCTCCTAAATCAGGCCAGACCATTCAATTGGGAAAAATGTTGTTTTTCTCTATTTCAAGGAGATGGAAAAATGGGTTAACAGAAAATAGGAATTAACAAGTGAAACAGCACTACTGATATCAAGCAGTGTCTTATGTGTGAAAAGCTTATTAAAGCTGAGATTTTACCTCAAATTTGTGAAACAAGAGGCTGAATTTCCCGTGGGAATTATGAACCCATCGTCAAAGCTACTCGCGGTTCCCGAGCCGAGACGGGTCGGCGGCACATCCACCGGTGCTACTCCACACGAGGCTGCCTCCGAATTGGTATCCAACACCAGGAAAGTTCCATCGGTGTGGCAAGTTGGCCCTTGAGTGGGGGGGGGGGGGGGTCATCCGACACCAGGAATGTTCCATCAGTGTGGGAAATTGGCCTTTGAGTGAGGTCTGAACTGCCTTGACAGGTTGCGTGCCCCTGTGGAGAGGGTTACCAATTCCCATTGCACAGGAAGAGGTCACTTGGAAGAACAGGCCTCCCAACCTAATCCCGCTCTCCAGCATTTGGTCCGCAACCCTCCAGGCGATGACACTCGAGGTTTATAATCCGTTCTAAGGCTCCTCCTGCAGAATGTTTGAGGGGAGGGACGCCGTCAGTGTCCCTGCTGATTTCATCTGCGGGAAGTGCACCCATCACCAGCTCCTCAGAAACCGCGTTAGGGAACTGGAGCTGGAGCTGGATGAACTTCGGATCATTCGGGAGGCAGAGGTGGTCATAGATAGAAGCTTCAGGGATGTAGTTACTCTGAAGAATAAAGATAGATGGGTGACGGTGAGAGGGGCTGGGAGGAAGCAGTCAGTACAGGGATCCCCTGTGGCCGTTCCCCTTAGTAACAAGTATACCGCTTTGGATACTGTTGGGGGGGACAACTTACCAGGGGTAAGCCATGGGGTACAGGTCTCTGGCACAGAGTCTGTCCCTGTTGTTCAGAAGGGAAGGGGGGAGAGGAGTAGAGCATTAGTCATTGGAGACTCCATAGGTAGGGGGATAGATAGGAGATTCTGTGGGAACGAGAGAGACTCGCGGTTGGTGTGTTGCCTCCCAGGTGCCAGGGTGCGTGATGTCTCGGATCGTGTTTTCGGGATCCTTAAGGGGGAGGGGGAGCAACCCCAAGTCGTGGTCCACATAGGTACCAACGACATAGGTAGGAAAAGGGATAGGGATGTAAGGCAGGAATTCAGGGAGCTAGGGTGGAAACTAGATCTAGGACAAATAGAGTTATTACTCTGGGTTGTTACTCGTGCCACGTGATAGCGAGACGAGGAATAGGGAGAGAGAGGAGTTGAACACGTGGCTACAGGGATGGTGCAGGAGGGAGGGTTTCAGATTTCTGGATAATTGGGGCTCATTCTGGGGTCGGTGGGACCTCTACAAACGGGATGGTCTACACCTGGACCAGAGGGGTACCAATATCCTGGGGGGGGAAATTTGCCAATGCTCTTCGGGAGGGTTTAAACTATTTCAGCAGGGGTTTGGGAACCTGAATTGTAGCTCCAGTATACAGGAGGTTGAGAGCAGTGAGGTCATGAGTAAGGTTTCAAAGTTGCAGGAGTGTACCGGCAGGCAGGAAGGTGGTTTAAAGTGTGTCTTCTTCAATGCCAGGAGCATCCGGAATAATGTGGGTGAACTTGCGGCATGGGTTGGTATGTGGGACTTCGATGTTGTGGCCATTTCGGAGACATGGATAGAGAAGGGACAGGAATGGTTGTTGCAGGTGCTGGGGTTTAGATATTTCAGTAAGCTCAGGGAAGGTGGTAAAAGAGGGGGAGTGGTGGCATTGTTAGTCAAGGACAGTATTACGGTGTCAGAAAGGACGTTTGATGAGGACTCGTCTACTGAGGAAGTATGGGCTGAGGTTAGAAACAGGAAAGGAGAGGTCACCCTGTTAGGGGTTTTCAATAGGCCTCCGAAAAGTTCCAGAGATGTAGAGGAAATGATTGCAAAGATGATTCTGGATAGGAGCGAAAGCAACAGGGTAGTTGATATGGGGGACTTTAACTTTCCAAATATTGACTGGAAATGCTATAGTTCGAGTACTTTAGATGGGTCCGTTTTTGTCCAATATCTGCAGGAGGGTTTCCTGACACAGTATGTAGATAGGCCAACGAGAGGCGAGGCCATATTGGATTTGGTACTGGGTAATGAACCAGGACAGGTGTTATATTTGGAGGTAGGTGAGCACTTTGGTGATAGTGACCACAATTCGATTAAGTTTACTTTAGTGATGGAAAGGGATAGGTATATACCGCAGGGCAAGAGTTATATCTGGGGCAAAGGCAATTATGATGCGATGAGGCAAGACTTAGGATGCATCGGATGGAGAGGAAAACTGCAGGGGATGGGCACAATGGAAATGTGGAGCTTGTTCGAGGAACAGCTACTGCGTGTCCTTGATAAGTATGTACCTGTCAGGCAGGGAGGAAGTGGTCGAGCAAGGGAACCATGGTTTACTAAAGCAGTCAAAAAACTTGTCAAGAGGAAGAAGGAGGCTTATGTATAGATGAGACATGAAGGTTCAGTTAGGGTGCTCGAGAGTTACAAGTTAGCTAGGAAGGACCTAAAGAGAGAGCTAAGAAGAGCCAGGAGGGGACATGAGAAGTCTTTGGCAGGTAGGATCAAGGATAGCCCTAAAGCTTTCTATAGATATGTCAGGAATAAAAGAATGACTAGGGTAAGAGTAGGGCCAGTCAAGGACAGTAGTGGCAAGTTGAGCTTGGAGTCCGAGGAGAGAGGAGAGGTGTTAAATGAATATTTTTCGTCAGTATTCACACAGGAAAAAGACAATGTTGTCGAGGAGAATACGGAGATTCAGGCTACTAGACTAGAAGGGCTTGAGGTTCATAAGGAGGAGGTGTTAGCAATTCTGGAAAGTGTGAAAATAGATAAGTCCCCTGGGCCGGATGGGATTTATCCTAGGATTCTCTGGGAAGCTAGGGAGGAGATTGCTGAGCCTTTGGCTTTGATTTTTAAGTCATTTTTGTCTACAGGAATAGTGCCAGAAGACTGGAGGATAGCAAATGTTGTCCCCTTGTTCAAGAAGGGGAGTAGAGACAACCCCGGTAACTCTCGACCAGTGAGCCTTACTTCTGTTGTGGGCAAAATCTTGGAAAGGTTTATAAGAGATAGGATGTACAATCATCTGGAAAGGAATAATTTGATTAGAGATAGTCAACACGGTTTTGTGAAGGGGAGGTCGTGCCTCACAAACCTTATTGAGTTCTTTGAGAAGGTGACCAAACAGGTGGATGAGGGTAAAGCAGTTGATGTGGTGTATATGGATTTCAGTAAAGCGTTTGATAAGGTTCCCCTCGGTAGGCTATTGCAGAAAATACGGAGGCACGGGATTCAGGGTGATTTAGCAGTTTGGATCAGAAATTGGCTAGCTGGAAGAACACAAAGGATGGTGGTTGATGGGAAATGTTCAGACTGGAGTCCAGTTACTAGTGGTGTACCACAAGGATCTGTTTTGGGGCCACTGCTGTTTGTCATTTTTATAAATGACCTGGAGGAGGGCGTAGAAGGATGGGTGGAGTTATGGACAGTGCGGAAGGATGTTACAAGTTACAGAGGGACATAGATAAGCTGCAGCGTTGGGCTGAGAGATGGCAAATGGAGTTTAATGCAGAAAAGTGTGAGGTGATTCATTTTGGAAGGAATAACAGGCAGACAGAGTACTGGGCTAATGGTAAGATTCTTGGCAGTGTGGATGAGCAGAGAGATCTCGGTGTCCATGTACATAGATCCCTGAAAGTTGCCACCCAGGTTGAGAGGGTTGTTAAGAAGGCGTATGGTGTGTTAGCTTTTATTGGTAGAGGGATTGAGTTTCGGAGCCATGAGGTCATGTTGCAGCTGAACAAAGCCCTGGTACGGCCGCATTTGGAGTATTGCGTACAGTTCTGGTCGCCGCATTATAGGAAGGATGTGGAAGCATTGGAGCGGGTGCAGAGGAGATTTACCAGAATGTTGCCTGGTATGGAGGGAAGATCTTATGAGGAAAGGCTGAGGCACTTGACGCTGTTTTCGTTAGAGAGAAGAAGGTTAAGAGGTGACTTAATTGAGGCATACAAGATGATCAGAGGATTGGATAGGGTGGACAGTGAGAGCCTTTTTCCTCGGATGGTGATGTCTAGCACGAGGGGACATAGCTTTAAATTGAAGGGAGATAGATATAGGACAGATGTCAGAGGTAGGTTCTTTACTCAGAGAGTAGTAAGGGCGTGGAATGCCCTGCCTGCAGCAGTAGTGGACTCGCCAACACTAAGGGTATTCAAATGGTCATTGGATAGACATATGGACGATAAGGGAATAGTGTAGATGGGCTTTAAGAGTGGTTTCACAGGTCGGCGCAACATCGAGGGCCGAAGGGCCTGTACTGCGCTGTAATGTTCTATGTTCTATGTTATCCTGTAGGAAACACGACACTCAGTCCCTGGGAAGGGCACCCAGAGACACGGCAGCCTCGGGGAGCTATCTCGAGGGGGTTACCCTTTCCCTCTACCTGACATCCAAAGCAGCCTGTAAGCAGCCGGAAGAATTTCAACCAAGGTAATGTTAAACATGTTTGTCCTCTGGAACTGTGCAATAGATTTATTAGGTTAATCCACCGCTATTAACCAGCAAGGATCTAAGTGCATTCCTCCCTTCACCTCTTTCATCGTCTTAAAATCTACCTCTGTGACCAGGATTTTGATGACTTGTCCGAATTTCTACAGACCGGTTTGGTATCACAGCATGTCTAATTATTCTCCTGGAATTTAGAAAGCTAGGATGGAGAGAAATTATTACCACTGGTTGGAAATCCAGGGGCACAGTCTAAAAATTGCAGCCGTGGGCGAAATTCTCCCGCAACGGCGCCAAGTCCGCCGACTGGCGCCAAAAACGGTGCCAATCAGACGGGCATCGCGCCGGCCCAAAGATGCGGAATGCTCTGCATCTTTGGGGGCCGAGCCCCAACATTGAGGGGCTAGGCCGGCGCCGGAGGGATTTCCGCCCCGCCAGCTGGCGGAAATGGCGTTTGGTGCCCCGCCACGCGGAAATGCGGCGCATGCACGGAAGCGTCAGCGGCCGCCGACAGTTTCCCGCGCATGCGCAGTGGGGAGAGTCTCTTCCGCCTCCGCCATGGTGGAGGCCGTGGCGGAGGCGGAAGGGAAAGAGTGCCCCCACGGCACAGGCCCGCCCGTGGATTGGTGGGCCCCGATCGCGGGCCAGGCCACCGTGGGGGCACCCCCGGGGTCAGATCGCCCCGCGCCCCCCCCAGGACCCCGGAGCCCGCCCACACCGCCTGGTCCCGTCGGTAAATACCAGCTTTGATTTATGCCGGCAGGACAGGCAATTTCTGGGCGGGTCTTCGGCCCATCCGGGCCGGAGAATTGAGCGGGGAGTCCCGCCAACCAGCGCGGCCCAATTCCCACCCCCGCCCAATCTCCGGTACCAGAGACTTCGGCGGGGGCGGGATTCACGACGGCCAACGGCCGTTCTCCGACCCGGCGGGGGGTCGGAGAATGACGCCCAGTATCTCTCAGGAGTGACATTTGAAAACACTCCTTCACAGAAAGGATGAAAGAAGTTTGGAACTGTATTCTGCAAATGGTGATTGGTGCCAGATTAATTTAAGACCGTCAGTCGAGCTCGCAGTGCGGCAGACTCACACGTGCCAGCGGACTCATATGTTCAGGCACAGGACCCCGTCCTTTGCAGGCAGATGGACACGTCCACACATTGCATCTTTTTCAACTAAACAAAAGCTTTAGGAACTGCCATTTCCTGGTTCATTCCCCAGGGCAATGCCCGCCCATTCGCATTTGAACAAAGCTGGGCAGTTAACTGTTCCATGCTGCGTTCTCCATGGTAATGCCTCCAGCAATCAGAATGCACTTGCCAACTAATCAGCTCTCTCTTCTTATGCAGTCTCAATTGTTGCTCCCCCGTTACTCAATTTTCACAAGGGGTTTTCACGGTAACTCCAATCGCCGTGTTCATGCAAGCCTACTTGTGACGCTAATAAAGATTCGAACATTTTTTGCAAGCTGTCCTAATGAGTGCTTTGATATCGTGTCACTTTTTTTCATCGATACTCAAGTTCTGTCCGATATGACAGAGGGATTAAGGGATATGAGGCAAATGTGGGAACATGGAGCTTGGTCGCGGAGCAGCCGTGATCTCGTTGAATGGTAGAACAGGGGCCAGGGGCTAAATGGCCTCCTCTTGGTTGCATGTTCCTTTTGTCCCCTGGGTATTTTCCTACTCTAACTCTGAAACGTGGAGCTATGAGTAATACATTTCGCCCTTTACTGTGTTCGTCCCCCAGATTAAAAGAAACATTGTCCAGCACATGGTTTGTCAAGTGATCTGCTTCCAATAGCCCGTCTTTACTGGTCTAGATCTTGATGAATTCAGTAACCTCAAAATCATAGATATTACACAGCAATAGGGGGTCATTCACCTTCAGTTAGCTCTTTAGCTGAAGCTATCTACTCTACACCCATTTCTCTTCCCTTTCATACTTATCCAATTCCTGTTTAAATTACGTTATATTTTCCGTTTCCATAACCACTTGTATTTAAGTATATATTGTACAGAGTATCATCAGTATGAAGGAATTTCTTCCAACTTTCTAACTGCTTCTAGTGATAATCCCCTCTCCACAGGGGCCAGTTTTCCCAGCCCCCATCAGACACACATCACACCCGAATTCTGCTGCACCTGTCCAAGTTTCACTCCAGGTTTGGCGGCTGATACATTGCCACGGCCTCGTCACTGCCTTACCAGCAAAACCCCTAAGGCGGTCGTCTTCACAACTTAAACTTAAGCACTGCCTGTGACGCAAGCCAAGGTTCAGGTTCTAGGACGGACTCCTCGAAGGCAAACTTCAGGAAATGCGGCATGACCATGGAAGGAAAAGGCACAAGAGGGGACTACTGGGGAGCGATCGCAAGCAGTGGCAATTGTTCCCTTCAAAGACCAAACAATGTAGTCAGCCAAGGACAAAAGGCCTGAAAGATTGCCGAGTTCCAGCAAGATCCGGAAATTCATCCTTGCCCAAAGTGTGGAATGCCATGTAGGTGTGCAATAGAACTCCACAACCAGGTGAGAACACAAAGTTGATGACTCTGTGCACGCATGTGGTGTCCATCTTGGATAGCAAATGAAGACCTTTGAAAGTCATATCCTAGGTTCCCTGTTACTAATTTGATTTTGATTTGATTTGATTTGATTTATTGTCACATGTACCAAAGTACAGTGAAAAGTATTTTTCTGTGACCGAGGGAACGTACACAGTATGTACATAGTAGACAAAAGAATAATCAACAGAGAACATTGACAAATGGTACATCGACAAACAGTGATTGGTTACAGTGCGGAACAAGGGGCCAAACAAAGCAAATACATGAGTAAGAGCAGCATAGGGATCGTGAATAGTGTTCTTACAGGGAACAGATCAGTCCAAGGGGGAGTCGTTGAGGAGTCTAGTAGCTGTGGGGAAGAAGCTGTTCCTATATCTGGATGTGCGGGTCTTCAGACTTCTGTACCTTCTGCCTGATGGAAGGATCTGGAAGAAAGCAAAGCCTGGGTGGGAGGGGTCTCTGACAATGCTGTCTGCCTTCCTGAGGCAGCGGGAGGTGTGTATAGATTCAATGTGGGGGTGGCAATTCGCCAGTTACTGGCAAGAGCTCCCATATATCCTCTTCAGAAAGAGCATGGAATTCCTTGGAATTCTTCAGGGGGAAAGGGAGAAGCCGATAATGCATTGCTACGGAGATGTTCAATGGGGCCCGTCGGGAAACTTCCCTTCACCACTGGAACCAATCTTTCGCTGCTTTACCCTCTCAAAACCTTGACAACCCTCTGAGGCCCTCTGTGTTTTTGACCTCTGCTTCACGGTGTCATCCGACACTGCGTCCTTTCTAATATCCTGCTTTATAATTGGATCTTTCACTCCCTTTTCCCTGCAGTGAATCAGTTGTCTGACCTACTGACCAAAGCCGGATTTTGAAACATGTAATTCCTAACTGGTGGCAATCATTCCATTTCCCACAGCCCGCTGCCTGTCCCTGATGTCCCAGAATGGATACATTGAGCAGCTTTCCATCCTTGTTTCCTACATGTCAGTCGAATGATGAATTAAGTCTACGTTTCCACTTGTTGTCCCAACTCCTCTCCTTTGAAAAAGACAATTGTTACAAAGAATTATCAGCTGAAACGCCTGCCAATTTATTCATCTCACGCGGTGGATCTTCAAGAAATAAAATTGAGGCGTGTTCAAACAGTAAAAGCCAACCCCATCTTTGAAGGTTGGGTTTGGAGGAGATACTGGCCGGGATACTCGTGGCCCCACCGTGCTGGGACCCGTGCTGGAATTCGGCGGCCCAGCCAACGATCCATCGACTTTCGGTGGGTCCAGACGGTCCTGGCAATGGGCGGGGCAGGAAAATCCCACCCACCGAGTCTGACTGTTTGAGGGAATGGAGCCAAAGGTAGCACAGACGGGATGAGGAAGATATTGAACGAAGTTGCATATTAAGGAAGAAAGATTTGAATTTATATAGCTGACGCCAGGTGAATAGCGGGAAAGGGCAAAATCGAGATTAGCGCGTTCTTTGCGATTCACCTGGTCCACCCCCACCCCCACCCCACCCCCGATGGCTAATTCCAGATCACGCCCAAAAGTGGCGAGAATTTCATTAACCCTAATTTGAGTTTATTTCAATCTCATTAACGAGATTGAAGTCGAATGCAGTGGCCTCCCGGGAATTACCCAACTCCCCAGCAGGATGTCATGGGGGCGTCAGTTAGTACACCTTTTCAGAAACAGGAACCTGGCGCAATGGCTTCTGAGGGGAAATGAAGAGTTGGGTAGTCATGGAGGGATTGTGCTGGTTGGTGCTGGGTGTTCTGAGGAATAAGCACGAAGATCGCATGTGAGGGGGGTAAGAGGTGACAGCCAGTGGATTGGGGGCGAGGAGGAGGGGTTTTGGAATTTGAGGGTTGGCAGGTGGAACTGATGCTCGGGAGAGAGGCGGTAATTTACCCTTGAGATCAGTAGAAGTCATTGGTTTTCTTCGGACATTGGATGGCCTCTTGGTAATGCTGATAACCTTGCCACTGCCTCCCAGGTGCCATTGCTGACCCTGCTGCTGTCCTCCAACCTCCTCAGGGAAACCGGGAGCCCTGCCTGTCATCCACAGCATCGAGAAGCCTTGTGAGGTCAGCATCCCCAAAGCCAGGAGCAGGCCTATGTGCTGCCATGCTTGTGTGTTGACTGGGAGTGAATGGTGAGGGAGCTTTTAAAAGCAGTTCTCCCAAGTTAGCGACAAACTGCTGAGGCATGAGTCGGGTGAATGAGACAGCAAGGGAACCAGTAATGTCGAGAATCTCGTGGGGCCTCATTTTTGGCACCAATATGGGCACTACTGTCATGAAACTCCCTGCCAATCATGCTCAATACTGGACTTTTACTTGAGTCATTTTACTGAATCATTGCCCAGTGTCTTTCACAACCCCAGGGAAGAGCATAAGAGATAAGAGCAAGTGGATGCCTCGCAACCCAGCAAGCCTGTTCTGTCATCCAATGTGATCCTGGCTGACGTTTGCTTTTCACTTTCCCGGCCACTCCCCATGTCCCTTGATTCCCTGTGTAAGGTTCCTCCTGCTTCAACCCTGTTTGTTCCCTGTTGTCCACTTTCTGTTATTTTTATTTTTACCTTTTTATCCACAGATTGTCCATGGGGCTACGCCTTTAATTCGGGTAGATGCCTGGCCTGGGCTGCTTTAAACTGAAGATTGACCTGTGACCCTAAGGCAAAGAAGTCTGCATGAAGTTATCTGTAATTCAAACCAAGCAGATTCCAGAACGATTTGACTGACATCAGTGGTGGCTCAGACTGATGGACTTGGCTGGCGGCCAATGGGCTGGCACAAAAAGGCCGGGTCTTTGCCGATATTTGGTGAAGATTTGTTCTGACTTCTCTGGAACGTTCTTCAGAGCCACAAGGTTCCACTTTTACTTTCAGTTTGAATTCTGGCAGCGGAGGCAAAAGACCCCAGCGGAACTGTCTCCAGAAAAGCAACTGCTGAGCCTCTGAACAAAAAGATGAAGCCAGCCTTTTCTCTCCAATAAGCCTGTGAATGTTTGATTCATGAAAACAGGACCTGGTGGAGAACCCCAGGGCTCAGAGTAAAGTCTGAGGAAACAAAGCCTTTGTGGCCTCAATGAAGTGTGAGTTCAGTGTTTTCAAAACTGTAGGAATTCCTCTGGGGCTACAGGATGAGAGACTTTAAACCTCACTCATACTGGGAAGAAGATGCCCTTAGAAATCATCAACCGGAGCAAGGACTTTTATCTTTTGTCTTTAACCCTTATTATTTGCAACCCTTTCCACCTTTCTCTGTCTGTCTTGTGCGTTTGTGTGTGGGTAGAGGGTCGGACAGTTAAAGAGGGCAGTATTAGTAGATTAGCTTGCCGTTAATCCGTTATAATCACTGCATATTTCATCTTTATTTCTGTCATAAATAAATATTAATTGTGTTTCAACTTACAACTTTGGTGACTGTAAATTATTGGGCGGCCAAGGGTGAAGGATTTTGGAAATTTTATAAGAATTATTAGTTCAGTCACGTTTGCTGGGACCTCCAGGGTCTGTGGGGCTGGAATTGACCGCGCGCTATCCCAGCATGTCATAACACCTGAGACACCAAAAGATTTGTCTATCTCAGCCTTAAATATAATAATAATCTTTTATTGTCACAAGAATGAAGTTACTGTGAAAAGCCCCTAGTCGTCACATTCTAATGCCTGTTCGGGTAAGCTGGTACGGGAATTGAACCCGCGCAGCTGATCTTGTTCTGCACGACAAACCAGCTGTCTAGCCCACTGAGCTAAACCAGCCCTATAAATATACCCAGCAGTGGAGCATCCTTAACACTCCAGGGCAAAGAACTCCAAAGATCTGGGGCGAAATTCTCCAGTATCAGCGCGATGTCCGCCGACCGGCGCCAAAAACGGCGCAAATCAGTCCGGCATCGCGCCGCCCCAAAGGTGCGGAATCCTCCGCATCTTGGGGGGGCCGAGCCCCAACCTTGAGGGGCTAAGCCCGCGCCGGACTGATTTCCGCCCCGCCAGCTGGCGGAAAAGGCCTTTGGTGCCCCGCCAGCTGGCGCGGAAATGACATCTCCGGGCGGCGCATGCGCGGGAGCGTTAGCGGCCGCTCACGGCATCCCGCGCATGCGCTGTGGAGGGAGTCTCTTCCGCCTCCGCCATGGTGGAGACCGTGGCGAAGGCAGAAGTAAAAGAGTGCCCCCACGGCACAGGCCCGCCCGCGGATAGGTGGGCCCCGATCGCAGGCCAGGCCACCGTGGGGGCACCCCCCGGGGCCAGATCGCACCGCCCCCCCCCCCCCCCCAGGACCCCGGAGCCCGCCCGCGCCGCCTTGTCCCGCTGTTAAGAGAGGTGGTTTAATCCACGCCGGCGGGACAGGCATTCTAGCAGTGGGACTTCGGCCCATCCGGGCCGGAGAATCGCGGGGGGGGGGGCCCGCAAACCGGCGCGGCGCGATTCCCGCCCCCGCCGAATCTCCGGTGCCGGAGAATTCGGCAACTGGCGGGGATGGGATTCACGCCAGCCCCCGGCGATTCTCCAACCCGGCGGGGGGTCGGAGAATCTCGCCCCTGATCTTTTGAGTGAAAGAATTTCTCTTCAACTTATTCCTAAACGAATCGACCCCTTATCCTGTGACTGCACCCCCACACCATCCCCCCCCTCCCGCACCCCCCCCCCCCCACATCCTCACCATGGTCTGGATTCTCAGCCAGTGGAAACAATCTCTCCGTGTCTCCCCTGTCAAACCCCTCCAGATTCTTGTATGTTTCAATGAGATGAATAGTCACTATTACCGAGGAAATCATAGGAAGCTTACGGCAAGAAAGAGGCCATTTAGCCCATCGAAAAACGGGCATCCCAGCCCAATCCCACTCTCCGGCATTTGGCCCGTTGTCATGCAGGTGCGTAGTCTGTCATAATGGAGGAAACAAGGGACACAGTAAGATCCCATAAACAGCAGCAAGATTATTTTTTTAAGAGGGATTCTTTCTTTCCTCTTCTAGATTGAGGAAATATCTAATAGGCCTTGGCACGTGGAAGACCTCCTCCGCAAGACAGAGCCATGGCATGTTTGACTTCCGCCTGAGGAGTTGCAGGGAAGCTTGGTTTGACGGCCTTTCTGACGGCTGGCATCACCAGGCAAGCAGGCGCTCCTTCTGGACTCACACTGAAACGCCAGCCTGGATTATACGCCCACATTTCAGGGACCTGAGCCCCACAACCTTATGACTCAGAGACTAGAGCGGGCACCAGAGAGCCACAGTTGGCACCTGCATAACCAGCCACTGGTAGTTCAGAGCTGTCAAGTGTTTGAACTCAGTCACACCCCCTCCTGAGTAATTTGCCCAATTAGATCATCCACACCAAGTGATCCAGAAGAAAAACATTTCTAAAGAGCGACAGAACTAAATGAGGAGGGAAGAGAAAGCGGCATCGGTTTGATCTCACAGAAGGTTGCCGACTGCAGGGCTTCTGTGAGGCCTAATTGCTCCTCGCTTTCAGAGCTGCAGAGTATGACTGATTTTTATTGTTTTTATTTTGAATCTCATTGCGTGAAATTAGTTTGGAAAATAAAATCCTCGCGACTAATGTCTTGTGGACACAGGCTTCAGTCACAAACAGCTGTTCGCAGTGACGGCAACACAACAGGGCACAATCAGCTCTGCCACTCAAAAATTCAATGCCCCCATCGGTGAGCACCTGCTTCCTCCCATCGTCATCCTGTACTTGGCATTGTGCATATTTATTCACCTTATGCTGCTGTTTCCCGGAACTGTATGTGTCCCCTCATCAGCTGATTGATGAAATGCCAGTCACATTGCCGCTGCAAAGTCTGCCCATCCTGAGATCAAAGCCCAAAACCGGAACGCCAATCATTCTCGGAATCGAAAGGAATGGAACCTATAGAAACGTTTTCCGCGAGCCCTGACGTTTGGGAAAAAACCAACTAGTTCACTGCCGCCCTTTAGTGAAGAGAATCTGCCATTCCTTTACTGGATCGGGCCTATATTTGAGGGCAGAGCCATAGCAATGGCTTAACCTCTCTCTAAAATGTCCTCAAAGCCAATTGGATGCCGGCCGGACCACTGACACCCACGTTCCATCAACAATGGAAAGGAACTCCAACTGGAAGATGTGTGGGTGGTTTTGAGAACACTGGAAGGCCAATCCATTCAACCTTAATTGCAAGCCTTCCCCTTCTGCAATCAGGGTATCTCCAACGTCGCTGTCGAATGGGGCAAATCTGTCCAAGTGCCCAGAGGTGTTACCAATTGGGCAGCATCAATCAGTTCAAATAAATCACCCTTGCCTGCAGCAAATGGTGGCCTCCTCTGCTCTCAGCCAACTCTGTGAGGGGGTCTGGTCTGCTAGGTACTTGGAAAATAATATTCCGAAGGTGCTGCCTAAGCAGCCTTGGCAATAGGAAGCCATTTTGTTTTTCTTGGTTCAGTTAATCGTACCCTGCCCTCTCAGGCTGAAAGTTGTGGAGGTTGCAGCCTAACAGGAGGTATCGAGCTTATATAATCCCGAGGCTGAGGACCCATTTAATAATGAGGCAGTGCTGCATTTTCAGATGAGCCACTAAGGCAAAGGCCACATCTGCTTGTCCAGCTGGAAGGTGGCAAGCCCTTCGCAATACTCAAAGAAGACTCGGGAGTTCTCGCAATGTTCAGGCTAATGTTCCTTTTCCCAATACGACCAGGCGAACTAACTGTCCACACCTCATTGCTACTTGCAAGATTTGACATTTTATCAATGGTTTCTTTTGGCTACACAAGAGCAGTGACAGAATTTCAAAATAATTCACTGCTGATGAGGGATAAATCATTAATTTTAATTGTAATTCCAACTCGCGTTGGTTTTATTGATGAAAGGTTTCTCCCCCACTCTAGTGGACTTAATTAGTCTTACCCTTGCTGAGCACACTACATAAGATATTTGGTATTTTTATTTGTTTACAGTTCAATAAAAGTGTTCTTTAAAGAAATGTTCAGAAATTGTCCAAATTGTAATCCTTTCGACAAAGAAAGATATTGGTTCAGTATTTGTGTCCGACTAATAGTCGTTACCACCACGTTCAATAAATATTGAGTCGCATAGTGTATGATTCTTGTCAAAGAAAACAAATAGTAAAACCTTGAATCGAACACAGGAACACGGAACGGAATGTGGGAATATGAATGCCTGGGAAATGTCTTCAATTGTACTAAATGGGCAGAAACAGGGTCAGTGGGCTGTTAGACATTAGGAGAGTATTTGGAACTCTACACTTTGACACTATTCTCCATCTGAAGCTGGTGGGCTCTGGAGGAAGAAGAAGGGTCCATCTAAAGCAGGCAGGGCCCTTGTGAATTTATGCCAACTCAAAGCTAGGTTATCTAAGTTAGGTAGTGGTAATGTTACCAGACCATTAATCCAGTCGACTAGGCTAATATTCTGGGGGCATGGGTTTAAACCCCACTATGGCAACTGGTGGTGTTTAAGTTCGTCTCAATATTGGTAACCATGAATCTATCGGCGATTTCCCTCCCAAAAAAATCTGGCGTGAGATTCTCCGACCCCCCCCCCCCCCCCCCCCGCCGGGTCGGAGAATCGCCGGGGGCTGGCGTGAATCCCTCCCCCGCCGGTTGCCGAATTCTCCGGCACCGGATATTCGGCGGGGGCGGGAATCGCGCCGCGCCGGTTGGCGGCCCCCTCCCCCGCGATTCTCCAGCCCGGATGGGCCGAAGTCCCGCTGCTAGAATGCCTGTCCCGCCGGCGTGGATTAAACCACCTCTCTTACCGGCGGAACAAGGCGGTGCGGGCGGGCTCCGGGGTCCTGGGGGGGGAGCGGGACGATCTGGCCCCGGGGGGATGCCGCCACGGTGGCCTGGCCCGCGATTGGGGCCCACCGATCCGCAGGCGGGCCTGTGCCATGGGGGCACTCTTTTCTTTCCGCCTTCGCCATGGTCTCCACCATGGCGGAGTCGGAAGAGACCCCCATTCCACTGCGCATGCGCGGGGATGCCGTGAGCGGCCGCTGACGCTCCCGCGCATGCACCGCCCGGCAATGTTATTTCCGCGCCAGCTGGCGGGGCACCAAAGGCCTTTCCCGCCAGCTGGCGGGGCGGAAATCAGTCCGTCGCGGGCCTAGCCCCTCAAGGTTAGGGCTCGGCCGGTCAAGATGCGGAGGATTCCGCACCTTTGGGGCGGCGCGATGCCGGACTGATTTGCGCCGTTTACGGAGAATTTTGCCCCTGGTTCACGACGGGAAGGAAATCTGCTACTTTTACCGGTCCTCCCGATGTGTGACTCCACACACACATGACTCTGAAATGGCCGAACAAGTACAATTAGAGATGGGCAACACATCATCAGTGACGCCCACTTCCCATGTGAAAACAAAACGAGAAGAAGGAGCTCGATACAATTTTAACCTGAGAAGGGAAGCACCAGGACATTCCCTTCAGGTAGAAACATTCCAGCGGCACGCTTCAAGGCAGCAGGTGAATCCAAAGCTCTCCATTGTGGGGCCAGGTGGATGAGGATTGGTTTCCACAGGGCGTGTTGCTGCTTCCCGTGCCTTGGAATCCACCCTTTCTCTCTCACAAGAAGCCTTTTCCCTCCATCTGAGCTCCAAGACATGTTTGAGTGGCCAGAATGTTCTGACCCTGCCGACAGGTGCGGTGGGCCATTTAAATTGCCGTCTACCCCAGCACGTTAGCACAGTGGTTAGCACAGTTGCTTCACAGCTCCAGGGTCACAGATTTGATTCCCGGCTTGGGTCACTGTCTGTGAGGAGTTTGCACTTTCTCCCTGTGTTTGTGTGGGTTTCCTCCGGGTGCTCTGGTTTCCTCCCACAGTCCAAAGACGTGCAGGTTAGGTGGATTGGCCACGCTAAAAGATTAGGTGGGGGTTACTGGGTTACGGGGATAGGGTGGAGGTGTGGGCTTAGGTCGGGTGTTCTTTCCAAGGGCCGGTGTTGACTCGATGGGCCAAATGGCCTCCTTCTGCACTGTAAATTCTATGATTCCCTCAGAGGAAATTCAGAATCTCAAAATGGAAGCCACGACTGTAAAAGATTGGCCCTGAGGCTGCCTAGGCCCACGTCCAAAAGAAAACCACATTTTAGGAGTGATTTTAGCTTGAGGTGAACAATGGATCGGATTGGCGAGTGGAACTTGCCTGCTTGTCCCGCCTGCTGCTACTACTACCAGAAGGCCTGAGCCATCCTGAGATCCAGACCTCATTTATATGCAGCTAACGATTTACAGGTGCCCAATGAGCACAGCCCCTTCCCCCACTGTGGTAAACCACTGTTGCACCTATATTAGGTGATGTACGGTAGGACCTGTACTACAGGTACAGCGGTAGTCCCTGCCTGCTGGCTCCGGCCAGTAGGCGGAGTATAAATATGCGTGTCCTCCGTGCAGCAGCCATTTCGCCAGCTGTTGTGGGAGGCCACACATCTTAGAGCAATAAAGCCTCAGTTGTATTCAACTCTCGTCTTTGTCCAATTGATCGTGCATCACCTACCCCACCCCAAAGCTTGCTGGGGGGGGAGGGGAATTGGGCAACCCCCACACAGAGCCAGTTAGTAATTTGTGATTACCCTCCAGTATAATGGTTTTCAGGCCACTGGAAGAAATGGGAACTAAACGGAAAGTACATCAGCCAAATTGTGCTACAAGATATTGAACTGATTGAAGGGTTGTGCTCAGGGCACCTGAGAACTGAAGAAATGGGAGGCAGATTGCAGCATTGTGAAGTTGCTAAGGTCACTGAGCTGCGACTGTGACCAGCAGTAATGGACTAGCTCTAGTGAGGGGATCAGCACATCTGTAAACTGAGTGGGCACTGTAATCTGTTAATGGATTTTGGGTCTATTGTGTAAGCTGTTAATGGCGACGACAAAACACATTAAAGTGCTATTCAGCCGCGCACACACCTGCAGCCTTTTAGACTAATTAACCATTGAGAAATTATATAAGAATGGTAATTATCAACGCCATTTTAGGCGAGGCACGTCTCATCTCTTTCACTTGCTCACTCTCAGCCTTAATTTTTCCGCCTTAAAATAAACACGCTGCTGAAATAAATGTTCCCAGATGGAATAGAAAGTAAGGCCAGGTGTCCAACTTGATGAATTACTGCTCACTCAGAGCCATGGTGAGACAGCACAGCTTTAAGAACTAATCCATCGAGAGGAGCAGGATTAATTGCCAGCCCAGCTGTGTCATCAAAACAATTATGTAAAATGGGAATTTGTGTGAGGGAAGCAGAGTTTGCAAATGGGCTCAGCTCACAAGCCTGGACCAGTGGATTGCAGGCGGAATGAGTTCCAAAGTAAAATGAGCAGTGTACAGGGAGCCTGCAGCTGATTCGAATGCGCAGCCTTTAGTTCTGAGTTGGCAGTGATGTCCCCCTTCTTTTAACATTCCCCCTGTGTTGCAGCCTCCCTCCGTTTGGACTGCTCGGTTAAAATGAGGGCAAGGATCACAGAAATCACAAAAGAAATGGAGGCCCTGAGGGGCCTGGTAGTCAGGCTCTTGACCCCCCACGAACCGGCTTGCCTCGCACCTCGTCCCCTCATGGCCGATCCCTGGAAGCAAGTACCGGGGAAAATATGTTCAGGACAAATTGCGAAACACCAGTATCTCGAGGAATGGGAAAAATGAAATGTGTTTCCTCAATACGGACTGTACCATGTCCCTCAGGCCTCTGCCGCTCTTAGTCTGGTTGCTGGAATGTGTGAATGTGGGTTTAAGATGACCAGTCTCTCTGATTATCCATCTGTCCTGTGGAAAACAGCTCACACTCGAGACACCACCCTCCTCCTACACTGTCAATTCACCACAGTGTTGACCTTTTCCTGTGCATTATTTTTAGTGCATTAGTTAATGTGCACGTGACACATTTTTGTCTGACATTTCAACAAAATTGTACATTTTAAAATATAGTACAGAGAGGGATGTGAATCTTTCGATGGAGACCTGGAGAGCAGATGTTTGTTAATCCCTGACTTGATCACTTAAATGCAAGCATGTTGTCCCAATGTGCTATCTGTTCAATACCATAATAATAATCTTTATTAGTGTCACAAGTGTGCAATGAAGTTACTGTGAAAATCCCCTAGCCGCCACACTCCGGCGCCTGTTCGGGTGTGAAGTGTTAAGTGAGTTGGTTCAACGTTGACTGCAACTGGATGCAGTGAAACTAGAAACAGGCTTCTGACACAGGAGATGGTCCAACACTGTTTTATTAAACTTCCTGATTGCTGTACATAATCTGCTGTGAGTTGACACTCTATTTATCTAACTGATAACCTCCTACTAGCTTGACCAGACTAACTCTCGACGTCATGGTGATAGTGCTCACTGGCTTGTGCACTCTTACTATCTCAGTAGCTGTGTCCTGTGAGAGAGAGGGAGAGTCTTAATGCCCTGTGTGCTTTATAGTGGTGGTGTCCTGTCTGGTGATTGGTTGTTCTGTGTCGTGTGTGTTCATTGGTTATCCTGTGTGTCAATCACTGCCTGTCTGCATCTCATTATATACATGAGTGGATATTATGACATCTCCCCTTTTTAAAATAAAGTTTGGAACGTGGCGATATATATACATGCATGACTATGTACAAGTGGTGAGTGAATGAACATATGTACATGGGAAGGTGTCTATCGTGCAGATACAGAGCAAACTGAACAAAATTTACAGGATTTAAGTCTATCGATTCAGTTTTTGTGGCGGGCGACAAATTCTTATTGATCGCCTCAGAGGTGGAGGGGGGGACGCCAGCACCTGGACAGGCGGGATTGCTGCCATTTTGGCGGCCTCGTTGTCAGGCGGGATCGCTGCCAGATCGGTGGCCACATGGGGCGAGATGTCCTGAGGCGGCATGATGACATGCGGAGAAGTGCGGCCAGGTGGTGGGCAGGGAACTTTTCATAGCGCCCTCCTGTTGCGTCGTAAAATGGAGCCATCAGCCAGTTGAACAACGAAAGACCTGGGGGCGGCCTGTCTGACGACAACAGCTGGGGCTGACCAGCCTCCCTCAGGCAACTGGACGCGAACAACATCTTCTGGAGCCAGTGTAGGCAGATCCGTGACATGAGCATCATACGTGATCTTCTGCTGGTCCCTGGATCGCTGCACTTTCTGCAGCACCGTGAGGTGGTCAAGGTCTGGAACATGAATGGCTGGAACAGTCGTCCTCAGGTTGCGGTTCATGAGCAGCTGCGCCAGAGACAAACCAGTCGACAGAGGGGTTGCCCTGTATGCTAACAGCGCCAGGTTGAAGTCTGAGGCTGAGTCTGCAGCCTTGCACAGCAACCGCTCGACAATATGGACCCCTTTTTCGGCCTTCCCGTTTGATTGCGGGTAATGGGGACTGGGTGTGATGTGACTGAAGTGGTAGGATCGTGCAAAGTCGGACCACTCTCGGCTGTAGAAACATGGACCGTTGTCACTCATTACTGTGAGTGGTAC
The DNA here is from genome assembly GCF_047496885.1 of Scyliorhinus torazame. Lineage (NCBI taxonomy): Eukaryota > Metazoa > Chordata > Chondrichthyes > Carcharhiniformes > Scyliorhinidae > Scyliorhinus > Scyliorhinus torazame. Next base: position 377,410,138 of record NC_092708.1, read on the forward strand.
CCCGTGCCTGGCAAATGTCTCTTTGCAGACTTTGATGACTGACTTAGACGTGAGGTCCGACAGTTTCACCACTTCCAGGTAGCTGGAGAAGTAGTCGACCAAGAGCACGTAATCACGCCCACTTGCGTGAAAGAGGTCTATCCCCACCTTGGACCACGGAGAAGTCACGATCCCGTGCTGTTACAGTGTTTCCTTCGGCTGAGCTGGTTGAAACTTCTGGCATGTTGTGCAGTTGAGGACCGTGTTGGCAATGTCCTGGCTGATGCCAGGCCAGTAAACTGCCTGCCGAGCTCTGCGTCGACATTTCTCGACCCCAAGGTGTCCTCATGGATCTGTCTGAGCACCATGGTTTGCATGCTTTGGGGAATGACGATTCTATCTAGTTTAAGAAGGATCCCCTCTACAACCGTTAACTCGTCCTTAACGTTGAAGAACTGGAGGCACTGCCCCTTTTGCCAGCCATGGGCGAGGTGTTGTATCACGCGCTGCAGTAGAGGATCTTTGGCAGTTTCTTCGCGTATTTGGACAACTCGTTCATCAGTGGCTGGGAGGTTGCTGGCACACAACTGCACCTGTGCCTCAGTGTGGCGAATGAAGTCGCCCTGTTCACACGGCATGGTGATGGATTGGGATAGGGCATCCGCGACGATCAGCTCCTTACCCGGTGTGTAGACGAGTTCAAAGTCATATCGGCGGAGACGAAAAAGAATTTGCTGCAGCCGAGGTGTCATGTCATTTAAATCCTTCTGGATTATGTGGACAAAAGGCCTGTGGTCTGTTTCCACCGTGAACTTTGGCAGACCGTATGCGTAGTCATGAAACTTGACTCTTCCTGTCAGGAGACCCAAGCACTCCTTTTCAATCTGGGCATACCGTTGTTCAGTTGGAGTCATGACCCTGGAGGCATATGCCACTGGAGCCCAGGATGAGAAGTCATCTCGCTCGAGGGGCACCGCCCCAATGCCGTCCTGGCTTGCGTCTGTGGATATCTTGGTATCTTTGGTCGGGTCAAGGAACGCCAGTACTGGGGCTGTGGTGAGCTTCGCCTTCAGCTCAAGCCACTCCGCTTGATGTGCGGGAAGCCACTGGAACACTGTCGACCTTTTAACGAGATGCCGGAGGGCCGTGGTGTGGGATGCCATGTTGGGGATGAATTTTCCGAGAATATTTACCATCCCGAGGAAACGGAGGACCGCCTTTTTGTCCTCTGGGGTCTTCATGGCATTGATTGCCAGCACCTTGTCAGCATCAGTTTGCACACCCTGCTGTGAAATGTGGTCACCCAGAAACTTGATAGCGGACCGACCAAATGAGCATTTGGCCCTGTTGAGCTGGAGGCCATTTTCATGAATCCTCTGGAAGACCTGTTTGAGGCGAGCGATGTGATCCTCGGGCGTCGTGGACCAGATGATCACGTCGTCCACATAGACTCGCACCCCCTCGATGCCCTCCATCATTTGCTCCATTATGCGATGAAATACTTCGGAAGCTGAGATGATACTAAAAGGCAGGTGGTTGTAGCAATACCTGCCGAACAGAGTGTTAAAAGTGCACAGCTTCCGACTGGACTCGTCCAGCTGAATTTGCCAGAAGCCACGGGAGGTGTCCAGCTTGGTAAAGAATTGGGCGTGAGCCATCTCACAGGTAAATTCTTCACGCTTCGGGCTCGGGTAATGCTCTTGCATGCTGTTGCGATTCAGGTCTTTGGGATCAATGCAAATGCGGAGTTCGCCAGAGGGTTTCTTGACACAGACCATGGAGCTGACCCAGTCTGTTGGTTCCGTGACCTTTGAGATGATGCCCTGGTCTTGGAGCTCTCGTAGCTGCGTTTTCAGACGCTCCTTGAGAGGAGCCGGCACCCGGCGTGGTGCATGGATGACTGGGGTGGCATTCGGCTTGAGCAATATCTTGTAGCGATATGGGAGCGTGCCCATCCCATCAAACACACTGTGGTATTGTGTGAGAATGTCGTCTATCTCAGCCTGGAGATTCGCATTGGGCGAGGCCGTCGCCAGTGTCGAGGACATGGCATGGACTCGCTGGACCAGATTTAGGAGTTTGCTTGCGCGAGCACCGAGCAGGGATGCCTTGTCAGGCCGGACGATCTCGAATCTCAACGTCGCCTTGATTGCCTTGTGAGAGACACCTAGCTGACACGACCCACTGGCAGCTATGGTATTACCATTGTAGTCAAGGAGCTGGCAGGCTGGTGGAAGAATGCTAGGTTGGTGTCGGATACTGTCGCAGTCCACCTGTGATATGAGGTTCGCAGACGCGCCAGTGTCCAATTTAAATCGGATGCGAGGCTGGGTTGACCGTGATGACAGCACACCACTCGTCGTCAGGATCCACACTCAGGATTGAAAGGCGGTTTGCAGGCGCGTTGGAGACCAGCTCGCGTGTGGTGATGATGCCCACCCGATATGGAGGCTCGAGGCAGTCAGCATCGGGGTCCGTTGGGCTGTCGGGATCAGAATCCTGCATGCCTCGTTGTACGCAGCGGACACGTCTGCGCTGCAGCTGGGATCACTAGCTGTTGCTCGGTGGAGCGGACCTGCAGAAGGCTGCGTAATGCCCAGGCTTTCCACACTGTAGACATCGCCTCCTTTGGCTGGTCATTGCCGCTTTAAATGGGCGGAGCCACAATTTGGACATGTCATGACGCTGACGTCAGCACGTTCTGTGCGCCATCGCGCATGCGCAGTGCGGTCGGCCGACGTTCGCACATACGCATTCGGGTCTTCGGCCTCATCGTCCACCCGGTCGTGGCGCGCATGCGTAGGGACCCGGAAAAAGCGCGTGAAACGGCCACCCTCCTCGATGCTCAGGCCTTGCATTTTTGCGATGGCCTGCACCCTTTCTGCCTCGTGGGAGGCCAGTTTTGCAGTTTCTGCCGCCCTGATGCGGGACTAGCGATTTCTGGCATGCTCATGGACAGCGCACGTTTCGATGGCGACGGAGAGGGTCAACTGTTTGATTTTGAGGAGCTGCTCCCGCAGGACTGGACCCCGAAAACGATCTGATCCCGGATCACGGAATCAGCCGTCGAGTCATAATTACATGACTGCGCTCGGATGCGGAGATGGGTCAAGAAGGACTGAAAAGATTCATCCTTACCCTGAAGCCTCTGTTGGATGATGAACCGTTCAAAGCTCTCATTCACCTCAATGTCGCAGTGGCTGTCGAATTTCAGTAGAACTGTCTTGAACTTCATCTTGTGTTCGCCATCGGCATATGTGAGCGAGTTATAGATGTGGATGGCGTGATCCCCGGCAGTCGACAGGAACAACGCGATCTTTCTTGCATCCGATGCTGCCTCGAGGTCGGAGGCCTCGATGTACAGGAGAAACCTTTGTTTGAAGACTTTCCAGTTGGCGCCGAGGTTGCCGGAGATCCGGAGTTGCGAAGGAGGCTGGATGTTTTCCATGCCGCTGGACGGCTGCTTGCTGGTCGTTGCAGATTTACTCAAGGTAGGTTTGTTAGGATTAATAGCTCCCTGGTACCATGATGTGTTAAGTAAGTTGGTTCAACGTTGACTGCAACTGGATGCAGTGAAACTAGAAACAGGCTTCTGACACAGGAGATGGTCCAACACTGTTTTATTGAACTTCCTGATTGCTGTACATAGTCTGCTGTGAGTTGACGCTCTATCAATCTAACTGATAACCTCCTACTGGCTTGACCAGACGAACTCTCTACCTCATGGTGATAGTGCTCACTGGCTTGTGCACTCTTACTATCTCAGTAGCTGTGTCCTGTAGAGAGAGGGAGAGTCTTAATGCCCTGTGTGCTTTATAGTGGTGGTGTCCTGTCTGGTGATTGGTTGTTATGTGTCGTGTGTGTTCATTGGTTATCCTGTGTGTCAATCACTGCCTGTCTGCATCTCATTATATACATGAGTGGATATTATGACAGGGTGCACTGAGGAAGAATTCAGAATGTCCAATTCACCTAACAAGCACGTCTTTCAGAACAAAAGATTATACGAAGGGTTGTCCGGAAATTGAAGTGGGCAGGAACATTGTTTCCCCTTCTCGGTCCTGAAATCAAATCCATCAAATCCGACACTGGGGTTAATGCTTCTTCTTGCAGACGTCGGCAAGGGTTGTATTAACAAGTTCAAAGTGCACAGCACTGTGGTTCCATTGCACCTAATGTTTGAACTCATGTTGTAATCTCAGTCTGAAAATTCAACAGCATAGGCAATGTAGATAATGGAACTCATGCACTGAGGGAGCAGGGGGTACCTTCCAACACATTACTGACAAACAGTAATCAGAATTCTCTATCTAACCCATTCTATACCTTTCCTGAGAGCAGCGCTTCCACTCACTGTGCACACATTACCCTTCATCACATTTATCACCAAGTCAGTAACACCTTTATTTCGATTGCGTTAAGAATTGTACTGAACTAGCAGGCAAAGAATTGGTACTCCAATTTGTTACCCCGTACGGTGAATGTATTCACCATAGTATAAGCTGTCTGTGTAGCACTGTGGCCCAATGGTAACGTGATCCCCTTCCAGGTATTGTACTGGAACCTGGTGGGCTCCGCCTCTGGCTCCGCCCCCCCTCGGACGGTATATAAACCAGCCGCCTGGGGGTGGCGCTCATTTGTACAGCAGACACAGGCAGGCAAGTTCTTGGTTAATAAAGCCTATGTTCACTCACTCTCATCGTCTTGCAGTGAATTAATGGTACATCAACCTTTATTTTGAAAGCGTTAAGAATTGTACTGAACTAGCAGGCAACGAATTGGTACTCCAATATGTTATCCCGAACGCTACCAAAGAAATTAAAGCCTTTAGAAACAAACATTTGATCCAGCAATAATTCCTAACTGCACAAAACTCAATGAGATAGATGCATTATTTAGTAACTTGTGGAAGCCAGTGGTAGTGGAACAAGGATTTATTCAACTATGTACAATACTCTGCCCATGATAATAACTCTCCCACAGTCCAGACTTGCGGGACAACCAACAACTCTGGGCCCTGCTTGGGTCAGCTTTTAACGAGCTCCAGCTGGGTATCCTCCGCCCCCTACATGGGAAGCTCGTTCTCCGCGAGTCCCATGGGGTGGTCGACAATGGTTTCCCAATGCTCCTCATGGAGGTTAGAACACATTAACAATTAAGTCTCTGTGAAATATCAATGTGATGGGGGCGATTCTCCGAGCCCCGCGCCGGGCCGGAGAATAGCCACGACCGCGCCATGACGCCCCGACGCCGGAGGCCGCCGATTCTCAGGCCCGGATGTGCTGAGCGGCCGCGCCGATATGACAGAGTCCCACCGGCGCCGTTCAGCCCTGGTTGCTGCCGGCGGGAACGGTCGGGGACAGCTTGTTGGGGGAGGAGGGGGGTTCCTTCACCGGGGGGGGGCCTCCGATGGGGTCTGGCCCGTGATCGGGGCAGCCTCTCCCCCCCCCACCCCCCGGGCCCACTTCCTGGCGCGGACGGCCCCTGAACACCGATCCCATGTTGAGTTGAGGCCGGCGTGCTAAAGAAGTCCCCCACGCATGCGCAGGTTGCCACGGCCCAAGTGCGCATGCGCGGGTTGGCGCGGCGCCCATTTGGCACTATGAAAGGAGGCTGGAGCGGCGTGAACCGTTCCAGCGAAGTGCTGGCCGCCTCTGGGAGCCAGAATCGGTCGTACCAGGACCCGGTTCGCGCCAACGTGAAACGCGACGGCGTTCACGACGGCGCGAACACTTGGGCTCCATATCGGAGAATCGCCCCCGATGTTTTGCAAACAGAGACATGAATAGGGATCCTAAATGACCCTCTTATGGACTGATTTCATTAACACTACACCCTGTATGCTTCATCCGATGCCAGTGCTTTTGTAGTTACATTGGGCGAAATTCTCCCGAAACGGCGCGATGTCCACCGACTGGCGCCCAAAACGGCGCCAATCAGACGGGCATCGCGCCGCCCCAAAGGTGCGGAATGCTCCGCATCTTTGGGGGCCGAGCCCCAACATTGAGGGGCTAGGCCGGCGCTGGAGGAATTTCCGCCCCGCCAGCTGGCGGAAACGGCCTTTGGTGCCCAGCCAGCTGGCGCGGAAATGACATGTTGGGGCGGCGCATGCGCGGGAGCGTCAGCAGCTGCTGACAGTTTCCCGCGCAGTGGAGGGAGTCTCTTCTGCCTCCGCCATGGTGGAAACCGTGGCGGAGGTGGAAGGGAAAGAGTGCCCCCATGGCACAGGCCTGCCCGCGGATCGGTGGGCCCCGATCACGGGCCAGGCCACCGTGGGGGCACCCCCCGGGGTCAGATCGCCCCGCGCCCCCCCCAGGACCCCGGAGCCCCCCCACGCCACCTTGTCCCGCCGGTAAATAGGTGCTTTAATTTACGCCGGCGGGACAGGCAATTTATCGGCGGGACTTCGGCCGGGCCGGAGAATCGAACGTGGGGGCCCGCCAACCGGCGCGGCGCGATTCCCGCCCCCGCCGAATCTCCGGTGCCGGAGACTTCGGCAACCGGAGGGGGCGGGATTCACGGCAGCCCCCGGCGATTCTCCAACCCGGGGGGGGGGCGCGGAGAATCTATTTATCATGTTTCAAAGCTTTTAACACACACTGAGTGGGTCAGTCATTGTGTCCACAGTAAAACACAGGGGGTTGTTAACTGAAGGGGAATGGTGGACAGGACCTCTCAATGGTGGATTGGACACGTAATTTACACAAATTAAAACGTTGACTGGATTCGAACAAAGAATAAAGAACAAAGAACAAAGAAAAGTACACACAGGAACAGGCCCTTCGGCCCCCCCCCCCAAGCCTGCACCGACCATGCTGCCCGTCCAACCTAAAACCTTCCACACTTCTGGGATCCGTATCCCTCTCTTCCCATCCTATTCATGCATTTGTCAAGATGCCCCTTAAATGTCACTATCTGCTTCCTCCACCTCCTCCGGCAGCGAGTTCCAGGCACCCACTAACCTCTGACAAGGAAGTAAAAACAGATCAATTTGACAGATTAAAAATAGCCATGATACAGAAATGAAATTATTTCAGTGTTCAGTCGTTTTCATCATTTGGAAGTCCCGACTTGCACTGAAATTTGTCGCCAAGTCCCCCGGAGGTGCCAGTAAATGCTTGTGCCGAGAGGGCGGTGAATGAATGTGGGGTCAACCCCTCATTCATTCAAATGGAGCTTTCTTGTTGTATTGGAATCGCTGGTGCTGACCTTCAGCAGGTCATTGCGATCTATTATTCCTGATGTGCATCTCCTGAAATACAATGTCTGACCCCAAGACCACGAGGCTTTCCGTTGACCTTTGCGAGATTATCGCGCGACATTTCGCAACAATACTCTGACAGATCAGAAATGCCTCCACCGGCGTTTAATGAAAGCGACACAGCAGACGATTGCTGGCGAATTGACAAAGGAGAGCCAAACCCCTTTTTGTGAGGAGGGAGAAAGCAGACAAAACATCAGAGAGAATGCCAGAGCATTCAAAAAGTGCTCGTTCAAAGCACAGCTCATCGATGAGTTGCAGAGAGCTGGGAAAATGGATTGTCACAAAATAAGTAGCGGGCCGGAGGCAGGCGACGCGATAAAACTGGCTGTCGGTTCAGAGGGATAGCATGCTGGCCTTTCACCTCTGGCACCTGGAGTTCAAATTCAATTGAGCAGAGGGAGGGAGGGGGGTGGGGGTGGGGGGGGGCAGGGGGGGGGGGTGATCTCTACCGCCAAGTCCACATTGGGGTCAGAAGCCCCCCCACTATATGGATACTGTCACTCAATGTTGCTTCCCCTTGATTAATACCCAGAGGATGACCTTTTTGTCCATTCAAGGATGGTGGGCTGGCCCTCAAACGCAGCAGGCCAATCACAGGCCTTCCAGCTTGGAAACAGCAGTAGGCTGTGATGGCAGGTAAGTGAGTGTGGTGGGTGGTGGGGGGGGGGCTTCAAAATGGAGCCTCTTTCTCTTCCATCCTCTTCATGAGTTCAATTAAAAAGGGCTAGCCATCGCATTTGAGGACGGGGACCGGGGAGAAGCCCCTCAATAGAGCAGCCTATGCACAATTCTTTCCACCCATCTGCCTGATATGCCACCAGAGCGTGAGCTCCAAGTCGTGCCCATCAAATTCATTTAACCAGTTTCGACCTCATTCCAGTCCACATCAGACTACAGCGCCAAGCTACCTTTAATCTGTCCCAAAACAAGCAACTGCACACAGGGAGGCTATCAAGGTTGGGTTGGGAAGTGGAAGACTTCGCCCTGGGGCAGGAAAAGGATGCCTTTTGCAAATTGGGCGGGCCTGAATAAAAGGAAGACCCTGAGGATTTCACGGTGCGAGACCATGAAATGTTGTGAAATCGCAAACCGAGAACAAGATGGACATTCATCAAACCCACCTCACTCCGAAGAACAAGGAGGATCAGTGACCTGGAACTCCCAAAAACAAAGGGCTTGATTCAACCAAATGGTAACAAGCACGTTTAGCCACGCGGTTCCCAGTGCTCGCATGGCTATTCAGCGTGACTCGCAGTGGGCCTCCATGGGGAACGCACGGCCGAGGCCGCACAAAGCCCCGTTGTGTCCAGTGGGGACCTCCACTTACTGGAACTCCCCAGAGTAGTGAGAGACAGGAGCATCCTTTTTAAATGGCATTCAGAGCTCCAAGGCCCCCAAAATGATCCCCAACCTCTCCCTTCCAGACTATGGGAGGGGGTCTCCCCACACCTACATGGGGCACCCCCAGCCCAATCACACACATGAAAAAAATGTCAGCTTGCCACCTTGGCAGTGCCAACCTCATATGGTCCATACCAGCTGGCAATGTCATTTGGGCACCTTGGCAGTGCCAGGCTGGTACCAGGTCACACTGCCAGGGTACCACCCTGCCAAAGGGCATGCAGCTGGGGCCTCCAATCCCCTGGGAGACCCCCATTTGTGAGGACCAGAACTGAACTGCACTCACCCAAGTTCTCCAAGGCAATGGGGATGAATCCCAAAGCCTCAGGTCCCTCGGGAATCTGCACATTAGAGTGAGGCTAACTGACTCGCTCTAATATGCAGATTTGCCAAAAGCTGATCCGGCCAATTAAATACTTCTGAAGTGTATTCACTGTTGCAACGTGGCAAATGCAGTAACCAATTTGCGCACAGTAAGTTCCCACAGACAGCAATGTGATAATAAGCAGCTCCTCCGTTTTAGTGATGTTGACTGAGGGATAAATTGGACCAGCACACCCTGCTCTTCTTCAAAATAGTATCATGGGATCTTATACATTCAGCGGAGAGAGCAACAATCACCTTGCTTGAACACCTCAACAAGAGACAGCATTTCTGGCAGTGCAGCAGTCCCTCAGTACTGCTTTAGTGTGTCAGGCTAGATCAGTGGTGGGAAGCCTGCAGTCCCGAGGCCACATGCGGCCCATCTGGGCTCTGAGTGCGGCTACACTTGCTACACAGGCTTTGGGGTGTTGGAACAAACCAGGAATGCAAGTTCCTTGTGGGAGACTGAAGGAATTTATCCAAATCAATGCTAACGTACTTGATTATGCATGACATGATTAGACTTTACTCCTTCACACTTGGAGCTCAGCTTCTGGATGCTGAGGGCTGTGGAAATTAAACAATTCTATTTAAATTATAGATGAGGCAGCAGAGAGCTGAGTGTTAGATGCTAACAGTTGGTGTCATTAGCACGTATCTTATATTCAGCGTTTATTAAATATAGCACAAAACAACAATCCAGCCGAACTGTGCTGAGGTGACACTCCCAGTCTCAGGGCTCTGTAGATGGGGGCTACCTCATTACAATTGAATGCAGGCTCATTCTGTTGGGAATATCCTAAAATCGCTAAACTAACTAACCAATTCATTCACCACAACAATTTGCATCCGTACGGCACCTTTAACATAAAAAGATGCACTAAGGCAGACCGTAAGGTTTGCAAATGGCCTCCTGTCCCTTTGGAGTCGGAGCTAGTTGGCGGCAGGTCCCCCCCCCCCCCCAGCAATGATCCAAATGGAAACTAAATACTGTGGATGCTGGAAATCGGAAATCAAATTGGGAAGCAGCTGCTGGATGCTCGGCAGCTGAGGTAGCATTTGTGGAAAGGACCTTTGTGTTGTCATGTCAACATTGTACAACTAGTTTTGAAGCCAGAGCCTTCAGCGTTGCTAAAAGACCTGTGGTGGGGGTGGGGGGGGGGAGGGGGGGATGTGCGATGGTGCAACTGTTCAATGGGGTTCTAGAGCTCGCTCACCATCGCTCCAGAACTTGACATGACGTCAAGGGAAAGGCCGCATTCACCGTTTCCTTGGCTGAAGCTATGACAGACAAGCAAGAAAAATTCAAAGGAAGTTCATCCCCATTTCTGTCTTATCCCAGCCTCTTCAGGACACGATAGTTAGAGGTTTGCAGGGTGCCCTCAACAGAGAGTCGCCATTAGATCGACGTTTCGCGCAGTGAAGCGCTGTTACATTTTTGAACACATTGTCTCACCTGTTGGGTGGGACTCCACTCTGGGAGCACCGAACAAGAGCCTAGTGGAGCCTTTATTATGATCCCGGATCAGCCCCCGACAGTGGCTAGGATACTGGGCAGGAACCCCAATATTTCTCTTTAATTTTGTAAGATTATGAGGAAAGGATGCAACGCTCCAGAATTTTACGCAAAATAGGGATATTGTATGTTAAATAAAACTTTATTACTAACACAGTGTTAAAATATCTTTAACATCACACAACAAAATAGCCTACAATTAGCCTTAAACAATGCTAATCAATGCAGTAACATAATAACCCTTAACTGCTATCTTTACTTTCACTCAAACAACAGAACCATCTCAGATCCCAATCCACTTTTAAATACAGTTAGTACTCAGGAATAGTTGCTCTTTAGAGATGTCTTTTTAGACTGTTTGAAAAGATAGACCTCAACCCTGTCAGAACAATGCAGAATCTCTGGCTGTATTTCTTCAGAAACGTCCCAGCCTGCCTTCCAGTTGCAGATCAAAACTCTGAACCACAACACCTGGCTGCTTCAACCCCGGCTCCGCCCATTAACTACATCATCTTGCTGAGCTGAACACAATGTCTCCAATTAGCTACTCTGCAGGGGATCCTCTCAATATAAATAAACATCCATTCGCCCAAACTTTTACGACGCTTTAATTGTAGGTCTGGCTCCCAAAAAGCCTAGCTGTCTTGCAAATCAGGATTTCTTGTTAAACATGTCTGCAGCAGTCATACACACACTAACCCATGTTTTTAACTCTTACTACATATAATAAAATATATCTGAAATTCCTGCATTCATCGCATCTTACCTTCCAGCAGTGCATTTTGGGAAATCGCAGACTCACTCCTCATAACATGCTGTCCATTCATTTTGATGCAAATTTGTAAAGTTTCCCCTTTCCATCAATATTAACGTTACGGTACCAAAGCAGAAAGTGATGATGCTGTCGACCACATAAGCTCAGCAGTGATTTTGATCAAAAGGATTATAAATCTTTAGCCACCTCCATGACTCAACAAACTCATTGCTTCCTGATAAATTTTCCTCACTTTCTCAACACATGCCTCATTCCAGAAACGCTACAATTGACTCTCAATGTCCTTGCCGGGTAACTTAGTCAAAAGCTCCTTTGGTGAAAATGTTCTTCCAGCCTTCCCTTCCTCTCATAGGGGTTTATCCAGTGGCCCTCTGCTCTTGGAGTGCAGCCCCACTCAAGACTTGAAAGGGTGAATGTATTTCACTACTCTATATGCCCATCGAATGCAGGCTCCGTGCTGGGAGAACAGGAACACAGAAGTCACCCTGTAACCTTCTAACTCTCGCCTCTTGAAGTCACTGAGATACAACACAAACGTGGATGGACTCTTTGGAAGCTCTCTTGCTTGCTTGTCTCTCATACTCCCAGAGGTCCTGTTCCATTGAGGTTATGGAGAAAGGGTGGGAAAATTCTACAATCCCATTAGGAACTGGAGTAGCTGGAAAGTGCCCTCAACTAACAAGCCTATCAGCCCACAGTGAGCTGGGACTCTGAAATAGCCTCATGAGGGGACATTGGGTTGGTTGCCCATGTTGTGCCACCCTCCTGTTAATGGGACACAAACTAGTTAAGTATTCAACCACAAAATGCAAGGAATGTAAATAAATAATGTCATTATTATTTTCCACAATGTCCTCCAGTGCTCGCGGTGTCCACCAATCACGGAAGACCTCAAACCAATCGATGGGCACATCTGGGAGAGGACAACCTTGAAATAAAAGGGTTGCATCTATTTCCTGGCTGTAAAACCATTGGGAAAGTTTGAGCAGAAATAACCAGCGTAAGAAAAGTGCAGGTGGGAAAAGTCTGTGCAGTGAATTGATGCTCCTTGATTTCAGACGTCAACTGTCCAGTGGGGCACCTAATTGTTTGGTGAACATTTGATTGTATTATAGCCTCCATTTCCTCTGCATTTCCTAACACATTAATTCAATCGTCAACTCCAAATCTCTCTTGGGCAATAATCTGCCCAACCTGGGAGCAACCATTGCTCCCAGTCCAACTAGGGAAGAGGCGGTACTGGACCTGGTATTGGGGAATGAGCCCGGCCAGGTGGTAGATGTTTCAGTAGGGGAGCAGGTGGTAGATGTTTCAGTAGGGGAGCATTTCGGTAACAGTGACCACAATTCAGTAAGTTTTAAAGTACTGGTGGACAAGGATAAGAGTGGTCCGAGGATGAATGTGCTAAATTGGGGGAAGGCTAATTATAACAATATTAGGCGGGAACTGAAGAGCATAGATTGGGGGCGGATGTTTGAGGGCAAATCAACATCTGACATGTGGGAGGCTTTCAAGTGTCAGTTGATAGGAATACAGGACAGGCATGTTCCTGTGAGGAAGAAAGACAAATACGGCAATTTTCGGGAACCTTGGATGACGAATGATATTGTAGGCCTCGTCAAAAAGAAAAAGGAGGCATTTGTCAGGGCTAAAAGGCTGGGAACAGACGAAGCCTGTGTGGCATATAAGGAAAGTAGGAAGGAACTTAAGCAGGGAGTCAGGAGGGCTAGAAGGGGTCATGAAAAGTCATTGGCAAATAGGGTTAAGGAAAATCCCAAGGCTTTTTACACTTACATAAAAAGCAAGAGGGTAGCCAGGGAAAGGGTTGGCCCACTGAAGGATAGGCAAGGGAATCTATGTGTGGAGCCAGAGGAAATGGGCGAGGTACTAAATGAATACTTTGCATCAGTATTCACCAAAGAGAAGGAATTGGTAGATGTTGAGTCTGGAGAAGGGGGTGTAGATAGCCTGGGTCACATTGTGATCCAAAAAGACGAGGTGTTGGGTGTCTTAAAAAATATTAAGGTAGATAAGTCCCCAGGGCCGGATGGGATCTACCCCAGAATACTGAAGGAGGCTGGAGAGGAAATTGCTGAGGCCTTGACAGAAATCTTTGGATCCTCGCTGTCTTCAGGGGATGTCCCGGAGGACTGGAGAATAGCCAATGTTGTTCCTCTGTTTAAGAAGGGTGGCAGGGATAATCCCGGGAACTACAGGCCGGTGAGCCTTACTTCAGTGGTAGGGAAATTACTGGAGAGAATTCTTAGAGACAGGATCTACTCCCATTTGGAAGCAAATGGACGTATTAGTGAGAGGCAGCACGGTTTTGTGAAGGGGAGGTCGTGTCTCACTAACTTGATAGAGTTTTTCGAGGAGGTCACTAAGATGATTGATGCAGGTAGGGCAGTAGATGTTGTCTATATGGACTTCAGTAAGGCCTTTGACAAGGTCCCTCATGGTAGACTAGTACAAAAGGTGAAGTCACACGGGATCAGGGGTGAACTGGCAAGGTGGATACAGAACTGGCTAGGCCATAGAAGGCAGAGGGTAGCAATGGAGGGATGCTTTTCTAATTGGAGGGCTGTGACCAGTGGTGTTCCACAGGGATCAGTGCTGGGACCTTTGCTCTTTGTAGTATATATAAATGATTTGGAGGAAAATGTAACTGGTCTGATTAGTAAGTTTGCAGACGACACAAAGGTTGGTGGAATTGCGGATAGCGATGAGGACTGTCTGAGGATACAGCAGGATTTAGATTGTCTGGAGACTTGGGCGGAGAGATGGCAGATGGAGTTTAACCTGGACAAATGTGAGGTAATGCATTTTGGAAGGGCTAATGCAGGTAGGGAATATACAGTGAATGGTAGAACCCTCAAGAGTATTGAAAGTCAAAGAGATCTAGGAGTACAGGTCCACAGATCACTGAAAGGGGCTACACAGGTGGAGAAGGTAGTCAAGAAGGCATACGGCATGCTTGCCTTCATTGGCTGGGGCATTGAGTATAAGAATTGGCAAGTCATGTTGCAGCTGTATAGAACCTTAGTTAGGCCACACTTGGAGTATAGTGTTCAATTCTGGTCGCCACACTACCAGAAGGATGTGGAGGCTTTAGAGAGGGTGCAGAAGAGATTTACCAGAATGTTGCCTGGTATGGAGGGCATAAGCTATGAGGAGCGATTGAATAAACTCGGTTTGTTCTCACTGGAACGAAGGAGGTTGAGGGGCGACCTGATAGAGGTATACAAAATTATGAGGGGCATAGACAGAGTGGATAGTCAGAGGCTTTTCCCCAGGGTAGAGGGGTCAATTACTAGGGGGCATAGGTTTAAGGTGAGAGGGGCAAAGTTTAGAGTAGATGTACGAGGCAAGTTTTTTACGCAGAGGGTAGTGGGTGCCTGGAACTCACTACCGGAGGAGGTAGTGGAGGCAGGGACGATAGGGACATTTAAGGGGCATCTTGACAAATATATGAATAGGATGGGAATAGAAGGATACGGACCCAGGAAGTGTAGAAGATTGTAGTTTAGTCGGGCAGTATGGTCGGCACGGGCTTGGAGGGCCGAAGGGCCTGTTCCTGTGCTGTACATTTCTTTGTTCTTTGTTGTTCTTTGTTCTCCTGCCTCTTTACACCAGTGGTGGGCAACATGAGGCCTGTAGGCCACGTGCAGCCCATCAGGGTACTGGATGCAGCCCGCGAGGCATTGTGCTCAATGTTGACCACAGGTAGGATTGGCAGATTCAGCTGGCTTACGTCCGTGAAGTTTTTTTCCCTACCAGCCTGACTGAAGGCTGACGCAAAGCAAGGACATGTGAAGTGCGGTGTGTGCTGATTGCTCGCAACTTTGACTGTGAGAGCCCTGCACTCCCTCTGTGTCTAATCAACTTGTAAATCTTTCTGTTTTCACCATTTGAAGTTGACGACCGTTCTATTAATATATAAATAATTAAGAATTTTTTTTACAACTCATTATGAAGTATTTGACATGTATTAAATGTACTTAATCTTATTCATGAGCTCACGCTGAGGGAACAAGCCCCATTTCAATCTTGCAGCCCGTTGAGATGAAGGAGGGCCACTCATGTGGCCCATCGCTGCTCTACATTCTGCTCCCAAATCCAAAGTGGGATAAAGTTCCAGTTTTCTCTTCTACTTGCTGTTTATGTTGCTGCTGTTGCTACTACAGTGGCTGCTGATGTCGCTGCTGTCGATGTTCATAGTCATAGAATTTACAGTCATAGAATTTACAGTGCAGAAGAAGGCCATTCAGCCCATCGAGTATGCGCCAGCCCTTGGGGGAAAGATCATCCTACCTAAGCCCACACCTCCACACTAACCCTGCAACTGCACTTAACCTTTTTGGACACTAAGGGCAATTTAGCATAGCCAATCCACCTAACCTGCACATCTTTGTACTGTGGAAGGAAACCGGAGCACCCGGAGGAAACCCACGCACACACAGGGAGAACGTGCAAACTCCGCACAGACAATGACCCAAGCAGCGAGTCGAACCTGGGACCCTGAGCTGTGAAGCAGCAGTGCTACCCACTGTGCTACCATGCTGCCCACAACGATGTTGCTCCCCGTGTTGTTTCTGCTGCCTCCTGTTTCACACTGCCAGCCTTCGTGCCCATGTTGTTGCACAAGCCATGCGGGGAGCTTCTCAAGTCCAGCAGTTCAAACCAGTTCAGAAATCCCCAGCGCTCCTCCTCCACCCTCGCCTCAATACTCACTTTCCCAGTGTCAGCTATACATCATTTGGAGAACAGAAGCTAGAAATAGCACGTTCCTTGTTAGCTGATTGCTTGGCGAAGGAGCATTGCTAAACGAGGGACCATGGACATGGCTCTCTGTTGCGTGTGATTCTTTTTTGCTCAAAGTGGGCAATATGTTGCGATTCCGCAAAATGATTTAATCATGTCTGTACAATCCTCTGAGCATATTTATGCCGTGCAATAGCTCAAATGTCTTGTTGTCTCGTTTGCACAATACTGCACCGAATTATGGAGAATTTGACAGTTTTACCAGTGAAGCGTTTTGACATACGCCATCAGCTTATTCCAAACTACAAGGATATTTTACTTGAATTTATTGCTATGCTGTGATGATTTAACAGCACTGTGCTCGAGAATTATTAATGGCAAATGTACTTTCATTTCTATGAAGAAATGATACATGCAACTTGTCATCTCCTTAGCCAGTGATTAGACCATGCAATCAAATCTGGGCTTTATTCATTTCATGCGTTTTACAGTGGCTTTTTCACTATAAATTATTCTACTTTGTATCTTTGTATATTGGCAGATAAATCCTCACACTGTTTTGCGTGCTCGATGTGATTTGATGACGATCTGCTGCAATTGGTAGTGACTGCAATAAGAAAGTATTGAAGAGCCACAGCCAGGGACTGGGTTTGTAACCGTGGGCAATGGCCTTTCACGAACACACAATTTTTGGTCTGGATTGGGTCCAAATCGTGCCGCCCACCAATTGGAGTTCAAGTGCACCACAGAATTTATTTAGGTTTGCCGCTTCTGAACTCCACGTACCGCTGTGGCAAACCCTTTCCTCCCTCTTCATTTCCATCATTGATCTGGACATGAACGCTGGGGGATGAACATCAATGTGTGCTGCTAGCTCTGTACCAGGGGGCAGAGTGGGCCGTGAGAAAGAATGCAGGAAGCTGAAGAAGGGCATGGATGGGCGAGAGAAGTATCACAAAAATGATGGAGGCTATTTCGGCCATTATTCCCTCCTGCCAGGACCCTCATGGGCACAGCCGTGAAACCGTTCCATTCCCACCATCTCCTTTACTTCCTCCACTGGCTTTCCAGTAATCACTCTGGGGTAGTCATTCATCTTCATTCTCTGGGCTTTGAGCATTGCTTGGCAGAGTACATAGGGGGACATCAAATGGAGAGGACAACACACACTTTACCAGTGTTGTGATCTTTCCACCAGACTCCCATTCTCTGCTCTGCCCTGCCAATGTTGGAAGCCCAGGCCTGGATTAAATTGACCCCATTTTGTCTGGATAACTTCCTGGCCTGAATCCATTGTGTAACTTTGTTCCTTTATTCCGATACCCTGGATCAAATTGGCTTAGTCTTCAGGACTTTGACATTCTGTTTAACATCTTGTACAGTACGAGACGAACGTTTGCCTGCTTTTAGTGTGGAAGAATCTACAAGGTTTTCTAAACTTTCCTCGTAAGCCACTGGTAGGACAAGCTAGAACCAGAGGACACAACCTCAGTCTGAAGGGACGATCCTTTAAAACGGACATGAGGAGGAATTTCTTCAACCAGAGGGTGGTGAATCTCTTTGCCGCTGAAGGCTGTGGAGGCCAAATCACTGATAATAATAATCTTTATTGTCACAAGTAAGTTTACATTAACACTACAATGAGGTTACTGTGAAAATCCCCCAGTCGCCACATTCCGGCACCTGTTCGGGTACACAGGGAGAATTCAGAATGTCCAAATTACCTAACAGCACGTCTTTCGGGACTTGTGGGAGGAAACCGGAGCACCCGGAGGAAACCCATGCAGACGCGGAGAGAGCGTGCAGACTCCGCACAGACAGTGACCTAAGACAGAGATAGATAGTTTCTTGATTAATAAGGAGATCAAGGGTTATGGGACGAAGGCAGGAGAATGGGGATGAGAAAATATCAGCCATGATTGAATGGCGGAGCAGACTCGATGGGCCGAGTGGCCTAATTCTGCTCCTAGGTCTTGTGGTCAGTCTCTCTGGCTCGAGGACAGTTTCACTGGATTTTCTCTACCCTACTCCAGGGAAAAATAAATGTGCAATGGTTCATTTTGGGGAAAAGAATGGTGTGGAAAAACAAACTTAAAACCTTGCAGAGCGAAGGTAGCGATCGGTAAAAGCAAGATGGAACAAAGCCAGAAAAGAGGCTAATGGGATACTGTTTTTTTTTAAAATGCATTTTTATTGATGTCCAAATATCACATCAAAATATAATAAAACAAGAAAAAAGCCAGAGGTATCGATGCAACATAGATACTGCACATAACAGAGCTCATGACAAGCTCAGGAACAAAGCAGATCAGGTAAGTCTGGGACAACCTCCCCAACGTGTTCCCTCCACAGTTACAAATCCACCAGCACCAAAACAGGATACACTCAACAGCAGAGAGTTATAGAAGTTACAGTGCAGAAGGAAGCCATTCGGCCCATCGAGTCTGCACCGGCCCTTACAAAGAGCACCCGACTGAAGCCCACGTATCTACCCTATCCCCGTAACCCCCACTTAACATTTTTTTGGACACTGAGGGCAATTTAGCACGGCCAATCCACCTAACCTGCACATCTTTGGACTGTGGGAGGAAACCGGAGCACCCGGAGGAAACCCACGCAGACACGGGGAGAACGTGCAGACTCCGCACACAGTGACCCAAGCCGGGAACCGAACCTGGGACCCTGGAGCTGTGAAGCAGCTGTGCTAACCACTGTGCTACCGTGCTGCCCGGTTATATCACAGCCGGAGCTTCAAAGAAAAATACCCGAGGAATAAAAAACCAAAGAACCCCAGAGCTATGAGGAAATTGCACCAATACCCACAATGCAATCCAACTCCCTTCCAGGCCCAGGACAAAGCAGGCAACCATCATATAACTACAAGGCTATAAGGAGAGGACAAGGTACCACAGGTCCAAGGAAATCTAACACCTCAGACCTCAAACCCAGGGTCTCCCATAGAAAATTAAGAAAAGAGCAAAGAATAAGGATTAACGACCCCCGAGCTATCAAACCCCCATCCACCGGGTCCCAGGTCCAAAGGAGGAACAAACCACCAGACCATCAACCATCGACACATCCTCCCGGGGGACACCAGGATAGACATGAGGCCCGTGGTTCAGAAGGGTATCAGCATATCCCAGCCGTTTGGGGGCAACCCCGTCCCATAGAAGAGGGGGTCATCAGAAGGCCAGCCCATCTCGCCAGCCCATCTCCCCCCAGCACCATGGAAACCACCCCAACAACCAGGACCACTCAGGAACAAGGGGAAGGGCTACCATAAGGCAACTTGTCAAATAGGCCCACTCCATTAACTATTGCACCAAGCCACACCGTCCTAGCATCACCTCAAGGAGCTCAGGGGAAAACCAAGTACAAAGTGAGATACGCCTCCGGGATTTCTCAGAAGGTAATAATAATAATAATCGCTTATTGTCACAAGTAGCCTTCAATGAAGTTACTGTGAAAAGCTCCTAGTCGCCACATTCCGGCACCTGTTCGGGGAGGCCGGTACGGGAATTGAGCCCGCGCTGTTGGCTGCTTTGGCAGATTTAGCACAGGGCTAAATCGCTGGCTTTGAAAGCAGACCAAGGCAGGCCAGCAGTACAGTTCAATTCCCGTACCAGCCTCCCCGAACAGGCACCAGAATGTGGTGACTAGGAGCTTTTCACAGTAACTTCATTTGAAGCCTACTTGCGACAATAAGAGATTTTCATTTCATTAAAGGAGAAAGAGAAAGAGCAGGAACAGTCAGAACTAATGGCGCAGATAATAGGCGTACCGGTGCTACCGCTGAGACATTCCAAAATGGACGAGAGTCTGCATTCTGACCCCCAGCAGGACCTCATTCCTATCCTGGGGTGGGTTGGGGGGGGGGGGTATAACTCTTAGGCCCAATGCTCGGTCCGTCTCAAAATCATTGCTCACCCAGGTGCTCACCCGGGTGCTAGACGCAGCCACACCGGGCTTCCCCTACAGGCACCCTGAGAGACGGCACCTCCATTCCTTGGGAACAACAGGATATTGACCATGGCACCAGGCCTGGTCGAGCCCAGCACCGTCCCGAAAGGAAACTCAGGAGAACCTGACCCCAGGAACTTCCGCACCGCCCCAACCCTGACACCCTACTGAGGTTGCACCAACCCAGTCCCATTCAGGACAAGGCCCATCCAACAAGGAAGGACATATAAATTGTCCCTAGCCAATGGGGAACCCCCCCCCCCCCACCCCAGCCCCGAGGAAGAAGAACCGTCAAGACACCCACATCTCGGGCATCCTGGGAAGGGAAGCAGGTCCTCCCCCCTCCCCCCCACCCACAACATCCAGAGGCCCCCAATCACCCCACAAGCCCAAGCCAGTACCAGAACCAACACCACATCCACCCAGATGGGAGAAGAGAAGAAAGGACGACGCACCCCGCCCCAGGGAGGGGACACCCAGCTAGATTGTGAGAACTACTGTCATACAAATGATACAGAACTCTAACTGCAACTAAAACAGAGAGGGAGCCCCAAATCTCTGACCCGACACAAAGGAAGAGTCCAATACAACCCAGCCCTCGACAGAATAACATGCAGTCTGCCTGGGCACAAAACAAAAAAACACGCACGCTCTGAATGCAAATTAAAAGAAAACGTTTTTAAAAATCCACACCTAGTTAGCTCTAACTGGGAGGATCTTCGTCGATCACAGCGAGGACAAACTAACCCTACCAACTTTAACCCTCCAGCCCTCACCTCGCTCCGGCTGCTCCCATCTTCCTTCCAAGTGACACAAGGGGGAGACAACAAAACACCCCCCCTCCCTCCACCACAATAAGGCCCAAATACATTTAGGATAAAAATAAAACTGCACAAATCCCACATTCCACATTCACCTTAACGTGACATGTAGTTGTTACATCAGGATAATTGACACGACAGACCATCACACCCATGTTATTCACTTCCGTGTAAATGGACAACATCGAGCAGCCAACACCGGGCGGGATTCTCTGATGCTGGGGCTAAGTGCTGACGCCTTCGGAAACGCCGCAGCGTTTTACTACTGCGTCAACAGGCCCCTAGGATCAGCGATCCTGCGCCGCACAGGGACCCAGCATGGCACTGGAGAGCCTCACGCTGCTCCAGCTGCCGGTCCGGGCTTCAGCAGGGGCGCCGCGGGCCCGCGCATGAGCGCCACGGCCGGTGCGAGTTCGCGCATGCACGTGGGTTGCCTTCTCCACGCCGGCCCCAACGCAACATGGCGGGGGCGCGGAGTAACGTAGGACCCACCGGGATAAGCCCGCCCACCGATCGGTAGGCCCCGATCGCGGGCCAGGCCACCGTGGAGGCCCACCCCGGGGTCGGATCCCCCCCCTCCCCACACCAGGCCGCCCCCCGCAGCATGAACGCCGAGGACCCGCCGGGTAGGACCACACGAGAACGACAGCGGCGGGACTCGGCCCATCGCGCGGGGAGAATCCCCCCGACCGGTGCCGCGCCAACTGCGCCGGCGACCGGAGAATTGGCGGACCGGTGGCGTCGCGTGATTCGCACCCCCCCCCCCCCCCGGCGATTCTCCGACCCGGTGTGGGGTCGAAGAATCCCGCCCAAAATGATCAACAGGAAGAAAAGTCCGGGATAATAACTGATACGCAGAAGTGGAGGAAGGCCTCAGGATAAAGGCTTCTTCACTGGCGCACGAAGAAAGCCAAAATCAAAGGATTTGATAGCATCAGGATCAATGAGCACTCTTCTGGATCTCTCAAGGATTCCAATGATGGAAGAACAAGACACAATTACTTCCACCATGCTGTCCCACCAGAAGCCAGGCGGTCAACAACCTAGGCTCCGGCCGGTGGGGAATGTCTTGACCGGCTCGGCCACCCTCAAAGCCTCACAACTGACATCCATAACAGGACATCGCAGGACCAGTAGTCAGAAGGCCAAACCAATCGCCGGCCTCGAAGACAAGACTAGATAGGCTCCATCGAATTTAATTTGCCCAGCCTCCGGATCGTGATTCCTGAAACGTGGCAGCCAATTCTCAAACTCAACTGGGAACTTTTCCACCGCCTTTCCTCGGGAACCGGGCTCAGCAGCATTCCTCTCCTGTGTCCCCCCCCCCTCACTCTCCCAACTCCAGGCAGCAGGAACTCAATCGTAGGGAGGCAGGCTCCCACCAGGGACTGTGCTCACTTCATTGCAAAGACTCTCATAGCACGCCATTTCCACCGTAAAAACACACCGGAGTTGGGCCTTGACAATCTGTACCTCAGAGACAAGATTTCCAGCCAGAACAGCATCGTCTCTGGCTGCCATCATCTGTCGATGCACACCGCACCGTCAAGGAAGGGGGCCCGCTCAAAAAAAACAGCGCCACTAAAGGCCGGACCCCAGCCCAACTTCTTCCAGCCGCCACGAGAAAGCGAGGAGTTAAACCTCCTAACTCCGTTCCAACGTGCAGAAACACCGGCCAAACATTTTCAGGACATACGAGAAACCACGAAAAGACAAAAAAGGAGTGTGCACAAGGATGATAAGACGGATTAAAAGATGAGCGGAACCGGAGCTTGGGAAAACGCAGCCGCTCCCGCTGGGACCCTGGCTTTTAGTCAGAGTCATGCAATTCAAAAAGCAAAGCGGAGATAGTGAATAATTGCAGTACCGTGTGCAGTTTTGAATATCCCATTCTCAAAAAGATACCAGAGAGATAGGGAAGATGAAGATTTACTCAGATGATCTGAGCAATGAGATTATGTAGTTATGATGAGACACTTGAACATCTAGATGTGTGTTCACTGAAGTGGAGAAGGTGAAGGGGGGATTTAACAGAACTGTTTAAGGAGAGCGAAAGATTATTTCCAGCACTTGGCATATTGGTAACAGAGGAAATGCGTTGAGGGTTTGTACAATAAGCAGAGCTGGACAGGTGGAAGGAATGTTTCCGTGTAAATGTTTTTGGAGGCTGCAATGCACGACCAGCTGTGCCGACTGAAACTGACTTGATCATTGGCATTTAAAAGTGAATTAGGTAAGTACTTTGAAGCTGAAATGTTTCACAGGACATTGGGGAAAAGCAGGAAAATTGGGATGAGAGAATGTCACTGCTTCCCTGTTCAAATCGCCATGTGATGTGTTGGGTGTTCTGGATCACAAACAGGTCACCAACACTGGAAGTGGTGCAACTCTATATTATTATAAGGTTAACTATATTAACATACTTGAACTGTGGGTAAATGCAATACCAGCTTTAACTGTTGACCCTTGCCTAGTCCTAACCAGGTGATGCACTCAGCACATGGTGAATGTCTGTGTCGCAGGCTGTGAGCTCTGTGCTCCGAGCTGACTGCTACTAGAATGAGCGGGAACTCTCCTGTCCCCTGTCTTTATAGTGCGTGTGCTCTCACTGGTGATTGGCTGCGGTGTTGTGTATGCTGATTGGTCCCACTGCATGTCCATCAGTGTGTGTGTGTGTCTGCACCATGATATACTGGTGTATATTATGACACCATGGTTTGATGATAATCAGCCTCGATCTGGTAAGAGTCTCGCTGATTTGATTTCCTCTGACTAATCTGCACTGACTCTCCGAAAGAGCGCCCTACCTGGGCCCACTCCCCCGCCCTATCCCCATAACTCCATAACCTAACCTGCACATCTTTGGACAGTAAGGGGCAATTTATCATGGCCAATCCACCTAACCTGCACATCTATGGAGTGTGGGAGGAAGCTGGAGCACCCGGAGGAAACCCACGCACACACGGGGAGAATATGCAAACTCCACACAGACAGTCACTGAACCCAGGTCCGTGACACTGTGAGGCAGCGTGTGTGGTAGTACCAGGTATTGCGGTACCTGAGAGGCTGATGACCATTGGTTAGACCCAAGAGTCTACCATTGGCTGTGTGAAGCAGCTCCGCCCTGAAGGCGGGGTATAAGAGACGGTGCCGTCCCAGCAGCTTTCACTTTCTGTATCAAAGCTGCTGGGGAAAGAGTTCTCGTAGATTAAAGCCTTCAGTTATGAATCACTTCGTCTTGAGTTTAATTAATTGCGCATCAATTTAATCTGCTACAACTTAAGTTGGACGGATGGACCTCCGACTCAAACCGGAGTGCCTTCAACTCAGCCCCCAGGCGGAGAACGCGGCTGCTATTTTTAAATACTGGCTGGCGTGCTTTAAGGACTACCTCGACTCGGCCGTAGGCACCCCCATGGAAGGACAGAAGATGCATCTCCTGCGCTCCCGGGTCAGCCCTGGGATCTACCCCCTTATCGAGGAGGCAGAGAACTATGCTGCCGCTATCGAACTGCTTGGAGGACATTACATCCGCCCTGTAAATCAGGCTTATGCTCGTCACCTGCTTGCGACAAGGCAGCAAAGCCCTGAGGAAACGTTGGCAGATTTCTACCAGGCGCTACTAGTGCTGGGCCGAAACTGTGGCTGCCCGCAAGTTTCGGGGAGCGAGCACAAGGAACTTTTAATCAGGGATGCCTTCATTGCAGGTATGAGCTCCCCCGATATCCGCCGAAGACTCCTAGAAAGGGACACTCTGGGACTTACAGAGGCACGGGCCCTGGCAGGGTCCATGGACGTTGTCTACAAAAACACGCTGTCTTTTGCAACCGATCGCGCGGCGGCCCCTTGGGCTGCATGGCACCCCGCAGCGGCAGCCCTTCAGACCTTCCCCCTGACCACGCAAGCCTGCGTGGCGAGACGGCCCGCTAACGCTGCCGGGCCCCGCTGTTTCTTCTGTGGGCAGGCGAACCATCCCCGCCCGCGCTGCCCGGCCCGCACCGCCACCTGCAAAGGGTGCGGCAAGAAGGGCCACTTTGTGGGGGTCTGCCAGGCCTGCGCGGTGGCCGCGGTCTCCAGCGACTATGGACCGCCGCGGCAACCCCCCCTTCAGGCCCCGACCGGCCAGCGCTCACCGCCACCCCCCTATCCTAGCGCCACGTGCGACCCACGGGCGTGGCCATCTTGCCCCCCGGACTCCACGCTGGACGGGTGGGCGCCGCCATTTTGCCCATCGCCGCCGCCATCTTCTTCATCCCCGGGCACCATGTGCGACCCATGGGTGACGCCATCTTGGATGGGGCCCCAGGCCCCCAGCACAGCCGGCTATACGCTGCCCAACCAGAACCCCCAATTACTTAATTTGGCCTCGGTGACACTGGACCAAAGTCGACCCCGAACATTCGCAACGGCTACAACGACGGTCCTCATCAACGGCCACGAGACGTTGTGCCTGATTGACTCTGGGAGCACGGAAAGCTTTGTTCACCCCGACACGGTAAGGCGCTGTTCACTTGTAACCCACCCTGTAAATCAAAGGATCTCCCTGGCCTCCGGGTCACACGCAGTGGAGATAAAGGGGTTCTGCCTAGCGAACCTCACTGTCCAAGGCAGGAAATTCAACAATTTCCGCCTGTACGTCCTGCCGCACCTCTGCGCAGCCACCCTCCTTGGGCTGGATTTCCAGTGCCATCTGCAAAGCCTGACTTTTAAATTCGGTGGCCCTTACTGTCTGCGGCCTCGGTACAATGCCCAGGATTGGACCTTCATCAGGTCAGAGGTCCAAAGGCTGCCGGGGGAAAGGGTCATCGAAGCGAGCAACAGTCCCTGGAGAGCTCAAGTAGTGGTGGTAAAGACTGTGGAGAAGCATAGGATGGTCATCGACTACAGTCAGACCATCAACAGGTTTACGCAGCTAGATGCGTACCCTCTCCCCCGTATAGCCGACCTGGTTAACAGGATCGCACAATACAAGGCCTTCTCCACAATGGATCTCAAGTCCGCCTACCACCAGCTACCCCTCCATAATAGTGACCGCAAGTACACTGCCTTCGAAGCAGATGGGCGGCTCTATCAATTTTTAAGAGTTCCCTTTGGTGTCACTAATGGGGTCTCGGTCTTCCAGCGAGAGATGGACCGAATGGTTGACCGATACGGCTTACGCGCAACGATGCCGTATCTGGATAACGTCACCATCTGCGGCCATGACCAGCAGGACCACGACACCAACCTCCGCAAATTCCTCCAGACCGCGGAAATCCTTAATTTGACATACAATAAGGATAAATGCTTGTTTAGCACCGACCGTCTAGCCATTCTAGGCTACGTAGTGCGAAGTGGAGTCATAGGCCCCGACCCTGAGCGCATGCGCCCCCTCATGGAGATCCCCCTCCCTCACTGCCCCAAGGCCCTGAAGCGCTGCCTCGGGTTCTTCAGCTATTATGCACAGTGGGTCCCCAATTACGCAGACAAAGCCCGACCCCTGATCCAGTCCTCAACCTTCCCCCTGTCGACGGAGGCCCGCTAGGCCTTCAGCCGCATCAAAGCAGACATTGCAAAGGCCACGATGCGCGCCATCGACAAGTCCCTCCCCTTCCAGGTCGAGAGTGATGCATCCGACGTAGCTCTGGCCGCCACCCTCAACCAAGCGGGCAGACCCGTGGCCTTCTTCTCTCGTACCCTCCATGCTTCCGAAATTCTCCATTCCTCGGTCGAAAAAGAAGACCAAGCCATAGTTGAAGCTGTGCGACATTGGAGGCATTACCTGGCCGGCAGGAGATTCACTCTCCTCACGGACTAACGGTCGGTTGCCTTCATGTGTGATAATGCACAGCGGGGCAAGATTAAAAACGACAAGATCTTGCGGTGGAGGATAGAACTCTTCACCTTCAACTATGAGATCTTGTATCGTCCGGGGAAGCTGAACGAGCCTCCTGACGCCCTGTCCCGTGGCACATGTGCCACTGCACAAGTTGACCACCTCCGAGCCCTCCACGAGGACCTCTGCCACCCGGGGGTCACTCGCTTTTTCCATTTCGTCAAGACCCGCAACCTGCCCTACTCCATCGAGGAGGCCAGGACAGTCACCAGGGACTGCCAAATCTGCGCGGAGTGCAAACCACACTTCTACCGGCCAGAGAGGGCACACCTGATAAAGGCTTCCCGTCCCTTTGAACGCCTCAGCATGGACTTCAAAGGCCCCCTCCCCTCCACCGACCGCAACACGTACTTCCTGAACGTGATTGATGAGTACTCCCGGTTCCCATTCGCCATCCCCTGCCCAGACATGACCACAACCACCGTCATCAAGGCCCTCCAGGGTATCTTTACACTGTTCGGTTTCCCCGCATACATTCACAGTGATAGGGGGTCCTCCTCTATGAGCGACGAACTGCGTCAATTCCTGCTCAGCAGGGGCATTGCCGCGAGCAGGACGACCAGTTACAACCCCCGGGGAAACGGGCAGGTAGAGAGGGAGAACGGAATGGTCTGGAAGAACGTTCTACTGGCCCTACGGTCCAGGAATCTCCCAGTCTCCCGCTGGCAAGTGGTCCTCCCGATGGCCCTCCACGCCATCCGGTCGCTGCTCTGTACAACTAGCAATCAGACACCTCATGAACGTCGCCTTGTTTTCCCCAATAGGTCCTCCTCCGGGACCTCGCTCCCAACCTGGCTAGCAACACTCGGACCCATCCTGCTTCGGAAGCACGTGCGGGCGCACAAGTCGGACCCATTGGTCGAGAGGGTCCACCTGCTGCACGCTAACCCCCAGTACGCCTACATTGCGTTCCCTACGGCTGGCAAGACACAGTCTCCCTTCGGGACCTGGCGCCCGCCAGAACCCCACGCGCACCCGAACCATTGCCCCCACCCCCACCTCCCCACAGCACCTCACTGGAGGGTCAGTACTCCCGCCGCTCCTGCCTAGGCCCGACCACCCGCCGACGCCCCCTACAGGCGCCCCCCTCCCTGTCAATCTTTTGCCCCTACAGCGCCGCCTAGGGGTGACGAAGCTGCCAGGGAGGACGACAAGGGGCTGGTTTAGCACACAGGGCTAAATCGCTGGCTTTTAAAGCAGACCAAGGCAGGCCAGTAGCACGGTTCAATTCCCGTACCAGCCTCCCCGAACAGGCACCGGAATGTGGCGACTAGGGGCTTTTCACAGTAACTTCATTGAAGTCTACTTGTGACAATAAGCGATTTTCATTTTTCATTTTCATTTCACCACACTCCCGGAGTCGCAACTGCCGGGACCCCCGTCAGAATCACCGCCAAAGCCCAGACGCTCCAGAAGGACGACCAGGCCGCCCGATCGACTGGTTGCTGCACTATGAACACTTTGTACATATCCTCGACATCACGGTACCTCCATACCTGGTCATACCATGCGAAAGGCGACTATTAACGCTGGCCACCACCCCCGCCGGGCTCTTATTTAACAGGGGGTGAATGTGGTAGTACCAGATATTGCGGTACCTGAGAGGCTGATGACCATTGGTTAGACCCAGGAGTCTACCATTGGCTGTATTATGTAGCTCCGCCCTGAAGGCGGGGTATAAGAGATGGTGCCATCCCAGCAGCCTTCACTTTCTGTATCAAAGCTGCTGGGGAAAAGGTTCTAGCAGATTAAAACCTTCAGTTATGAAATCACTTTGTCTTGAGTGTAATTGATTGCGTATCAGCGTGTTAATCACTGTGCCCATGCATGCACATATGAGCACATGTAAGCAGGCACACTCATGCATGGACATGCAAAACCCATAAGCATGTGCCTACACGCACAACAAACACACATGCAAATTCAGACTAGCATAAACACTTGTTCAGACATGCAAATACATGTGCATACTCATGCTCCACACAAACATACATATAGAAAACATGCATGCACACATGTCTGCACAAACACATATATGCACATCGTCACATGCAAGTACAAACACATTTTCCAGTGAAGTACTGTTACTCAAGTAATATTTTGACATTGATGCACTTTATTCAAGGAAATAAGAGGAAGCCGCGTGTGGGTGTTAGGAGTGGAGGGGGAGCGTTGATGCTGGTGTTTTGTGCCTTTAAATGGGACCACCTGGGGGTTCATCTCTAAATCACTCACCACCCCGACATGGAAATATATCGCCATTCCTTCACTGTCGCTGGGTCTAAATCCTGCAATTCCCTCCCTAACAGCACTATGGGTGTACCTACGCCACATGGATTGCAGCAGTTTGTTATGGGCGAGGCGTTTTCAGAACCCCAAAATGTATCATGGAGTTCAACCAATCTCTCCCTTTAATGTGATTTGTTGCTTTTCCTAGCACACGGCTTGTTCCCTAGGTGTGGGATTACAATTATGGACACATGGGTTTTTAAACACAAAACAATGTTTATTCCATGAACTCAACTTAACATCTTAAATAAACATTGGATCACTTAACACCCCTTACTTCAAAGATAACCCCGAAAATGTTATAACTCTAAATAATCTTTCAGTTATTCCTTTCAACATCCAAGAGTGACTTAACACCTTTAAACAGAATCACATCAGGTGAAAGGCTTTATTATTATGAGTTTAAATCACCCAAATGATCCAGGGATAGTCTTTCATGGCAGAGATCCAGCTCACTGCAAACACAGACACTCCCAAGCTCTTTTCAAACTGCAAAACTAAACTGCAAAATGGCTGAACTGTTCAGCTCCACCCACTCTTTGACATCACTGTTTTCTTAAAGGTACATTGCTTAAACATCCATGTCTTAAAGGTACTCTCACATGACAGGTTCAAGAAGGCAGCTCACCACTACCTTCTCAAGGGGTGATTAGGGATGGGTAATAAATGCTGGCCTAACCAATGATGCCCACATCCTGTGAATGAATAAAAAGAAACAACATATCATGAGGGGAGGCAGTGGTGGAGTGGTATTGCCGTTGGACTAGTAACACAGAGACCAGGGTACTGCTCTGAGGATCGGGTTCGAATCCCATCATGGCAGATGGTGAAATTTTAATTTGATTATAAAAATAAAAACCTGGGAATAAAATTCTACTGATGACCATGAAACCATTGTCGATTGTCGTAAAAACACATCTGGTTCACTAATGGTCTTTAGGGAAGGAAATCTGCCGTCCTTACCTGGTCTGGCCTACAGGTGACTCCAGACCCACAGCAATGTGGTTGACTCTTAAATACCCTCAGGGATGGGCAATAAATGCTGGCCGAGCCAGAGACGGCCACATCCCGTGAACGAATTAAAAGAAAGCAAAGTATCGCAGAACTGGACAAAGCCTCCATCACTGTGTTGGAAAAGCCAACAACACTCAACAAGCTATTCGCAAATGGCAAAGCTTTTGTTGTAGCCTTTTTTTAATAGAACATCGCTGTCACTTTTTCCATTGCTGGGCCACTGTGGAACCAAGAGAGCAATATTCCTCTTTCACATTAAGGTAATACCTCCAGCGTTCCTTTAAAGTCGCTGCTTCGACCCCAGTTAACTCAGAAACACTGAACACTTGCTTGCATCTAAAGTAGGAGAAATGATTAGCCCTATGCTCAGCATCTTCAAGGGGCCTGCTGAGTGCAGTATTCCGAGACAATTGGACACCCCCAGGTTTCAATTTAGCCGCCAGCATAATTCCAGGTTGGGTCGCTGGGAATTGGACCTCAGACATTTCCACTTGAAATCTATCCCAAAAAGCTGACGTAACACAGGGAAATTGGGCAGAACACGAGCTACATTCACCCCCACAGAGGAAGTTCAGGAGCTGTGTTATTCACGAATATTGAATTTGGATATTTGTGCATTTTTAAAATCCGCATTGTGCCTGTAATTCAGGCACCAGTTGGAGGCTGGGCAGAGCAAAATCTGTTGTATGTTTTTTTCAAAACATATTGCTACAATTCTGCTGTTTCTTCCACAAAAACAGAGTGACGGCAGTAGGATTTATAATTTTGTTTCGTCAATGGTATCTTTTAACATGGGTCTGGTCTGAAGGAATGGGGGTGGAGGGTGGAGGGTGTAGTGTACTGAAAATTGCATTGTACTTTTTTTCCACTTGAGGCTAGCTTACACACATGTACCAGCAGAGGGAGTCTACTCGGAAGCATTAATAAAGGATCCATGTTTAACAGCTCATACAGCTCCAGTTAAAAATGTCTCTGGCTGAACATGTAGCAGTTTCAGTTCCCAGACGTTTGCAGAAGGGTCGCTGTGAAATGTTTGATGCGATGGGAACAATATTTTAGGAACCAAGTAGCAAAAGAGACTTAAGTGCATGTGATCTATTGACAGACATGAGTTGGAGTCTCTTCTGGCTTATATTCTGTTACTGAGCGGAGAGGGGAAGGCTGAGGTCCAGTATGGAGGGACTGTTCACCCTTCAGTTAACTTGGCTTTGTAAACTCCTAATTCTGATGATTCAATTCCAGAACTTTCTAAATCTAAAATGGAAGACCAAAATCAGATTTGCCCAGATGCCCATCCTAACACCAGCCCATTTATTGCCATGGACTCGCTGGGACAAGGGGTGGGAGTTTTGAATTCTGGGTACAGTGAGAAGCAGCCGGTAGAAATACATGTGTATATATATTTATATAGAAAGCAAAATCACGAGAAGAGAAATAGCACAGGGAATGCTCGTTCACGTCGAAAGGTGAGGGGTGTTAATGCTGGAGAAAGGAACCCTTTCCATTCCATCAACTTTAAAATGGCCCCCCACATGGAGTTTGAATTTTACCCAAATGGTACCTATAATATTCACAGGAGCCCCGAGAAGGCTTAAACGCGCAGGTTTATTCTGCCAAAGAAAAGTCAGGCCATAATGCAGCGTGTAGTGCATCAGTCCAAGCTAGGACCACCTGAAGTGTCGGTTCC
The DNA here is from genome assembly GCF_047496885.1 of Scyliorhinus torazame. Classification (NCBI taxonomy): domain Eukaryota; kingdom Metazoa; phylum Chordata; class Chondrichthyes; order Carcharhiniformes; family Scyliorhinidae; genus Scyliorhinus; species Scyliorhinus torazame. Next base: position 377,441,843 of record NC_092708.1, read on the forward strand.
AATCCTGGCCAGCTTTTGACTGCCCGATTCAACTCGCCCCAGCTGTTAGGCCTCCGCCCCTCAGCCAGGGAGCTCGTATTCCACGAGTCCCACGGGGAGATCAATTGGGTCGTCCCCGTAGGTCTCGTGTGGGGTTATTACATTATTATTCCCCCAGGATTGTCCTGCAGTCTCCAGGAACGAAAGATTAGTCAATCTGCAGACCCTGTTACGAGCGACTACAGAAGAGAAACCAGAGGAACATTCAAAAAATTGTATGTTCTTTGTGCTGTATTTTCTTGGAATATTTGAGTTTACTGTTTACAAAGAGTTTGGAGGTGGCGAGGGGGGTGGAGGGTGGGGGGTGGTGTGCTGTTTGACTGGGCATAGATGGGTGGCCATGTGACGAAACCTCTGGGAGTACTTCCAAGCAGTGTTGGCTTTCCTATTTCAATCAGTCTCAGGCAAGCTCACTGCAGGGGGAACAAAGGCCATGACTGCCATCTGATTTAAATCAGAGATTTGCTTTGCTGAGGGCAAAACAAGCAGAAATCTTCATCCCTGAGACTGCGCATCAAGTCCTGGTACTGGCTCAATGGGCCAATGCCATCCGACGGTGCTGAGATTTCGACAACTCTATTTAGGCTCTGCCTGCTGTGTGAGTGTTTGCTGCTGGCAGTGTATCAACGTTCCTTTCTCCAGCATTAATATCCCTTAGCTTATAACCTGAAAGAACATGCCCTGCTCATTGTAGAAAATGTAAAACACAGCTCCAGCAAGTCGACATCATCATGTCTGCATGGACACAAAAGAGGGGGGGAAAAACAGTCTGAAAGTGATATTGAAATCTTTACATCTGGACTTGTCCCTTTGCACTTTCGGTGATATTTGTCAGGGCATTGAGAAAGGAAGATTGTAACCTTCAAAATATAATGTTCCATTGTACATGGTCTCCCTCCTTCCCTCTCTGCAGACTTCCTGTTACCTTTGCAGAGCAGAGAAAAGGGCTTTAACACACGCTGCCACTCAGGAACATTCAAACAACGCTTTGAGCACTTATGCAAGATATGGGCACACTAATTGAATTGCTCCTGTATTAACCTAGTTGTCAGTAGATTGCTGCCACCATCTCAATATTCAAGCAACTCTCCCATGTTCAGCCACCCTTTGTTTAAAATGTAACAAAATTCAGCTAAGTTTGACCCCACCTTGCGAGAGCAAAATGTGAGCTATTATACACTGCACAAACCACCCACAGGAGTCTTAAATAACCGTGAGAGTACTGGAAGCATTAGCACAGAAAGCATATCACAAGCTGACACTGATAAAACTACACTTAGTCATGCTGGGTGAGTTCCACACACAAATATACTAAGAGGTTCAGTCTCTGGCTGACAGATTGGACCAGGCACATTGGCTGATTATTTCTTTTCAGAGTTCAGTGGCATGGAGGCCAATCATTGAATGGTACGAACATGCGAATTGGGAGCAGTGTCGACCATTCGGCCCCGAGTGTCTGCTCCACCGTTCAATAGGATCACGGTTGATCTGATTGTGGCCTCAATCCACATTTTGCCCACCCCCGATAACCTTTGACCCCACTTATTCGTCAAGAATCTTTCTACCTCCGGCTTAAAACATTATTAACTGACCCTGCCTTCACCGCTCTCCAGGGAAGAGAGTTCCAAAGATTCACAAGCCTCTCAGAGAAATGTTTCTTTCATCTTCGTCTTAAATGGGAGACCCCTTATTTTTAAACTGTGTCCCCCCCCTAGTTCTAGTCTTTCCCACAGGGGGAAAAAATTATTTCAGCACCCACCCTGTCAAGCCCCCTCAGGACTGATAGATCAGCATTGATTCCTGCGGCACAGAAAATACAACTCCTTCTTTCAAAAAGGGAGGGAGACAGAAAGCAGGAAACTGCAGGCGTTAGCCTAACATCTGTCACAGGAAAATGTTTATTTACAGGAAAAAGATATTAAAGATGTAACAGCAGGACACTTGGAAAAATTCAAGGTAGAGTCAACATGGTTTTGTGAAAGGGAAATCATGTTTAACCAACTTATTGGAGTTTTTTGAAGGAGTCACATGTGCTGTGGATAAAGGTGAACCGGTAGATGTACTGTACTTCGATTTGCAGAAGGCGTTTGATAGGGTGCCAGATCACAGGCCAGCGCGGAAAATAAAAGCTCATGGTGTAGGGGGTAACATATTGGCATGGATTGAAGATTGGCTGGCTAATGGGAAACAAAGAGTTGGCATACGTGGGCCTTTTTCTTATGGGCAAAATATGACGAGTGGTGTGCCAGAGGGATCAGCGCTGGGGCCTTAACTGTTCAGTTTATATAAATGACTTGGATGAAGGGAATGAAGGGAGGGCTGCCAAATTTGCTGATGACGCAAAGATTTTTTAAATTATAAGTTTAGAGTGCCCAATAATTTTTTTCCAATTAAGGGGCAATTTTAGTGTGGTCAGTTCACCTACCCTGCACATCTTTGGGTTGTGGGGGTGAGACACACGCAGACACGGGGAGAATGTGAAAACTCTACATGGACAGTGACCCAGAGCCAGGATCGAACCCGGGTCCTCGGCACTGTGAGGCAGCAGTGCTAACCACTGTGCCAACTTGCCACCCCTGATGATGCAAAGATAGGTAGGAAAGTAAGTTGTGAAGAAGACATACGGAGGCTACAAAAGGATAAAAATCCATTAAGTGGGCAAAGATCTGGTAGATGGTGTATAATGTGGGAAAATGGGAAATAGTCAGCTTTGGCAGGAAGAATAAAAGAAGTAATTATCTAAATGGTGGGAAATTGCAGAGATTTGAAGTACAGAGGGACCTGGGTGGCTTAATGTCTGAATCACAAAAGGCTAGTATGCAGGTATTTAGAAAAGCCAATGGAATATTATTGTTTATTGTGAGGGGAATTGAATACAAAGGAGGTTATGCTTCAGTTATACAGGGCACTAGTGAGATCACATTTGGAGTACTGTGCAATATTGCTCACCTTATTTAAGGAAGGATGAAATGAAATGAAATGAAAATCGCTTATTGTCACAAGTAGGCTTCAAATGAAGTTACTGTGAAAAGCCCCTAGTCGCCACATTCCGGCGCCTGTTCGGGGAGGAGGCTGGTACGGGAATCTCGGTGCTTTGGAAGCTGTTCAGAGAAGGTTTCCCAGACTAATACCCGGAATGGGCGGGTTGTCTTATGGGGAAAGGTTGGACAGGCGAGGCTTGTACCCACTGGAGTTTAGAAGAGTAGGAGGTGACTTGATTGAAACATAGAAGATCCTGAGGAGTCTTGACAGTGTGGATGTGGAGAGAATGTTTTCTCTTGTTGGAGAATCTAGAACGAGGGACAACTGTTTAAAAATCAGGTGTTGCCCATTTAAAATGGAGATGAGGTGAACTATATACTCTCAGGAACTCTTCCTGAAAAGATGGTGGAAACAGAATCTTTGAATATTTTTTAAGGCAGAAGTGGATAGATTCTTGGTAAGCAAGGGGGTGATAGGTTAACAGGGGTAGGTGGGATACAGATTTGAGATTAATAAAATCAGCCATGATCTCATTGAATGACAGAGCAGACTCGAGGGACTGAATAGCTCTTTGTTCGTATGATCGTATAGCCATTTTGAAATCAGGTTACAAGCTTCCCTATAAATTCAGAAACATCACAGAGAGAGGGCACTTGCAATTTTTGCTCTTGTGTGGTCTGCAACCAACTCAGAAGAGGAAAGTAAATGATAGATATTAACCAGGCCTGCACCTTAAGCAGAGAAAATGCCGCTTCTATTGTTCACCATACAGAACATGGGTGGCAGCTGTGATTCAGTTTAAAACTAAGTTTGTGAGAAGTTAAAAGAAAGCTGGAGGGTTTGCCCAGCTCGAGCTTGTGGGAAACCACTGTTGTACCTATATTAGGTGATGTACGGTAAGACCCTGTACTACAGGTACAGCGGTAGTCCCTGCCTGCTGGCTCTGCCCAGTAGGCGGAGTATAAATATGTGTGTCCGCCGTACATCAGCCATTTCGCCAGCTGCTGTGGGAGGCCACACATCTTAGAGCAATAAAGCCTCAGTTGTATTCAACTCTTGGCTTTGTCCAATTGATCGTGCATCAGAGCTTAGGGGAGATTCCCTGGGAAAGCTCATGCTGTGGGCAGTAGCATTAGGAAACAAATAGGAAACAAACTGTTGGGAGCTGTGAAACATTACGTGTTGGTTCCAGGAGGAATTGGACGTCTACTTTAGAAACAGAGTCAAGAAACCAAATAAGGGGCTTTAGTTATCTTTGGGGGGAGAATGGGGAATATCCTGTTTGCTAATCTAAAGTGTAAGTTGCGATAAAATGAAAATAGTGTTTAGTTTTTTAAAAATATTTTTATTCTCCTTTTTCACATTTTCTCCCAAACTTACACCCACCAACAACAATCAGTAACGAATGTCAATCCCCATATCAATAACAACAATCCCATTTTCCCACCAAACCCCCAAACATTAGCCTGCATGTTAACATAAACAAATAACAAAAAGGAATCGTGAATCACCCACAGTCACCATTAACACATACAGTCCCTCTCATCCCATACTCCCAGCCCCTCCCCCCTAATGTTCGGTATAATCCAATTCTCGAAAGTGCATAATGAATAACGCCCATGAATTGTCGAACCCCTCCATCCTTCCCCTCAGTTCAACTTGACCTTTTCAAGCGTCACGAATTCCAGCAGGTCCCCCCGCCACGCCAGGGCACAGGATGGAGAGGTTGATCTCCACCCCAACAGGATCAGCCTTTGGGCGATCAACGAGGCGAAGGTTACAACATCTGCCTCCGCGCCCGTTTCCAACCCTGGCTGGCCTGACACCCCGAATATGGCCACGTGCACCACTTTAGAGATTACCCTAAATGAAAATCGCTTATTCTCACAAGTAGGCTTCAATGAAGTTACTGTGAAAAGCCCCTAGTCGCCACATTCCGGCGCCTGCTTGGGGAGGCTGTTACGGGAATTGAACCGTGCTGCTGGCCTGCCTTGGTCTGCTTTAAAAGCCAGCGATTTAGCCCAGTTTGCTAAACCAGCCCCGATGAAATGAAATGAAAATTGCTTATTGTCACAAGTAGGCTTCAATGAAGTTACTGCGAAAAGCCCCTAGTTGCCACATTCCGGCGCCTGTTCAGGGAGGCTGGTACGGGAATTGAACCGTGCTGCTGGCCTGCTTGGTCTGCTTTAAAAGCCAGCGATTTAGCCCAGTGTGCTAAACCAGCCCTTTTCCCCAGCCAGTAAAAAATCTCCTTCCAGTAATCCTCCAGCTTTGGACAGGGCCAAAACATATGAACGTGATTTGCGGACCCCCCCCCCCCCCCCCACTACCACCCCAATGCCACCCCCTCCTGCAACGCTCACACACATCTTCTCTCCCCTCAAAGAGCCGGCTCATCCTCGCCCTTGTAAGGTGCACTCTATATACCACCTTCAGCTGTATCAGTCCCAACCTCGTGCGTGGAGACGTTCACCCTCTGGAGCACCTCACACCAGAACCCCTCCTCCATACCCTCTGCCAACTATTCCTCCCACTTTGCCTTGATCCCTTCAGTGGTGCCTTCTCCTCTTCCAGAATTGCCCCGTAAACCGCCAACGCTACCCCCTTTTCCAGTCCCCCTGTCGTCAGCACCTCCTCCAGCAATGTGGAAGCCGGCTCCATCGGGAAGGTCTGTGTCTCCTTTCTGGCAAAGTCTCGAACCTGCACTTATCTAAATATTTCCCCCTCCGCCAACTTCACTCCCAGATCCTTCAATCCTTCGTTCCACTTCTCTGGTTCAAATCCATGGTTCCCCCCAAATCGGCATTTCCCTTGACCCTGCCCCCAACCTGAAGTGCTGGCGAAACTACCTGCAAATTCTCAACAAAGCCATTACTACCAGACTTCCTGAGTATTTCCCCGGGGCCATCGGGAGCGACGCTGTTGCTAGCGCCTTCAATCCCGACCCCCTACACAAACTCTCCTCCATTCTGGAAAATAGTGTTTAGTTAATAGTGCTCTCTTTGCATTTGTTTCAGTAAAAGTCTACAATATGAAATCTTATTGTGTGTCCTTTATTCAAATAATAAAGTTAGAATTTCTCTTCGATGTTATTGGCCCCTACAGAGGTGATAACACGATGGGAAATACTTTCAAGAAATTCTGAGCAAGGGACCCGTGAATTTCCAAGCACTTCTTCTCATTTTCATTTCAATAGGTAAAAGTCACAGGCTCCAGGCCCACAATTCTTCAAGGGATTCTGCGTGTGAGTGTTGGCCCCAGCTGGGAACGCCAAGATGGCAAGACTGCCCATTGTGTTCCGCCTTTCTGCTGAATAATCAAGTCCAGTCCCTTCACAATGACTGCCACGTTTTGTCTGCATTTGGGGATGTTTTCACATGTTAAGACGCAGCCCCGCTCACTTAAGGGTACGACGACCCCTTCTGGAGAGAAATTAAACTGAGGCTCTAACTGCGCAGTCAGGTGGGTGGAGAACATCACCTTGGCATTAGTGTGTGTACTGCAGGGGCAGGGGCAGCCCTCCTTTGACTGGCAGTGGGATCTTCCAGTTCCGCCGCTGTCCATGGGGTTTCTCACTCTTTCTCTCGCCACAGACGCTGCCAGACCGGCTGAGTTTATCCAGCATTTTCCGTTTTTAGTTTAAAAGCACCTGATTGGTTATAAAGCAGCTTTGGATATCCCAAGGGCACAAGAGGAGTTAAAGAAATGCAAGTTTTTCTTTGTTGCTTCATACAAGTATTTATTCAGCGTTATCCTGTCTTGCGTCCTTTAGTGGAATTGTAACGGTTGCTGCATCTTGTAGAATTTCCTCCCCTCCCGCTCCCCGCAGACCCTGCCGCAACCAGATCTGGATCTCATCGAGCCGCAGTTATTGAATGATCAGTTGCTTGCTGAGCCAGGGTAAGTGGAGGATGCACTTCAGCCGTGGGAGTTTGCAAACAACTCTGGCCCACCTGCTCAGGTGTTGGTTACTGGAGGCAATTGGAATGAGTTTCCTAGCAACAGTTTAAGTCTGATCTATAAGTTCACTGTGGAGAAAAAGAACAATTTTTATAATCCCTTGAATAACTGAGGACAAAGGAGGCATATTTGGAGGAAGAGTAACGGCCCTCCCTGCTTATTTCCTTTGTTACTATTTCTTTTATGCCATTTTATTATTTTGATCCGTGGACCCACAATCGGAGTGTGCCTTTAAGCAGTGAGCTCAGTCGAAACAACCTGCTGGCCAGGACACTGCGTTCCCAGGTTTTGTATTTTGGAAAGGAGAAGCCGGGCTCTTCAATGCCGAGTGGATTCTAGAAACCAGCTTTGTAGAGACTCAGTTCAATTGGTTAACTGGCAACCAGCGGGTTGGCCAGGGACTGTGTTCTGCCTGACAACAGTCAGTGATTGGTTCCTGCATGGTGCTTTCTGAGAGAACTTAACAGAAGTGTTTAGGCCTGGGAAGTGAAAGGAACTTGCTTTCTCTCTTGCTTGCTGAAGTGAAAGAACTGCCCTATTGTTTTAAAACCACTGAGTGCCTGGCACATCTTTGCTGTGAACCTGAAATGATCCTGAGTCTGCAGAGAAGGTGGACAACCTTGCCAGGGGAAACCATTTAAAACCTAGAAGGAAGAAGTACCAAATTGAAAGCCTGAACTTCAGAAAGACATCAACTGGAAGTCATCCCAGTGCATCAAGATCCTTATCCATATATATTATTTCCCTTCAGCCACCCTTCACCCCCTGTGTTGTTTGTCTGTGTGTGTATGTAGAGAGTGGGGGTAGTTAGAAAGGGGGATTTGGGAAAAGGGGTATTAGATAGTCCAGATATTTTCTGTCCATTTAATTATAATACAGTACATAATAAAAGTATGCTTGTATTAAAGTTACAAGCCTGATAACTGCAGTTTATTCGGCTCATCCAAGGACCTCGGGTATTTTAAACAAAATTTCACATGTGTTGCAACTCCGGGTCAAGTGGTGCTGGAATTGACCAGGGTATCGTGACAGAGTGAGGAAGTAAATGCTAAAAGAGCATTTGTATCTGAAGGAAGAACCAACCAGTAGCTGATCTTGCACCTAACTAATCAAACAGATGCGGAAGAGTCAGTTGTGGGAACGGTGGACAGACTCCCTACAGTAACAACATTGTAGGACAGGATATAAAATAATTGTCAAAAAGATACAACGATAATCATGGGGGATTTTGATCTTCGTATAGGCTAGAACAAGCAGATGGACACAGGCGTCCCAGATGAGGAACTGATGGAATATTTTCGGGATAGTTTCTTGGAACAGTGTATTCCGGAGCCAAACTGAAATCAGGCTGTACCAGTCCTGGTATTGTGCAATGATATAGGTTTAAGTAATGACCTCATAGCGAAGGCCAGGTATCAGCGATCATAATATGATTGAATTTTACATTCGGTTTGAGGCTGGAAAAGTGGTTCTAGTCATAGAGGCCTACAGCACAGAAAAGGCTCTTCAGCCTATCACGTCTATGCTGGTTAAAAATAACGACCTAAATGTTCTCATCCCATTTCCCAGCACTTGGCCCTTGATGATGTAGGCCTTGGCATCACAAGCGCACATCAAAATACTTCTTAAATGTTATGAGGATCTCTGCCTCCACCACCCTCTCAGGCAGCGAGTTCCAGACTCCCACCACCCTCTGGGTAAAAAAGGTTTTTTTCTCACATCCCCTCTAAACCTCCTGCCCCTTACCTTAAATCCATGCACCCTGGTCATTGATCCCTCCAGCAAGGGGAAAAGCTTCTTCCTGTCTACTCTATCTATGCCCTCATAATTTTATACACCTCAATCATGTCCCCCCTTTGCTCCAAGGAAGATAACCCCAGTCTATCCAATCTCTCTTGGTAACTAAAACTCTCCAACCCAGGCAACATCCTGGTAAATCTCCTCTGCACCCTTTCCAGTGCTATCATATCCCTCCTATAATGTGGATTCCAGAACTGTACACAATACTCTCGCTGTGACTTAACCAACATTTTATACAATTCAGTTTAGCTCAATTGGCTGGACAGCTAGTTTATGTTTCTGAACAAGGTCAACAGGGTGGGTTCAATTCCCGTACCGGCTGTGATTATTCATGAAGGCTCCTCCTTCTCAACCTTGCCCCTCGCCTGAGGTGTGGAGATCCTCAGGTTAAATCACCACCAGTCAGCTCCCCCCCATAAAGGTGAAAACAGCCTGTGGTCACCTGGGACTATGGCAACTTTACTTACTCATACAATACAGCATAACCTCCCCGCTCTTAAACTCTATACCTCTGCTAATAAAGGTGAGTATACCATCTGCAATATAATTTTTAAAAATTTTTTTAGAGTACCCAATTATTTATTTATTTATTTCCAATTAAGAGGCAATTTAGCGTGGCCAACCCACCTAATCAGCACATCTTTTGGGTTGTGGGGGGTGAAACCCACACAGACACGGGGAGAATGTGCAAACTCCACACGGACAGTGACCCAAGGCCAGGATTCGAACCCGCGTCCTCAGCGCCGTAGTCACAGTGCTAACCACTGCTGCACCGTGCTGCCCCCCCCCTCCCCCATCTGCAATATAATGTGGGTAAATGTGAGGTTATCCACTTTGGTGGCAAAAAGAGGAAGGCAGATTATTATCTGAATGGTGGCAGTTTAGGAAAAGGGGATCTGGATATCATGGTGGAACAGTCGCTGAAAGTTGGTACGCAGGTACAGCAGGCGGAGAGGAAAGCTAATGACATGGTGGCCTTCATAGGGAGAGGATTTGAGTATAGGAGTGGGGATGTCTTGCTGCAGTTATACAGGGCCTTGGTGAGGCCACACTGAGTATTGTGGGCAGTTTCGGTCTCCTAGTTTGAGGAAGGACATTCTTGCTGTTGAGGGTGCCCAGCGAAGGCTCACCAGACTAATTCCCAGGATGGCAGGACTGACAGATGAAGAAAGACTGGATCGACCGTGCTTGTACTCACTGGAGTTTAGAAGAATGAGAGGGGATCTCATAGAAACATAAAAATCCTGATGGGACTGGACAGGCTAGATGCGGGAAGAATGTTCCCCATGTTGGGGACGTCCAGAGTAGGGGGTCACAGCCTCAGAATAAGGGGTAAGCCATTCAGGACTGAGATGAGGAAGACCTTCTTCTCTCAGAGAGTTGGGAACTTGTGGAATTCTCTCCCACAGAAAGCTGTTGGGGTCAGTTTGTTGGATATATTCAAGGGCGAACTGGACATAGCCCTTGCTGCTGAAGGAATCAAGGGGTGTGGAGAGAAAGCAGGAGTGGGACACTGATTTTTCATCATCAGCCATGATCATATTGAATGGTGGTGCAGGCTCGAAGGGCCGAGTGGACTACTCCTATTTTCTATGCCTTCTTAACCACTTTATCCACCTTCCCTTAAAGGACCAGTGTACATACACCCAAGGTGCCTCTGATTCTCAGTGTTTCCCAGGGTCTTGCAGTTCATAATTTTGCCTTATTAGTCCTGCCCAAGTGCAATTAGTAATTTAAACATAAAGAAGAGTTAATAGGAGGGTGCAAATGCAGAGCTAGCTAAAGTGAATTGGCAATTTAGGTTAAGGGAAATCAACAGTGCACAGTGGTTGGCACTGCTGCCTCACAGCGCCTGGGTCCCGGATTCAATTCTGGCTTCGGGTGACTGTCGGTGTGGAGTCTGCACGTTCTCCCCGTGTCTGCGTGGGTTTCCTCCGGGTGCTCCGGTTTCCTCCCACAGTCCAAAGATGTGCGGGTTAGGTGGATCGGCCATGCTAAATTACCCTTAGTGACCCAAAAAGGTGAGATGGGGTTACGGAGTCTAGTGGGGTTAGTGGGCCTAGTGTGCTCTTTCCAAGGGGTGGTGCAGACTCGACGGGCTCAATGACCTCCTTCTGCACTGTCGGGATTCTATGATTCTATTTAAGGATTTATTTCAGAATATGCAAAATAGATACATTCTATGCAAAATAGATACATTGAGCAGCCGCCTGCTCAAAATGGCGGCCTGATGGTGGGATTCTCTGGGGAAGCCCTCGCAATCCTCACTTGGCGTGAATTTGCATGGCTATGGGTTGTGACTCACTTCCGGATTTATCAGGAGCGATTCAACTCCGGCAGGAGAACGTGGCCCCCCAAACGGAGACTTCCAACCAAGTAGAGGTAGGTGAGTGGAACAGGTATTTCACTTAAGAGAATGCAAATATCATCCCAGAACAACTGTAAAGCAGGAACTGGAAGGGAGAGGAAGTGGTACTGAGCAAATTGTTGGTGTTGCAAGTCCCCAGGTCCTGATTGACTTCACCCTGGGAAAGTAAAAGAAGTGGCAAGTGAGACAGTTAATGTGTGGTTTTATTTTTCCAAATTTCCCTGGATTTATAATATAATAATCTTTATTGTCACAAGTAGGCTTACATTAACACTGCAATGAAGTTACCATGAAAAGCCCTAAGTCGCCACATTCGGGCGCCTGTTCAGGTACACTGAGGGAGAATTCAGAATGCCCAAATTACCTAAAGTACGTCTTTCGGGACTTGTGGGAGGAAACCCGTGCACCCGGAGGAAACCCACGCAGACACGGGGAGAAAGTGCAGACTCCGCACAGACTGTGACCCAAGTGGGAATCACACCCGGAACCTAGCGCGGTGAAGCAACAGTGCTAACCATTGTGCTACTGTGCTATCACTTATTGTGAGGGGAATTGAATACAAATGTATTCTTCAGTTGTACAGGGCATTGGGGAGTCCTTATCTGGACAGTACAGTATCGGCCACATTATTGAAGGAAGGATGTAAATGTGTTGGAAACAGTTCAGAGAAGCTTTACCAGACCAATACCAGGATTGGATGGGCTGTCTTATGAGGAAAGGTTGGACAGGCTCGGCTTGTACCCTCCGGAGTTTAGAAGAGGCAATTTCGCCGAAACATAAGATCCTGAGGGGTTTTGACAGGATGGATGTTTCCTCTTGTGGGAGAATCTATAACTCAGGGTCACTGTTTACAAATAAGGATCGCCCATTTAAAACAAAGATAAGGAGACATGTTTTCTCTCAGAGGGTCATACGTCCCGGAGGAAGCAGAGTCTTTGAACATTTTTAAGGTAGAGCCAGATAGATTCTTGATAAGCAAGGGGGTAAAGGTTGTTGGGGTAGGGTGAAACATGGAGTTGAGGTTAAAATCAGATCAGCCATGATCTTATTGAATGGTGGAGCAGAGGCCTATCCCTTCTCCTAATTCATATGTCCAAAGCTTATCAAAAGCTGTATTCTGCATGTAAACCCCTGTAAATACCCACACAGGACACATACGATACCGTTGACGATTTGCTAATTATATTGTGAAGATACACAGGTGCAAGTCATTGTTTAATTCGGTACATACACCATGTACAAAGTGAGATAGCCGGGACACTGGATTAGTAGGTAGGAAGCAGATATATGTCGTGCCTCCCAGTGAACCTAAATGGGGGAGGGACAGAGCTGGAGGGGCTCCCGTTTAAAACGGCCCAGAACAGATTCCGCTACCTGGGGATCCAGATAGCCAGAGACTGGACACAGATCCACAAGTGGAACCTGACCAGCCTGGTGGAGGAAGTAAGAAAAGAGCTTCAAAGGTGGGGCTCCTTCCACTCTCCCTGGCGGCGGAAGGAAAGTGGGAAACCACAAGGGGTGAGGTGGGAAAATAAAAGAAAAACACAGCTGAAGCCAAGATGGGGGGGGGGGGGGGGAACAAGGGGGAAGGGAGCGGAACTATAGACCGATCCAGAGGGCAGTGAAATGTACATAGGGTCAGTTAAATGAAGGACAAAATAAACCTCTCTGGACAATAAAGTAAATTACTGTGGGCAAGAAAAATGTAATGTATACACACAACTGTTTATAAATATGAGAAATGCCAATAAAAAGCTTTTTAAGGAAAGATATATGTCATGCTACATTCTGTGACTATTATGACAAGTATTAGTATCAAGTTTCATACCTGGCAAATGGCTTAGTATCGATTTAACAGACGTGTTATCATAGAACCATAAAATTCCTGCAGTGCAGAAGGAGACCATTTGGTCCTGACCCTCTGCACTGACCCTCTGAAAGAGCACTCTACCAAGGCCAACTCCCCCCACCCTATCCCTGTAACCCCACCTAACCTGCACATTTTTGGACAGGAATGGGCAATTTAGCGTGGCCAATCCACCTAACCTGCACATCTCCGAGGAAACCCACGCAGATGCAGGGAGAATGTGCAAACTCCACACAGATAGTCACCCAAGGTCAGGATTGAGCCCAGGTCCCTGGCGCTGTGAAGCAGCAGTGCTAACCACTGTGCCGCTGTGCCGTGTTGACTGACAGCGTCCAGCGAACCAAACAGGCAGATTTTAAAGATCACTTCGAAGTGACCAGCAGTCACCTCAGATCAACCACTGATAGAAGATTTGTAATGATTTTATCCCCTGGTGTCGCATTTCAGGCGCTCACCACCCTCTGTATAAAAAACCTGCCACGCACATCTCCTCTAAACGTTGCCCCACAAACCTTAAACCTATGCCCCCTGGTGACCGACCCCTCCACCCTGGGGAAGAGTGCCTGTCCATCCACTCTATCCATGCCCCTCATAATCTTGTAGACCTCTATCCAGTCGCCCCTCAACCTCCGTCGTTCTAGTGAAAACAGTCCGAGTCTATTCAGCCTCTCCACATAGCTAATGCACTCCAGACCAGGCAACATCCTGGTAAACCTCCTCTGCACCCTCTCCAAAGACTCCACATCCTTCTGGTAGTGTGGCGACCAGAATTGTGCGCAATATTCCAAGTGAGGCCTTACCAAGGTTCTATACAACTGGAGCATGACTTGCCAGTTTGTATACTCGATGCCCTGTCCAATGAAGGCAAGCATTCCGTATGTCAAATTCTCAATAAAGATTTTGGGTTTAGTGACTCACAACTTCCTTCACGCCGGAATGTGTCCAGTTTCTGTTTGGCCCTTGTACTGAGATACGTTGGAGGCCTCCACAATCTGTGAAAGCGATGTGGAAATTGGACGCAGCTGCAGGTCCCGCTCTCCGCGAGATTAACATGCAATTACCACTCAAGTACTAACTAGAGATTGACTGCCTTTCCCTCTCGGTTTCCCGCTGACAGTACATTAACCCAGCCAATCAAATGTCAGACATAATCAGGAAAATTAATCAGCTTTAACAACAGGAAATTAGATGCTTGACCTTTAGTGGGTGACTTTGAATTTATTTACTGGCCGCAGCAAGCTGAGCGCCTAGAGGGCGCAATCGAGGCATTGCGGAGCAGGAGTGTAGCATTTCGGAAAACCAATTGAAAGAAATAATAGCAAGAAGTAACAGCATGGGGAATCCATGGGCGGAATTCCCCCCCCCCCCCCCAACGCCGGGTGGGAGAATCGCCCGGGCGCTGTCCCGACGCTCGCTCGCGATTCTCCCCCCCCCCCCCCCCCCCCCCACCCAAACTGGTGCGGCGCGAATCACGGCTGGCCGCTGGGAGAATCGTCGCTTGCCGTTCGGGATCGCTGGGGGTGGGGGGTGGACTGTGGGGGGGAGAGGGGGGTTCCTGCACCGGGTGGGGGGGGGGCTCAAAAGGGGTCTCAGAAGTAGGACCTCCTTTCCTCCGCTGCCCCGCAAGATCCACCCGCCATCTTCTTGCGGGCCGGGCGCGGGGAGGACGGCAACCGCGCATGCGCGGGTGACGTCATTTGCGCGGCGCCGGTCGCGTCATTTACGCGGCGCAGCTTTTACGCGCCGCCAAGGCCCGGCACGCGTAAATGACGCGGCGCCGCTCCTAGCCCCCCGGGGGGGGCGGGAGAATAGGGGTCTGGGAAAGGTCTCCGGTTTTCACTCCGGCGTCGGGACTTAGTCTCCCGATGGGAGAATTGCGCCCCTTGTGTCTGAGTCAAGGGCACATTCCAATGGCCCATCTGCACCAAACGTTTCATTACGGCCACCACTGCCAGCTCACCACTTGGGTAAAGTGAGCATCTGCATCACATGTAGGTTGCAGCTGGGGTCCCCTGGCAGCCACAGTTCCAGGTGCGGGGGGGGGGGGGGGGAGGGGGAGAAATTAAGAGGTCTCGCTGACGCAAATATTCCTGCCAAGATTGCCCAGCGGACTGGGAAAGTAATAGCTGCTGACCCATTAGTGCGGTGGAGAATAGAGAGTGCACAGCAGATTAAACATTCCTCTCAGATATCCGCTTTTCTGTTCAGTTATTCTGAATATCTTCCAAACTGTCACTGTCAATCTTTGACATTTAGTTTCTGCCATTGCCCTTGACAAAAGGGTTCTGACTGACAGCAAATGAAAGCTGCAGGGTGCAAGATGGCAAGAGATAAGTTGGCAGAGACCGAGCTGATTAGGTTTTACACGGGGAGCCGGGCTGCAAAGGAGGCTGGGAAGGCAGGGCAGGAGAAGCGGCCAAATCAGCATCTTTCTTTGTGCGTGTCACAATGTGAGCAGATGCTCAGTAAGCGGGTCCCTCCCCCGCCTACTCCATTGCCAAGCTCGGGCAGTGTAAAGCATTTCATCACGCCGTAGCTCTTCACAGAACCATACAGGGCAGAAGGAGGCCAGTTGGCCCATCGGGTCTGCGCCAGCCCTCTGAAACAGCACCCTATCTAGGCTCACTCCCCTGCCCTATCCCCGTAACCCTGTCTAACCTGCACATCATTGAACACTAAGGGGCAATTTATCATGGCCAATCCACCTAACCTGCACATCTTTGGACTGTGGGAGGAAACCGGAGCACCCGGAGGAAACCCACGCAGACACGGGGAGGGTGTGCAGACTCCGCACAGACAGTGACCCAGCGGGGAATTGAACCTGGGACCCTGGCGCTGTGAGGCAGCAGTGCTAACCACTGTGCCGCCATGCCGCTTCAGAACACAGTGACAGGACTCTGCGCACGTATCCCTCCGTACAATAAATTGCTGAGGTTCAATCTCATCCTCGTGAGGGGCCGGCAACCCATCAGAAAGACAATCGGCGCAATTTTCCGTTTCTGAGACCGAGTGTTGACACCGGCGCGGGATTCGTGGCCTTTACAACAGCAGAACTGTCGTGGCACCTGCTCCGATTCAGTGACTGTTAGGGGCTGGCACCGGCACCATGTCAAACACAACCCATTCCAATGAGAAACGGTGTCTGATTCACCGGATTCGCGATTGACACTCAGGATGCTGACAAGCTGCAGCCGCACATACACACTGCACTCGCCACACACACAGCCCAGCCAACAAGACGGCAGCAGGAAAACGCAGCTCCCCCTTTCACACACTCCACGCTGGAGACCCTGCAGGACGCACTGGAGGAGAGGCAGAGGACCCTGTACCCCGGCCCAGGAAGGAGGCACCAGTTAAGTTGGCACGGGTACAGGGCACAGTTTAGTTATAGGGGCGAGGGCACAAATCTGTATATATGTTGTCACATTAAACACCTGTTCACACTGTTACAACCTGCCTCTGTGCTCCGTCTGATGGCTGTGAGGGGTGAGCTGGTCTGGGCTGGCCAGAGAGGGAGTGCAGGGGGTGGGGGGGCGGGTAAGCGGACATTGTGGGTGGCCTGGCCGTCCCCATCACTGTCACACCGGGGATTTGATGGAATGGCCAGCTCGCATGCAGAGATCACCCAGGTGGACGGTGGAAAGTGCCATCGGGAGCAGGGGTCAGACATTGTCAAACGATGTGGAGCGCCAGAGTTCATCGCAGAGCGAGTTATCATTATCCTCCACCCCATGGCCCTGACCCGGTCTTATCTCCAATCCAGGGCCCCCAAACCGCAGTGCGGCAGGTATGTATCACGGGCTGGGGGTGGAGGGTGTTGCAGGTGGGGCTGTGGCCAGGATGGGGGGTGGGGGGGGGATGTGGAGAGAGGATGCGATGTCCATGCCCCTGGCCAGTACCTCCCCCACCCCCACCCCAGTCGGCGAACCTGGAGGCAATCAGAACGTCCCATGCGTGTTGGCCCTGGCGCACGTGTGGTGCGGCCCGCCCTGCCTGCCTGAGCCCCATGCCCTGCCCATCCTCCCCCTCTCCCGCATCCTCCTCGTCAGATGAGGCCTGGCGTTCCTCCCCTCTGATGCGGTGTTGTGGAGGACGCAGCAGGCTGCCTGGATGGATCATATTGGAGGGCCCCTCCAGACGAATCCAGGCACCTGAACCGCAGCTTCAGCTGCTTGGGTGTCACTGTAGCGGGTCTCCGCGTCGGTCTCTGATCTCCTGATAGGCGTCAGCAGCCACGAACACAGTGGATAATCCCTGTTGCCCAGAATCCAACCCCCCAGCCGGGGGGGGGGGGGGGGGGGGGGGGGGGGGGCATCTCGAACACGTCAGGAGTGGTCAAGTTGTGCTATGGTGAAGGTGTCGTGCACAGTGCTTGGGAATTGGGCGCAGTCGTGCATGGTGCGCAGCTGTTTGTCAAATATCAGCTACACGTTCATCGAGTGAAACCCCTTTCGGTTTGTGTCGAGCGGCCTGTCACCTGCAGGTGCTCGAATGGGGACATGCATCCCGTCGATCACCCCCTGGACCCGGGGCATGTCGGTGATGGCAGCGAACCCCGCTGCCTGGGCATCCTGGTTGGCTCAGTCCACATTGAGATGGATGTATTGTTCCGCCTGGGCAGACCGCGTCTCCGTGATGGCGCGTGTGCACCTGTGCACCGAGATCCGTGAGATCCAGGACAGGGTCGCATTCGAACCCTCGAAGGACCCAATCGTGTAAAGGTTCACGGCGCTTCACCTTGATGGCCACCAGGAGCGGGTGTCCTCCCCCAATTCCCCCGCGGTGCCAGGTGTGCCATCATCTGGCAGATATGTTGCACTGTCTCCTTGCTTTGCGGGAGTCTTCAATCGCATGCCAGCTCCAGCGGGTCCGTGAATGACAGGCACTGCCGGTACACACGAGGCCTCATGCAGCACCACCTTGGCACCTCCTCCGCCTCGGCCTGTTCGGCGGCTCGCTCCCCATCCTGAGCAGCTTTGTAGCACGCTCCACTGCTGCCCGCTCCACTGCTGCCCGCTCCACTGCTGCCCGCTCCACTGCTGCCCGTTCCACTGCTTCCCGCTCCACTGCAGCCCGCTCCACTGCTTCCCACTCCACTGCTGCCCGCTCCACTGCTTCCCACTCCACTGCTGCCCGCTGCACTGCTGCCCACTCCGCTGCTGCCCGCTCCACTGCTGCCCGTTCCACTGCTTCCCACTCCGCTGCTTCCAACTCCACTGCTGCCCACTCCACTGCTTCCCACTCCGCTGCTGCCCGCTCCACTGCTTCCCACTCCGCTGCTTCCAACTCCACTGCTTCCCACTCCACTGCTTCCCACTCCGCTGCTTCCCACTCCGCTGCTGCCCGCTCCACTGCTGCCCGCTCCACTGCTGCCCACTCCACTGCTGCCCGCTCCACTGCTGCCTGCTCCACTGCTGCCCGCTCCACTGCTGCCCACTCCACTGCTGCCCGTTCCACTGCTGCCCGCTCCACTGCTGCCCGCTCCACTGCTTCCCACTCCACTGCTGCCCGTTCCACTGCTGCCCGCTCCACTGCTGCCCGCTCCACTGCTGCCCACTCCACTGCTGCCCGCTCCACTGCTGCCCGCTCCACTGCTGCCCGCTCCACTGCTGCCCGTTCCACTGCTGCCCGCTCCACTGCTGCCCGCTCCACTGCTGCCCGCTCCACTGCTGCCCGTTCCACTGCTTCCCACTCCACTGCTGCCCGTTCCACTGCTTCCCACTCCACTGCTGCCCACTCCACTGCTGCCCGCTCCACTGCTGCCCACTCCGCTGCTGCCCGCTCCACTGCTGCCTGCTCCACTGCTGCCCGCTCACTGCTTCCCGCTCCACTGCTTCCCACTCCGCTGCTGCCCGCTCCACTGCTTCCCACTCCGCTGCTGTCCGCTCCACTGCTGCCCGCTCCACTGCTTCCCACTCCACTGCTGCCCGCTCCACTGCTGCCCGCTCCACTGCTGCCCGTTCCACTGCTTCCCACTCCACTGCTTCCCACTCCACTGCTGACCGTTCCACTGCTTCCCACTCCACTGCTGACCGTTCCACTGCTTCCCACTCCACTGCTGCCCGCTCCACTGCTGCCCACTCCGCTGCTGCCTGCTCCACTGCTGCCCGCTCACTGCTTCCCGCTCCACTGCTTCCCACTCCGCTGCTGCCCGCTCCACTGCTTCCCACTCCACTGCTGCCCGTTCCACTGCTTCCCACTCCACTGCTGCCCGCTCCACTGCTGCCCGCTCCACTGCTGCCCGCTCACTGCTGCCCACTCCACTGCTGCCCGCTCCACTGCTTCCCACTCCACTGCTGCCCGTTCCACTGCTTCCCACTCCACTGCTGCCCGCTCTTCTGCTTCCCACTCCACTGCTGCCTGCTCCACTGCTGTCCGCTCCACTGCTGCCCGCTCCACTGCTGCCTGCTCCTCTGCTTCCCACTCCACTGCTGCCCGCTCCTCTGCTTCCCACTCCACTGCTGCCTGCTCCACTGCTGTCCGCTTTACTGCTGCCCGCTCCACTGCTGCCTGCTCCTCTGCTTCCCACTCCACTGCTGCCCGCTCCTCTGCTTCCCACTCCACTGCTGCCTGCTCCACTGCTGTCCGCTCCACTGCTGCCCACTCCACTGCTGCCTGCTCCTCTGCTTCCCACTCCACTGCTTCCCACTCCACTGCTGCCTGCTCCTCTGCTTCCCACTCCGCTGCTGCCCGCTCCACTGCTGCCCACTCCGCTGCTGCCCGCTCCACTGCTTCCCACTCCACTGCTGCCCGCTCCACTGCTGCCCGCTCCACTGCTGTCCGCTCCGTTGCTGCCCGCTCCACTGCTGCCCGCTCCGCTGCTGCCCGCTCCACTGCTTCACACTCCACTGCTGCCCGCTCCACTGCTGCCCGCTCCACTGCTGTCCGCTCCGTTGCTGCCCGCTCCACTGCTGTCCACTCCACTGCTGCAGCTCCCTCCTCCTCGAGCAGCTAGCTTGTACAGCCACAGGGCATCTCCCAGAGCTGCAGCGACCAGCAGCAAGGCCATCATTGTTGGTTGATTTCCAATATCCATTGTCTGCAGGGGGTGAAAGGCTGACATGTTACCATGGTGCATACCCCCATGTCCAATCAGATCCAACAGACTACATGGTGGTGCTGGTTGGCACTGCAGACTCTGCCCCCGTATGTACCCCCCCCCAATCCCCACACCCCTGGCCCTGTCATTGCCGGGGACTCTGGCCCTTGTCCCAACCCTGCTGCCAGGGGTACCGTTGGCTGGCACTGCCCATGCCAGAGGTACACTCCACGGCCCCCGTCCGGTGCCCCCATAGGGGCTACAATGAGTGTTGCCTTGGGTGGGCTGCCTGATGCCCCACCGACGGGTGGCGGCCGGGTGGGGGTGTTATGGTGGAGGGTGGGGAGCACGGGTGGGGGGGGGTGGGTGCACCCATAGGGCCGGTGTCGCTCTGCAGAGCCAGGGGCCAAGATGGGTGGTCAGTGGGGTTGGTAGCAAGATGGCTGAGTGCCACCACAAGATAGTATTAGAAATAGGTCCACAGATTCTAGGGTTATGAACGAACCTCAGTAACCAGTTTACCACTGTAAATAAATGATAGTAACAAAACTGAGTTGTACCATTCGCAACCGTCTTGGTCCGTCTGTGTAGCAGAGTATCCAACACACCATAGTACCAGAAGTAACTGTGGGACCTACCTACGGATCCTCCGGAATCTGCCATCCTGCGCCATGGACACCGTTAATATGTTTCTGTTCTTCCTTGTCATTACAGGAGTTTGTTTTGTCGTTCAACATTTCCCTGTTCTTTGTTTATGGTCAACCTCGTTGTTATGTCACACCCGACATCGCCCCTTGTATATAGTTTAGCCCCATGTACATGCTGCAAATATTGCACACACACATTCAGCTGCACTCAGTACACATCTCTATTTATAACCACATAGGCACATGTTCTTGTAAAAAAGGGAGAATGTCATGATATTCAGGTAAACATCATAGCACATACATACTGATGGACAGATCAACGGACCAATCAACACACACAACACCACAGCCAATCACAGGCAAGAGCATACACAGTACAAAACAGGGAACACGACACTTCCTGAGCATTCCAGCAGGAGACAGCTCAGGGCACAGAGCTCACTGCAAGCCACTCAGACATCCACCATGTGCTGAGTGCCACTCCAAGATAGTATTAGGAATAGGTCCACAGATTCTAGGGTTATGGTCGAACCTCAGTAACCAGTTTACCAGTGTAAATAAATGATAGTAACAAAACTGAGTTGTACCATTCGCAACCGTGTTGGTTCGTCTGTGTAGCAGAGTACCCAACACATCAATGCTATGCAAACGGTGTTTACTGTATGTGCGTTCCGGATTGCCTGCGGGGGCGCGCCGCGGTGAAAACGGGTGCAGCGTGCTGGAGAATCCCAGCCAAGGGCTTTAAAATTCCTCAAGATGGAGGGCAATCGGATTCTCCGCACCTTTGGGGCGGCCCGACGCCAGAGTGGTTCCCGCCACTCCATCCTGCCGGGACCCCCCGCCCCGCCGGGTAGGGGAGAATCCCAGCCAGGGGAGTCCACATTCCTGTGGTAACACACGGGCTGTTGTCAGGAGCTAAGTGTGATCATGAGAAAGGCTCCAACGTTCTTTCATCACACGGCCGACCAGTCTTGCTGCCAACCACTGACCTGTACTGGAAGTATTTGCAAGTCGATACTCAACCTACACGGCCTCGTTATGAACCCACCTCCCTTGGCCATCAAGTCCTAGGGTGGGACTTGAACCCAGAGATTGTGGCTCAGAGGCAGGGACATTACCCACTGCGCCACCAGTTACATCGTCTGAAACAGAGTGCAAGGCTATTCAGACGTGAAATCAGAAAATACATTTTAGCACAAAGGGTGGTGGAAACCTGGGATTCTCCTGATCCAAAAAGTTGTGGATGTTGGGAAAATTGGAGATTTGAGGATTGAGATTAATTGTGAGCATTTTGTTGATATTTGTAAAGGTAAAGGCATCGGGAGAGGGATGGAACAGCAGTGAGTAAATGGAGTTGAGGTACAGATAGGCCTCAACCGGGACCTGGGATTCATGTCGCATTACATTCATTCCCCACCATCTGGCCTGCAAAATCCTACCAACTGTCCTGGCTTGGTACAATTCACACCTCTTTAACCTGGGGTTACCCCATCTCTGGATCTGTAAAGATTTAATCACCTGCTAATGGTCGCATTCCAAGCATTGTCTGGCATCTTTGAATCTGGCTATATATGTGTTTCTGGAACATACCTCTTCATTCACCTGAGGAAGGAGCAGCGCTCCGAAAGCGAGTGACATCGAAACAAACCTGTTGGACTTAACCTGGTGTTGTAAGACTTCTTACTGTGATCTTGTTGAATAGTGAAGGCAGCTCAAGGCGCGTAATGGCCTCACCCTGCTCCCATCTTTCTCCCCGATAGTTTCCTGAATCCTTAAAAACACCGTGGACATTGAGGGGGTGCCAGCCGTGAAGGACCACCCCAGCAGGTCCTTGGTGCTTTCACTTGGGCTTGAATTACATTGTCAAGTGGCAGCTGTCTTTGCTCTTCGGTAGCGATAGAAATGGAAAATGTCAACACTGCTTCCATAATGGGGAAGAGGGAGGGGGTAACACAGGGGTATTCATATGCCGTCATTGCTCTATCCAATCCATCTTCTGGGAGTGCTTGATGCTCACACAACAGAGAGGGTTTCAAGACCAAAGTCTTGCTCAAACTTAACTTACCGTCTATCCTTGAGTGTACGAAAAAAAATCAAAGTTCATCGACATTTCGATTAGAACAGTTGTGGGGTGGGTGTGGTAAGATCTCTTGGAGAAGCTCCCATTATCCAAGTTACTTTCTCGGATATGGGCAAAGATTTCATTTGCACCTGTTACAATCCCAGACCATGTGCCTCGACTTTTTGGTAAGATCTGGTAAGGGACCAGTAATGTTTTGTTTAAAGTGGACAAGGTTTGAGATTCAAGACGCTTTCTCAGAGAAGAAAGCCACGAGATGCCATGGGTTTTGAACAAACAAAAATAAACTTTACTACACAATGCCAGAAAGATACAACAATTGGCGACATCTAATAGGGTTAATACGTGGCACATGTGAATTAATAGGCAAACAGGGGCCAAACATATCGCACTGCACAATAAATGACAAACACGACCAATGTTGAGTCCATGGATTTCCCACCAACCCACCCAGATAACAATAAACACAGTGAGCAACCAATGTCATGAAATCTAGTCTCTTTGGCGAGGGATTCCGGTCTTCACCTTTGACGATCTTGCAGGGATTCTCTACAAATGTCCCTCCAGCTCAGAGAGCCTCAACGACTGCTCACGTCAATCCTGACTCCTAAGATTCCGATCCCCTGGATCCCGGCGTATGCAATCAAGCACCAACTCACAGGCACACCTTCAGCTCTTCAGCCATGCCAGGCAGAAACCTACTACTCCAAAGGATTACCTTCACTCCAATGGCCTACATCATGGATTCACCCGCCTTCTTCTGCCTTCTTCAATTGCCAGGGCTTCTGGGACAAATGTATGAAAGGGAAAAGACAATGTACAAACAAACTAAATAAGGGTGGTAGAGTGGCAGGGATGTTACACAAGTCCTAAAGATATATCTTTTTGGAGATCCCTACACTTTTCCCAAACTGTAACAGAAAGTGGCAGTGTGGAGTGAGCAGCTGGCAATGAATGACAAGGACAAAAGTAAAATCAGGAAATGTTCACATCAATGCTGAATTAGAAGGTTTGAAAGTTAAAATTCAAGCTGAGTATATACCTTTGAAAATGCAAGATAAAGTAAAATATTCAACGAACCATGTTGTTCAAGATCTGAACAAACACTTTTCTGAGGCACCACACCAGGCGGAGGAAACAATCATGAATTCCACATTTGGAAAATCAAAGCAGGAGTTCGGAAAATTCAACCAGATGTACAGCTAGACAGTACAGGGAGAAAGAGTACTCAAAGAAATTGCGACCATGAACAACTCTTTGAAGAACCAATACATACTTCAGCAAAAACACACCAAGAGTCAAAAAAGAAGTTGAATGCTGCTTCAGAAAAATCTACTCTGGAACTATCAGTAGTGACAAGGCAATACACTGAAGCACAGTGAGAAGGCATGAGCTGAACAAGGAAATAAACAGTTGAAAGAACAGCTAATTATATTTCAAGATCAAATTCAAAAGCAATAACACTTCGGCAGCATGAAGGAATGAAGCCTATCTTTAACAGCAGAATGGTGGACAGCAGAAACATTTGATGAGACTCTGTTAGCTTGCAAGAAGGCCCAGAACAATATAATTGAGCTTCACAACAAAGCTGAAGGAAATGGTTGGTCATTTGGAAGAAAACATAGGAAAACAACGCATTTCCAAAGAGGCATATGGAGAGGTGGAAATTAAGAACAAATGGCACGAGAAAATTGAACTTCACAAAAAAGAACGCAAAGGATCTCAGAAACAATTAGCAGAAGTGCAATTACAGAAATAAACTTGAAGGGTAGCACAGAAGAAGATTTCCTCAGACATGCCGAACTGTAGCCAACACCCTACAACAGTTTCCTTCAAAGAAAGGGGGAAAGCTGGGAAGGATCATTACCGTTTGCCCACTCTGAAACGTGCTTTACTGCTGCTTTCAGGCTGGCATGGGGCATGGGACAGAACAAAGGCCGAGCAGGCGGTCGGCATCTTTTGATGTAGGCAGACAAACAAAAGGGAGGAAATGGAGCAGAAATCATCGGCAGTGTTTTTATTTATGTGTCTACATATCTCTGCATATATCTCCACATTTATATCCACACTCACACACATACGCGGTTATTCATGTCTGCAGGTTAGCTGGCAGGTTTGATTCTTGTTTGATAATACTCCTTTCGAGTGCCAGTGAGTGGCAGTGGGGTTATTTTACCACATTAAAAGCCCTTTGTAAAGACGAACAGTCTATCTAACTTTGCAGCTGACTCCATTTGACTCCATTCTATCACATTCCCCTTTAATTCCTGCCTCCAATTCCGGTAATAGAAAACTGTTTAGTTAAAGGCAGGACGTTCCCTGACAGATCTACCTTTGGTTAACCTCTACCCTATTAGAAGCATCTTGTCAATAGCAGAAAATTGTTGCAATGGGTGTATCTTCCGAACAGCAAACAGGAAAGACAGGTAATGGCTTACGGAATAGCGCAGTCACTGTGCCAAGATGCTGAAAAGCCCTCTTAGTGGCTCTAACTGCATTCAGAAGAGCATCTACCCTTCCACTTTGTCAGAAAGGTACTTACTCATTCAGAGTTGTTCGACAGGCATTGTTAATGAAAACATGATAATGGTGTTTGACACGCGTCCAGCTGCCATGCAAATGTGACGGTTTGTGTCTTCACCTCAGCAGCATCCCAGAATGTACCTTTTTAAGTTGTGGCTTTGTGAATTGTGCCAATGCAAATCAGGGTGTGAAGCCCATGTGTATGACATGCAGGGAAGGACTGGCAAATTGTTCGAAATCCTCAAAGCTTCAAAGGCAGGGCGAGTTTGAGGACAAACCTCTTGATTTTTTTTCAACGGATGCAGTGAGAACTTAAATTGTCAGCAGAAGTCATTATCAGAAATGTAACATTGAATGACTAAAGCGAGTGAGATCGTGAGGACCGAGCAGGCTCACCTGTCACATTAAAGGTGAGTGAAAATGGTTGGTCGCGAAGGTCGGTGGGCGTGGGTCGTGAAGGTCGGCCGGTGGGGGTCACAAAGGTCGGCCGGCGTGGGTCACGAAGGTCGGCCGGCGTGGGTCACGAAGGTCGGCGGGCGTGGGTCATGAAGGTCGGCTGGCGTGGGTCCCGAAGATCGGCCGGTTGGTAAAAAGGGTCCCGGGCAAAAAACGTTTGAAAAACACTGTCCTAGACCTAAGCTCTGGCCCCTCTGCACTCCCTAAATTCCCATTCCTCTACTTCGTCCTCCTCCTTGAAGACACTTTGTAAAATCTGCTTGAGAACATCCTTGCAAAGCACCTTGGGATGTTTTACTTTGTTAAATGTGTTACACAAATACGAGTTTCTGTTGTGTTAAGTGTTGCCTTCGGCCACGACTGATGGTCCCTTTTATTACTTGACTGATAGTTCAGAAAAGGTTCATCATACGGTTGTAATAGGCTGGGCTGAATGGATTTTCTTTTCTGGGCAATCTTCCACACTGTTGATTAGCTGCCAATGTGAAACTGATGAACTGGTAGAAGGATTTAGACTTGAACAGAATAAATAACGACACTAGTAAAGGTATAGGATCACAAAATTCTCCAAGTAACTTTATTGAATTATGTTTCGATATGACAAGGTTATGAATAGCACACAGAAAGCTAATGAGCAGATGAATAGCACCATGCAGGACACATCAATGAAAAACAAAGGGAGCGATTTGAGCCCGCATTCTCTGCCCGTGAGAAGCTTGGCGTGGGCTCAAAGTCCGGAGAGAATCGAAGGACCTGGGGCGAAATTCTCCCCCAACGGCGCGATGTCCGCCGACTGGCGCCAATCAGACGGGCATCGCGCCGGCCCAAAGGTGCGGAAGGCTCCGCATCTTTGGCGGCCTAGCCCCAACATTGAGGGGCTAGGCCGACGCCGGAGGGATTTCCGCCCCGCCAGCTGGCGGAAATGGCGTTTGTTGCCCCGCCAGCTGGCGCGGAAATGCGGCGCATGCGCGGGAGCGTCAGCGGCCGCAGTCAGTTTTCCGCGCATGCGCAGTGGGGAGAGTCTCTTCCGCCTCCGCCATGGTGGAGGCCGTAGCGGAGGCGGAAGGGAAAGATTGCCCCCACGGCACAGGCCCGCCCGCGGATCGGTGGGTCCCGATCGCGGGCCAGGCCACCGTGGGGGCACCCCCCGGGGTCAGATCGTCCCGCACCCCCCCAGGACCCCGGAGCCCGCCCACACCGCCTGGTCCCGCCGGTAAATACCAGCTTTGATTTACGCCGGCGGGACAGGCAATTTCTGGGCGGGACTTCGGCCCATCCGGGCCGGAGAATCCAGCGGGGGGTCCCGCCAACCGGCGCGGCCCGATTCCCGCCCCCGCCCAATCTCCGGTACCGGAGACTTCGGCGGGGGCGGGGGCGGGATTCACGGCGGCCTACGGCCATCTCCGACCCGGCGGGGGGTCGGAGAATGATGCCCCTGATTCTCTTCGGTGTGAAGGGGATTTGCAATTTTCAACCCCTTCACTGGTGGAGTAATTCATATCACAGCGCGGAAACCTGGGAACCTCATTTTAACACATTAGTATGCCATTAACAAGCATTCTCTCCAGACACTCCCACCCCCCTCACGGAATATTCACCAGGCGCCGACATGATGTCATGTCCACGTCATTTACAACAGCGCTACATAAACGCAACCCTGACGTCCTCACCTCCGAGGGGGTATCGGAGATGAACGCTCAGGTTGCCATGGTTCTCCAGGCTGTTTACTGTTCAGAGGGCACTGGAGAAGACGTGGGGGACACAGGTAAGTTCAACTCAGGGCCAGGGCTGCGGGGGTCCTTACACTCAATCTCGGGGGAGGGGGAGGGGCCACTAGCAAACCTCAACTTCCATTTACTTCGGGGTGGCTCTGATTTCAGGGGGGTCTGGGAGCTGGCATACGGGCAACACCTCCTGTGTCCTCTTCCTGCGCCCAAATCACCGCTGAGAGAGTGCCACTCCTTCCTGGGACCTGGAAAGTAGATGCGAGGTGGTGAACACAGAGGGTCAGCATTGGGGACAACTATAAAGTTCCTGGGTGGGGTCCCATGAAAGGTCAGACTGCAAGGGCAGAGTGGGCCCTCCGGAATGGGTTGCACTTCTGCCTCATGAGGAATGAAGACCCTCTCACTTGGGGACGCACAACTGAACTGGGATAGAACCCGCACTCGGACAGAACTCTGAGGACCAAGGGGTGAAGCTTTATTGAATATCAATTCCGCTTGTCTAGGAGGTTTGTCTCTCAGGAACAAGTGTGTACAGCAGTGAAATGGGAGAATGGGGGTGCCCTCTAGATGTGTCCCTGTCATGTTAATTGCAGGCTTCACTCTAATCAGCTATGCCTCATCTGTCACAAGAGGCATTCAATTGCTTGAAATGCAATTGTACCCTTCATTGACTAGTCAATTGTGCCAATGAAAGATGCAGAACTATAGTTCACTGCCACGTATTGGAGTCCCAAGCATACATTCAGAGTCGGGTGCTCCTGGAGAGGGAGCATGGGGTTTCCATGGGTACCATCGAGGCCTTCCATGCCCAGTGGGCACCATGGGTTCTGGGGTGCTTTATCATCCTTTTTAACCACATTTTGGTTTGGTGTTTGAATCCCGCCCCCGCTGGTTGCCGATTTCTCCGGCCTGGAGATTTGGTGGGGCGGGAATTGCGCCGCACCGGTTGGCCCCCCCCCCCCCCCCGCCCCCACGATTCTCCGGCCCGGATGGGCCAAAGTCCCGCTGCTAGAATGCCTGTCCCACCGGCGTGGATTAAACTACCTCTCTTACCGGCGGGACAAGGCGGCGCGGGCGGGCTCCGGGGTCCTGGGGGGGGCGCGGGGCGATCTGGCCCCGGGGGGTGCCCCCATGGTGGCCTGGCCCGCGATCGGGGCCCACCGATCCGCGGGCGGGCCTGTGCCATGGGAGCACTCTTTTCCTTCCGCCTTCGCCACGGTCTCTACCATGGCGGAGGCGGAAGAGACTCCCTCCACTGCGCATGCGCAGGGATGCCGTGAGCGGCCGCTGGCGCTCCCGCGCATGCGCCGCTCGGCAATGTCATTTCCGCGACAGCTGGCGGGGCACTTCCGCCAGCTGGCGGGGCAGAAATCAGTCCGGCGCGGGCGTAGCCCCTCAAGGTTAGGTCTCGGCCAGTCAAGAGGCGGAGGATTCCGCACCTTTGGGGCGGCGCGATGCCGGACTGATTTGCGCCATTTTTGGCGCCGGTCGGCGGACATCGCGCCGATACCGGAGAATTTCGCCCATCAGTGGGAATCCCAAGCATTGAATCAGTGCTCAGACAAGAGTTTACATCACACAGGAGACACTGGTGTGAACCCCAATGTAAGGCTTCATGGTGAAGTCTATCATCACTCACCCCGTTATAGGTCATGACGAGGGGCTTCATAGAGCTGCCCCTTGAGGATGCATACACAGGTCCCAAGCATTCACTCAATAGCCCTGTCACCTAACGCAAGCATTGGGGGTGGGGAAGGTGGGGAAATGAGAATTGTGCCAGTGAGACTCTCAGGTGTACTGATGCGTATTCCTGGTGGAGTTGAGAGGAACAGGTGTGGGGATAAGCCCTCACTAAGGGGGAAGTACATGGGTGGAGGCCCCAGAGGAGGAAAGGACTGGGGGACAAGGCTTTGTCAGGAATCCTCACCACTGTGGTGAATATCCAAAATTGTTAAATTTTATATTTGTTGCAACAATGTTATTAAAAATGGATTTAAGATGCATCTGGCCAATATGTCTGCTAAAGCTGTGATCAAGGGGTTGTAAAAGTGAGTTAATCATTGATTTTAACCATTTACTTGTTTGCGAGAAGTGAGCTAATGGAATATTGTTTGGGTCTTTGGAGGATCCTGAAATGTAAATTTATGAGGGATTCTGTTTTGTTCCTGGCTAACTGAGCCATGGGACATCTTGTGGGAGTAGACAGTAAAATGCCTTATTCTTAGGGTTATGATTATGTAATTAAAGGGAGGAACCAGTTCTGTCTGTAGTTTCAGTTTGCCAGAGGATTTTAAGTTGAACAGAAGTGTCTTGAGTTGGCTCCTGAAAGATTTTCCCCAAGGTCTCGCTGGGAGAAAAGAAAGTAAACCTGATTGTTAACTTTATTTATAAGTGGTCTTTGAACTATATTGGTTTACTTAATTGGAATATATATCATTGCAGGTGTAGGGAGTAAGTTAAAGTTTTTCCTTTTATTTAAGAACTGTTTTAATTGTTCCATGTGGAACTATTACTTTTGGATTTGTTTTATTGTCATGTGTACCGAGCTACAGTGAAAAGTATTGTTCTGCGTACAGTCCAGATTGTTCCATATATGACAAAAACATAGGACATACATACAATGTAAATACAGAGACACAGGTATCGGGTGAAGCATACAGGAGTGTAGTACTACTCAGTAGAGAAGATGTGTGGAGAGATCAGATCAGTCCATAAGAGAGTCATTCAGGAGTCTGGTAACAGCAGGGGAGCTGTTTTTTGAGTCTGTTCACGCGTGTTCTCAGACTTTTGCATCTCCTGCCTGATGGAAGAAGTTGGAAGAGTGAATAACCTGGCTGGGAGGGGTCTTTGATAATGCTTCCTGCTTTCCCCAGGTAGTGAGAGGTGTAGATAGAGTCAATTGATGGGAGGCAGGCTCGTGTGATGGACTGGGCTGTGTTCACGACTCTCTGTAGTTTCTTGTGGTCTTGGGCCGAGCAGTTGCCATACCAGGCTGTGATGCAGCCAGATAGGATGCTTTCTATGGTGCATCTGTAAATGTTGGTAAGGGTTAATGTGGACATGCCGAATCCCCTTTGTTTCCTGAGGAAGTATAGGTGCTGTTGTGCTTTGTTGGTCGTAGTGTCAACATGGGTGGGCCAGGACAGATTGTTGGTGATGTGCATACCTAGGAATTTGAAGCTGTCAACCATCTCCACCTCGGCCCCATTGATGCAGACAGGGGTGTGTACAGTACTTTGCTTCCTGAAGTCAATGCCCAACTCTTTAGTTTTGCTGTCATTGAGGGAGAGATTGTTGTCGTTACATCACTCCACTAGGTTCTCAATCTCCGTCCTGTACTCTGATTGATTGTTGTTTGAGATCCGACCCACTACGGTCGTGTCATCAACAAACTTGTAGATGGAGTTGGAGCCAAATTTTGCCGCACAACCATGTGTGTATAGGGAGTATAGAGGGTGATTAGTATGCAGCCTTGCAGGGCCCCGGTATTGAGGACTATCGTGGAGGAGGTGTTGTTGTTTATTCTTACTGATTGTGGTCTATGGGTCATAAAGTCAAGGACCCAGTTACAGAGTGAGGAGCCAAGTCCTAGGTTTTGGAATTTTGATATGAGTTTGGCTGGGATTATGGTGTTGAAGGCGGAGCCGTAGTCAATGAATCGGAGTCTGATGTCGGAGTCCTTGTTGACGAGATGCTCCAGGGATGAGTGTAGGGCCAGGGAAATAAAGTCTGCTGTGGACCGGTTGTGGCCCTATGCAAATTGCAGTGGATCAAGGCATTCTGGGAGTCGATGTGTCTCATGGCCAACCTGGCGAAGAATTTCACAATGATCGATGTCAAGGCCACTGGACGGTAGTCATTGAGGCACGTTGCCTGGTTCTTCTTTGACACCGGTATGATGGTGGTCTACTTGAAGCAGGTGGGAACCTTGGAATGGAGTAGTGGGGGACATTGAAGATTTCGGTGAACACACCCGCCAGTTGGTCCGTGCAGGATCTGAGTGTGCGGCCCCGTCAGGACCCGTCGCTTTCCGAGGGTTCAATTTCAATCTGACTTTGGAAACTGTGACGGTAGGTATGGGTGTGTCCGAGGCTGCTCGAGCAGTCGACAGCGGTTTGATGGGTTCCTGCATTTGTTGCTGATGTTGTTGGTTTTGTGTTTAAATTAAAGCTTGTTTTAACACAAAAGATACCTATTGGTCAGTTAACACACCTGTGGTACAGTCACCTTTCCTCACAGTTTTCCAAATTGCAAATAGCGGGGGACACATCCGGGATCCTAACTCCGCTCGCTTTGGTTTTCATCTCTTTTCAGTTGATGATGCTGAAGAATCATGGAGTGGAGTGGGTCAAGTTGGCGTTTCTACTACTTGTGGTCGAGCAGCAGCAGAGACAGGTATGTGCCAGGACCAGCGCCCTGCTGAGGATGGGTCCATAGTGCACAGGGAGCAGCACCACACAGGGAACGGTCCTGTTTGGGACTGCACCGGCAAAGGGTCTGCAGGAAGGTCTCCACTGCGGACCCCATTGTTGCATTGCACTGACCATCTCCTCAGACAGAAGGCGAGGGGACTCCGCCAGTCCAATAATGGATGCTCTCATTCCTTCTTGATTCTCTCCACTCTGCCTTTGCAGTTCCATCAGCTCCGGGACAATTGGAGCCAGGGGCACATCATTGGCCTGGCGCTCACCAGTATCCTGAGCTCCAACATCCCTCTGAGTGCCGGAGCCCTGGGAGGTCCCTTCCTCCACCTGCAGTGGATGATCAGCTGTGAGGTGTCCCCCAGAGCGTGACCCAGAAGCTTCCCTACTACGCAAACAGCTTAACCTGCAGTGATCAAGGATTGGTTACTCCTTGCATAGTCAGTTCTGTAATAAGTCAAGGGTGATGTAACCTGGGGCGTGCGGTGCTGCAGTGGTGGGCATGCAGTGGTGCAGTGGTGGGCGTGCGGTGGTGCAGTGGTGGGAGTGCGGTGCTGCAGTGGTGGGCGTGCGGTGGTGCAGTGGTGGGAGTGCGGTGCTGCAGTGGTGGGCGTGCGGTGGTGCAGTGGTGGGCGTGCGGTGGTGCAGTGGTGGGAGTGCGGTGCTGCAGTGGTGGGCGTGCGGTGGTGCAGTGGTGGGAGTGCGGTGCTGCAGTGGTGGGCGTGCGGTGGTGCAGTGGTGGGCGTGCGGTGCTGCAGTGGTGGGCGTGCGGTGCAGCAGTGGTGGGCGTGCGGTGGTGCAGTGGTGGGAGTGCGGTGCTGCAGTGGTGGGCGTGCGGTGGTGCAGTGGTGGGAGTGCGGTGCTGCAGTGGTGGGCGTGCGGTGCTGCAGTGGTGGGCGTGCGGTGGTGCAGTGGTGGGAGTGCGGTGCTGCAGTGGTGGGCGTGCGGTGCTGCAGTGGTGGGCGTGCTGTGCTGCAGTGGTGGGAGTGCGGTGCTGCAGTGGTGGGCGTGCGGTGGTACAGTGGTGGGCGTGCTGTGCTGCAGTGGTGGGCGTGCGGTGCTGCAGTGGTGGGCGTGCGGTGGTGCAGTGGTGGGCATGCGGTGCAGCAGTGGTGGGCGTGCAGTGCTACAGTGGTTGGCGTGCGGTGCTGCAGTCGTGGGCATGCGGTGGTGCCGTGGTTGGTGTGCGGTGCTGCAGTGGTGGGTGTGCGGTGCTGCAGTGGTGGCCGTGCGGTGATGCTGTGGTGGGTGTGCGGTGGTGCAGTGGTGTGCGTGCGGTGCTGCAGTGGTGGGCATGCGGTGGTGCAGTGGTGGGTGTGCGGTGGTGCAGTGGTGGGCGTGCGGTTGTGCAGTGGTGGGCGTGCGGTGCTGCAGTGGTGGGCGTGCGGTGGTGCAGTGATGGGTGTGCGGTGCTGCAGTGGTGGGAGTGCGGTTGTGCAGTGGTGGGCGTGCGGTGCTGCAGTGGTGGGCGTGCGGTGGTGCAGTGATGGGTGTGCGGTGCTGCAGTGGTGGACGTGCGTTGGTGCAGTGGTGGCCGTGCGGTGCTGCAGTGCTCGGTGTGCAGTGCGGCAGTGGTGGCCGTGCGGTGTTGCCGTGGTGGGCATGCGGTGGTGCAGTGGTGGGTGTGCAGTGCTGCAGTGGTGGGCGTGCGGTGGTGCAGTGGTTGGCATGCAGTGCTGAAGTTGTGGGCGTGCGGTGGTGCAGTGGTTTTCATGCAGTGCTGAAGTGGTGGGCGTGCGGTGGTGCAGTGGTCGGAGTGCAGTGATGCAATGGTGGGCGTGCGGTGCTGCAGTGGTGGGCGTGCGGTGCTGCAGTGGTGGGCATGCGGTGCTGCAGTGGTGGGCGTGCGGTGCTGCAGTGGTGGGCGTGCGGTGCTGCAGTGGTGGGCGTGCGGTGCTGCAGTGGTGGGCGTGTGGTGCTGCAGTGGTGGGCGTGGGCGTGCGGTGGTTGGCATGCGGTGCTGCAGTGGTGGGCGTGCAGTGCTGCAGTGATGGGCGTGCGGTGCTGCAGTGGTGGGCGTGCGGTGCTGCAGTGGTGGGCGTGCGGTGCTGCAGTGGTGGGCATGGGCGTGCGGTGGTTGGCATGCGGTGCTGCAGTGGTGGGCGTGCGGTGCTGCAGTGGTGGGCGTGCGGTGGTGCAGTGGTTGGCACTACTGCCTGCGGCGCTGAGGACCGGGGTTCGATCCTGGCCCTGGGTCGCTATACATGTGGAGTTTGCGCACTCTCTCCATGTTTGTATGGATTTCACCCCCAAAACACAAACATGTGCAGGTTCGGTGCATTAGCCATGATAAACTTCCCCTTAATTGGAAAACAAAATAACTGGGTACAATAAATTATTTTTTTTAAAAGGGTGATGTAACTTCTCAGAGGCAGAGTTCGGTTTTAAATTTCTGACTGATGTAAAACTCCAAACATCGCCTGACATTCTACCTGTTTGACAAGCAGCACCCAAGTGTCTACCTTCGTACTGTTCCAATGTTCTTCATCCCCCTGACTGTATTGATTCCCTCAATGAGATTCATCTTTCTCGTATTTCAATCGTCAGAATTAGTTGTACCATTCTGAACAGACCTCAAACCTGACTTGTTAAAATCACAGGCTTTTGGTCATTTTATTTCCTATATGCTGTCTTCGGAATCACTGCACATTTCATACTGATACCTAACAAGTACACAAGTGAATTGCCCAGTATCCCTTACTATATTTCACTCACTTAACCCTTGCTCACACAAAAATCACGCTAACAAATTCAAAAGTGGCCAATTTGACAGAGTAATCAGGTGTAATGTCCATTCTCGGAGTATAGCAGGTTTAATTGTAGTCATGGCATGTAACCGATAATTGATAGCTTACATTGTCAGTTCAATCATTAAGGAGATTATTTACAAGTGTCATAGTTACATTGAGACAGTTTAGTTATGGGCTCTTTTCTGTTTTTTGATGACCCCTGAATCGCTCAGTTAGATTCCAACCTCCAAATCGGTCACTTTTTAAGGGTTATCGGAGAACACAGGCCCTCCGAACTCACTCCTGGGGCGAAATTCTCCGTAATCGGCGCGATGTCCGCCGACCGGCGCCAAAAACGGCGCGAATCAGTCCAGCATCGCGCCGCCCCAAAGGTGCAGAATCCTCCATCCCTTGAGCGGCCGAGCCCTAACCTTAAGGGGCTAGGCCCGCGCCGGACTGATTTCTGCCCTGCCAGCTGGCGGGAAAGGCCTTTGGCGCCCCGCCAGCTGGCGCGGAAATGACATTGCCGGGCGGCGCATGCGCGGGAGCGTCAGCGGCCGCTCACGGCATCCCCGCGCATGCGCAGTGGAGGGGGTCTCTTCCGCCTCCGCCATGGTGGAGACCGTGGCGAAGGCGGAAGGAAATGAGTGCCCCCACGGCACAGGCCCGCCCGCGGATCGGTGGGCCCCGATCACGGGCCAGGCACCGTGGGGGCACCCCCCCCGGGGCCAGATCGCCCCGCGCCCCCCCCCCCCAGGACCCCGGAGCCCGCCCGCGCCGCCTTGTCCCGCCGGTAAGAGAGGTGGTTTAATCCACGCCGGCGGGACAGGCATTCTAGCAGTGGGACTTCGGCCCATCTGGGCCGCAGAATCGCCGGGGGGGGGGGGGGGGGCCCGCCAACCGGCGTGGCGAGATTCCCGCCCCCGCTGAATATCCGGTGCTGGAGAATTCAGCAACCGGCGGGGGTGGGATTCACGCCAGCCCCCGGCGATTCTCCAACCCGCGGGGGGTCGGAGAATCTCGCCCCAGGTATCCATCATTCTATAAACAAACCAGCAGAACTTAATTAATTTTCAGTTTGTAACTCACCCCTCAGTATCTATTCATCGGTGTATATAAACTATCCGAACCCCCCACGTTAGTTTTCAGCTCGCAGCTCACCCCTCGTACCCATTGCTCTCAATGTAATTTGATGCAGCACGCACATGCCAACACAGAATTCGCTCTTGAAGCTAAGCCCTTATCCTGATTCTTCATATCTGAGCATTTTTCTTGGTGAACTCTCCGTCTATTCCTCGACAAAACCTTTACATCCTCATCTGCATTTTTCCTCCATGCTTAATTGGGCAAGTTAGTTGATCTCAGTAAATCCCTTTAATAATTCTCCTTTGATCTGCTAAGCTCTACGCTCGAACAGGATTACTTGCCTGTTTGCTGATGAAACTCAATTTCAAATTAACCTCAATTACTCAACATCTTTCCCACTAAATTGCCTGGATATCTAAGGCAACAAGATGTTCAGGGTGGCTGATACACAATCAATAATAGACGATCAGTGATAAACGTAACTGATGCTTTAATGCACTAAACAGCAAGCTTCCTGCCTCTGGACCCGAACTGGGTCCGGCGGCGGAGACTTGCCACCTTTATACAGAAGCCCCGAGGGGAGGAGCCACAGGCAGAGTCAGCCTGGACTAGCCCAGGCATGTACAACACAGCACAGTCAATATAATACAATGAACACAATAACATGGTTTACCACATTCACCCCCTGTTTGAAAAAAAGTCTGGCGGGGGTGAAGTGTTAAAGGTCAAGTCTGTCGGGGGCCTTGATCTTCCGCTGTGACCGCCTCAGTTCCAGCTGTGGTGTTGGCGCCGGCGCCGAGACCTGTGCATCCGGGAGCGTGTTGTTATCTTCTTCACCCAGATGTTGAGTCGGCGAAGGGGGCGGGGGGGGGGGGTGTGTATAGGCGGGGGTGGTGGTGCTTGTCCTCGGTGGGCCTACGGGAGTCAGTTCATGAGGGAGGTGGGCGGAGGTGGGGTGTGATGGTGATTGTCGCCGGGGTGCCTGCAGGAGCCAAATCCCAAAGGGAGTCCGTGTCCTGCCGCCCGTCTTGGTGTGTCACGTAGGCATATTGGGGTTCGCTTGGAGGAGCAGGACCTTCTCGACGAGGGGGTTGGATTTATGGCTCCTCGCATGCTTCCGGAGAAGGACAGGCCCCGGGACTGTCAGCCAGGACGGAAGCGAGACCCCGGAGGTGGACTTCCTGGGGAAGGCAAACATACGTTCATGAGGAGTCTCGTTAGTGGCTGTACATAGGAGCGACCGGATGGAGTGGAACGCATCGGGGAGGACCTCCTGCTAGCAGGAGACAGGGAGACTTCTAGACCGTAGGGCCAGGAGGACGGCCTTCCAGACCGTCGCATTCTCCCTCTCCACCTGTCCATTTCCCCGGGGGTTATAGCTAGTCGTCCTGCTGGAGGCGATACCTTTGCTGAGCAGGAACTGACGCAACTCGTCGCTCATAAAGGAGGAAGCCCGATCACTGTGGATGTAGGCGGGGAACCCGACCAGGGTGAAAAGGCTGTCTCGGGCCTTGATAACGGACGCAGAGGTCATGTCAGAGCAGGGGATAGCGAAGGGGAATATGGAGTACTCATCAACGATGTTGAGGAAGTACACATTACGGTCAGTGGAGGGGACGGGCCCTTTGAAGTCCATGCTGAGGCACTCAAAAGGGCGGGAGGCCTTTACCAGATGCGCTCTGTCTGGCCAATAGAAGTGCAGTTTGCACTCCGCGCAGACCTGGCAGTCCCTGGTCACGGACTTGACCTCCAAGATGGAGTAAGGCAGGTTGCGAGCCTTGATAAAGTGGAAGAAACGGGTGACCCCCGGGTGACAGAGGTCATTGTGGAGGGCCCGGAGTCGGTCTACTTGTGCGCTGGCATATGTACCGCAGGAGAGGGCATCTGGGGGTTCATTGAGCTTCCCGGGCTGATACAAGGTGTCATAGCTGTAGGTGGAGAGCTCAATCCTCCACCTCAGGATCTTGTCGTCCTTGATCTTGCCCCGCTGTGTATTGTTAAACATGACGGCAACTGACCGTTGGTCCGTGAGGAGAGTGAATCGCCTGTCGGCCAGGTAATGCCTCCAATGTCTCACAGCTTCTACTATGGCTTGGGCTTCTTTTTTGATGGAGGAGTGTCGAATTTCGGAGGCATGGAGAGTACAGGAGAAGAAAGCCACGGGCCTGCCCGCCTGGTTGAGTGTAGCGTCCAGAGCAAAGTCCGACACATCGCTCTCCACTTGGAGGTGGACACGTCCACCGCGTGCATCGCGGCTTTGGCGATGTCTGCTTTGATGCGATCGAAGGCCAGGCGGGCCTCAGTCGCCAGGGGAAACGTGGTGGACTTCATCAGCGGACTGGCCTTGTCCGCGTAGTTGGGGACCCACTGGGCATAGTAAGAGAAGAACCCCAGGCATCTCTTCAGGGCCTTGAGGCAGTGGGGAAGGGGGAATTCCAGGAGGAGGCGCTTGCGGTCAGGGTCGGGCCCTAGGACTCCGTGTTCCACGACATAGCCGAGGATGGCCAGGCGCGTTGTGCGAAAGACGCATTTCTCTCTATTCTAAGTGAGGTTCAGGAGTTTTGTGGTGTGGAGGAAGCGCCAGAGTTCTCGCCATGGTCCTGCTGGTCACGGCCGCAGATGGTGACGTTGTCTAGGTACGGGAACGTGGCCCGCAGCCCGTACTGGTCAACCATTCGGTCCATTTCCCTTTGGAAGGCCGAGACCCCGTTGGTGACGCTGAAGGGAACCCTGAGGAAGTGATCGAGGCGGCCATCTGCCTCGAAGGCAGTGTACTGGCGGTCCTCCGGGCGGATAGGGAGCTGGTGTACGCAGACTTCAAGTAGGCTGTAGAGAAAACTTGTTACTGCGCAATCTGGTTGACCATGTCAGATTTGCGGGGGAGGGGGTACACATCGAGCTGCGTGTACCGGTTGATGATCTGGCTATAATCAACGACCATCCGGTGCTGCTCCCCAGTCTTGACGACCACCACTTGGGCTCTCCAGGGGCTGTTACTAGCCTCAATGATCCCCTCTCACAGGAGTCGCTGGACCTCTGACCTGATGAAGGCCCTGTCCTGGGCACTGTCGCATCTGCTTCTGGTAGCGACGGGTTTACAGTCCGGGGTGAGGTTTGCGAAGAGGGAGGTTCGGGCGACCTTAAGGGTCGCGAGGCTACAGACGGTGAGGGGGGGCAGGGGTCCGTTGAACTTTAGGGTAAGGCTCTGGAGATGACACTGGAAGTCGAGCCCCAGTAATAGGGCAGCCCAGAGATGGGGGAGGACGTAGAGCCTAAAGTTGGTGTACTCTACG
This sequence comes from Scyliorhinus torazame, assembly GCF_047496885.1. Lineage (NCBI taxonomy): Eukaryota > Metazoa > Chordata > Chondrichthyes > Carcharhiniformes > Scyliorhinidae > Scyliorhinus > Scyliorhinus torazame. The sequence goes on from NC_092708.1 coordinate 377,480,860, forward strand.
CCTTGCACAGTGAGGGTCACGACACAGTACCCCCGGATCTCCGCTGCGTGGGATCTGGAAGCCTGGGAGATTTTCTGGGTCACGGGTAGGATGGGGAGGGAGCAGCGCCTTACCATATCTGGGTGTATGAAGCTGTCCGTGCTCCCGGAGTGGTAAAGGCAGGCCACCTCGAGCCCGTTGATCTGGACGGTCATCGTGGACTTCGCGAGGTGGTGCGGCCGGGACTAGTCCAGTGTGACGGAGGCGAGTGTCGGAAGACGGTCGGCGGACCGGTCGGCGGTAGCGGCAGCCAGCGTACGGTCGGGCGAGCTGGGATCCCGGGAGGCAGGGAGGGGTCACAAGATTGTGGCCCCCGTGTCGCATGTGTCGGCTGAGATTAAAGATGGCGGCGCCCACGAGTCGCACATGGCGGGTGGCGCGGCGGCTGGGGTTGGCCCTGACTGGCAGCAGGCAGCGCTGCTGGGCCTAGAAGATTTACGGGGGGGGGGGGGGGGCCGGGCCTGGCAGGCTTTTGCCAAGTGGCCCTTCTTCCCACAGCCGTTACAAGTAGCGTTCCGTGCGGGCAACATTGTCGGGGGTGATTACCCTGGCCGCAGAAGTAGCACCTCGGGCCTCCGGTGTTGGCGGGCCACTGCGCGGCGCAGGCTTGCGTCGCGCCCAGATCGGTTGATGTCTGCACCCACGAGGCCCACGAGGGTGCCGCGCGGTCGGAGGTGTAGGCCCTGATGTTCTGGGAGGCCACCTCCAGTGAGTTGGAGAGCTGGACTGTCTCTGGGAGGCCGAGTGTCCCCCCTTCTAATAAACGTTGGCGGACATACTTCGAGAGCATGCCCGCGACATAGGCGTCCCTGATCAGCAGCTCCGCGTGCTGGGTAGCCGTTATCGCCCGGCAGTCACAGTTTCGACAGGGGATGCGCAAGGCGCACAGGAATTCTGCGAGTGATTCCCCAGGGCATTGGCGTTGCGTGGCGAGGAGGTGCCGACCATATGCCTGGTATACGGATTTCACATAATGTCCTTTTAGCAGCGTTATCTCCTCCGCGTACGAGGGGGCGTCCCTGATGAGGGGGAAGACTCTTGGGCTCACCCTTATGTGGAGGACCTGCTTCTTCTGGAGGTCCGTGTAGTCTTTGTTGAAATATGCGAGGTAGGCCTCGAAGCAGCTTAGCCAGTGTTCAAAAGTCTCTGTAGCGTCAGCTGCTTGTGGGTCCAGTTGCAAGCGATCAGGCTTGAGTGAGGAGTTCATCTTGAGTGAAGAGTCTATCTTTAGAAGGTTAGTGTATTAAATTGATACACCATCAATAATAGACGACGAGTGATAAACATAACTGAGGCTTTAATACACTAAACTGCAAGCCTCCTGCCTCCGGACTCGAACTGGGTCCAGAGGCGGAGACTTGCCACCTTTATACAGAAGCCCCGAGGGGAGGAGCCACAGGCGGAGCCAGCCTGGACTAGCCCAGGCATGTACAACACAGCACAGTGAATATAATACAATGAACACAATAACGTGGTTTACCGCAGTGGCATCAAGCCCACGACCCTTTGGCGCCAAATGAAAGGACAACAGTCTGCTGAGCCTGATACTCGAGTGATGTTTATTTAAGGTGGAGTCTGAGGAAACCCAAGCCAGTCTGCCTGGTTCCTCCGACCGCACCATCCTCGGAGAAACTGTTTATCCGAATAACGTACATTTAAAACTTTTAATGACCAAAATTAATTAGCAACAGGGCAATTAGAGAGCCTGAGCCGCAGCGACATTCGGTGATCAAGCAAGACACAGGTCGTGTCCACATAACGCAAGGATTCATTTCGCTGCTCCTGCATTGCGCAGCTGGGTTTCACTGCTTGACCTGTTTGGCTCCCAGTTCTCTTTCAATCAGGAAAGGGACCGCTGGTGTGTGTATTGCAATACAAAGTAAATAACATAGCTTTGACTGGCTGCACAAGATGTGACGGTACCATGGAAACTGCCTATTCTTTAGCCTGGCAAAAATGACTGCCTGCTGAGTGTGTAATTCCCTCCAAACCAGCCTGGGTTGCCACTGTGCACACACTGCATGACTTTTGCCTTCTTCGCCTCTCTTCCGTGCAGTATCAGGAGTTTGTGATCTCACACAAACCGGTCCGAGCACAGTGTTGACTGTCACGTCCAAAGTGGAACAGATGTTCAGCCGCCACGGTCCAGGGTACCTTCAGCCATATTTGAACGAATGCCGAGGCGATCTCGATCCAGGAATAATTTCCCCCTTCTTCCTCTCCCCACATATCCTGAAGGCACTCACCCTGCTCGTTCAAAAGGCACCTGCAGCCGCCCCTGGCCTATTCTTTATACAGGAGTCTAGGTAATAATAATCCTTATTATTGTCAAAAGTCGGCTTACATTAACACTGCAATGAAGTTACTGTGAAATTCCCCTACGAGCTTCCCAAGGTTACGGAGGCCACCCAACTGGGTTCATCGGAACTGAACATAAAAGCTGGCCCAAGCAGGGACCAGCATGTTGGTTTCCCAACTGGGACTGTGATTGTAGATACTCACTGCCAGAGGCAAATTATTATTAATTGCAAAATAAATCTTTTTCTTCCTACCGCTGGCTTTCTTGGCCATTAAACATCCATTCACCTTTTCTAACCTCTTCCGCTATATTCTCCCTTTTATGGTGCCTATTAGTCCCATATGCCCCCGTCTTCAATATTAGTCTGTTTTTCATCAGTTTCCATTTTATGTAGTGTCTTAGACCATTGTTCAAATGACTTTCGCAATGTTTTATGCAATGAATTATTTTTTGAAGTGCAGGAACGGTTATGATCTAGATAAATTTAACTGGTCACAGATCATTAGCATTTAACCTGCTTTAAAGGATTTGGACTGCATGTTGCTGGAATGATATTCTGCACTTTGTAATCACAATAGACAATTTTAGACATGAATTAATGGAAGTGATTTTGTCAAGTTGTGGAAAACTAACCAGAATTAGCAGAAGCAGACAATAGGTCACTCCTGCCCACGCCTGTATTTTCTCCGTTAGACAGGGCTAGGCCCAGTTTTGTTGCTCACCACTTAACCCTTGCCATTGTACAAAGCATCCAAAGCCTGTCTGGAATCAGGCATCATTCCAACATTGGGCTACAGGCAGGAAACGACATGTTTGGGAAAATCAGGAGGATTGTGCACAGTTCTGCAATAATTAGTTTACATTTTATTAAATATTTTTATTCAAATTTTTTGATATTGTGACATTTTAAACACAAAAAACATAGCAAAGATAAAGCAACACAAACCCCGAACCTGCCCCCCCCCCCAATTAGCCTCAACCAAACACCCCATTTTGTCCCCCCTCCTCCTGAACAGCTGACGGTAATCAGCTGCTTGAAATGTTGTACAAACAAACTGTCATGATATTCAAACACACACATCATGATAGACAGACCAACAGACAAATCAGCACACACAACACGACAGCCAATCACAGACAAGGACAGAGACAGTATAAGACAAGAAACACGACACCTGGTGGCCAGTCCATCTAAAGACCAGGACAAGGACAGGACCTGATTAACAACACACTCAGGGAGTCACCACATGCAGAGTATCAAGACAGATCTGTAAATAGCATGTTAGATTAAAACAGCGTTGTACCAATTGCAACCGTGTTGGCTCATCTGTACATCAGAGCACCCAACACCACATGGTACCTAGTGAGTGGATCGATACCTGCCGGCAAATCTGCCATCCTGAGCCATGGACATCACCAACAAACCGCAGCCGTTGCAAGTCGCTGGGAACCTGGGCATCAATTGGAAGCTCTTCAAGCAGCGATTTGAACTGTACATGCAAGCCAACGAAAACAGGGTGCCTCGGACGAAACAAAGATTGCCATGCTCCTCACTACAGCAGGTCAGCACGCCATCGATGGAAACAACTCATTGGTGTTCGCGGAAGGCGAGAACCAATCCAAGTATGACACGGTCCTCCTCAAGCTCGACCAGCACTTCAACGTTGAGGTCAATGAAAGCTTTGAGAGGTATGTCTTTCAGCAGCGCCTGCAAGGTAAGGATGAGCTCTTTCAGTCCTTCCTGACGCACCTCCGCATACCCGCGCAGTCCTGTGGTTACGGCACCACCTCAGAGTCCATGATCCGGGACCAGATCGTTTTTGGCATTGCCTCCAGTGGCCTACGCCAGCAGCTTCTTAAAATTAAAGGCCTGACCTTAGCGTCTGCGGTGGAAGCCTGTGTCCTCCATGAAAATGCGACCAGCCGTTTTGCCCAATTTCAGGCGACCGAATCGGCACGGAGGGGGTCCCTAGCGATCGAATCGGCAAGCCAGGCTGCCCACGAGGCCGAACGCATCCAGGCAATCGAGTATCTCCCGGCCCGCGGCCCGGACGAGGGTGGCCGTTTCGCGCGCTTTTCGAGGTCTCCCGCGCTTGTGCGCGCCAAAACCAACGGCAACATCGAGGGACGCACTGCGCAGGTGAGCCCGATGCAAGACAGAACTGCGCATGCGCAGTGGCGTAACGAACGCCGTGACATCATGACGTGCGGCAACTGTGGAGCTGCACATTTAAAAGGGCAATGTCCTGCAAAAAACCGACAATGCCTACGCTGTGGCAAGATGGGCCACTACGCTGCCTACTGTCGAGCGGTTCAACCGATGGATCCTACACATCTCCGACAACCTCGCAGACACGTAAGGACCGTCCAGCCCGCACACCAGGACATCCAACCCAATGACACAGGTGACCAAGGTGCCTTCCGGGTTGCGGTCATTGATGTGAACCGGGTCAACACCATCAATCCGGCCGATGAATGGAGCGCCACCCTGACGGTCAACCGATCGCAGATCACTTTCCGCCTGGACACTGGCGCATCCGCCAACATCATAGCATGGTCAGCATTCCATGCCATGAAGGTCAGACCACCTATCCAGCCATCCCGGTGCAAGATGGTCGACTACAACGGGAACGTTATCCCGGCCGTGGGATCTTGCCAGCTCCAGGTGACACACAAAACGCACACGGCCACACTCTCGTTTGAAATAGTTGGCTCATCGAAGGATTCCTTGCTGGGCGCACAGGCATGTAAGGCTCTCCACCTTGTACAGCGAATTATGTCTCTCTCTCCAGACGACACATCTGACTTCCCGGATGCTGAGTTCGACGCAAATCTCCAATCGCTCCTCGCTCACAACCAGGAGGCATTTGAAGGCATGGGAACACTGCCATACACATACAAAATTCGCCTCAAACCGGACGCCATCCCGGTCGTTCACGCACCTCGCAAGGTTCCTGCGCCACTTAAAGACCGCCTCAAGTTGCAGCTGCAGGATCTCCAGGACCAAGGGGTCCTATCCAGGGTCACGGAGCCCACGCCATGGGTCAGATCCATGGTGTGTGTCAAGAAGCCCTCTGGCGAGCTCCGCATCTGTATAGACCCTAAAGACCTAAGTAATAACATTATGCGGGAACATTATCCCATACCTAAATGGGAGGAAATCACCAATGAAATGGCCCAAGCCAAGATATTCACCAAACTGGATGCTTCTAAAGGATTTTGGCAGATCCAACTGGACCCGTCCAGCCGAAAGCTATGCACCTTTAACAGCCCTTTCGGCAGATTCTGCTACAACCGGATGCCATTTGGCATCATCTTGGCATCCAAGGTCTTCCACAGAATCATGGAGCAGATGATGGAGGGCATCGAAGGGGTGCGCGTATATGTGGACGATGTCACCATCTGGTCCACCACACCGCAGGAGCACATACATCGTCTCCAACACGTTTTTGCCCGCATACGGGAAAACGGCCTGCGCCTCAACCGAGCCAAGTGTGCTTTTGGCCAGACCGAATTGAAGTTCCTGGGGGACCACATCTCCCGATCAGGGGTCCGTCCCGATGCGGACAAGGTAAGCGCCATCACAGCCATGCCGCAGCCGGCCGACAAGAAGGCTGTACTACGATTCCTGGGCATGGTCAACTTCCTCGGGAAATTCGTTCCCAACCTTGCTTCCCACACAACGGCTCTGCGCCATCTCGTAAAAAAATCTACAGAGTTCCAGTGGCAACATACACACCAGCTGGAATGGGAGAAGCTCAAACACAAACTTGCCACGGCACCAGTGTTGGCGTTCTTCGACACGTCTCGTCCCACCAAAATCTCAACTGATGCCAGCCAATCCGGCATTGGAGCAGTGCTCCTACAGAGGGATGATACGTCGTCATGGGCCCCGGTTGCCTATCCATCGCGGGCTATGACCCCCACAGAGCAGCGCTACGCGCGAATCGAAAAAGAATGCCTGGGCTTGCTAACTGGTTTGGACAAGTTCCACGATTATGTATATGGTCTTCCACGATTCACGGTCGAAACTGACCACCGCCCCCTGGTCAGCATAATAAACAAGGACCTGAACGACATGACCCCTCGCCTCCAGCGCATCCTACTTAAACTCAGGAGGTATGATTTCCAACTGATCTACACTCCAGGGAAGGACCTCATCGTGGCGGATGCCCTATCCCGAGTAGTGAGTACACCACCAGATGTGGAGGGGTTCGTATGTCAAGTCGAGGCACAAGTGGCCTTGACAGCGGCAAATCTGCCGGCTAACGACTCCAGTCTGGCCCGCATATGCGCAGAGACAGCGGCCGACCCCCTTTTACAGCAAGTGTTGCGCCACATGACAGGAGGTTGGCTCAAAGGGCAGTGCCCGCAGTTCTATAATGTATGGGACGACCTAATGGGGGCATTAGGGGGCAGCACGGTAGCATTGTGCGGGCAGCACGGTAGCATTGTGGATAGCACAATTGCTTCACAGCTCCAGGGTCCCAGGTTCGATTCCGGCTTGGGTCACTGTCTGTGCGGAGTCTGCACGTCCTCCCCGTGTCTGCGTGGGTTTCCTCCGGGTGCTCCGGTTTCCTCCCACAGTCCAAAGATGTGCAGGTTAGGTGAATTGGCCAATGATAAATTGCCCTTAATGTCCAAAATTGCCCTTGGTGTTGGGTGGAGGTGTTGAGTTTGGGTAGGGTGCTCTTTCCAGGAGCCGGTGCAGACTTAATGGGCCGAATGGCCTCCTGCACTGTAAATTCAATGATAATCTATGATTAATCTAGGACAAAGGTTCGGCACAACATCGTGGGCCGAAGGGCCTGTTCTGTGCTGTATTTTCTATGTTCTATGTTCTAACCACCATTGATGGGATCCTTCTGAAGCTGGACAGGATCGTCATTCCGCACAGTATGCGCCAGATGATTCTCAATCAGATACACGAAGGCCACTTGGGAGTCGAGAAGTGCAGACGGAGGGCCCGAGAGGCGGTATACTGGCCGGGCATCAGTGACGATATTGCCAACATGGTGCTCAACTGCACAACCTGCCAAAGGTTTCAGCCGGCGCAACCTCCTGAGACGCTTCTGCCCCATGAGCTGGTGACGTCCCCCTGGGCGAAGGTGGGTGTCGACCTATTTCACGCGCTTGGCATTGACTACTTCTCCAATTACCCAGAAGTCATACGCCTACACGATCTGACGTCGTCTGCGGTCATCAAGTTATTTAGGATTACTTAGTGTTGTATTCTTTGGGGGTTGTATTTGAATTGATGGTTGCTAAGATGTACACTGTATGTTTCAAAAAGGTTAACTTGAGTTCATAGAATAAACATGGTTTTGCTTTAAAAAATACTTTTCCATTTCTGCTGTCCCACACCTGTAGAGTGGGCCGTGTGCTCCCCATACCACAATCTATTAAAAGTTGTGGGTCAGGTGAACTCCATGATACACTTTGGGGTTCTCTAAACCGTGGCCCATAACAACTTGTCTCGCAAATATCTATCAATCTCAGTTTTAAAATGGTTGATTGAGCTAACATCTATTGCGTTTTGCCAGAGCAACTTGAATAATGAGTGTTTACCACGTCTCTCATTAATGTCTGGCTCTGATTTTGATGCCCCCTTGTCCTAGCTTTGCGCATTACTGAAAAAAGATTATTTCTATCGACCTTATCAAATCTATTTAAAACCCTAACAAGCTCAATCAAAACGGCAATGTAATCATCAATATCCAGGCATTGTGATCCAGCAGGTTGTAAGTACCATGCAAACCAAATCCCAAAGGAAACTTGTTGATTTTAAATATTAAACTGAAGTATTTGCTAAGAAATGAAAAACTTAAACACACAAGATTACATTTATGCAGTTAAAATTAGGAATACAAGACATTCCCACAAAGGGATTTTCTGCTAGGTTAGACTCACTTAAGGAGTAAACACCCCTTTAAGCAATTATCCCCTACAGCTACTCACCTGATAAGCAATTCCAGTAATATTACCACAAGGCAACCCCACTGTTGCTGTAGGGGAGGTATATCACAGGGCCTCTCCTTTCCCATTCTACTGTTGAAATTAGCACAGGGGCTAAATCGTTGGCTTTGAAAGCAGACCAAGGCAGGCCAGCAGCACGGTTCAATTCCCGTAACAGCCTCCCCGAACAGGCGCCGGAATGTGGTGACTAGGGGCTTTTCACAGTAACTTCATTTGAAGCCTACTTGTGACAATAAGCAATTTTCATTTCATTCTCAAATTCAAGAACATTTTTTAAATTCCTGTTTTCTGAAAAAGATACATTTTTCTGGGTTGGCTAAAGTTGCTTCACTTTACTTCCTCATGGTTCTCTCCCAGCACAGAGTATATTCCAGGATGCCTTACATGAACTCTTCCTCCTAAGCTCGCAGATTTACCCCTTAAATACTCCCTCCCCCCCCCCCCCCCTTTATCCTCATTCAATTGTCTTTATCTTTCTTTGAAATTCATATTTCCCAGAATATAAAAAACTTTTATTTTTCCCTATTGCCACCAATTTTAGGTCAGATGAAATCTTACAACCTTGCCTATTTATTACCTTTTCCAAGTTTTAATCCCTTTATACTTCCCTTTCAAAATTCACAACTGACACACCACACCTCTTTTATCATCTAAGGCAAATTTCTACCCTGGTCTTATTTGCTTACAGAAAATGCAACTTGGCAATACTTACTTCAAATACCTGCCTTTCACACCTAGGTCCTCAAACCTGTAGGCACCCAGTCTGTTAAATTATGTTCACACGCAGGCACATAGGCATAACCCTAAGCCAGTTTCACAGAATGCCAAAATAAACCCAAAAATATTAAAAATAATAACATTTTTCTTCACACCAGTAATGTTATGGGCCGGGGTTTAGAAAACTCCAAAGTATATCATGGAATTCACCTGACCTACAACTGTTTATTGATTTTGGTTACGATGAGCACAAGGGCCTACCTTTCAGGTGTTATTCAACAGAGGCCTTAAGCACTTTTAATCAGAAACAAAGTTCATTGTACAAATTTAGTTAACATTTTAATAAACACAGACAGTCAGCATTTTTATCAACTACCAACATAAATACCCCAAACAGCTACAGTACTCTATGTATAACCCTTAATAAATTCGCCCTATAGCTGTTCCAATTTCATAACAAGATCTCATGAACCAGAAAACCCTTTTCAAAGGTGTGGCCCTGCATACAGCACTCAGACCTGGCATGGATGCTCCTGTTACCTTTCCAAAACAGCAGGTTTAAATTCCATCCAGAAAACAGTTATTTATTTTCAAGTTATCAAGCAGTCTGGAAACAGCTTTTAAAATGCAGATCGAGAAAAAACCTTCTTTCAACCTGAGCAGAACAAAACCAGTTCAAACTCAAAAGCAAAAGTAACACTCAGAGCCACAGCCCAGCTCCACCCACACAATGACATCACTGAAGCCATGTGAACAAAGAACAAAGAAATGTACAGTACAGGAACAGGCCCTTCGGCCCTCCAAGCCCGTGCCGACCATGCTGCCCGACTAAACTACAATCTTCTACACTTCCTGGGTCCGTATCCCTCTATTCCCATCCTATTCATGTATTTGTCAAGATGCCCCTTAAATGTCACTATCGTCCCTGCTTCCACCACCTCCTCTGGTAGCAAGTTCCAGGCACCCACTACCCTCTGCGTAAAAAACTTGCCTCGTACATCTACTCTAAACCTTGCCCCTCTCACCTTAAACCTATGCCCCCTAGTAATTGACCCCTCTACCCTGGGGAAAAGCCTCTGACTATCCACTCTGTCTATGCCCCTCATAATTTTGTAGACCTCCATCAGGTCTCCCCTCAACCTCCTTCGTTCCAGTGAGAACAAACCGACTTTATTCAACCGCTCCTCATAGCTAATGCCCTCCATACCAGGCAACATTCTGGTGAATCTCTTCTGCACCGTCTCTAAAGCCTCCACATCCTTCTGGTAGTGTGGCGACCAGAATTGAACACTATACTCCAAGTGTGGCCTAACTAAGGTTCTATACAGCTGCAACATGACTTGTCAATTCTTATACTCAATGCCCCGGCCAATGAAGGCAAGCATGCCGTATGCCTTCTTGACTACCTTCTCCACTTGTGTTGCCCCTTTCAATGACCTGTGGACCTGTACTCCTAGATCTCTTTGACTTTCAATACTCTTGAGGGTTCTACCATTCACTGTATATTCCCTACCTGCATTAGACCTTCCAAAATGCATTACCTCACATTTGTCCGGATTAAACTCCATCTGCCATCTCTCCGCCCAAGTCTCCAAACAATCTAAATCCTGCTGTATCCTCTGACAGTCCTCAGTGCTATCCGCAATTCCACCAACCTTTGTGTTGTCTGCAAACTTACTAATCAGACCAGTTACATTTTCCTCCAAATCATTTATATATACTACAAACAGCAAAGGTCCCAGCACTGATCCCTGTGGAACACCACTGGTCACAGCCCTCCAATTAGAAAAGCATCCTTCCATTGCTACTCTCTGCCTTCTATGACCTAGCCAGTTCTGTATCCACCTTGCCAGCTCACCCCTGATCCCGTGTGACTTCACCTTTTGTACTAGTCTACCATGAGGGACCTTGTCAAAGGCCTTACTGAAGTCCATAGAGGCAACATCCACTGCCCTACCTGCATCAATCATCTTAGTGACATCCTCGAAAAACTCTATCAAGTTAGTGAGACATGACCTCCCCTTCACAAAACCGTGCTGCCTCTCACTAATACATCCATTTGCTTCCAAATGGGAGTAGATCCTGTCTCGAAGAATTCTCTCCAGTAATTTCCCTACCACTGAAGTAATGTGATAAGACAAAAACATTTCTTAAAGGGACACCCCCATGACAGTAGTAAAAGTCATGTTTATATAAAGTCACCTCATAGCCTAGGGCTTGGAGCCCTGGTAACATTTTAATAAAACTGAGGTACCCTTGTCCAAATCAAATTCACACAGAAACAGACAAAACACACAAACACAGATGAAAACATACAAGCACAGACAAAAGCACACAGAGACAAAAACACACAGGCAGAGATAAAAACATGCAGACATAAACAAAAACATGCAGGCACAGACAAAAACACACAGATGCAGACAAAAACACACAGGCATAGTCAAAAACACACAGACAAAGATAAAAACACACAGACATCAACAAAGACGCAGACAGACAGAAAACACACTGACAAAAACACACAGGCAGAGATACAAACACATGGACATAGACAAAAACACACAGACAAACAAAAATATAGACATGAACAAAAACACACAAACACAGACGAAAACATACAGGCAGGGAGAAAAACACAGACAGAAACACACAGACACAGACAACAGTACACATAAAAACAGACAAAAACACACAGACAGACAGAGACTCACAGACGCAGTCAAAAACACACAGACATGGACAAAAACACACAGGCATAGACAAAAGTACGCTGCACAGTCAAAAACACACAGACACAGACAAAAACACACATCACAGAAAAAAACACACAGACTCAGACAGAAACACAAAGACACAGACAAAACCAGACACAGACAGAAACACAGATATAGACAGAAAAACATCGACATAGACAAAAACACAGAGACACGGACAAAAACACACAGACATAGACAAAAATACACGGCACAGTCAAAAACACACAGACACAGGCACAAAACACATAGACACAGACAGCAACACACAGATACAGACAGAAACACACAGGCATAGACAAAAACACACAGACACAGACAAAAACACAGAGACATGGACAAAAACACACAGGCATTGACAAAAATACACGGCGCAGTCAAAAACACACAGACACAGGCAAAAAACACATAGACACAGACAGAAACACACAGACACAGACAAAAACACACAGACAGAAACACACAGACATTGACAGAAACACAAAGACATATCCAAAAACACACAGATATAGTCAGAAACACACAGACATAGACAAAAACACACAGATACAGACAGAAACACACAGACACAGACAAAAACACACAGATACAGACAGAAACACACAGACACAGACAAAAACACAAGGATACAGACAGAAACACACAGACACAGACAAAAACACACAGATACAGACAGAAACACACAGACATAGACAAAAACACACAGATACAGACAGAAACACAAAGACACAGACAAACACACACAGATACAGACAGAAACACACAGACACAGACAAAAACACAAGGATACAGACAGAAACACGCAGACACAGACAAAAACACACAGATACAGACAGAAACACACAGACATAGACAAAAACACACAGATACAGACAGAAACACACAGACACAGACAAAAACACACAGATACAGACAGAAACACACAGACACAGACAAAAACACACAGATACAGACAGAAACACACAGACACAGACAAAAACACACAGATACAGACAGAAACACACAGACACAGACAAAAACACACAGATACAGACAGAAACACACAGATACAGACAGAAACACACAGACACAGACAAAAACACACAGATACAGACAGAAACACACAGACACAGACAAAAACACACAGATACAGACAGAAACACACAGACACAGACAAAAACACACAGATACAGACAGAAACACACAGACACAGACAAAAACACACAGATACAGACAGAAACACACAGACACAGACACACAGATACAGACAGAAACACGCAGACACAGACAAAAACACACAGATACAGACAGAAACACAAAGACACAGACAAAAACACACAGATACAGACAGAAACACACAGACACAGACAAAAACACACAGATACAGACAGAAACACACAGACACAGACAAAAACACACAGATACAGACAGGAACACACAGACACAGACAAAAACACACAGATACAGACAGAAACACACAGACACAGACACACAGATACAGACAGAAACACGCAGACATAGACAAAAACACACAGATACAGACAGAAACACACAGACATAGACAAAAACACACAGACATAGACAAAAACACACAGACACAGACAAAAACACACAGATACAGACAGAAACACACAGACACAGACACACAGATACAGACAGAAACACGCAGACATAGACAAAAACACATAGATACAGACAGAAACACACAGACACAGACAAAAACACACAGATACAGACAGAAACACACAGACACAGACAAAAACACACAAGATACAGACAGAAACACACAGACATAGACAAAAACACACAGACATAGACAAAAACACACAGACACAGACAAAAACACACAGATACAGACAGAAACACACAGACACAGACACACAGATACAGACAGAAACACGCAGACATAGACAAAAACACACAGATACAGACAGAAACACAAAGACACAGACAAAAACACACAGATACAGACAGAAACACACAGACACAGACAAAAACACACAGATACAGACAGAAACACACAGACACAGACAAAAACACACAGATACAGACAAAAACACACAGATACAGACAGAAACACAAAGACACAGACAGAAACACACAGACACAGACAAAAACACACAGATACAGACAAAAACAGACACAGACAGAAACACAGATATAGACAAAAAAACTCCGACATAGACAAAAACACAGAGACACGGACAAAAACACAGAGACACGGACAAAAACACACGGCACAGTCAAAAACACACAGACACAGGCAAAAAACACATAGACACAGACAGAAACACACAGACACAGACAAAAACACACAGATACAGACAAAAACACAGAGACACGGACAAAAACACACAGACATAGACAAAAACACACAGACAGAGGGGCAGCAAGGTGGTGCAGTGGTTAGCACAGCTGCCTCATGGCGCCGAGGACCTGGGTTTGACCCCAGCGCTGGGTCACTGTGTGTGTGGAGTTTCCACGTTCTCTGCATGGGTCTCACCCCCACAACTCAAAGATATGCAGAGGAAGTGGATTGGCCAAGCTAAATAGTCCCTCAATTGGAAAAATAAAAATAAGAAAAGAAGAAAAGAAAAGAGAGAGAGAGTGACAAAAACACGGACACGTAACATAGGCAAACACCAACACGTTCCTATGCACGGACTCATGTCACATGAACGCGCATGCAGATTGCTTTGACATTTGAGAAGAAGAATTTGTGACAAAGAGGCATTGTAGCTGGTGGATGTTCTGCCTCAGTGGGGCTGAAATCTCTGACATAAGTAAAGGTGAAGATTTGCCTTAAAAACAAATTGTGATCTGTGTTCAATGGCAAGAGATAGGGCAGCAATTGAAGCGTAATCACAGCAGAGTGTGGAAAGTGTTTTATTCCATGTGCCTATTATAGTTTCACTCAAAGAAGTGGATATGAGAATCTGCATCAAAGGCAAAGATTCGGCTGTGACAGGCTGATTGGGCAGATTTCAATAGAAGCAAGAAATGTCTTGCCGGAAAATTAGATCTGTATTTTTCTTCAGGACACTGTATGCTTGGATTTATTTCTTGTAGATTAGGAAGAGCAAAATGGGGCAGTGTGCATCACCACAACCCACCTCGACTGAAACCTTCTCTGTGAATTTACTATTCATGTTACCACCCATGCCGAGCTCATCCGGGAGATTTAAATCCGGGCATGGTGCACTTCCCCTCAATTTGGGCCTCTTATCCGACACTGGGAA
This sequence comes from Scyliorhinus torazame, assembly GCF_047496885.1. Lineage (NCBI taxonomy): Eukaryota > Metazoa > Chordata > Chondrichthyes > Carcharhiniformes > Scyliorhinidae > Scyliorhinus > Scyliorhinus torazame. The sequence goes on from NC_092708.1 coordinate 377,495,862, forward strand.
AGATCCACACTGTATAATTCAAGATGAGAGATTGATCACAGTATCCCACAAGTGGATGCAGGGCATCGCGCACCAAGTCCCATTCACCAATCGCCCCGGTGATCACTTGTTACATTGTCTCCTGGTTTTGCAACACCTTTGCCGTGTTTCGTGGGGCATTTCTCGGTGGCTGCTGCACTTTGTCGTTTTGTTTGGCCTCAGGGATGAGGCTGTCGGCCTTCATTTTGACAGTCATTCTACTTCTAGCCACAGGCCGCCCGGTTTTGCTGGTCGTGGGAAAGGCACCAGTTTAAGGGAGGCAAGAGGGGCGGGATCCATAAGGTAATTTTTGTTCGTAGCACTGCTTGTGAGGCAGGAGGAGTAGGAGCGCTGTGAAGGAATATAATTTACCCTGTAAAGTCTTCCCCCCCCCACGATCTGCCCGTATTTCTCCAACCCCGATCAATCCCCTCTGACTGGACACCATCCGACCTCCTCCCCTTGGCCACCATCTGCACCCCCACTCCCATTCCCAAAATTGAGCTCCCCCAAAGCACTCTCTGATTTCTATCACAATCTGGTAACCTTCTGTGATGTGGAACCCTTTACCTGGTGCAACTCAGTACCCTTCCTTCACCCCTCCCCCACCATCTTAGCATTTATTAACAGGGGGCTTGAGTTTAAGAGCCGTGGGGTTATGCTGCAACTATACATGACCCTGGTGAGACCACATTTGGAGTATTGTGTGCAGTTCTGGTCACCTCACTAAAGGATGGATGTGGAAGCATTGGAAAGGGTGCAAAGGAGATTTACCAGGATGCTGCCTGGTTTGCAGGATAGGTCTTATGAGGAAAGATTGAGGGAGCTAGGGCTTTTCTCTTTGGAGCGGAGGAGGATGAGAGGCGACTTAATAGAGGTTTATAAGATAATGAGGGGGAAAGATAGAGTGGACGTTCAGAGACTATTTCCTCGGGTGGATGTAGCTGTTACAAGGGGGCATAACTATAAGGTTCGGGGTGGGAGATAGAGGAGGGATGTCCGAGTGTGACTGTTCCCCCGCAGTTCAGTAGCAGACTTGTTTCGAGGCCTACCTCAGAACGGCCCCCGGCCGGGTCACAGAAGACCAAAAACTACAGGTCCTGCACTCGAGGTTAAGCACGGAGATTTTCTCTCTCATCGAAGACGCAGAGGATTTCCAGACGGCGTTCGCAGCACTAAAAAGCATGTATGTTCGCCCAGTAAACCAGATCTACGCTCGCTATCAACTCGCAACGAGACGGCAAAGTCTCGGAGTCTTTGTGCGCTACACCGAGGTCGGTTCTTTACTCAGAGAGTGGTTAGGGTGTGGAATGGACTGCCTGCTGTGATAGTGGAGTCGGACACTTTAGAAACTTTCAAGCGGTTATTGGACAGGCACATGGAGCACACCAGAATGACAGGGAGTGGGATAGCTTGATCTTGGTTTCGGACAAAGCTCGGCACAACATCGAGGGCCGAAGGGCCTGTTCTGTGCTGTACTGTTCTATGTTCTATCTTTCACAACCCCCAGATTCTTCGGGGGGGGGGGGGGGAGAGACAGTGGTATAGTGGTAACATCACAGGTCTAGTAATCCAGGAGCCGAGGCAAATTCCCTGTGGCTATGGGGTCAAATCCCACCACGGCAGCTGGTGGAATTTAAATTCAGTAAAGTAAATCTGGAATTGAAAGTTAGCCTCAGCAATGGTGACCATGACAGTTATTATTGTTGTAAAACCCCATCCGGTTCACTAACGGGCTTCAGGTAAGGAAATCTATAGTCCTCACCCGGTCTGGCCTACATGTGACTCCAGACCCACAGCAATGTGGTTGACAACTAACTGCCCTCAGATATGGCCTGTCACGTCACTCAATTCAAGGGAAATCTGGGAGGGGCAACAAAATCCCGGCCTTGCCAACGCCGCCCACATCCCATGATAGAATAAACAAAATAAATGCAATGAGCTACTATAATGGACTTACCACGGAAAAGGCTTCCAGCTGCCAATGAGACTCCCTTTTGTAGAAATCCCACATTTAGGCACCCTGCTGCTCGATTCTGTGGGACCTTTACGAGATCCATTCTCCTGTGTTCCTGCCCTTGCAACAGTCCACCTGCACAGAATTCCCAGCCCTCACAACAGTCCACCTGCACAGAATTCCCTGGCGTCCCAACAGTCCATCTGCACAGAATTCCCGGCCCTCACAACAGTCCACCTGCACAGAATTCCCAGCCCTCACAACAGTCCATCTGCACAGAATTCCCAGCCCTCACAACAGTCCACCTGCACAGAATTCCCAGCCCTCCCAACAGTCCATCTGCACAGAATTCCCGGCCCTCCCAACAGTCCATCTGCACAGAATTCCCGGCCCTCCCAACAGTTCACCTGCATAGAATTCCCTACCCTCCCAATCAAGCACTTGCACAGAATTCCCAGCCCTCCCAACAGTCCACCTGCACAGAATTCCCTTTCCTCCAACAGTCCACCTGCACAGAATTCCCTCTCCTCCCAACAGTCCACCTGCACAGAATTCCCTGCCCTCACAACAGTCTACCTGCACAGAATTCCCTTTCCTCCCAACAGTCCACCTGCACAGAATTCCCTGCCTCCTAACAGTCCACCTGCACAGAATTCCCGGCCCTACCAACAGTCCACCTGCACAGAATTCCCAGCCCTCACAACAGTCTACCTGCACAGAATTCCCTGCCCTCCCAACAGTCCATCTGCACAGAATTCCCGGGCCTCACACCAGTCCACCTGCACAGAATTCCCTGCCTCCCAACAGTCCACCTGCACAGAATTCCCTGCCTCCCAACAGTCCATCTGCACAGAATTCCCGGCCCTACCAACAGTCCACCTGCACAGAATTCCCAGCCCTCACAACAATCCACCTGCACAGAATTCCCAGCCCTCCCAACAGTCCATCTGCACAGAATTCCCAGCCCTCACAACAGTCCACCTGCACAGAATTCCCAGCACAACCAACAGTTCACCTGCACAGAATTCCATGCCCTCGCAACAGTCCACCTGCACAGAATTCCCTACCCTCCCAATCAAGCACTTGCACAGAATTCCCAGCCCTCCCAACAGTCCATCTGTACAGAATTCCCGGCCGTCCCAACAGTCCACCTGCACAGAATTCCCTTTCCTCACAACAGTCCACCTGCACAGAATTCCCGGCCGTCCCAACAGTCCACCTGCACAGAATTCCCTTTCCTCCCAACAGTCCACCTGCACATAATTCCCTTTCCTCCCAACAGTCCACCTGTACAGAATTCCCTGTCGTCCCAACAGTCCACCTGCACATAATTCCCTTTCCTCCCAACAGTCCACCTGCACAGAATTCCCTGCCTCACAACAGTCCACCTGCACAGAATTCCCTGCCTCCCAACAGTCCATCTGCACAGAATTCCCTGTCCTCACAACAGTGCACCTGCACAGAATTCCCTTTCCTCCCAACAGTCCACCTGCACAGAATTCCCAGCCCTCACAACAGTCCCCCTGCACAGAATACCCGGCCCTCCCAACAGTCCACCTGCACAGAATTCCCGGCCCTCCCAACAGTCCGCCTGCACAGAATTCCCAGCCCTCACAACAGTCCATCTGCACAGAATTCCCAGCCCTCACAACAGCCCACCTGCACAGAATTCCCTACCCTCCCAATCAAGCACTTGCACAGAATTCCCAGCCCTCCCAACAGTCCATCTGCACAGAATTCCCTGCCCTCCCAACAGTCCATCTGGACAGAATTCCCTGCACTCCCAACAGTCCACCTGCACAGAATTCCCTTTCCTCCCAACAGTGCACCTGCACAGAATTCCCTGCCTCACAACAGTCCACCTGCACAGAATTCCCTTTCCTCCCAACAGTCCACCTGCACAGAATTCCCTTTCCTCCCAACAGTCCACCTGCACAGAATTCCCAGCCCTCACAACAGTCCACCTGCACAGAATTCCCAGCCCTCACAACAGTCCACCTGCACAGAATTCCCTGCACTCCCAACAGTCCATCTGCACAGAATTCCCGGCCCTCCCAACAGTCCATCTGCACAGAATTCCCAGCCTCACAACAGTCCACCTGCACAGAATTCCCAGCCCTCACAACAGTCCACCTGCACAGAATTCCCGGCCCTACCAACAGTCCACCTGCACAGAATTCCCGGCCCTACCAACAGTCCACCTGCACAGAATTCCCGGCCCTACCAACAGTCCACCTGCACAGAATTCCCGGCCCTACCAACAGTCCACCTGCACAGAATTCCCTGCCTCACAACAGTCCACCTGCACAGAATTCCCTTTCCTCCCAACAGTCCACCTGCACAGAATTCCCTTTCCTCCCAACAGTCCACCTGCACAGAATTCCCTTTCCTCCCAACAGTCCACCTGCACAGAATTCCATGCCTCCCAACAGTCCACCTGCACAGAATTGGCCAGCAGGTTAAAATCCAGACCTGCATTTCCTGCCTAGTGCTAACCAACACCCTGGGGGTTACCTTGGATCAGAAACTGAACTGGACTAGCCATATTAATACTGTGGCTCCCAGGGCTGGTCAAAGACTAGGAATCCTATCGCAAATAACTCACCTCCTGACCACCCAAAAGCCTGTCCACCATCAACAAGGCACAAGTTCAAGAGTGTAATGGAACGCTCTCCACTTGCCTGGATGTGTGCAACTCCACAAGAAGCTCAACACCATCCAGGATAAAGCAGCCCGCTTGATTGCTCCCCCTTCCGCAAACATTCAAACCCTCCACCACCGAGCGCAATGCCAGCCGTGTGTACCATCTACAAGATGCACTGCAGTAACTCACCAAGGTTCCTGAGACAGCACCTTCCAAAGTCACAACTACTGCCATCGACAAGGACAAGAGCAACAGATACCTGGTAACGCCAACACCTGAAGGTTCCCCTCCAAGTCACTCGCCACCCTGACTTGGAAATATATCGCCGTTCCTTCATTGTCGCTGGGGCAACATCCTGGAACTCCCTCCCTAACAGCACTGTGGGTGTACCTACTGCAGCGGTACAAGAAGACAACTCACCACCACCTTCTGAAGGGCGACTAGGTAAGGGCAATAAATGCTGGGCCTAACCAGCCCGTCAATCAATTTTTAAAAAAGAAAACACCAGGGGCGAAATTCTCCGGCATCGGCGCGATGTCCGCCGACCGGCGCCCAAAATGGCGCAAATCAGTCGGGCATCACGCCGCCCCAAAGGTGCGGAATGCTCCGCATCTTGGGGGCCGAGCCCCAACCTTAAGGGGCTAGGCCCGAGCCGGACAAATTTCCGCCCCGCCAGCTGGCGGAAAAGGCCTTTGGAGCCCCGCGAGCTGGCGCGGAAATGACATCTCTGGGTGGCGCATGCGCAGGAGCGTTAGCGGCCGCTCACGGCATCCCCGCGCATGCGCTGTGGAGGGAGTCTCTTCCGCCTCCGCCATGGTGGAGACCGTGGCGAAGGCGGAAGGAAAAGAGTGCCCCCACGGCACAGGCCCGCCCGCGGATCGGTGGGCCCCAATCGCGGGCCAGTCCACCGTGGGAGCACCCCCCGGGGCCAGATCGCCCCGCGCCCCCCCAGGACCCCGGAGCCCGCCCGCGCCGCCTTGTCCTGCCGGTAAGGTAAGTGGTTTAATCTATGCCACCGGGACAGGCATTCTAACAGTGGGACTTCGGCCCATCCGGGCCAGAGAATCACGGGGAGGGGCCTGCCAACCGGCGCGGCACGATTCCCGCCCCCGCCGAATATCCGGTGCCGGAGAATTCGGCAACCGGTGGGAGCGGGATTCACGCCAGCCCCCGGCGATTCTCCGACCCGGCGGGGGGTCGGAGAATCTCGCCCCTGTATCTTCCCCTGTCTCATCTATGTGGACAGAACCTTAATTTGTAGACCTCAATCAGAAACCCTCAAAGTCATTGCTTTTCCAAGGTAAATGTCCAGCTCTCTGAGTCTGCTCCGATAACTAAAGGCTCTTCAACTAGGAATCAGTCAAATGGCTCCACTGAAACTTTACCTTGTGAGGAGACCAGAAGTGAACGCAATAACCCTGGGGCGGGTAGATCAATGCCTCATACAAAGATAACAATCACGTTTCTAGTTTTAGATTTAATTGTCCTAACAATGAACTCGAACACTTGCATCACGACAATTTAATCTGGATTGTGAACCTCCAATAAGTCAGGAACTAGAACACGCTACCTGCCGTATTTGGTTTAACCCCTCAAAATACAGATATCAAAGGTTTATTGAAAGCTCAGACACACAAGGTGAAGATTTTATGAGGCCGAGATAAGCTGGAAATATTTTGTGCGGGTAACTTAATTAGGTGGGTGTTGGAAGGTTTGGTATCTCACTAAGAGGACTGGAGGCTTGTATGAATGACCATAAACCATTTACTGGTAGCCTATAACTATATAGATTTCCAAGGTACAGACTCGCATGGCATTTGAATTGTAATACTCTGTGTTTCTGGCACCTAGATGCCTCCATTTGATTTGCTTTTCGCACTCCTTCAAGTTGCAATTCTCTTTATTGACAGTCCATCAGACATCTGTGACTGAAGGACATTAAGAATATTGGCTTCTAAGTATTGGACAATTTAAGGGTTAAAAGCTTGGGGTTAGAGGGTGTTTAACTGCAATGGTCAAGTTTTTTCTTGAAGAATTCTGTTTTGCAGGATCTGGGGGCATTTAGCAGCCAGAAGGTGAAATTGACAAAAGAATGTATTTTTCTGTCTGGGCTAATTGACTGTGCTTTGATCGGGAAAGTCCCTAGGGAGTTAATATGCGTTGCAGTCTGCAGAGAAATATGTTTTTTTAGCTTGGGGAACTGAGATCATTGCTGGGTGGAGCCAAGGAGGGCAGAGAGACATTTTGAGAGCATTAGAGAGTTAGTTTTTGGAGAATCTTTGATGAGAGGAGTTGAATTCTGATCTGCCTGATGCTGAGTCCAAAATTCTCCCTCAATAAGATAGATTGAGAGCTGTTTGTTTCTTTTCTTGTTGTTTAATGGGAAATTGAGTAGTCGTGGTTAAGGTGCAAATTGTAAGCTGTTCTTTGTCGGGTGTGAAGTTTAAAAAGTTTAATATTGTAGACATAATAAAGATTTGTTTTAAAGATAACCAAATCCCTATTTCTTCGTGCAATCACACGTGGAGCAAATCATTCTTTCCGCAGTCTTGCAAATAACTGAAACATTGGGGTTTCGGTCAAGTATCCAGCCACTATTGGAGTCTGGTCTCGGATTGTAATACACCTTTGCCGGAATTTCCAGACCATCACCTCTCGACCCCCATGGCAGAGCTGGCTTGCTATTGGTTGCTGCCGGGATCAACTGGTCCCACCAAAGGCAATGGCAATTTGCATGACGTACGTGTCCCACACTGGGGAACCCAAGGCGGGAGCCAACTTCGGCGGGTGTGGTAAATCCCACTGGCAGGAAGGGCAAGAAAATCCCATCCTGTGGGTTTTCCGGTTGCTTCCAAAGGGAATGTTCACTTTGTTCATTCCGAGTATAATTGGATTCTCTTTTTCCATTGGCTCTGCCACGTGCGTCTTGCTGAATGTTGCCGTTTTTAAAATGAAACCTTCATTTCCACTTCTTACGAACATAAGAACTAGGAGCAGGAGTAGGCCATCTGGCCCCTAGAGCCTGCTCCGCCATTCAATGAGATCATGGCTGACCTTTTGTGGACTCAGCTCCACTTTCCGGCCTGAACACCATAACCCTTAATCCCTTTATTCTTCAAATATTCTTCCATAATTTCAGCCAAATACTTGTTTCCCCAAGCCAAAAAAGATATTTCTCTGCAGACTGCAACGCATATTAACTCCCCAGGGATTTTCCTGATCAAAGCACAGTCAATTAGCCCAGATTGAAAAATACATTCTTTTGTCAATTTCACCTTCTGGCTGCTAAATGCCCTCAGATCCTGCAAAACAGAATTCTTCAAAAAAAAAACATGACCATTGCAGTTAAACACGTATTCTTGTTTACTCTCTGATTTTCCAATCCTTTTTCAATCTTATGAATCTTTTTGTTCAGCTCAGCAACTACTCGGATGAGGTCATTTGACTTTGTTTCAGAGTTACGTGCTTGCAAAGGCTGGACTTGGTCTTCTGTACTGTGCATCTCATCGTTCACATTTTTCAGATTGGATCAAAGTTCAAGAGCTTCATTGCTCCTTTCACGATGCTAACGACATGCTTGAAGTTCATCCTATTCTAATCTTTCAAGAACAAACTGAGCTTTCATTCATGAAAGATGGTTCTCTGCGGTAACAGCTTTTTCTTAACAGAGACTCATTCCCCCGTGCTGTCCTTCAAGCCCACATTCTTTCATTTTAGTGCTGCTAATTGTTTCTGAGACACCTCGCGCTCCTTTGTGAGAACTTCCACCTACACTTACAACTGCTCATCTTTTCTTGACATCCTACATTCCTGATTTTCACTTCATCCATGTCGTTTTTCAGCAACTCCAATGGTTCTCAGTAAGTTTGAGGCATTGTGTTTTTCCTTCTAGTTCCCTGATCTTCAGCATCGGATTTACATCTTTCGAAGTTATTTCTATCCTTTCTCTCTTTGTCTGCAGCAGAGCTTTGTCCGTGCCTTTGATTTTGGTTTGGCTGTTGGCCAGGTCTGTCCCTGGAAAAGTCTTAACTTGTTACTTCTTACCTATGATTCCCATGGCTTCATTGTTCATCCAGAGTGACATTAGATCCATTTTGCTCATCTTTGTCATTTTCCAGAGGAACAAACGTTGACCTGAGGGATCCCTGTAGAGTATGAAGCCCCTTCAACAGGTTTTCCTTCTCCTTGTGAAGATCAATTCTTTCTTCTTGAATTTACTTATAACTCAGCAGTCTGCCTAATTTTTTTCTGCTGTTCCTCCATTCTGCTATTTATCAATTTTCACTTCTTCCTGCTGCTCATTGTGCATTTGATCTTGAAGGACAATCAGCTGTCCTTACAAATGTTTATTTTCTTGTTCAGTTCTTGCCTTCTCACTCTATACTTCAGTGCATTGCTTTGTCACTACTGATAGTTCCAATGCCGTGTTTTCTGAAGTAGCATTCAACATTTTGTTAACTCCTCATGTTTTTCCAGGGCTAAATATTGATTCTTCAAAGAGTCTTTCAGGGCAGCAATTTCGATGAGTGCCTTTTCTACCTCCTCTGTACTTCAGGCTGAATTCTTTTTGGAATGATCATTTTCCGTTGGAACAGCTTCACTTTTTCTTTGCGGATTTTCTTTCTTAAGGGATTCCTCAGATCGCTTTCCTTCATTCACAGTCATCTGCCGATTCCACACTGCCACCTGCTGTTGCTTCACAGCCTCGTATTTCTTCTGCACGAAACTCTTCCACTCGTGTACTTCATTGGGTTGACGCAGTCTGCAACTACCTTGTGGTTTGCTGAGGTATTGCCTCCCTTGCCCTGGGGTCTCCTGTCTCCCTCGGCCTGGAGTTCCCTTGCCCTTTTGGTGCTTTGTGAAGGTTTCCCAGACCTTTCTTTGTTAAGATATGCTCTCTCTGCAACATGGAGTTTAAAATATTTGTCAAATACTTTTAATACCTCTCCAAATGTGGTTGGGGACTCATCTATACCGTGCATTGCTTCATTCTCAAATACACCAGAAACATACTAACGTGTACATTTTCAGATGTCATTTCACCTGCCGGGTCGGAGAATCGCCGGGGGCTGGCATCAATCCCGCCCCCGCCGGTTGCCGAATTCTCCGGCACCGGATATTCGGCGGGGGCGGGAATCGCGCTGCGCCGGTTGGCGCCCCCCTCCCCCGGCGATACTCCGGCCCAGATGGGCCGAAGTCCCGCTGCTAGAATGCCTGTCCCGCCGGCGTGGATTAAACCACCTACCTTACCGGCGGGACAAGGCGGCGCGGGCGGGCTCCGGGGTCCTGGGGGGGGGGGGGGGTCCGGGGTGATCTGGCCCGGGGGGGTGCCCCCAAGGTGGCCTGGCCCACGATCGGGGCCCACCGATCCGCGGGCGGGCCTGTGCTGTGGGGGCATTCTCTTCCTTCCGCCTTCGCCACGGTCTCCACCATGGCGGAGGCGGAAGAGACTCCCTCCACTGCGCATGCGCGGGGATGCCGTGAGCGGCCTCTGACGCTCCAGCGCATGCGCCGCCTGGCAATGTCATTTCCGCACCAGCTGGCGGGGCACCAAAGGCCTTTCCCACCAGCTGGCGGGGCGGAAATCAGTCCGGTATGGGCCTAGCCCCTCAAGGTGAGGGCTCGGCCCCTCAAGGTGCGGAGACTTCCGCACCTTTGGGGCGGCGCGATGCCCGACTGATTTGCGCCGATTTTGGCGCCGGTCGGCGGACATCGCGCCGATTACGGAGAATTTCGCCCACTTGTAATCTAAAGATTTTATTCTCCAAGGCAACCAATTTTGTATCCTGTTTGACCCTTGCCTCAACCTACATTGGCAGTTTCAATTTATCATCCATTGTGGTTTTTTATGACAGTACCTCTTTCTCTTCCTCAAGGTGGCTCCAGAGCACTTTCTCCATTCTCTCTTTGGTCTTCCTGAACTTGTGGAGCTTCAACGGGCGCCATTTTAAAAAACTTATTCTCTGGGCAAGATAGCTTTCCAACAAGGAGCTTTACAACCAGTGTGGAAACACGGGAACTGCGCGCTACTGCAAGGACTGCCAGCCAGGAAAGGTTCATGTCATGCCAATGGGCCAGCACACATCCCACACGCACCCCACACGCACCCCACACGCACCCCACACGCACGCACACACAGCCCGCGCGATTCCCGGCCCTGCTGTCACCTGATTCACTGACGTCGGGATTTGCGTTCAGAGTCTGACTAGCTGGAGCAGCTTCCGCGCCTTCACTTTCCACCATCGCAAAGGCTATCACCTCGGTGGGTAATGTTAGCGACCAGGCTTCTGGGGCACCCTCTGGTGAGCAGCGCTCTCATGCTGCAGCACATCAGGTGGAGGCAGGGACTCCCAAGGGAGCACCGAGTCAGAGGGCTTCCTAATCTCAGGGAACAGCTATCGCCAGACAGATACTGCGTTTATGGGACAAATGAGATTCCATCACTGTTGCCGGTGCAGAAGCGGAGCCAGAGTCTACAGGAGGGGGTGTCAGGGACCTTCCAGTGCCTGCAGCTACTGCTGGAGGAGTCTAGGTCCAGCCACCTTCAGGCACAGGAGATGTTGCCAACAATGCGTGGCACCCAGGCCAACACTGAAAGGGTGGCGCCCACAGGGGAAGGCCTGGGGTAAGACGTCAGAGGCATGTGTCAGGATATCCAGGTCTTGGGGGCACACTGTGTTGTCCATGGCTGAGGATCACGTCAGGTGAGCCTAGTCACAGGTGGACATGACCTGGGTGCACATGGACGTTGCTGTGGCGCTCCAGAGCTTGGCCCAAGGGTCGTGACTGAGGGGATTGAGCGCATTGGCCGAGCACTGACTGACCTTAGCTAGTCGCGGAGGGACATGTCACAGGCACAGAGGGACACGACCGAGGCAGTGAGGGACATGGCTCACTTGCAGAGGGACATGACTCCGCCTCGGTGTACCATGGCTGAGGGCATTGAGCCAATGGTTCAAACAAGGGCAGGCCTCCAGGACTGGCAGTGCCATGTGACGCATCCAGATCTCACTCCTGCCTTCCTTCCATCCTATGCAGTAGCTCAGGGGCCAGTTAGCCCTCCCAAGAGAGGGGGAAATTATGCAGCTCAAGCTGGCACCTCCTGTGGGCGAGATGCTGGAACACCTCAGCCCTTCCAAATCCCCGCCACCTGACACTGGCGTGTCTCAGTGGCATCAGGCAGAACAGGCTGAAATATCATCATTTGTGGCACCCAAACATGGGCCAGGCCCATCCAGACCCACGCCCTCTAGAGGTGGGCTGCCAAGAGCATCGCAGGGCAGAGAGTGGGACAAGCAGCAGGTCGTCTCTACCTCGAATGTGCTGTCTGGGGTAACAACTCGAGGAAGCGGTAAGCCACGAAAGGGTAGAAAGATAGATGACACTTTAGTTGGCACAGGTTTAGCAGAGAGTCGATAGTAAAGGGGAAGGGATCACCATTGTAAATATTCACCATTAAACACGTTTGCAGCACCAGTTTAATCTGCCTCGAACCTCGGGCTTAGGGCTGGGACTGGATGTTGTGCTGTAGCCAGGTGGGCGGAGTGGGGGTAGCAGGGCAGGGCGCCCATGACACATGATCGTCCCACTATCAACGAGAAGTGGCAAGACCCGGGGCAGCAGTGTGACACCGCTCTGTGTAACAAATCCCCAGTGAGTGAGCCCGAACCATTCAGCACCTCTCGCAACACCCCCCATCCCCGCTCCCCAACATACTTGGGCCCATGGGAAGGGATTGCCAGCACACAGGAAGGGAGAGCCCAGGTGGACAGGAGTCAGACTGTGTCAGACATTCAGGGGCAGCAGAGCTCATCTCGCAGCCAGTCGCCATCATCCTCCTCCATCCCGTGGAGACAATCCGCTGGTATTGCCAACCCAGGATCAACACCACAGCCCTGTGGTGCTGCTGGTATGACCCTCGGAGGGGGAGGAGGAACTGTGGTAGTGCGAAGGAGTGGAAAGACGGGAGGGGAAGGCTGAGTGAAGGATTAATGGAGAGGGAAGGGTGGATGGGCTGAGGGAGAGGGAAGGGGTGGATGGGCTGAGGGAGGGGGAAGGGGTGGATGGACTGAGGGAGGGGGAAGGGGAGGCTGGGCTGAGGGAGGGGGAAGGGGTGGATGGGCTGAGGGAGGGGGAAGGGGTGGATGGGCTGAGGGAGGGGGAAGGGGAGGATGGGCTGAGGGAGGGGGAAGGGGTGGATGGGCTGAGGGAGGGGGAAGGGGTGAATGGACTGAGGGAGGGGGAAGGGGTGGATGGGCTGAGGGAGGGGGAAGGGGTGGATGGGCTGAGGGAGAGGGAAGGGGTGGATGGACTGAGGGAGGGGGAGGGGGTGAATGGACTGAGGGAGGGGGAAGGGGTGGATGGGCTGAGGGAGGGGGAAGGAGTGGATGGGCTGAGGGAGGGGGAAGGGGTGAATGGACTGAGGGAGGGGGAAGGGGTGGATGGGCTGAGGGAGGGGGAAGGGGAGGATGGGCTGAGGGAGGGGGAAGGGGTGAATGGACTGAGGGAGGGGGAAGGGGTGGATGGGCTGAGGGAGGGGGAAGGGGAGGATGGGCTGAGGGAGGGGGAAGGGGTGAATGGACTGAGGGAGGGGGAAGGGGTGGATGGGCTGAGGGAGGGGGAAGGGGTGGATGGGCTGAGGGAGAGGGAAGGGGTGGATGGACTGAGGGAGGGGGAGGGGGTGAATGGACTGAGGGAGGGGGAAGGGGTGGATGGGCTGAGGGAGGGGGAAGGAGTGGATGGGCTGAGGGAGGGGGAAGGGGTGGATGGGCTGAGGGAGAGGGAAGGGGTGGGTGGGCTGTGGGAGGGGGAAGGAGTGGATGGACTGTGGGAGGGGTAAGGGGTGGATGGGCTGAGGGAGAGGGAAGGGGTGGATGGGCTGAGGGAGAGAGAAGGGGTGGGTGGGCTGTGGGAGGGGGAAGGAGTGGATGGACTGAGGGAGGGGGAAGGGGTGGATGGACTGAGGGAGGGGGAAGGAGTGGATGGACTGAGGGAGGGGGAAGAGGTGGATGGGCTCCGGGAGGGGGAAGGGGTGGATGGACTGCAGGAGGGGGAAGGGGTGGATGGACTGAGGGAGAGGGAAGGGGCGGATGGACTGAGGGAGGGGGAAAGGGTGAATGGACTGAGGGAGGGGGAAGGGGTGGATGGACTGAGGGAGGGGGAAGGGGTGAATGGACTGAGGGAGGGGGAAGGGGAGGATGGGCTGAGGGAGGGGGAAGGGGAGGATGGGCTGAGGGAGGGGGAAGGGGTGAATGGACTGAGGGAGGGGGAAGGGGTGGATGGGCTGAGGGAGGGGGAAGGGGAGGATGGGCTGAGGGAGGGGGAAGGGGTGAATGGACTGAGGGAGGGGGAAGGGGTGGATGGGCTGAGGGAGGGGGAAGGGGTGGATGGGCTGAGGGAGAGGGAAGGGGTGGATGGACTGAGGGAGGGGGAGGGGGTGAATGGACTGAGGGAGGGGGAAGGGGTGGATGGGCTGAGGGAGGGGGAAGGAGTGGATGGGCTGAGGGAGGGGGAAGGGGTGGATGGGCTGAGGGAGAGGGAAGGGGTGGGTGGGCTGTGGGAGGGGGAAGGAGTGGATGGACTGTGGGAGGGGTAAGGGGTGGATGGGCTGAGGGAGAGGGAAGGGGTGGATGGGCTGAGGGAGAGAGAAGGGGTGGGTGGGCTGTGGGAGGGGGAAGGAGTGGATGGACTGAGGGAGGGGGAAGGGGTGGATGGACTGAGGGAGGGGGAAGGAGTGGATGGACTGAGGGAGGGGGAAGGAGTGGATGGACTGAGGGAGGGGGAAGGAGTGGATGGACTGTGGGAGGGGGAAGGAGTGGATGGACTGAGGGAGGGGGAAGGAGTGGATGGACTGAGGGAGGGGGAAGGAGTGGATGGACTGAGGGAGGGGGAAGGGGTGGATGGACTGAGGGAGGGGGAAGGGGTGGATGGACTGAGGGAGGGGGAAGGGGTGGATGGACTGAGGGAGGGGGAAGGGGTGGGTGGGCTGAGGGAGAGGGAAGGGGTGGGTGGGCTGAGGGAGAGGGAAGGGGTCGATGGACTGAGGGAGAGGGAAGGGGTGGATGGGCTGAGGGAGAGGGAAGGGGTGGATGGACTGAGGGAGAGGGAAGGGGTGGATGGGCTGAGGGAAGGGGTGGATGGGCTGAGGGAGAGGGAAGGGGTGGATGGACTGAGGGAGGGGGAAGGGGTGGATGGGCTGAGGGAGGGGGAAGGGGTGGGTGGGCTGAGGGAGGGGGAAGGGGTGGATGGGCTGAGGGAGGGGGAAGGGGTGAATGGACTGAGGGAGGGGGAAGGGGAGGATGGGCTGAGGGAGGGGGAAGGGGAGGATGGGCTGAGGGAGGGGGAAGGGGTGAATGGACTGAGGGAGGGGGAAGGGGTGGATGGGCTGAGGGAGGGGGAAGGGGAGGATGGGCTGAGGGAGGGGGAAGGGGTGAATGGACTGAGGGAGGGGGAAGGGGTGGATGGGCTGAGGGAGGGGGAAGGGGTGGATGGGCTGAGGGAGAGGGAAGGGGTGGATGGACTGAGGGAGGGGGAGGGGGTGAATGGACTGAGGGAGGGGGAAGGGGTGGATGGGCTGAGGGAGGGGGAAGGAGTGGATGGGCTGAGGGAGGGGGAAGGGGTGGATGGGCTGAGGGAGAGGGAAGGGGTGGGTGGGCTGTGGGAGGGGGAAGGAGTGGATGGACTGTGGGAGGGGTAAGGGGTGGATGGGCTGAGGGAGAGGGAAGGGGTGGATGGGCTGAGGGAGAGAGAAGGGGTGGGTGGGCTGTGGGAGGGGGAAGGAGTGGACGGACTGAGGGAGGGGGAAGGGGTGGATGGACTGAGGGAGGGGGAAGGAGTGGATGGACTGAGGGAGGGGGAAGAGGTGGATGGGCTACGGGAGGGGGAAGGGGTGGATGGACTGCAGGAGGGGGAAGGGGTGGATGGACTGAGGGAGAGGGAAGGGGCGGATGGACTGAGGGAGGGGGAAAGGGTGAATGGACTGAGGGAGGGGGAAGGGGTGGATGGACTGAGGGAGGGGGAAGGGGTGAATGGACTGAGGGAGGGGGAAGGGGAGGATGGGCTGAGGGAGGGGGAAGGGGAGGATGGGCTGAGGGAGGGGGAAGGGGTGAATGGACTGAGGGAGGGGGAAGGGGTGGATGGGCTGAGGGAGGGGGAAGGGGAGGATGGGCTGAGGGAGGGGGAAGGGGTGAATGGACTGAGGGAGGGGGAAGGGGTGGATGGGCTGAGGGAGGGGGAAGGGGTGGATGGGCTGAGGGAGAGGGAAGGGGTGGATGGACTGAGGGAGGGGGAGGGGGTGAATGGACTGAGGGAGGGGGAAGGGGTGGATGGGCTGAGGGAGGGGGAAGGAGTGGATGGGCTGAGGGAGGGGGAAGGGGTGGATGGGCTGAGGGAGAGGGAAGGGGTGGGTGGGCTGTGGGAGGGGGAAGGAGTGGATGGACTGTGGGAGGGGTAAGGGGTGGATGGGCTGAGGGAGAGGGAAGGGGTGGATGGGCTGAGGGAGAGAGAAGGGGTGGGTGGGCTGTGGGAGGGGGAAGGAGTGGATGGACTGAGGGAGGGGGAAGGGGTGGATGGACTGAGGGAGGGGGAAGGAGTGGATGGACTGAGGGAGGGGGAAGGAGTGGATGGACTGAGGGAGGGGGAAGGAGTGGATGGACTGTGGGAGGGGGAAGGAGTGGATGGACTGAGGGAGGGGGAAGGAGTGGATGGACTGAGGGAGGGGGAAGGAGTGGATGGACTGAGGGAGGGGGAAGGGGTGGATGGACTGAGGGAGGGGGAAGGGGTGGATGGACTGAGGGAGGGGGAAGGGGTGGATGGACTGAGGGAGGGGGAAGGGGTGGGTGGGCTGAGGGAGAGGGAAGGGGTGGGTGGGCTGAGGGAGAGGGAAGGGGTCGATGGACTGAGGGAGAGGGAAGGGGTGGATGGGCTGAGGGAGAGGGAAGGGGTGGATGGACTGAGGGAGAGGGAAGGGGTGGATGGGCTGAGGGAAGGGGTGGATGGGCTGAGGGAGAGGGAAGGGGTGGATGGACTGAGGGAGGGGGAAGGGGTGGATGGGCTGAGGGAGGGGGAAGGGCTGGGTGGGCTGAGGGAGGGGGAAGGGGTGGATGGGCTGAGGGCGAGGGAAGGGGTGGATGGACTGAGGGAGGGGGATGGGGTGGATGGACTGAGGGAGGGGGAAGGGGTGGATGGGCTGAGGGAGAGGGAAGGGGTGGATGGGCTGAGGGAGGGGGAAGGCATGGATGGGCTGAGGGAGAGGGAAGAGTGGATGGGCTGAGGGAGGGGGAAGGGGTGGATGGACTGAGGGAGGGGGAAGGAGTGGATGGACTGAGGGAGGGGGAAGGAGTGGATGGACTGAGGGAGGGTGAAGGAGTGGATGGACTGTGGGAGGGGGAAGGAGTCGATGGACTGAGGGAGGGGGAAGGAGTGGATGGACTGAGGGAGGGGGAAGGAGTGGATGGACTGAGGGAGGGGGAAGGGGTGGATGGACTGAGGGAGGGGGAAGGGGTGGATGGACTGAGGGAGGGGGAAGGGGTGGGTGGGCTGAGGGAGAGGGAAGGGGTGGGTGGGCTGAGGGAGAGGGAAGGGGTCGATGGACTGAGGGAGAGGGAAGGGGTGGATGGGCTGAGGGAGAGGGAAGGGGTGGATGGACTGAGGGAGAGGGAAGGGGTGGATGGGCTGAGGGAAGGGGTGGATGGGCTGAGGGAGAGGGAAGGGGTGGATGGACTGAGGGAGGGGGAAGGGGTGGATGGGCTGAGGGAGGGGGAAGAGGTGGGTGGGCTGAGGGAGGGGGAAGGGGTGGATGGGCTGAGGGAGAGGGAAGGGGTGGATGGACTGAGGGAGAGGGAAGGGGTGGATGGACTGAGGGAGGGGGAAGGGGTGGATGGGCTGAGGGAGGGGGAAGGGGTGGGTGGGCTGAGGGAGAGGGAAGAGTGGATGGGCTGAGGGAGGGGGAAGGGGTGGGTGGGCTGAGGGAGGGGGAAGGGGTGGATGGGCTGAGGGAGAGGGAAGGGGTGGATGGGCTGAGGGAGAGGGAAGGGGTGGATGGACTGAGGGAGGGGGAAGGGGTGGATGGACTGAGGGAGGGGGAAGGGGTGGATGGGCTGAGGGAGAGGGAAGGGGTGGATGGGCTGAGGGAGGGGGAAGGCATGGATGGGCTGAGGGAGAGGGAAGAGTGGATGGGCTGAGGGAGGGGGAAGGGGTGGGTGGGCTGAGGGAGGGGGAAGGGGTGGGTGGGCTGAGGGAGAGGGAAGAGTGGATGGGCTGAGGGAGGGGGAAGGGGTGGGTGGGCTGAGGGAGGGGGAAGGGGTGGATGGGCTGAGGGAGGGGGAAGGGGTGGATGGGCTGAGGGAGAGGGAAGGGGTGGATGGACTGAGGGAGGGGGAAGGGGTGGATGGACTGAGGGAGGGGGAAGGGGTGGATGGGCTGAGGGAGAGGGAAGGGGTGGATGGGCTGAGGGAGGGGGAAGGCATGGATGGGCTGAGGGAGAGGGAAGGGGTGGATGGACTGAGGGAGAGGGAAGGGGTGGATGGGCTGAGGGAGGGGGAAGGGGTAGATGGGCTGAGGGAGGGGGAAGGCATGGATGGGCTGAGGGAGAGGGAAGGGGTGGGTGGGCTGAGGGAGGGGGAAGGCGTGGATGGGCTGAGGGAGGGGGAAGGGGTAGATGGGCTGAGGGAGGGGGAAGGGGTAGATGGGCTGAGGGAGGGGGAAGGGGTGGATGGACTGAGGGAGAGGGAAGGGGTGGATGGGCTGAGGGAGGGGGAAGGGGTAGATGGGCTGAGGGAGGGGGAAGGGGTAGATGGGCTGAGGGAGGGGGAAGGGGTGGATGGGCTGAGGGAGGGGGAAGGGGTGGGTGGGCTGAGGGAGGGGGAAGGGGTGGATGGGCTGAGGGAGAGGGAAGGGGTGGATGGACTGAGGGAGAGGGAAGGGGTGGATGGGCTGAGGGAGGGGGAAGGGGTGGATGGACTGAGGGAGAGGGAAGGGGTGGGTGGGCTGAGGGAGGGGGAAGGGGTGGATGGGCTGAGGGAGGGGGAAGGGGTGGATGGGCTGAGGGAGGGGGAAGGGGTGGATGGGCTGAGGGAGAGGGAAGGGGTGGATGGACTGAGGGAGAGGGAAGGGGTGGATGGGCTGAGGGAGGGGGAAGGGGTGGATGGGCTGAGGGAGAGGGAAGGGTGGATGGGCTGAGGGAGGGGGAAGGGGTGAATGGGCTGAGGGAGAGGGAAGGGGTGGATGGACTGAGGGAGAGGGAAGGGGTGGATGGACTGAGGGAGAGGGAAGGGGTGGATGGGCTGAGGGAGAGGGAAGGGGTGGATGGGCTAAGGGAGGGGGAAGGGGTGGGTGGGCTGAGAGAGGGAAGGGGTGGATGGGCTGAGGGAGAGGGAAGGGGTGGGTGGGCTGAGGGAGAGGGAAGGGGTGGGTGGGCTGAGAGAGGGGGAAGGGGTGGATGGACTGAGGGAGCGGGAAGGGGTGGATGGGCTGAGGGAGAGGGAAGGGGTAGATGGGCTGAGGGAGGGGGAAGGGGTGGATGGGCTGAGGGAGGGGGAAGGGGTAGATGGACTGAGGGAGAGGGAAGGGGTGGATGGGCTGAGGGAGAGGGAAGGGGTGGATGGGCGGAGGGAGGGGGAAGGGGTGGATGGACTGAGGGAGAGGGAAGGGGTAGATGGGCTGCGGGAGGGGGAAGGGGTGGATGGACTGAGGGAGAGAGAAGGGGTGGATGGGCTGAGGGAGAGGGAAGGGGTAGATGGACTGAGGGAGGGGGAAGGGGTAGATGGGCTGAGGGAGGGGGAAGGGTTAGATGGACTGAGGGAGGGGGAAGGGGTAGATGGGCTGAGGGAGAGGGAAGGGGTGGATGGACTGAGGGAGGGGGAAGGGGTGGATGGGCTGAGGGAGGGGGAAGGGGTGGATGGACTGAGGGAGAGGGAAGGGGTGGATGGACTGAGGGAGGGGGAAGGGGTGGATGGGCTGAGGGAGGGGGAAGGGGTGGGTGGGCTGAGAGAGGGAAGGGGTGGATGGACTGAGGGAGGGGGAAGGGGTGGATGGGCTGAGGGAGGGGGAAGGGGTGGGTGGGCTGAGAGAGGGAAGGGGTGGATGGACTGAGGGAGGGGGAAGGGGTGGATGGGCTGAGGGAGGGGGAAGGGGTTGATGGGCTGAGGGAGGGGGAAGGGGTGGATGGGCTGAGGGAGGGGGAAGGGGTGGATGGGCTGAGGGAGGGGGAAGGGGTGGATGGGCTGAGGGAGGGGGAAGGGGTAGATGGACTGAGGGAGGGGGAAGGGGTGGATGGACTGAGGGAGGGGGAAGGGGTGGATGGACTGAGGGAGGGAAGGGGTGGATGGACTGAGGGAGGGGGAAGGGGTGGATGGACTGAGGGAGAGGGAAGGGGTGGATGGACTGAGAGAGAGGGAAGGGGTGGATGGACTGAGGGAGAGGGAAGGGGTGGATGGGCTGAGGGAGGGGGAAGGGGTGGATGGACTGAGGGAGAGGGAAGGGGCGGATGGACTGAGGGAGGGGGAAGGGGCGGATGGACTGAGGGAGGGGGAAGGGGTGGATGGACTGAGGGAGGGGGAAGGGGTGGGTGGGCTGAGAGACGGAAGGGGTGGATGGGCTGAGGGAGCTGGAAGGGGAGGATGGACTGAGGGAGAGGGAAGGGGTGGATGGGCTGAGGGAGAGGGAAGGGGTGGATGGACTGAGGGAGGGGAAGGGGTGGATGGACTGAGGGAGTGGGAAGGGGTGGATGGGCTGAGGGAGGGGGAAGGGGTGGATGGACTGAGGGAGTGGGAAGGGGTGGATGGGCTGAGGGAGGTGGAAGGGGTGGATGGGCTGAGGGAGGTGGAAGGGGTGGATGGGCTGAGGGAGGGGGAAGGGGTGGATGGACTGAGGGAGAGGGAAGGGGCGGATGGACTGAGGGAGAGGGAAGCGGTGGATGGACTGTGGGAGAGGGAAGGGGTGGATGGACTGAGAGAGAGGGAAGGGGTGGATGGACTGAGGGAGAGGGAAGGGGTGGATGGGCTGAGGGAGAGGGAAGGGGTGGATGGGCTGAGGGAGGGGGAAGGGGTGGATGGACTGAGGGAGAGGGAAGCGGTGGATGGACTGAGGGAGAGGGAAGCGGTGGATGGACTGAGGGAGAGGGAAGGGGTGGATGGACTGAGGGAGAGGGAAGCGGTGGATGGACTGAGGGAGAGGGAAGCGGTGGATGGACTGAGGGAGGGGGAAGGGGTGGATGGACTGAGAGAGAGGGAAGGGGTGGATGGGCTGAGGGAGGGGGAAGGGGTGGATGGACTGAGGGAGGGGGAAGGGGTGGATGGACTGAGGGAGAGGGAAGGGGTGGATGGACTGAGGGAGAGGGAAGGGGTGGATGGGCTGAGGGAGAGGGAAGGGGTGGATGGGCTGAGGGAGAGAGAAGGGGTGGATGGGCTGAGGGAGGGGGAAGGGGAGGATGGGCTGAGGGAGAGGGAAGGGGTGGATGGACTGCGGGAGGGGGAAGGGGTGGATGGGCTAAGGGAGGGGGAAGGGGTGGATGGACTGAGGGACGGAAGGGGTGGATGGACTGTGGGAGGGGGAAGGGGTGGATGGGCTGAGGGAGAGGGAAGGGGTGGATGGGCTGAGGGAAGGGGTGGATGGGCTGAGGGAGAGGGAAGGGGTGGATGGACTGAGGGAGGGGGAAGGGGTGGATGGGCTGAGGGAGGGGGAAGGGGTGGGTGGGCTGAGGGAGGGGGAAGGGGTGGATGGACTGAGGGAGAGGGAAGGGGTGGATGGACTGAGGGAGGGGGAAGGGGTGGATGGACTGTGGGAGGGGGAAGGGGTGGATGGGCTGAGGGAGAGGGAAGGGGTGGATGGGCTGAGGGAGGGGGAAGGCATGGATGGGCTGAGGGAGAGGGAAGAGTGGATGGGCTGAGGGAGGGAGAAGGGGTGGGTGGGCTGAGGGAGGGGGAAGGGGTGGGTGGGCTGAGGGAGAGGGAAGAGTGGATGGGCTGAGGGAGGGGGAAGGGGTGGGTGGGCTGAGGGAGGGGGAAGGGGTGGATGGGCTGAGGGAGGGGGAAGGGGTGGATGGGCTGAGGGAGAGGGAAGGGGTGGATGGACTGAGGGAGGGGGAAGGGGTGGATGGACTGAGGGAGGGGGAAGGGGTGGATGGGCTGAGGGAGAGGGAAGGGGTGGATGGGCTGAGGGAGGGGGAAGGCATGGATGGGCTGAGGGAGAGGGAAGGGGTGGATGGACTGAGGGAGAGGGAAGGGGTGGATGGGCTGAGGGAGGGGGAAGGGGTAGATGGGCTGAGGGAGGGGGAAGGCATGGATGGGCTGAGGGAGAGGGAAGGGGTGGGTGGGCTGAGGGAGGGGGAAGGGGTGGATGGGCTGAGGGAGGGGGAAGGGGTAGATGGGCTGAGGGAGGGGGAAGGGGTAGATGGGCTGAGGGAGGGGGAAGGGGTGGATGGACTGAGGGAGAGGGAAGGGGTGGATGGGCTGAGGGAGGGGGAAGGGGTAGATGGGCTGAGGGAGGGGGAAGGGGTAGATGGGCTGAGGGAGGGGGAAGGGGTGGATGGGCTGAGGGAGGGGGAAGGGGTGGGTGGGCTGAGAGAGGGAAGGGGTGGATGGACTGAGGGAGGGGGAAGGGGTGGATGGACTGAGGGAGAGGGAAGGGGTGGGTGGGCTGAGGGAGGGGGAAGGGGTGGATGGGCTGAGGGAGGGGGAAGGGGTGGATGGGCTGAGGGAGGGGGAAGGGGTGGATGGGCTGAGGGAGAGGGAAGGGGTGGATGGACTGAGGGAGAGGGAAGGGGTGGATGGGCTGAGGGAGGGGGAAGGGGTGAATGGGCTGAGGGAGAGGGAAGGGGTGGATGGACTGAGGGAGAGGGAAGGGGTGGATGGGCTGAGGGAGAGGGAAGGGGTGGATGGGCTGAGGGAGGGGGAAGGGGTGGGTGGGCTGAGAGAGGGAAGGGGTGGATGGGCTGAGGGAGAGGGAAGGGGTGGGTGGGCTGAGGGAGAGGGAAGGGGTGGGTGGGCTGAGAGAGGGGGAAGGGGTGGATGGACTGAGGGAGCGGGAAGGGGTGGATGGGCTGAGGGAGAGGGAAGGGGTAGATGGGCTGAGGGAGGGGGAAGGGGTGGATGGGCTGAGGGAGGGGGAAGGGGTAGATGGACTGAGGGAGAGGGAAGGGGTGGATGGGCTGAGGGAGAGGGAAGGGGTGGATGGGCGGAGGGAGGGGGAAGGGGTGGATGGACTGAGGGAGCGGGAAGGGGTAGATGGGCTGCGGGAGGGGGAAGGGGTGGATGGACTGAGGGAGAGAGAAGGGGTGGATGGGCTGAGGGAGGGGGAAGGGGTAGATGGACTGAGGGAGGGGGAAGGGTTAGATGGACTGAGGGAGGGGGAAGGGGTAGATGGGCTGAGGGAGAGGGAAGGGGTGGATGGACTGAGGGAGGGGGAAGGGGTGGATGGGCTGAGGGAGGGGGAAGGGGTGGATGGACTGAGGGAGAGGGAAGGGGTGGATGGACTGAGGGAGGGGGAAGGGGTGGATGGGCTGAGGGAGGGGGAAGGGGTGGGTGGGCTGAGAGAGGGAAGGGGTGGATGGACTGAGGGAGGGGGAAGTGGTGGATGGGCTGAGGGAGGGGGAAGGGGTGGGTGGGCTGAGAGAGGGAAGGGGTGGATGGACTGAGGGAGGGGGAAGGGGTGGATGGGCTGAGGGAGGGGGAAGGGGTTGATGGGCTGAGGGAGGGGGAAGGGGTGGATGGGCTGAGGGAGGGGGAAGGGGTGGATGGGCTGAGGGAGGGGGAAGGGGTGGATGGGCTGAGGGAGGGGGAAGGGGTAGATGGACTGAGGGAGGGGGAAGGGGTGGATGGACTGAGGGAGGGGGAAGGGGTGGATGGACTGAGGGAGGGAAGGGGTGGATGGACTGAGGGAGGGGGAAGGGGTGGATGGACTGAGGGAGAGGGAAGGGGTGGATGGACTGAGAGAGAGGGAAGGGGTGGATGGACTGAGGGAGAGGGAAGGGGTGGATGGGCTGAGGGAGGGGGAAGGGGTGGATGGACTGAGGGAGAGGGAAGGGGCGGATGGACTGAGGGAGGGGGAAGGGGCGGATGGACTGAGGGAGGGGGAAGTGGTGGATGGACTGAGGGAGGGGGAAGGGGTGGGTGGGCTGAGAGAGGGAAGGGGTGGATGGGCTGAGGGAGCTGGAAGGGGAGGATGGACTGAGGGAGAGGGAAGGGGTGGATGGGCTGAGGGAGAGGGAAGGGGTGGATGGACTGAGGGAGGGGGAAGGGGTGGATGGACTGAGGGAGTGGGAAGGGGTGGATGGGCTGAGGGAGGGGGAAGGGGTGGATGGGCTGAGGGAGGTGGAAGGGGTGGATGGGCTGAGGGAGGGGGAAGGGGTGGATGGACTGAGGGAGAGGGAAGGGGCGGATGGACTGAGGGAGAGGGAAGCGGTGGATGGACTGAGGGAGAGGGAAGGGGTGGATGGACTGAGAGAGAGGGAAGGGGTGGATGGACTGAGGGAGAGGGAAGGGGTGGATGGGCTGAGGGAGAGGGAAGGGGTGGATGGGCTGAGGGAGGGGGAAGGGGTGGATGGACTGAGGGAGAGGGAAGCGGTGGATGGACTGAGGGAGAGGGAAGCGGTGGATGGACTGAGGGAGAGGGAAGGGGTGGATGGACTGAGGGAGAGGGAAGCGGTGGATGGACTGAGGGAGAGGGAAGCGGTGGATGGACTGAGGGAGGGGGAAGGGGTGGATGGACTGAGAGAGAGGGAAGGGGTGGATGGGCTGAGGGAGGGGGAAGGGGTGGATGGACTGAGGGAGGGGGAAGAGGTGGATGGACTGAGGGAGAGGGAAGGGGTGGATGGACTGAGGGAGAGGGAAGGGGTGGATGGGCTGAGGGAGAGGGAAGGGGTGGATGGGCTGAGGGAGTGAGAAGGTGTGGATGGGCTGAGGGAGGGGGAAGGGGAGGATGGGCTGAGGGAGAGGGAAGGGGTGGATGGACTGCGGGAGGGGGAAGGGGTGGATGGGCTAAGGGAGGGGGAAGGGGTGGATGGACTGAGGGACGGAAGGGGTGGATGGACTGAGGGACGGAAGGGGTGGATGGACTGAGGGAGAGGGAAGGGGTGGATGGGCTGAGGGAGAGGGAAGGGGTGGATGGACTGAGGGAGAGGGAAGGGGTGGATGGGCTGAGGGAAGGGGTGGATGGGCTGAGGGAGAGGGAAGGGGTGGATGGACTGAGGGAGGGGGAAGGGGTGGATGGGCTGAGGGAGGGGGAAGGGGTGGGTGGGCTGAGGGAGGGGGAAGGGGTGGATGGGCTGAGGGAGAGGGAAGGGGTGGATGGACTGAGGGAGAGGGAAGGGGTGGATGGACTGAGGGAGGGGGAAGGGGTGGATGGGCTGAGGGAGGGGGAAGGGGTGGGTGGGCTGAGGGAGAGGGAAGAGTGGATGGGCTGAGGGAGGGGGAAGGGGTGGGTGGGCTGAGGGAGGGGGAAGGGGTGGATGGGGTGAGGGAGAGGGAAGGGGTGGATGGGTGAGGGAGAGGGAAGGGGTGGATGGACTGAGGGAGGGGGAAGGGGTGGATGGACTGAGGGAGGGGGAAGGGGTGGATGGGCTGAGGGAGAGGGAAGGGGTGGATGGGCTGAGGGAGGGGGAAGGCATGGATGGGCTGAGGGAGAGGGAAGAGTGGATGGGCTGAGGGAGGGGGAAGGGGTGGGTGGGCTGAGGGAGGGGGAAGGGGTGGGTGGGCTGAGGGAGAGGGAAGAGTGGATGGGCTGAGGGAGGGGGAAGGGGTGGGTGGGCTGAGGGAGGGGGAAGGGGTGGATGGGCTGAGGGAGGGGGAAGGGGTGGATGGGCTGAGGGAGAGGGAAGGGGTGGATGGACTGAGGGAGGGGGAAGGGGTGGATGGACTGAGGGAGGGGGAAGGGGTGGATGGGCTGAGGGAGAGGGAAGGGGTGGATGGGCTGAGGGAGGGGGAAGGCATGGATGGGCTGAGGGAGAGGGAAGGGGTGGATGGACTGAGGGAGAGGGAAGGGGTGGATGGGCTGAGGGAGGGGGAAGGGGTAGATGGGCTGAGGGAGGGGGAAGGCATGGATGGGCTGAGGGAGAGGGAAGGGGTGGGTGGGCTGAGGGAGGGGGAAGGGGTAGATGGGCTGAGGGAGGGGGAAGGGGTGGATGGACTGAGGGAGAGGGAAGGGGTGGATGGGCTGAGGGAGGGGGAAGGGGTAGATGGGCTGAGGGAGGGGGAAGGGGTAGATGGGCTGAGGGAGGGGGAAGGGGTGGATGGGCTGAGGGAGGGGGAAGGGGTGGGTGGGCTGAGAGAGGGAAGGGGTGGATGGACTGAGGGAGGGGGAAGGGGTGGATGGACTGAGGGAGAGGGAAGGGGTGGGTGGGCTGAGGGAGGGGGAAGGGGTGGATGGGCTGAGGGAGGGGGAAGGGGTAGATGGGCTGAGGGAGGGGGAAGGGGTAGATGGGCTGAGGGAGGGGGAAGGGGTGGATGGGCTGAGGGAGGGGGAAGGGGTGGATGGGCTGAGGGAGAGGGAAGGGGTGGATGGACTGAGGGAGAGGGAAGGGGTGGATGGGCTGAGGGAGGGGGAAGGGGTGAATGGGCTGAGGGAGAGGGAAGGGGTGGATGGCCTGAGGGAGAGGGAAGGGGTGGATGGACTGAGGGAGAGGGAAGGGGTGGATGGGCTGAGGGAGAGGGAAGGGGTGGATGGGCTGAGGGAGGGGGAAGGGGTGGGTGGGCTGAGAGAGGGAAGGGGTGGATGGGCTGAGGGAGAGGGAAGGGGTGGGTGGGCTGAGGGAGAGGGAAGGGGTGGGTGGGCTGAGAGAGGGGGAAGGGGTGGATGGACTGAGGGAGCGGGAAGGGGTGGATGGGCTGAGGGAGAGGGAAGGGGTAGATGGGCTGAGGGAGGGGGAAGGGGTAGATGGACTGAGGGAGAGCGAAGGGGTGGATGGGCTGAGGGAGAGGGAAGGGGTGGATGGGCGGAGGGAGGGGGAAGGGGTGGATGGACTGAGGGAGAGGGAAGGGGTAGATGGGCTGCGGGAGGGGGAAGGGGTGGATGGACTGAGGGAGAGAGAAGGGGTGGATGGGCTGAGGGAGGGGGAAGGGGTAGATGGGCTGAGGGAGGGGGAAGGGTTAGATGGACTGAGGGAGGGGGAAGGGGTAGATGGGCTGAGGGAGAGGGAAGGGGTGGATGGACTGAGGGAGGGGGAAGGGGTGGATGGGCTGAGGGAGGGGGAAGGGGTGGATGGACTGAGGGAGAGGGAAGGGGTGGATGGAATGAGGGAGGGGGAAGGGGTGGATGGGCTGAGGGAGGGGGAAGGGGTGGGTGGGCTGAGAGAGGGAAGGGGTGGATGGACTGAGGGAGGGGGAAGGGGTGGATGGGCTGAGGGAGGGGGAAGGGGTGGGTGGGCTGAGAGAGGGAAGGGGTGGATGGACTGAGGGAGGGGGAAGGGGTGGATGGGCTGAGGGAGGGGGAAGGGGTTGATGGGCTGAGGGAGGGGGAAGGGGTGGATGGGCTGAGGGAGGGGGAAGGGGTGGATGGGCTGAGGGAGGGGGAAGGGGTGGATGGGCTGAGGGAGGGGGAAGGGGTACATGGACTGAGGGAGGGGGAAGGGGTGGATGGACTGAGGGAGGGGGAAGGGGTGGATGGACTGAGGGAGGGGGAAGGGGTGGATGGGCTGAGGGAGGGGGAAGGGGTAGATGGGCTGAGGGAGGGGGAAGGGGTAGATGGGCTGAGGGAGGGGGAAGGGGTGGATGGGCTGAGGGAGGGGGAAGGGGTGGATGGGCTGAGGGAGGGGGAAGGGGTGGATGGACTGAGGGAGAGGGAAGGGGCGGATGGACTGAGGGAGGGGGAAGGGGCGGATGGACTGAGGGAGGGGGAAGGGGTGGATGGACTGAGGGAGGGGGAAGGGGTGGGTGGGCTGAGAGAGGGAAGGGGTGGATGGGCTGAGGGAGCTGGAAGGGGAGGATGGACTGAGGGAGAGGGAAGGGGTGGATGGGCTGAGGGAGAGGGAAGGGGTGGATGGACTGAGGGAGGGGGAAGGGGTGGATGGACTGAGGGAGTGGGAAGGGGTGGATGGGCTGAGGGAGGGGGAAGGGGTGGATGGACTGAGGGAGTGGGAAGGGGTGGATGGGCTGAGGGAGGTGGAAGGGGTGGATGGGCTGAGGGAGGTGGAAGGGGTGGATGGGCTGAGGGAGGGGGAAGGGGTGGATGGACTGAGGGAGAGGGAAGGGGCGGATGGACTGAGGGAGAGGGAAGCGGTGGATGGACTGAGGGAGAGGGAAGGGGTGGATGGACTGAGAGAGAGGGAAGGGGTGGATGGACTGAGGGAGAGGGAAGGGGTGGATGGGCTGAGGGAGAGGGAAGGGGTGGATGGGCTGAGGGAGGGGGAAGGGGTGGATGGACTGAGGGAGAGGGAAGCGGTGGATGGACTGAGGGAGAGGGAAGCGGTGGATGGACTGAGGGAGAGGGAAGGGGTGGATGGACTGAGGGAGAGGGAAGCGGTGGATGGACTGAGGGAGAGGGAAGCGGTGGATGGACTGAGGGAGGGGGAAGGGGTGGATGGACTGAGAGAGAGGGAAGGGGTGGATGGGCTGAGGGAGGGGGAAGGGGTGGATGGACTGAGGGAGGGGGAAGGGGTGGATGGACTGAGGGAGAGGGAAGGGGTGGATGGACTGAGGGAGAGGGAAGGGGTGGATGGGCTGAGGGAGAGGGAAGGGGTGGATGGGCTGAGGGAGAGAGAAGGGGTGGATGGGCTGAGGGAGGGGGAAGGGGAGGATGGGCTGAGGGAGAGGGAAGGGGTGGATGGACTGCGGGAGGGGGAAGGGGTGGATGGGCTAAGGGAGGGGGAAGGGGTGGATGGACTGAGGGACGGAAGGGGTGGATGGACTGAGGGACGGAAGGGGTGGATGGACTGAGGGAGAGGGAAGGGGTGGATGGGCTGAGGGAGAGGGAAGGGGTGGATGGACTGAGGGAGAGGGAAGGGGTGGATGGGCTGAGGGAGAGGGAAGCGGTGGATGGACTGAGGGAGAGGGAAGCGGTGGATGGACTGAGGGAGGGGGAAGGGGTGGATGGACTGAGAGAGAGGGAAGGGGTGGATGGGCTGAGGGAGGGGGAAGGGGTGGATGGACTGAGGGAGGGGGAAGGGGTGGATGGACTGAGGGAGAGGGAAGGGGTGGATGGACTGAGGGAGAGGGAAGGGGTGGATGGGCTGAGGGAGAGGGAAGGGGTGGATGGGCTGAGGGAGAGAGAAGGGGTGGATGGGCTGAGGGAGGGGGAAGGGGAGGATGGGCTGAGGGAGAGGGAAGGGGTGGATGGACTGCGGGAGGGGGAAGGGGTGGATGGGCTAAGGGAGGGGGAAGGGGTGGATGGACTGAGGGACGGAAGGGGTGGATGGACTGAGGGACGGAAGGGGTGGATGGACTGAGGGAGAGGGAAGGGGTGGATGGGCTGAGGGAGAGGGAAGGGGTGGATGGACTGAGGGAGAGGGAAGGGGTGGATGGGCTGAGGGAAGGGGTGGATGGGCTGAGGGAGAGGGAAGGGGTGGATGGACTGAGGGAGGGGGAAGGGGTGGATGGGCTGAGGGAGGGGGAAGGGGTGGGTGGGCTGAGGGAGGGGGAAGGGGTGGATGGGCTGAGGGAGAGGGAAGGGGTGGATGGACTGAGGGAGGGGGAAGGGGTGGATGGGCTGAGGGAGAGGGAAGGGGTGGATGGACTGAGGGAGAGGGAAGGGGTGGATGGGCTGAGGGAAGGGGTGGATGGGCTGAGGGAGAGGGAAGGGGTGGATGGACTGAGGGAGGGGGAAGGGGTGGATGGGCTGAGAGAGAGGGAAGGGGTGGGTGGGCTGAGGGAGGGGGAAGGGGTGGATGGGCTGAGGGAGAGGGAAGGGGTGGATGGACTGAGGGAGAGGGAAGGGGTGGATGGACTGAGGGAGGGGGAAGGGGTGGATGGGCTGAGGGAGGGGGAAGGGGTTGATGGGCTGAGGGAGGGGGAAGGGGTGGATGGGCTGAGGGAGGGGGAAGGGGTGGATGGGCTGAGGGAGGGGGAAGGGGTGGATGGGCTGAGGGAGGGGGAAGGGGTACATGGACTGAGGGAGGGGGAAGGGGTGGATGGACTGAGGGAGGGGGAAGGGGTGGATGGACTGAGGGAGGGAAGGGGTGGATGGACTGAGGGAGGGGGAAGGGGTGGATGGACTGAGGGAGAGGGAAGGGGTGGATGGACTGAGAGAGAGGGAAGGGGTGGATGGACTGAGGGAGAGGGAAGGGGTGGATGGGCTGAGGGAGGGGGAAGGGGTGGATGGACTGAGGGAGAGGGAAGGGGCGGATGGACTGAGGGAGGGGGAAGGGGCGGATGGACTGAGGGAGGGGGAAGGGGTGGATGGACTGAGGGAGGGGGAAGGGGTGGGTGGGCTGAGAGAGGGAAGGGGTGGATGGGCTGAGGGAGCTGGAAGGGGAGGATGGACTGAGGGAGAGGGAAGGGGTGGATGGGCTGAGGGAGAGGGAAGGGGTGGATGGACTGAGGGAGGGGGAAGGGGTGGATGGACTGAGGGAGTGGGAAGGGGTGGATGGGCTGAGGGAGGGGGAAGGGGTGGATGGACTGAGGGAGTGGGAAGGGGTGGATGGGCTGAGGGAGGTGGAAGGGGTGGATGGGCTGAGGGAGGTGGAAGGGGTGGATGGGCTGAGGGAGGGGGAAGGGGTGGATGGACTGAGGGAGAGGGAAGGGGCGGATGGACTGAGGGAGAGGGAAGTGGTGGATGGACTGAGGGAGAGGGAAGGGGTGGATGGACTGAGAGAGAGGGAAGGGGTGGATGGACTGAGGGAGAGGGAAGGGGTGGATGGGCTGAGGGAGAGGGAAGGGGTGGATGGGCTGAGGGAGGGGGAAGGGGTGGATGGACTGAGGGAGAGGGAAGCGGTGGATGGACTGAGGGAGAGGGAAGCGGTGGATGGACTGAGGGAGAGGGAAGGGGTGGATGGACTGAGGGAGAGGGAAGCGGTGGATGGACTGAGGGAGAGGGAAGCGGTGGATGGACTGAGGGAGGGGGAAGGGGTGGATGGACTGAGAGAGAGGGAAGGGGTGGATGGGCTGAGGGAGGGGGAAGGGGTGGATGGACTGAGGGAGGGGGAAGGGGTGGATGGACTGAGGGAGAGGGAAGGGGTGGATGGACTGAGGGAGAGGGAAGGGGTGGATGGGCTGAGGGAGAGGGAAGGGGTGGATGGGCTGAGGGAGAGAGAAGGGGTGGATGGGCTGAGGGAGGGGGAAGGGGAGGATGGGCTGAGGGAGAGGGAAGGGGTGGATGGACTGCAGGAGGGGGAAGGGGTGGATGGGCTAAGGGAGGGGGAAGGGGTGGATGGACTGAGGGACGGAAGGGGTGGATGGACTGAGGGACGGAAGGGGTGGATGGACTGAGGGAGAGGGAAGGGGTGGATGGGCTGAGGGAGAGAGAAGGGTTGAGAGTCTCAAGGTAAGGTGGATTTTGTGCGGGTGGGTGTGGTTTGAGAAGTGGGACAAGAGAGAGGAAGGGCAGTGGAGCTGCCATTGGCCAGGCCTCCTGGTTGGTAAAGTAGGAGGTGATGAGGTTGTCCCGCGTGCAGTGGCCCTGGGTCTCACAGTGGGTGGCCTGCCGTACTAGCTCAGTCTACACGCCCGGGCCTTACTCAAGACCATCCTCATCATTCTCGTCACATGAGGACTGCTGTTATTCCTTCTTGTTATGTGTCAGGGTTTGGAGAACCCCAAAGTGTATCATGGAGTTCCCCGGACCCACGACTTTTAATAGATTGACTTCCAGGTGCGGCGATGACCAGCTAAGTCGCACGTTTCGGCAGCTCCCGGTGGAACGGACTTTTGGGCTCTTAATAGGCAATTTTAACGGCAAATAACACTGCGCGGTAATCCAGAAGGGAATCCCCCCTGGACACGGATGGAAAAAGGAGAGGAAAGTGGCCGGATTGCGGTGGATCCTCTAGAGCAGCGGCCAGGAAGGCAGGCACAAAGCAAGGTGGCGTCAGAAGGAGGCAGTTTAATATGGGGTCCTGACCAACAAGAGTTCCTGCGGCGTTGCGTAGATGAACTCAAAAAGGAGATGAAGAAGGAGCTGTTGGCCCCGATATTACAAGCGATTGAGAGGCTAAAGGAGGAGCAAAAGACCCAGGAACAGGAGCTTCGGGTCGTGAAGGCAAAGGCTGCTGAGAATGAGGATGACATACAGGGCCTGGTGGTGAAAACGGAGATCCACGAGGCACAACACAAAAGGTGTGTGGAAAGGCTGGAGGTGCTGGAGAACAATGCGAGGAGGAAGAACTTAAGGATTCTTGGTCTTCCCGAAGGTGCAGAAGGGGCGGACGTCGGGGCATATGTGAGCACGATGCTGCACTCGTTAATGGGATCGGAGGCCCGGGCGGGTCCGCTGGAGGTGGAGGGAGCCTATCGGGTTATGGCGCGAAGACCGAGGGCTGGATAAATTCCTCGAGCAATAGTTGTGAGATTTCTCCGATACAAGGACAGAGAGATGGTCCTCAGATGGGCCAAGAAAACTCGGAACAGTAGGTGGGAGAATGCGGTGATCCGCGTGTATCAAGGTTGGAGTGCGGAGGTGGCGAGAAGGAGGGCAAGCTTTAATCGGGCCAAGGCGGTGTTGCATAAAAGGAAGGTCAAATTCGGAATGTTGCAACCGGCAAGACTGTGGGTCACACATCTAGGGAAACACCACTATTTCGAAACGGCAGACGAGGCGTGGACATTTATTGTCGAGGAAAAGCTGGAGTGAGCGGGCCAGAAAAAGAACGTTTGGGACAAAAGTGGGGGGGTGAATTTGTGGGATGAAGGGGGGAAAAGGGGGAAGAGAGGACTTCCCAGATTGTTAAACCTGCGACCCTGTAACTTCTCTCTCTTCCCCATGTCATGGGGGAGGGGGTGAGGGAGGATGAGGAGCTGTGGGCACCGGCTATTGGGGGCGGGGCCAAAAGGGGAAGCGCGGGCTTTGTTCCCGCGCTATGGTAATCATGGCGGGAACAGGGAAGCAGGAAGGAGGGGGCCTCGCACAGTGTGAGCCGAGGTCGGCCAGAGTTTGCTGACTTCTGGGAGCAACATGGGGGGTGCAATTATGCTAGCTTGGGATCTAGCGGGGGGGGGGTTAACTGGGTTGCTGCTGTTGGGGAGAAGGGGGAGCTGGTATGGGAGGGGGGGGGGTCGGGGCAGGGGGGCGTCGCCTGGGGGGGATACAGCTACGTGGGAACCGGGTGAGGAGCTGGATTGAAAAAGGAAATGGCTAGTCGACAAGGGGGGGGGGCTAAGAGCCCCCCAACCCGGTTGATCACGTGGAATGTGAGAGGGCTGAACGGGCCGATTAAGAGGGCACGGGTACTCGCACACCTAAAGAAACTTAAGGCAGATGTGGTTATGCTTCAGGAGACTCATCTGAAGCTGATAGACCAGGTCAGACTACGCAAAGGATGGGTGGGGCAGGTGTTTCATTCGAGGCTAGATGCAAAAAACAGGGGGGTGGCCATACCAGTGGGGAAGCGGGTAATGTTTGAGGCAAAGACTATAGTGGCGGATAGTGGGGGCAGATACGTGATGGTGAGTGGCAGATTGCAAGGGGAGGCGGTGGTATTCGTGAACGTGTATGTCCCGAACTGGGATGATGCCAATTTTATGAGGCGTATGTTAGGACGTATCCCGGACCTAGAGGTGGGGAAGTTGGTAATGGGTGGAAACTTTAATACGGTGCTGGACCCAGGGCTGGACAGATCGAGGTCCAGGACCGGAGGGAGGCCGGCTGCAGCTAGGGTGCTTCAGGACTTTATGGAGCAGATGGGAGGAGTAGATCCCTGGAGATTTAGTAGACCTAGGAGTAAGGAGTTTTCGTTTTTCTTCTATGTACATAAAGTATTTTCACAAATAGATTTTTTTGTTTTGGGAAGGGCACTGATCCCAAAGGTGACGGGGACGGAGTACACGGCTGTAGCCATCTCGGATCATGCTCCACACTGGGTGGACCTGGAGATAGGGGAAGAAAAACAACAGCGTCCACCCTGGAGAATGGACATGGGATTATTGGCAGATGAGGGGGGGTGTTTAAGGGTGAGGGGGTGTATTGAAAGGTACTTGGAAATTAATGATAATGGGGAGGTACAGGTGGGAGTGGTCTGGGAGGCACTGAAGGCAGTGGTTAGAGGGGAGCTGATATCTATCAGGGCACATAAAGGAAAGCAGGAGGGTAGGGAAAGGGAGCGGTTGCTGAAAGAACTGCTGAGGGTGGACAGACAATACGCGGAGGCACCGGAGGAGGGACTATACAGGGAAAGGCAAAGGCTACATGTAGAATTTGACTTGTTGACTACGGGTAAGGCAGAGGCACAATGGAGGAAGGCACAGGGTGTACAGTACGAATATGGGGAGAAGGCGAGTAGGTTGTTGGCCCACCAACTAAGGAAAAGCAGAGCAGCGAGGGAGATAGGGCGGGTGAGAGATGAGGATGGAGAGATGGAGCGGGGAGCGGAGAGAGTGAATGGAGTGTTCAAGGCATTTTATGAAAGATTATATGAAGCGCAGCCCCCGGACGGGAAGGAGAGAATGATGTGCTTTCTGGATCAGCTGGAATTTCCTGAGGTGGAGGAACAGGAGAGAGTGGGGCTGGGAGCACAGATTGAGACAGAGGAAGTAGTGAAAGGGATTGGAAGCATGCAGGCGGGGAAGGCCCCGGGTCCAGACGGATTCCCAGTTGAATTCTATAAGAAATATTTGGACTTGCTGGCCCCGCTACTGATGAGAACCTTTAATGAGGCGAGGGAAAGGGGGCAGCTGCCCCTGACTATGTCAGAGGCAACGATATCGCTCCTCCTAAAGAAGGAAAAAGACCCGCTGCAATGCGGGTCATACAGGCCCATTTCCCTCCTGAATGTGGATGCTAAGATTCTGGCCAAGGTAATGGCAATGAGGATAGAGGATTGTGTCCCGGGGTGGTCCATGAGGACCAAACTGGGTTTGTGAAGGGGAGACATCTAAATACAAATATACGGAGGCTGCTAGGGGTAATGATGATGCCCCCACCAGAGGGGGAAGCGGAGATAGTGGTGGCGATGGATGCCGAGAAAGCATTTGATAGAGTGGAGTGGGATTATTTGTGGGAGGTGTTGAGGAGATTTGGCTTTGGAGATGGGTATATCAGATGGGTACAGTTGCTGTATAGGGCCCCGATGGCGAGCGTGGTCACGAATGGACGGGGGTCTGACTATTTTCGGCTCCATAGAGGGACGAGGCAGGGATGTCCTCTGTCCCCGTTATTGTTTGCACTGGCGATTGAACCCCTGGCCATAGCATTGAGGGGTTCCAGGAAGTGGAGGGGAGTACTCAGGGGGGGAGAAGAACACCGGGTATCTCTGTATGCGGATGATTTGTTGCTATATGTGGCGGACCCGGCGGAGGGGATGCCAGAGATAATGCGGATACTTGGGGAGTTTGGGGATTTTTCAGGGTATAAACTGAACATGGGGAAAAGTGAGCTATTTGTGGTGCATCCGGGGGAACAGAGCAGAGAGATAGAGGATTTACCGTTGAGGAAGGTAACAATGGACTTTCGGTACTTGGGGATCCAGATAGCCAAGAATTGGGGTACATTACATAGGCTTAATTTAACACGGTTGGTGGAACAGATGGAGGAGGATTTCAAGAGATGGGACATGGTGTCCCTGTCATTGGCAGGTAGGGTGCAGGCGGTTAAAATGGTGGTCCTCCCGAGATTCCTTTTTGTGTTCCAGTGCCTCCCGGTGGTGATCACGAAGGCTTTTTTCAAAAGAATTGAGAAGAGCATTATGAGTTTTGTGTGGGCTGGGAAGACCCCGAGAGTGAGGCGGGGATTCTTGCAGCGTAGTAGGGACAGGGGGGAGCTGGCACTACCGAGCCTAAGTGAGTACTACTGGGCCGCCAATGTTTCAATGGTGTGTAAGTGGATGGGAGAAGGGGAGGGAGCAGCGTGGAAGAGATTGGAGAGGGCGTCCTGCAGGGGGACTAGCCTACAAGCAATGGTGACGGCGCCGCTGCCGTTCTCACCAAAGAAATGCACCACAAGCCCGGTGGTGGTGGCTACATTGAAAATTTGGGGGCAGTGGAGACGGTATAGGGGAGGGACGGGAGCTTCGGTGCGGTCCCCGATAAGAAACAATCATAGGTTCGTTCCGGGGAGAATGGATGGGGGATTTAGAGCATGGCAAAGAGCTGGGGTTGTACAATTAAGAGATCTATTTGTAGATGGGACGTTTGCGAGTCTGGGAGCGCTGAAGGAGAAATATGGGTTGCCCCAAGGGAATGCATTTTGGTATATGCAATTGAGGGCTTTTGCGAGGCAACAGGTGAGGGAATTCCCGCAGCTCCCGACGCAGGAAGTGCAGGATAGAGTGATCTCAGAGACATGGGTGGGGGATGGTAAGGTGGCGGACATATACAGGGAGATGAGGGACGAGGGGGAGATCATGGTAGATGAGCTGAAAGGGAAATGGGAAGAACTGGGGGAGGAGATTGAGGAGGGGCTGTGGGCTGATGCCCTACGTAGGGTAAACTCATCGTCCTCGTGTGCCAGGCTAAGCCTGATACAATTTAAGGTGCTACACAGGGCGCATATGACTGGAGCACGGCTTAGTAAATTTTTGGGGGTAGAGGATAGGTGTGCGAGATGCTCGAGAGGCCCAGCGAATCACACCCACATGTTCTGGTCATGCCCGGCACTACACGGGTTCTGGGTGGGAGTGGCAAAGGTGCTTTCGAAAGTGGTGGGGGTCTGGGTCGAACCAAGCTGGTGGTTGGCTATATTTGGGGTTGTAGAAGAGCCGGGAGTGCAGGAGGCGAGAGAGGCTGACGTGTTGGCCTTTGCGTCCCTTGTAGCCTGGGGCAGGATATCGTTAATGTGGAAGGAAGCCAAACCCCCGGGGGTGGAGACCTGGATAAACGATATGGCAGGGTTCATAAAGTTAGAACAGATTAAGTTTGTGTTAAGGGGTTCGGCTCAGGGGTTCACCAGGCGGTGGC
This sequence comes from Scyliorhinus torazame, assembly GCF_047496885.1. Taxonomy (NCBI): domain Eukaryota; kingdom Metazoa; phylum Chordata; class Chondrichthyes; order Carcharhiniformes; family Scyliorhinidae; genus Scyliorhinus; species Scyliorhinus torazame. Next base: position 377,532,448 of record NC_092708.1, read on the forward strand.
AACCGTTCGTTGACTACCTCACAGAAAGATAGAGGGAATGGAAAAGAAGTAGATAACAGCAGCAACCCGGGGGGGGGGGGAGGAATCGGACGGACTCTCAGGGATGTTATTGTATATGTATAGGTATTTGGTATATGTAATTGTATATTGGATTGTTGGATTGTATTTTTGGAGAGTATTTATTTTGGACAAGGCAGTTGCCATTTAATTTTGTTTTTTGTTTTTGTTTATTTGTTTAAAACTGGCCACGGTTATTTATATTGCTTTATTGTTGTGTAAAAGAAACACTACGTATTGTTATGTTTGGCCAAAAAACTTGAATAAAATATATATTTTTTAAAAAACTTTTAATAGATTGTGTATGGGGAGCACACGGCCCACTCTACAGGTATGGTACAGCAGAAATGGAAAAGTATTTTTTAAAGCAAAACAATGTTTATTCTATGAACTCAAGTTAACCTTTTTAAAACATACAGTGAACATCTTAGCAACCATTAATTCAAATACACCCCCCAAAGAATACAACACTAAGTAATCCTTAAGCTGTCCTTTTAACATCCATAAGACTTTAAAAAATAACCTTAAACAGAAGCACTACTGAGAGCAGTTATTAGTTTTAAATCACCAAAGGATCGATTTACAATCTTTAGATTACAGAGCGAGAGACTAATACCCCTTCCGGCTGTGACTGCAGCTATCCAGCTCTGAAAACGAAACTAAAACACACCCTGCAGCAAACAGCCTAAAACGAAAGTAAAAAGCTGACAGACAGCCCAGCCCCACCCACTCTCTGACATCACTGCAGTGATAAACACCCATTTCTTAAAGGTACTCTCACTACAGATATTTATGTACACACCCATTTATAAACACTCATTTCTTAAAGGTACTCTCACATAACATTGTCCTCGAACATGTCGTCCCGCTGCTTCACGATGTTATGAAGTACGCAGCAGGCAACCACGATGCTCGTGACCCTCTGGGGACTATATTGAAGCATCCCACCAGGGTATTCTAGGCATCGGAAACGCATCTTGAGCACGCCGATGCACCACTTGATAATGCTCCTGGTGCTGTGTGAACGTCGTTATAAAGGTTCTCCACCTTGGTCTGGGGCCTCTGCACAGGCATCATTGGCCATGACCTCAGCGGGTAAGCCTTATTGCCCAATAGCCAACCCCTCACCTGAGGGAGCACCTCCAACGTGCCAGGAACTGACTGTGTTCCAGGATGTATGCGTCGTGTACACTGCCTGGACAGGTGTTGACGCGCACAATGTGTAGTTGGTGGTCACACACAACTGCAGCACGGTAGCACAAGTGGCTAGCACTGTGGCTTCACTGCGCCAGGGTCCCAGGTTCGATTCCCCGCTGGGTCACTGTCTGTGCGGCGTCTGCACATCCTCCCCGTGTCTGCGTGGGTTTCCTCCGGGTGCTCCGGTTTCCTCCCACAGTCCAAAAATGTGCAGGTTAGGTGGATTGGCCATGATAAATTGCCCTTAGTGACCAAAAAGGTTAATAATAATAATCGCTTATTGTCACAAGTAGGCTTCAATGAAGTTACTCTGAAAAGCCCCTAGTCTCCACATTCTGGCGCCTGTTCGGGGACACTGGTTAGCAGAGGTTATTGGGTTATGGGGATAGGGTGGAAGTTAGGGCTTAAGTGGGACGATGCAGACTCGATGGGCCAAATGGCCTCCTTCTGCACTGTATGTTCTATGTTCTAATGTTGTTGGGCAGCACAGTAGCATGGTGGATAGCACAATCGCTTCACAGCTCCAGGGTCCCAGGTTCGATTCCCGGCTTGGGTCACTGTCTGTGCGGAGTCTGCACGTTCTCCCCGTGTGTGCGTGGGTTTCCTCCGGGTGCTCCGGTTTCCTCCCACAGTCCAAAGATGTGCAGGTTAGGTGGATTGGCCATGATAAATTGCCCTTAGTGTCCAAAATTGTGCTCAGTGTTGGGTGGGGTTACTGGGTTATGGGGATAGGCTGGAGGTGTGGGCTTGGGTAGGGTGCTCTTTCCAAGAGCCAGTGCAGGCTCGATGGGCCGAATGGCCTCCTTCTGCATTGTAAATTCTATCTATCTATGCACATTCATGGAGTGGAAGCCCTTCCTATTGATGAAGGGCACGCGGACTGGTGCTCAGAGGGCGACATGCGTGCCATCGATCGCCCCTTGGCGTCTGGCAGTAAATCCTGATCTTGGGCCTGGTCCAGGTTGAAGGTGATGTAGCCTGATGCCTGGGTGCACAGGGCATCTGTGAGTGTGCGTCTGAACGTGTACCCGGATGTTTGCAAGAAGCCACCCCAGGACCCGGCTCAAGCCCTGGAATGAGTCAGAGACATAAATGTCCAGGGCGATCGTTACTTTGATGGCCACAGAGAGTGGGTGTTCTCCTCCATACCCCCGCGTGCCAGGTGCTGCACGATCTGGCACAGGTGAAGCATGGTCTCCCTGCTGAACCGGAGTCATCGGTGGCACACGGGGTCCAGCAACTCCTCGAAGGATAGGCGCTATCGGTATACACGTGGCTTGATATGGCGCCTTCTTCACATGCCCTCCTCAGCCTGTTGGACGGCCGGCACTTGAGCCTCACCGGCTGGCCCCTGCTCTTCTGGGGCAGGCTCCTCTTGTGCAGGGTCCTCCCCAGCGCTCTCACCTCCATGAATCCATATGGGCAGCAGCAGCCATGTAGATAGTGAGCATTGCTGGCTGCAGTCCGAAATCCATGTCTCTGCAGAGGGAGCGGTGGAAAGGGTCACATGGTCACTCTGAGTTCGACTGTTGCGCCTCAATGTGGGTGTGTACTGAGGAGTGGCAACACCTGGTGGGCCGGCAATTGAGCTTAGGCATGCCCCTGCCTAGGGCTGCCATCTCCCTAGGGGTGGCACAATGGTTAGCACTGCTGCCTCACAACGCCAGGGACCCGGATTCAATTCCGGCCTCGGGCCACTGTCTGTGCGGAGTCTGCACGTTCTCCCCGTGTCTCTGCGTGGGTTTCCTCCGGGTGCTCCGGTTTCCTCCCACAGCCCAAAGATGTGCAATTTTGGTGAATTGGCCACGCTAAATTGCCCTTTAGTGTCCAAAAAGGTTAGGTGGGATTATGGGGATAGGGCTGGGTCGTGCGCATGGGTGGTGTGCGCCTTCAGAGGGGCGATGCAGACTCAATGGGCCAAATGGCCTTCTTCTGCACTGTAGAGAATCTATGATCCCCTTGATGATACTGCTCGGATATGAGGGTCTCCAGATGGGCAGGGTGGGTGGGTGGGGTTCCGGATGGGCAGGGTGGGTGGGTTCCGGATGGGCAAGGTGGGTGGGGTTCCGGATGGGCAAGGTGGGTGGGGTTCCAGATGGGCAGTGTGGGTGGGGTTCCCAGATGGGCAAGGTGGGTGGGTGGGAGTCCGGATGGGCGGGGGGGGGTTGGGTTCCCGATGGGCAAGGTGGGTGGTTCCCAGATGGGCAGAAGGGGTGGGTTTCCCGATGGGCAAAAGGGGTGGGTTCCCCGATGGGCAGGGTGGGTGGGTGGGTTTCCCAATGGGCAGGGTGGGTAAGTTCCCGATGGGCTGGGGGGTGGGGTTCACGATGGGCAGGGTGGGTGGGGTTCGGGATGGGCAGTGTGGATGGGTTCCCGGATGGACAGGGTGGGTGGGGTTCGGGATGGGCAGGGTGGGTGGGGTTCGGGATGGGCAGGGTGGGTGGGGTTCGGGATGGGCAGTGTGGGTGGGGTTCGGGATGGGCAGTGTGGGTGGGGTTTGGGATGGGCAGGGTGGGTGGGGCTTGGGATGGGCAGGGTGGGTGGGGTTCGGGATGGGCAGGGTGGGTGGGGTTCGGGATGGGCAGGGTGGGTGGGGTTCGGGATGGGCAGTGTGGGTGGGGTTCGGGATGGGCAGGGTGGGTGGGGTTCCGCAGGACCAGAAGCTCTGTGAACATTTGGCGGATACTGTCAGCAGTAAGCAGTCAGTGAATAGCCAGGGGGCTGTAAGTTGCAGCAAGGGGGCGGGTTTAAATTAATTTATGCAGCAATGGGGTCTCAGCCAGGGCACCCCCATCCCAACAGGGACACCCCGAGTCCATGCACTTTCGACAAAGTCATCCTCCCCTGCTCCCTGAGGTCAGGCATACACCCCCCAGCAACCCCAAAAAGTTTGAAAAGCTTGCTCATCTCATAGCTCCGCCTTAGCGCCCGCAGCACCTGGGCCCCGCTTGTAAGTACTTGCACCAACCCACGTCCGCATGACCCCCAGCTGAGAGGGCTCGAGCATCACGAGGGGGTGGAGATTCAGTCTTCCATCCCCTAAAGCAGGATTAAAATGCAAGCAGATTGCGGTTTCGCCTGGTGCCTCCGGCGCGGGCCGTGTAGCCCGCTGTCGCCATCTGCGGGCGACTGGAGCATCGGAACAGGATTGGCGTCCGGTGCCGATCCCGTTTTTCAGCCAACGCTCCATTCTCTGCTGGATTGGGAAAGAGGTTACCGGCATCAGGCATCGGAGAGCCCACCGCAGGTGGTCTGCGCTGCCTTTGAGCGTGTTGAAGCCTGGGAATAAAATGTAAAGCAAGCTATGAACTCTGTCTGCTGTTTTAATTTTGTTTCATTCCGATGAACACGGCCACCATGTGTCACACGGACAGCTGAGGGCCCGTTGCTGCAGCTGTCTTGCAGCTGAACCCTGGATGGGCCGATCCTGGTGGATTTTGCTCAGCCATTATGTGGTTGGCCAGCTCTCTTGGTCCTCCCTGCTGCTGTGTGCCATCAGGTCTGGCTTTTCATCTGCGCGGTGGAGTCCTCCGCTGCCTTTCAGCCAGCCTTTTGTGGTCCAGCTCGGACACCTGACTCTGCATCCAGTCAGATCTGCCGTGGGACCCCTACGTGCCCTGGTGAGCCGCAATGTGGTTGACTCCGAAATGGCCAAGCAAGTCACTCAGTTCAAGGGCAATTAAAGATGGGCAACAAATGCAGGTCTTGCCCAGCGCCGCCCACATCCCATGAACGAAGAAAGAAAATGCCAGAAAGGATGGCTTCTTCCTGTCGTGATCTTTACATGGGTATGTACAGAAGGGGCTGATGGGACGTGGAAAGACCACTAGGGGGCAGCACTGGCGGGTATAAAAGGGGAAGCAAGCAGCCCTCTGGCCTGTTGGGTGGATTAGACTGTGAGGAGAACAGAGGCAGAGATTCAGCTCAGGGCTGCTAGTGTGGCCAGGCCTAGTTGTAGTGTATAGAAAAGTTGTAACCTTTCTACAAGTACAGTTCTTAAAGTAAGAGCTCACGCAGTTATTTAAGTTGTGTTGCTCAATAAACTTTATATAAAACTTCTGGACGACTTTGAGCCTTCTACCGCCTGCGGCCCGCATACATTTGGGGTGATTAGGAGCCTTACGTACCCAGCTGCACCAGACACCAAAACGTTTGAGGAACTTGCGAATTTAGTGGGGCAGCATTTTAACCCAGCCCCGTCCACGATAGTCCAACGTTACCGGTTTAATACCGCTGAGAGGACCCCAGGAGAATCCCTTGCCAATTTTCTATCCAGGCTATGCAGGATTGCGGAGCACTGTGACTATGGTGAGACCTTGGGCAGGATTCTCCGACCCCCCCGCCAGGTCGGAGAATCGCCGGGGGCTGGCGTGAATCCCGCCCCTGCCGGTTGCTAAATTCTCCGGCACCGGATATTCGGCGGGGGTGGGAATCGCGCTGCGCCGGATGCCACCCCCCCCCCCCCGGCGATTATCCGGCCCGCGATGGGCTGAAGTCCCGCTGCTGGAATGCCTGTCTCGCCAGCGAGAATCAAACCACCTCTCTTACCGGCGGGACAAGGCGGCGCGGGCGGGCTCCGGGGTCCTGGGGGGGGCGCGGGGCGTTCTGGCACCGGGGGGTGCCACCACGGTGGCCTGGCCCGCGATCGGGGCCCACCGATCGGCGGGCGGGCCTGTGCCGTGGGGGCACTCTTTTCCTTCCGCCTTCGCCATGGTCTCCACTATGGCGGAGGCGGAAGAGACCCCCTCCAATGCGCATGCGCGGGGATGCCGTGAGCGACCGCTGACGCTCCCACGCATGTGCCGCACGGCAAAGTCATTTCCGCGCCAGCTGGCGGGGCACCAAAGGCCTTTCCCACCAGCTGGCGGGGCGGAAATCAGTCCGGCGCAGGCCTAGCCCCTCAAGGTGAGGGCTCGGCCTCTCAAGATGCGGAGACATCCGCACCTTTGGGGCGGCGCGATGCCGGACTGATTTGCGCCGTTTTTGGCGCCGGGCGGCAGACATCGCGCCGATATCGGAGAATCCCGCCCCTTGTCAGAAATGTTTCGCGACCGTTTGGTTTGCGGTATTAACAATGCGGCCACCCAGAGAAAGTTGTTAGCTCAGCCAACATTGACTTTTCAACAGGCCATTCAAATAGTATTGTCCCGAGAGAGTGCAAAACGAGGAGTGCAGGAGATACAGGGAATGAAGGTTCCAGCCTTGGGGCGCAACCCCTTCCGTCCGAGAATGTCCCCCCGCACTCCTGCGGTACCTTGGGCGAGACGACGTCCGGACCGACACCAGTGGCCGTCGGACATTCCTCCCCGAAGGGAGCCTTCTCCAGAACCAATGGATGAGGAGCCATGTCCGTGTCAGAATTGTAGGCGCCGACCCCGTCGCGGACGCCGGTCCTGGGGGCGCCAGAGGCGCCGTCGTTCCGACTGAAACTGGGACCAGCCCAGGGGCCGTACCTTCCATGTGGAAGAACCTGCGGCGACTACTCCTGAGGACGTGGAGACGGAGGACGACTGCCTGCAGCTGCATTGTGTGGCAGCTCCCCATGTGGCCCCCATTAAGGTAACAGTACAGGTCAATGGTCACCCGCTCGAGATGGAGTTGGACACTGGCACAGCGGTCTCCGTGATCGCCCAGAGGACATTCGACCGCATCAAGCAGGGTATACAGACCCTTACATTAACCGACACACAGGCCAGGTTGGCCACCTACACGGGGGAACCACTGGACATTGCAGGAACTACAATGACCCCTGTTGTTTATGGACGCCAGGAAGGGCATTTCTCACTTATCGTGGTGCGCGGCCATGGGCCCAGCCTGTTGGGTCGGGACTGGTTGCGCCATTTACACTTGCAGTGGCAGCACATCCTCCAAACAGTTTCTGGAGGGTTGACTGAGGTGCTCGGACGATACCCAGATGTATTTCAGCCCGGTTTGGGGTAAATAAAAAGGGCCGTAGCCCATATCCAAGTCGAACCAGGAGCCACGCCGCGCTATTTCCGAGTGCGCCTGGTGCCTTACGCCTTACTCGAGAAGGTAGAAGGGGTGCTCACTCGTTTGGAAACTTTGGGTATTATCAGGCCCCTCCGTTTCGCTCACTGGGCAGCACCAATTGTACCTGTAATGAAGCCAGATGCCACAGTTCGCTTGTGCGGCGACTATAAACTTACAGTGAATACGGCTTCCCGACTCGACCGATATCCAATGCCTCGCATAGAGGGTCTCTACGCGAAGCTTGCAGGCGGACTCTCGTTCACAAAATTAGATATGAGTCACGCCTACCTACAGTTGGAGCTGGACCCTGCCTCCCGACCATATGTAACGATTCATACACACCGGGGCCTGTATGAATATACACATTTGCCCTTTGGAGTATCCTCTGCCTGCGCTATTTTTCAACGCGTTATGGAGGGCATTTTGAGAGGTTTACCGCGTGTCGCTGTCTACTTAGATGACGTTTTGATCACAGGGACATCGGAGCAGGAACATTTGGAAAATCTGGATGCTGTCCTTAGACGCTTTTCGGAGGCTGGAGTCCGTTTACGTCGCACAAAGTGCGTCTTTCAGGCGAAGGAAGTAGTCTACCTGGGTTATCGAGTGGACCGCGAAAGTTTGCACCCCATCGCAGAGAAGGTGCGCGAGATTCAACAGGCCCCCCGCCCCGGCTGACACTTCGCATCTTCGTTCTTTTCTCGGTCTCGTAAACTATTACGGGAAGTTCCTCCCCAATCTGGCAACTACGCTGGCCCCTTTGCACCTGCTGCTAAAGAAAAATCACACCTGGGTTTGGGGTCAGCCGCAAGAAACCGCTTTCCGGCAGGTAAAACAACAATTGTCGTTGTCTGGGTTACTAACCCACTATGATCCTGGAAAGCCTTTGCTCGTCACATGTGATGCATCCCCGTATGGTATTGGGGCCGTCCTGTCCCACAAGATGGAGAACGGGACCGAGCGACCGATAGTTTTCATCTCCCGCACATTGACTGCAGCGGAGAAAAAGTACGCGCAGATCGAGAAGGAGGGCCTGGCAGTGGTCTTTACAGTGAAACGTTTCCACCAGTACGTGTATGGCCGCCACTTCACTATCGTGACTGATCACAAGCCTCTGCTGGGACTTTTCAGAGAGGATAAGCCAATACCGCCCATTGCTTCCGCACGGATCCAGCGCTGGGCTTTGTTGCTCGCTGCATACGAGTATTCTCTGGAGCACAAACAAGGAACGCAGACAGCGAAGGCCGACGCACTGACCGGCCCCATGTCGACACCCACGACCGGTGAGATGGTTGCAACCCTAAATTTTATGGACACCTTGCCTGTCACGGCATCACAGATCCGTGAGTGGACCCAGACGGAGCCAGTCCTGTCAAAGGTTCGACACATAGTCCTGTATGGTGGGCAGCATAGACAGCTCCCAGGCGAGTTGCGGGCATTTTCCTCCAAGCTGTCAGAATTCAGCATGGAAGACGGCATCCTCTTGTGGGGGACGCGTGTGATTGTCCCGGAAAAAGGACAGGAGCTAATACTAAGAGACTTGCACAATGGGCATCCCGGTGTGACCAAAATGAAAATGTTGGCCCGGAGTTATGTTTGGTGGCCAGGCCTCGACGCCGACATTGAGAAGGTGGCCCAAAGCTGCTCCATTTGTCAGGAGCATCAGAAGCTTCCGCCGGCCGCGCCCCTACATCACTGGGAATGGTCAGGGCAGCCTCGGGCGCGCTTGCATGCGGATTTCGCCGGCCCTTTTCAAGGATCCATGTTCCTTCTATTAATCGACGCCCAGTCTAAATGGCTAGAGGTGCATTAGATGCTAGGCACAACGTCCTGCGCAACAATTGAGAAAATGCGTTTGTCTTTTAGTACACATGGCCTCCCCGAGGTGCTGGTCACGGATAACGGCACTCCATTCACCAGTGAGGAGTTTGCGAGGTTCATGAAGACGAACGGCATACGCCATATCCGCACTGCCCCTTACCACCCGGCTTCAAATGGGTTGGCGGAGTGCGCAGTGCAGACATTCAAACGAGGCCTAAAAAGGCAGTCATCCGGGTCAATGGACACGAGACTGGCTCGCTTTTTGCTTTCGTATAGAACCACCCCCCATGCGGTGACTGGGGTAGCTCCCGCAGAACTCATAATGGGCCGGAGACTTCGCACCCACCTTAGTAGGGTTTTCCCGGACATTGGCGCACAAGTACGCCGCACACAAGAACGGCAGGGACAGGGTTTTTCTCGGCATCGGCCAATTCGGCAGTTTGCACCCGGTGTCCCAGTGTTCGTTCGAAATTTTGCTGGGGGTGCCCAGTGGGTCCCTGGCGTAATCTTTCGCCAAATGGGCCCTATATCTTACCAGGTACAAGCCCAGGGTCGTCTCCAGCGCAAACATGTAGACCACGTTCGGTCCAGAAGGCTATCCCTTCCAAAGATTCCCCGCCTCCGGAGATCATTTCTACAGCCGCAGAGACCAGAGACAATGGAAAGTAGTCCTCACAATCTTCCACTGGTGCCTCACTCAAAGCCTGCGCAGGTCGTTACAGAACCGCGCGGAGATAGAGACGCCGAGATGACAGAGGCAGCAGACTCTGACTCCGAGATGGAGACACAGGACGCATCAGAGGGGGAATTTTCGGGCCCACGGGCTGTGGATGTACAATCGTTACGCTGTTCATCACGGAAGCGCCGGTCTCCGTCTCGTTACACGCCGCCCGACCCAGCGCCTCGTGCAAATGGTGTCCGGCCTGCAGCAAAACGAATCCGACACCCTCCTTCGCCAGGGTCTTCGGTGGATTCCTTGGACTTCGGGGGGGAGGGATGTTATGACCTGCCTGCTTACCATTGGCTGGGGACTAATGACAATCCCACAATCCTGTGGGTGTATGAGCTTCCCCAATGAGGGGGAGCGGAGAAATCATTAGCAGTCTCCCTGTATAAATAAAGCTGGCCAGTTTGGAACTAGCAGGAAGGAGTAAGCAGCAAGTGAGGTTGCTGCTGTTATGTGTATATATATGTTATTGTAAATAAATGTTATTTCTTGTTGAAACTCATGCTGGATTCTTCGTGGCCCTCACAAAAGAAACCATCTGACTTCCTGCTCCAGCCCAAGTGATTGCCCCAGGGCTGGACTGTGCAAGGTGCTGGGAAGAAGGATAGGAGGGAGAGATCGATCTTTTCTTCTTCCAATTGCTAATGCCCTGGGATGTTCGAAAACACAAACTGCTTTAACCTTTTTCAACACTCACACGACTTGTTGAAGAAATAAAGATCAATGCTCATTTCCACCATTCAATCTCCTCCATGCGGGTGAAACTAACTGCGCGCTTGCTCTTAATATCTAATCTACCGTTCCTCGATCTCCCACAGATTCATGCATTTTTCAAAGGATTGGAAAGCTACATCAACATGGCATCGAGCCTCAGGAAGTGGGGCTTCTTCCTCCAGGTGTGCTATTTGTCTCTGGTTGTATGAATCATCTCTCTGCAAAATGAAACATTACAGGAATCAACAGATGTATTTCACCCATGAGACTGTATCATAAAATTGTTGTCATTCTCACAGGTGCAGGTTCCCTTTCAACACAACTCCACTAATGTGTGTAAGATTTCATTCCAGGGAATAGTAACATAGTGGTTGTGGTGATATGCATCACTGTAAATACACAAGGGGTTAACGTAGGTACACTGCAACTAGGTAAACACTAGAGGGAGCACCAGAGACATCATGACACACAGACATTCAACCAATAGGTCAATAAGATAGGACACAACCAAACTGGGGCTGTTTAGCACAGGGCTAAATCGCTGGCTTTTGAAAACAGACCAAGGCAGGCCAGCAGCACAGTTCAATTCCCGTAACAGCCTCCCCGAACAGGTGCTGGAATGTGGCGACTAGGGGCTTTTCACAGTAACTTCATTTGAAGCCTACTTGCGACAATAAGTGATTTTCATTTTTTTTTCATTTCAATGGGCAGTCAAGACACACCCAGAGGTGACACTACCACAAGGGGGCTACCCATATAAAAGGTCAGGGCACACATGCTCTCTCTCTTTTCCACAGGCGACACTCAGAGAGACAGGGGCAGATCACGAAGCATCACACCCACCATATGGATTAGAGCGGACTGGTTAGTTAGATTGAGTTACTATAGTAAGTTTAGCAGGAGAGTCGAATTCAAGTAGGAGAATTGTTAACTGTTCCACCGGATGCTCCGGTTTCCTCCCACAGTCCAAAGATGTGCAGGTTAGATGGGGTTACGGGGATAGGGCAGGGGGTGTGGGCCTAGTTAGGGTTCTCTTTCAGAGGGCTGGTGTAGCCTCAATGGGCCGAGTGGCCCTCCTTCTGCCCTGTCAGGATTCTATGGTTCCATGTGGGGGAGGGGGAGGCAGTCCCAGAGATGTTTCCCTTGGCTGTTGGGAGTCTGAAAACAAGGTGGGGGGATAGGGACATGGTCTTGGAGTGAGGGGCAGGCCATTTGGCTCTGGAGTGGGGGTGGGGAGAGTTTCTTCATGTGTGGGGTGATGAATCTTTGGAGTTCTTGGGATGGCAGGGAAGGGCGTGCAATGTTCCTCCTGCAGAATGTTTGAGGTGAGGGACGCCGTCAGTGTCCCTGCTGATTTCATCTGTGGGAAGTGCACCCATCTCCAGCTCCTCAGAAACCGCGTTAGGGAACTGGAGCTGGGGCTGGATGAACTTCGGATCATTGGGGAGGCAGAGGTGGTCAGAGATAGAAGTTTCAGGGATGTAGTTACTCCGAAGAATAAAAACAGATGGGTGACGGTGAGAGGGACTGGGAGGAAGTAGTCAGTACAGGGATCCCCTGTGGTCGTTCCCCTTAGTAACAAGTATACCGCTTTGGATACTGTTGGGGGGGACTCACCAGGTGTAAGCCATGGGGTACAGGTCTCTGGCACAGAGTCTGTCCCTGTTTCTCAGAAGGAAAGGGGGGAGAGGAGTAGAGCATTAGTCATTGGAGACTCCATAGGTAGGGGGATAGATAGGAGATTCTGTGGGAACGAGAGAGACTCGCGGTTGGTGTGTTGCCTCCCAGGTGCCAGGGTGCGTGATGTCTCGGATCGTGTTTTCGGGATCCTTAAGGGGGAGGGAGAGCGGCCCCAAGTCATGGTCCACATAGGTACCAACGACATAGGTAGGAAAAAGGATAGGGATGTAAGGCAGGAATTCAGGGAGCTAGGGTGGAAACTTAGATCTAGGACAAACAGAGTTATTATCTTTGGATTGTTACCCGTGCCACGTGCTAGCAAGACGAGGAATAGGGAGAGAGAGGAGTTGAACACGTGGCTACAGGGATGGTGCAGGAGGGAGGGTTTCAGATTTCTGGATAACTGGGGCTCATTCTGGGGTCGGTGTGACCTCTACAAACGGGATGGTCTACACCAGGGCCAGAGGGGTACCAATATCCTGGGGGGGAAATTTGCTAATGCTCTTCAGGAGGGTTTAAACTATTTCAGCAGGGGTTTGGGAACCTGAATTGTAGCTCCAGTATGCAGGAGGTTGAGAGTAGTGAGGTCATAAATAAGGTTTCAAAGTTGCAGGAGTGTACCGGCAGGCAGGAAGGTGGTTTCTTCAATGCCAGGAGCATCCGGTATAAGGTGGGTGAACTTGGTACCTGGGACTTCGATATTGTGGTCTTTTCGGTGACATGGATAGAGCAGGGACAGAAATGGTTGTTGCAGATGCCGGGGTTTAGATATTTCAGTAAGCTCAGGGAAGGTGGTAAAAGAGGGGGAGGGGTGGCATTGTTAGTCAAGGACAGTATTACGGTGGCAGAAAGGACATTTGATGAGGACTCGTCTACTGAGGTAGTATGGGCTGAGGTTAGAAACAGGAAAGGAGAGGTCACCCTGTTAGGGGTTTTCTGTAGGCCTCCGAAAAGTTCCAGAGATGTAGAGGAAAGGATTGCAAAGATGATTCTGGTTAGGAGTGAAAGCAACAGGGTAGTTGATATGGGGGACTTTAACTTTCCAAATATTGGACTTCCGAGTGCGGCGATGACCAGCTAAGTCGCACGTTTCGGCAGCTCCCGGTGGAACGGACTTTTGGGCTATTAATAGGAGCCCCAGCGGCAATTTTAACGGCAAAAAACACTGTGCTGTAATCCAGAAGGGAATCCCCCCTGGACACGGATGGAAAAAAGAGAGGAAGGTGGCCGGATTGCGGTGGATCCTCTAGAGCAGCGGCCAGGAAGGCAGGCACAAAGCAAGATGGCATCGGAAGGAGGCAGTTTAATATGGGGCCCTGACCAACAAGAGTTCCTGCGGCGTTGCGTGGAAGAACTCAAAAAGGAGATGAAGAAGGAGCTGTTGGCCCCGATATTACAAGCGATTGAGGGGCTAAAGGAGGAGCAAAAGACCCAGGAACAGGAGCTTCGGGTCGTGAAGGCAAAGGCTGCTGAGAATGAGGATGACATACAGGGCCTGGTGGTGAAAACGGAGATGCACGAGGCATAACACAAAAGGTGTGTGGAAAGGCTGGAGGTGCTGGAGAATAATGCGAGGAGGAAGAATTTAAGGATTCTTGGTCTTCCCGAAGGTGTAGAAGGGGCGGACGTCGGGACATATGTGAGCACGATGCTGCACTCGTTAATGGGATCGGTGACCCCGATGGGTCCGCTGGAGGTGGAGGGAGCCTATCGAGTTACGGCGCGAAGACCGAGGGCTGGAGAAATTCCTCGAGCCATAGTGGTGAGATTTCTCCGATATAAGGACAGAGAGATGGTCCTCAGATAGGCAAAGAAAACTCGGAGCAGTAGGTGGGAGAACGCGGTGATCCGCGTATATCAAGATTGGAGTGCGGAGGTGGCGAGAAGGAGGGCAAGCTTTAATCGGGCCAAGGCGGTGCTGCACAAACGGAAGATTAAATTTGGAATGCTGCAACCGGCAAGACTGTGGGTCACACATCAAGGGAAACACCACTACTTTGAAACGGCAGATGAGACGTGGACATTTATTGTTGAGGAGAAACTGGAGTGAGCGGGCCATAAAAAGAACGTTTGGGACAAAGTGGGGGGGTGAATATGTAGGATGAAGGGGGGGAAAAGAGGGAAGAGATGACTTCCCAAGTTGTTAATCCTGCCACCCTGTAACGTCTCTCTTCCCACTGTCGTGGGGGAGGGAGGATGAGGAGCTGAGGGTGCCGGCCATTGGGGGCGGGGCCAAAAGGGAAGCGCGGGCTTTGTTCCCGCACTATGGTAATCACGGCGGGAACAGGGAAGCAGGAAGGAGGGGGCCTTGCACAGTGTGAGCCGAGGTCACGGGGGGAAGCCGAGGTCGGCCAGAGTTTGCTGACTTCTGGGAGCAACATGGGGGGTGCAGTTACGCTAGTTTGGGATCTAGCGGGGGGGGGGGTTAACTGGGTTGCTGCTGCTGGGGAGAAGGGGGAGCTGGTATGGGAGGGGGTGGTCGGGGCGGGGGGGCGCTGCTTGGGGGAGATACGGCTATGTGGGAACCGGGTGAGGAGCTGGATTGGAAAAGGAGATGGCTTGTCGTCAAGGGGGGGGGGGGTAAAGAGCCCCCCAACCCGGTTGATCACGTGGAATGTGAGAGGGCTGAATGGGCCGATTAAGAGGGCACGGGTACTCGCACACCTAAAGAAACTTAAGGCAGATGTGGTTATGCTTCAGGAGACGCATCTGAAGCTGATAGACCAGGTCAGACTACGCAAAGGATGGGTGGGGCAGGTGTTTCATTTGGGGCTAGATGCAAAAAACAGGGGGGTGGCCATACTAGTGGGGAAGCGGGTAATGTTTGAGGCAAAGACTATAGTGGCGGATAGTGGGGGCAGATACGTGATGGTGAGTGACAAATTGCAAGGGGAGGCGGTGGTCTTAGTGAACGTGTATGCCCCGAACTGGGATGATGCCAACTTTATGAGGCGTATGTTAGGACGAATCCCGGACCTAGAAGTGGGGAAGTTGATAATGGGTGGAGATTTTAACACGGTGCTGGACCCAGGGCTGGACAGATCGAGGTCCAGGACCGGAAGGAGGCCGGCTGCAGCTAGGGTGCTTCAGGACTTTATGGAGCAGATGGGAGGAGTAGACCCCTGGAGATTTAGTAGACCTAGGAGTAAGGAGTTTTCGTTTTTCTCCTATGTCCACAAAGTTTATTCACGGATAGACTTTTTTGTTCTGGGAAGGGCACTGATCCCAAAGGTGACGGGGACGGAGTACACGGCTACAGCCATTTTGGATCATGCTCCACATTGGGTGGACCTGGAGATAGGGGAAGAAAAACAACAGCGTCCACCCTGGAGAATGGACATGGGATTATTGGCAGATGAGGGAGTGTGCTTAAGGGTGAGGGGGTGTATTGAAAGGTACTTGGAACTCAATGATAATGGGGAGGTTCAGGTGGGAGTGGTCTGGGAGGCGCTGAAGGCAGTGGTTAGAGGGGAGCTGATATCTATTAGGGCACATAGAGGAAAGCAGGAGGGTAGGGAAAGGGAGCGGTTGTTGAAAGAACTTCTGAGGGTGGACAGACAATATGCGGAGGCACCGGAGGAGGGACTGTACAGGGAAAGGCAAAGGCTACATGTAGAATTTGACTTGTTGACTACGGGTAAGGCAGAGGCACAATGGAGGAAGGCACAGGGTGTACAGTACGAATACGGGGAGAAGGCGAGCAGGTTGCTGGCCCACCAACTGAGGAAAAGGGGAGCAGCGAGGGAGATAGGGGGGGTGAGAGATGAGGAGGGAGAGATGGAGCGGGGAGCGGAGAGAGTGAATGGAGTGTTCAAGGCATTTTACGAAAGATTATATGAAGCTCAGCCCCCGGGTGGGAAGGAGAGAATGATGTGCTTTCTGGATCAGCTGGAATTTCCCAAGGTGGAGGAGCAGGAGAGGGTGGGACTGGGAGCACAGATTGAGACGGAGGAAGTGGTGAAAGGGATTGGGAGTATGCAGGCGGGGAAGGCCCCGGGTCCAGACGGATTCCCAGTTGAATTCTATAGGAAATATATGGACTTGCTGGCCCCGCTACTGATGAGAACCTTTAATGAGGCGAGGGAAAGGGGGCAACTGCCCCCGACTATGTCAGAGGCAACGATATCGCTCCTCCTAAAGAAGGAAAAAGACCCGCTGCAATGCGGGTCCTACAGGCCAATTTCCCTCCTGAATGTGGACGCTAAGATTCTGGCCAAGGTAATGCAATGAGGATCGAGGATTGTGTCCCGGGGGTGGTCCATGAGGACCAAACTGGGTTTGTGAAGGGGAGACAGCTGAATACAAATATACAGAGGCTGCTAAGAGTAATGATGATGCCCCCACCAGAGGGGGAAGCGGAGATAGTGGTGGCGATGGATGCCGAGAAAGCATTTGATAGAGTGGAGTGGGATTATTTGTGGGAGGTGCTGAGGAGATTTGGTTTTGGGGATGGGTATATCAGGTGGGTACAGCTGCTGTATAGGGCCACGATGGCGAGCGTGGTCACGAATGGACGGGGGTCTGACTATTTTCGGCTCCAGAGAGGGACGTACCAGGGATGTCCTCTGTCCCCGTTATTGTTTGCACTGGCGATTGAACCCCTGGCCATAGCATTGAGGGGTTCCAGGAAGTGGAGGGGAGTACTCAGGGGAGGAGAAGAACACCGGGTATCTCTGTATGCGGATGATTTGTTGTTATATGTGGCGGACCCGGCGGAGGGAATGCCAGAGATAATGCAGATACTTGGGGAGTTTGGGGATTTTTCAGGGTACAAACTGAACATGGGGAAAAGTGAGTTGTTTGTGGTGCATCCAGGGGAGCAGAGCAGAGAGATAGAGGATTTATCGTTGAGGAAGGTAACAAGGGACTTCCGGTACTTGGGGATCCAGATAGCCAAGAATTGGGGTACATTACACAGGCTTAATTTAACACGGTTGGTGGAACAGATGGAGGAGGACTTTAAGAGATGGGACACGGTGTCCCTGTCATTGGCAGGTAGGGTGCAGGCGGTTAAAATGGTGGTCCTCCCGAGATTCCTTTTTGTGTTTCAGTGCCTCCCGGTGGTGATCACGAAGGCTTTTTTCAAAAGAATCGAGAAGAGTATTATGAGTTTTGTGTGGGCTGGGAAGACCCCGAGAGTGAGGAGGGGATTCTTGCAGCGTAGTAGGGACAGGGGGGTGCTGGCACTACCGAGCCTAAGTGAGTACTACTGGGCCGCCAATGTTTCAATGGTGTGTAAGTGGATGGGCGAAGGGGAGGGAGCGGCGTGGAAGAGATTGGAGAGGGTGTCCTGCAGGGGGACTAGCCTACAAGCAATGGTGACGGCGCCGTTGCCATTCTCACCGAAGAAATGCACCACAAGCCCGGTGGTGGTGGCTACATTGAGAATTTGGGGGCAGTGGAGACGGCATAGGGGAAGGACGGGAGCTTCGGTGCGGTCCCCGATAAGAAACAATCATAGGTTCGTCCCGGGGAGAATGGATGGGGGATTTGGAGCATGGCAAAGAGCTGGGGTAGTACAACTGAGAGATCTGTTTGTAGATGGGACGTTTGAGAGTCTGGGAGCGCTGACAGAAAAATATGGGTTGCCCCAAGGGAATGCATTTCGGTACATGCAATTGAGGGCTTTCACGAGGCAACAGGTGAGGGAATTCCCGCAGCTCCCGACGCAGGAGGTGCAGGATAGAGTGATCTCAGAGACATGGGTGGGGGATGGTAGGGTGTCGGACATAAACAGGGAAATGAGGGACGAGGGGGAGATCATGGTGGATGACCTGAAAGGGAAGTGGGAAGGGGAGCTGGGGGAGGAGATTGAGGTGGGGCTGTGGGCTGATGCCCTACGTAGGGTAAACTCATCGTCCTCGTGTGCCAGGTTAAGCCTGATACAATTTAAGGTGTTACACATATGACAGGAGCACGGCTCAGTAAATTTTTTGGGGTAGAGGATAGGTATGCGAGATGCTCGAGAAGCCCAGCGAATCACACCCACATGTTCTGGTCATGTCCGGCACTACAGGGGTTCTGGGTGGGTGTGGCAAAGGTGCTTTCGAAGGTGGTGGGGGTCCGGGTCGAACCAAGCTGGGGGTTGGCTATATTTGGGGTTGCAGAAGAGCCGGGAGTGCAGGAGGTGAGAGAGGCTGACGTGTTGGCCTTTGCGTCCCTAGTAGCCCGGCGCAGGATCTTGTTAATGTGGAAGGAAGCCAAACCCCCAGGTGTGGAGACCTGGATAAACAACATGGCAGGGTTTATAAAGTTAGAACGGATTAAGATTGTGTTAAGGGGTTCGGCTCAGGGGTTCACCAGGCGGTGGCCACCGTTCGTCGATTACCTCACAGAAAGATAGAGGGAATGGAAAAGAAGTAGACAACAGCAGCAACCCAGGGGGGGCGGGGCGGGGGAAGTGGGGGGGAGGGGGAGGAATTGAACGGACTCTCAGAGATGTTATTGTATATGTATAATATGTATAGGTAGTTGTTATAGGTAATTGTATATTGGATTGCTGGATTGTATTTTTGGAGAGTATTTATTTTGGACAAGGCAGTTGCCATTCAGTTTTGTTTTTGTTTATATATTATTCATCTATTTGTTTAAAACTGGCCACGGCTATTTATATTGCTTTATTGTTGTGTAACACTACGTACTGTTATGTTTGGCCAAAAATCCCGAATAAAATATATGTATATTTTTTTAACTTTCCAAATATTGACTGGAAATGCTATAGTTCGAGTGCTTTAGATGGGTCTGTTTTTGCCCAATGTGTGCAGGAGGGTTTCCTGACACAGTATGTAGATAGGCCAACGAGAGGCGAGGCCATATTGGATTTGGTACTGGGTAATGAATCAGGACACGTGTTAAATTTGCAGGTAGGTGAGCACTTTGGTGATAGTGACCACAATTTGATTACGTTTATTTTAGTGATGGAAAGGGATAGGTATATACCACAGGGCAAGAGTTATATCTGGGGGAAAGGCAATTATGATGCGATGAGGGAAGACTTAGGATGCATCGGATGGACAGGAAAACTGCAGGGGATGGGCACAATGGAAATGTGGAGCTTGTTCAAGGAACAGCTACTGCGTGTCCTTGATAAGTATGTACCTGTCAGGCATGGAGGAAGTGGTCGAGCAAGGGAACCGTGGTTTACTAAAGCAGTCGAAACACTTGTCAAGAGGAAGAAGGAGGCTTATGTAAACATGAGACATGAAGGTTCAGTTCGGGCGCTTGAGAGTTACAAGTTAGCTAGGAAAGACCTAAAGAGAGAGCTAAGAAGAGCCAGGAAGGGACATGAGAACTCTTTGGCAGGTAGGATCAAGGATAACCCTAAAGCTTTCTATAGATATGTCAGGAATAAAAGAATGACTAGGGTAAGAGTAGGGCCAGTCAAGGACAGTAGTGGGAAGTTGTGCATGGAGTCCGAGGAGATAGGAGAGGTGCAAAATGAATATTTTTCGTCAGTATTCACACAGGAAAAAGACAATGTTGTCGAGGAGAATACGGAGATTCAGGCTACTAGATTAGAAGGGCTTGAGGTTCATAAGGAGGAGGTGTTAGCAATTCTGGAAAGTGTGAAAATAGATAAGTCCCCTGGGCCGGATGGGATTTATCCTAGGATTCTCTGGGAAGCTAGGGAGGAGATTGCTGAACCTTTGACTTTGATCTTTAAGTCATCTTTGTCTACAGGAATAGTGCCAGAAGACTGGAGGATAGCAAATGTTGTCCCCTTGTTCAAGAAGGGGAGTAGAGACAACCCCGGGAACTATAGACCAGTGAGCCTTACTTCTGTTGTGGGCAAAATCTCAGAAAGGTTTATAAGAGATAGGATGTACAATCATCTGGAAAGGAATAATTTGATTAGAGATAGTCAACACGGTTTTGTGAAGGGTAGGTCGTGCCTCACAAACCTTATTGAGTTCTTTGAGAAGGTAACCAAACAGGTGGATGAGGGTAAAGCAGTTGATGTGGTGTATATGGATTTCAGTAAAGCGTTTGATAAAGTTCCCCACGGTAGGCTACTGCAGAAAATACGAAGGCATGGGAATCAGGGTGATTTAGCAGTTTGGATCAGAAATTGGCAAGCTGGAAGAAGACAAAGGATGGTGGTTGATGGGAAATGTTCAGACTGGAGTCCAGTTACTAGTGGTGTACCACAAGGATCTGTTTTGGGGCCACTGCTGTTTGTCATTTTTATAAATGACCTGGAGGAGGGCGTAGAAGGATGGGTGAGTAAATTTGCAGATGACACTAAAGTCGGTGGAGTTGTGGACAGTGCGGAAGGATGTTACAGGTTACAGAGGGACATAGATAAGCTGCAGCGCTGGGCTGAGAGGTGGCAAATGGAGTTTAATGCAGAAAAGTGTGAGGTGATCCATTTTGGAAGGAATAACAGGAAGACAGAGTACTGGGCTAATGGTAAGATTCTTGGCAGTGTGGATGAGCAGAGAGATCTCGGTGTCCATGTACATAGATCCCTGAAAGTTGCCACCCAGGTTGAGAGGGTTGTTAAGACGGCGTACGGTGTGTTAGCTTTTATTGGTAGAGGGATTGAGTTTCGGAGCCATGAGGTCATGTTGCAGCTGTACAAAACTCTGGTGCGGCCGCATTTGGAGTATTGCGTGCAATTCTGGTCGCCGCATTATAGGAAGGATGTGGAAGCATTGGAAAGGGTGCAGAGGAGATTTACTAGAATGTTGCCTGGTATGGAGGGAAGATCTTATAAGGAAAGGCTGAGGGACTTGAGGCTGTTTTCATTAGAGAGAAGAAGGTTGAGAGGTGACTTAATTGAGGCATACAAGATGATCAGAGGATTGGATAGGGTGGACAGTGAGAGCCTTTTTCCCCGGATGGTGATGTCTAGCACGAGGGGACATAGCTTTAAATTGAGGGGAGATAGATATAGGACAGATGTCAGAGGTAGGTTCTTTACTCAGAGTGTAGTAAGGGTGTGGAATTCCCTGCCTGCAACAGTAGTGGACTCGCCAACACTAAGGGCGTTCAAATGGTCATTGAATAGACATATGGACAATAAGGGAATAGTGTAGATGGGCTTTAAAGTGGTTTCACAGGTCGGCGCAACATTGAGGGCTGAAGAGCCTATACTGCGCTGTAATGTTCTATGTTCTATGTTCTTTGCCCCAGAGAGCTGTAGCGGCTCAGTTGTTGAGTGTGTTCAGGACTGAGGTCAATAGATTTTGGCACATTAAATACATCACGGAATGCAGGGATGGAGCAGGAGGAGCATGGTGTTGAGGTGGAGGAGGGTCGGCTGTGGGCCGGAATGTCATAGCCCCTCCCAGCTGGCGGGATATTACAGTCCCGCCAAACTGATCAGGGATTTAAATGGCCTGCCGCATCTGCTGGAGACACTTCACGATGGGGACCATCAAACCCTGGCCATGATCCCATTGAATGGCGGGGTGGGCTCGAATGGCCGACTTCTGATCTTAATTCTCATGTTCCTCAACAACTACTATCAATAGTGGCTTCATAACTACTGGATTGTTGCAAAAAAACATCTGGTTCACTGCTTTCCTTAACGGAAGGAAATCTACCAGACTTCCCCAGCCTGACCTACGTGTGAATACAGAACCCAGGATTGTGGTTGAATTTTACCTGGCGTCTGATCTCGCAAGCCACAGAGTTAAAGGCATTTAGGGATGGTCTGCGATGCCCACGTCGCAAGAATGAATTTTTAAAAAGGTTCCTCCGAGATCCCGACAGATTTTCTGCTGCAGAAGTTCAACTCTAAAGGTGTTCTTCCCTGATGCCCGGGTTAGCCAAAGAGAATTAACGATGCATGTGAAACAAAGGACCATTTTGAGCCCACGCTAGCTGTGCGTGGGACCGGGAACGTGGGCGGAAAATCCGGAGAGAATCGGGAAATGTGATTCTCTCCTAAGAGATCGCTTTTCCCGATTAACCCCGCCCCTTGGGTTTTACCGAGCGAGGATCAGTCAAGGGGGTAGCCTCCAGGGAGATGGGGGACTTTCCCTGGCACTGCCAGGTTGGCAGGAGGCAGTGCCAGGGGCAGTGCCAGGGCGGGCCTCCCAGGGCAGGCCTTAGTGGCAGTCCAATTGGGTTGTTCATTTATGTGTGGTAAGGGGGCGAGGGGAAAGCGGGCACTGAGGGGGAGGATTGCAGGTGACACACCCTCGGTCGGTGGGGAGGGAATGCCGCCAATAGTTGTCGGGGGGGGGGGGAGGAGAATGCCGGCGGTGATTGCCGGGGTAGGGGAGAAAAGCACCCAATCCCTCACTGGTGGGGGCAGGGGGCTGTTAGGTTTCAATGCTGATCAAAGTGCCCTTTAAGGATGGGCACTTTGGAGCTGGGCGCTGGCTCTATCAGGCTCCACCCCGGCAGAGTGATGACGTAAAGCACGCCCGCTCAGTTTTTTTTCTTCTTCAAAGAGGCTCAATATCTGGAGGAATTGTGCAACTGAAGAGCTACGTGCCAGTTTTCAGCCGGAGCCTGACACTTTTGCCAAATTCTGGTAAGATCGCGCCCAAAGTTTTAATATATTAGCAACCGGAAGATGGGAGTCAAAATTAGGCAACATGTCCGACAGCCTCAGCATTGAGGAATGAGCAGCAACTCTCCCAGTCACCGCTCTTACTGGGAGGATCATCAAACAAAAACACTTTACTGTCCATCAGCAGCCGAGCAGCCAAAGACAAACGGACTTGCTTCAATTCATTCCATCTCCCTCTCGAAAAGCCTAGCCACACTCCTGCAGAGCTTTCTAAACACCCTATAAAACTGACAGATGTGTACAGTGAATAATGAGAATTGATTTTTAAATCGCTTATTTTTTTTTGTTGTAAATTTGCCAGAATTTGAAGGCAGGATCAGCAGCCGGCAGAGAGGTTGCGATCCCTTTAATATGCCTGAGTGACACGACAGTGGAATAGATTTATGGTAATTTAATTTTAATCAACAAGCTGTTGTTCCATTTCAACGACTGGAGGAGGAAAGGCGCCAGGTGATGCAAGCCGCCTGTGGGAGCCAAGGTGTCATTGGGCCAGAGCATTTTGCCCTTGGAATCCAGAGCATTAATCACAACCCAAACAGGACAACAGGCCCCTCTCACGGTGCCACGTGAAATGTCTTTGGGGGTGTCTCCAATCGGTTGTCACTGAGACCTGCTCAAAGCTGGACGGCTGGATTCTCCATTCCTCAGACTAAGGACGGGATTCTCCGATTGCCGACGCCGAAATCACATTCAGCGATTGGGCCGAGAATCCCTTTTGATGCAGAATTTGGGGGCGGCGCCTGTTTTTGGATGCCCCGCCCCCTCCAAAATGGCGACATTGATGAGTACGCCGCACGCCGTATGGATGGCCTCAAGACGTCACCTGAAGGCCCCCCCCCCCCCCCCCCCCCCCGATGCTCCGCACCCGATGGGTCGACTTCCCGATGGCGTGGATCACTTGTGGTCTGAAGTTTTGTCAACCTCGCCTGACGGCTGCGGACTGTGCTTCCACAGTCGGTGGGGGAGGGGAGCCGTACCACTGACCGGGGGGGGGGCTTAGGTGGGGCATGGGGGAACTGGTGGGGGGTGGACCGGGGGTGGCGAGGGGCTAAAGGGGGGCACTATCTGGCAGGCCGGGTCCGTGTCACCCGGCGCCATGTTGCACGGCGCGACCGCTGCAGGTCGCCGCCATGCACATTCGCAGCCAGGGTCCCAGCAATTCTCTGGCCATTTCGGTCGGGAATACCGGGGGCTTTACGTGGCTAGCCCCCCACTGGGCGGAGCATCGGTGCGGGGGCGCCGCCGCTTTTTCATCGAAAGACTAGACACGTGCTCCGGACATAGCCTCAAAATCGGGGAATCCAGGTCTTAGTGTTGACGCCGGGGCAGAATTTGTGGATTTCCACGACAGCAAAACTGGCGCCACAACTGGACCGATCCAGCGACCGCCAAGGGGCTGGCACCAGTGCCACATGGAACACAATTGGTTCCAATGAGAAACAGTGCGGGATTCACCGGGTCCGTGATTGACACTCGGGAGGCTGACAAGCTGCACCCGCGCATACACATTACAATCCCGACGCACACGCAGTCGCTGTGGTGTAATTTGTCACAGCTGTCAAAATCTCAGCAGAGTTTTCAGAGCTGGTTGTTCAATGTGGATTGCCCTGAAGCCTCCCCGGTGTGATGGAAGCTCTTAATAAAGATTTCCTTTTACAGCTCTGGCGTTACAGCGCCTCAACAAGACCGGACAAAGCCTCACGGAAGAGCGGTGTAATTGTAAAAGCATTGCGTTAGCACAGCTTTGCATTCCATTGAGTGCCTTCCTCACTTGTATTACATGCAATTGCAGGATTTCCATGTGGTCTTTATTGTGCTCATCCTGGTTAGAGGTGGTAGTGACTGATGTTATTCCTGGGGAAGAAATATTTTCCATTGGCATCAAGCACCCCGTGTCCGGTACGCCAGTCTGGAAGAGTTGAAATTCTCTATACTCAGTTCCAACAATATCCCTCAATCCCAACCTCAGACAAAGGGCAACTATTGCAGCGGTACAACGTCTCCCACTTTCCACACCATCAACCCACACTTTTGCCTGCCTGATTTCCTTTGTGCCCAGGTTAGGAGCAACTTTGTGCCATTTCCCTCTCTGGGCTGAATGGAGAAGGCCCATAGTCACCTTGCGATCCACAAACATCCCGTCAGCCCGAGTGGATTCCATAGAGCCTCTGGCCAGTGTTTAACCCACCGCATTGCCCAGATCCCTCATCCTTCTCATTTTTATTGAATGGCGAGAGATCTTTGTTTGTTCGTTCCCGGGATGTGGCTGTTGCCCGCTGGGGCCAGCATTCATTGCCCACCCCTAAATTCCCTGGAACTGAGTGGGCATTTCATAGGATTTACAGTGTAGGAGGCCATTCGGCCCACCGGGTCTGCACCTGCCCTTGGAAAGAGTACCCTACCCAGGCCCACACCTCCACCCTATCCCTGCAACCCCACTTTACCTTTTCTTTTTTGGACACTAAACACAATTGATCACGGGCCAATCCACCTAACCCGCACATCTTTGGACTGTGGGAGGAAACCGGAGCACCCGGAAGAAACCCACGCACAGACGGAGAGAACGTGCAGACTCCGCACAGACAGTGACCCATGCCGGGAATCGAACCTGGGACTCTGGAGCTGTGAAGCAACTGTGGTAACCAGTGTGCTACCATGCCGCCCCCCTGTTTAAGAGTCAACCTGTAATATGTCCACGGAGGCAGAAGTCCCGGCACCAGAATTCCTCTTATTTACAAACCCAACAGCTGAACAACCATGACCATTCAGTCTGCTGTCTACACCGGGAGTGCAGAGGATCTGACACTCCCTGTTAGATACACAGAAAGGGGTTCCCTGATTGGGCCACTAATCAGGGAACTCGTATTCCAATTGGCCAATCTCAAAGGCCTGGCCTAAGTCATTACACCTGTTATTGGAGAGGTGTTTTCAGAACCCCAAAATGTATCCTGGAGTCCAACCAACCCCCCCCCCCCCCCCTTTAATGGATTGTTGCTTTTGAAAGCACACGGCTTGTTCTCCATGGATGAGATTACAATTAAGGACACGTGGGTTTTTAAATGCAAAACACTGTTTAGTCCATGAACTCAACTTAACCTTTTAAATAAATATTGGATCACTTAACACCCCTTACTTCAAAGATAACCCAGAAAATATTACAACACTAAATAATCCTTCAGTTATTCCTTCCAACATCCAAGAGACTTAACACCTTTAAACAGAAACACATCAGGTTAGAGGCTTTACTATTATGAGTTTAAATCCCAAATAATCCAGAGATAGTCTTTCGTGGCAGAGATCAC
Organism: Scyliorhinus torazame; assembly: GCF_047496885.1. Taxonomy (NCBI): domain Eukaryota; kingdom Metazoa; phylum Chordata; class Chondrichthyes; order Carcharhiniformes; family Scyliorhinidae; genus Scyliorhinus; species Scyliorhinus torazame. Next base: position 377,558,459 of record NC_092708.1, read on the forward strand.
AGCAAATCCAGCTCACTGCAAACACAGATACACCCCAAGCTCTTTTCCTCAAAAACGGAAACTAAAAACTGCAAAATGGCTGACCTAAAGCCCAGCTCCACCCACACTCTAACATCACTGCATTTCTTAAAGGTACATTGCTTAAACATCCATTTCTTAAAGGCACTCTCACATGATACCTCCCCCCAAGAAAAAAAAATAAACCATCAACTTCAAGATGGTTCCATTTTTCACTTTTGCACCATCCACAAAGAAATGTACACAGTAAATATACCTTTTCGTTTTTAAAAAAAAACAATGTTCACACGCAAACAGGTATAATAATATAGTCCATTTTTCTTTGTTCTTCTTCCTCCAATCGAAATCCTTCTCGATTGACAGTCTCTTTGAACAAAATCTCTGCACGATCCATCCATTTCTCTACTCCTCGGCATTTCTCTTTAGAATCAGATACTTTAGTTCAATCTGACCACAGAGTCCCTGGCAATTCTCCAATACAGGAACGTTGGTTATTACAGCTTTCAGGCAGCCAAATGCCTGTTGAAAGTCCGCTGTCCATTGAAATTTGTGACGTTTCTGTAGCAAGTCCATCATTAGAGCAACCACGCTACAAATCTTGTGCACAAAGGTTCGATCAAATCCACTCATGCTAAGAGATCGCATTATTTCCCTTTGCCTTGAGGGTATCGGAAACTCTGCAAGGAAAGTGATTCGGGCTTCTCCAAATTCACTTTCGGCTAGGTCCATCACCAAACCCGCCTCCTGAAGTCGATCGAAGAACTCCATACGATTTTTTACATGTTCTTTCCATGTCTGGAAGTTGGAAATAAAAGCAGATTGTCCCACTTTCTCAATGCAATCCTCCAAACGTGGGATAGGATAAGAGTCCGTTCTTGTAACTGCATTCACCTTTCGATAGTCCACACACAACCATTGGGGACCGTCTGGTTTAGGTACCATCGCTATGGGTGAACTCCATTGGCTGCAACCCACTTCAATTATGCCATTTTTAAGCATACTCTCAATCTCTTTGTGAACCTGTGCCAATTGTAAAGGGTTAAGTCTATATGGATGTTGTTTGATCGGAACAGCATTTCCCACATCTACATCATGTATAGCCATTTTAGTACTTCCCAATTTATCTCTCCAAACTTGCCCATGTGATATCAATAACTCTTTCAGGTCAGTTAGTTTTTCCTCTGGAAGGTAATTTAATAATTCATCCCAATTTTGAAGAACATCCACATTTTCCAATTTAATTTGAGGTATGTCATATTCACAGTCATCTAGATTTGGTTCGTCACTTTGAGTTAGTATCATTAAAACCTCCTTTTTCTCTCCTTTCCTTTCAAAGTACCTTTTAAGCATATTCACATGACACACTCGGTGAGTCTTCCTTCTATCTGGTGTTTTTACCACATAATTCACCTCACTTAATTTCCTTTCAGTCTGATAAGGTCCACAAAACCTAGCTTTTAAAGGCTCACCTACCACTGGTAACAATACTAAAACTTCATCCCCCCTGGCAAAACTACGAACTTTGGATTTCTTGTCCGCTACCCGTTTCATCACATTTTGTGCAACTTTCAAATGTTGTCTAGCCAATTCACCTGCTCGATTGAAAAATGAAAAAATGAAAATCGCTTATTGTCACAAGTAGGCTTCAAATGAAGTTACTGTGAAAAGCCCCTAGTCGCCACATTCCGGCGCCTGTTTGGGGAGGCTGGTACGGGAATTGAACCGTGCTGCTGGCCTGCCTTGGTCTGCTTTCAAAGCCAGCGATTTAGCCCTGTGCTATACCAGCCCAGTCTATTTAATCGTTCCCTAAAATTTGACACGTAATCCAATAATGTAATTTCCGATTTCTCACCCACCAATTTTTCCTTAATCAATTTAAGTAGTCCTCTTACCTCATGACCAAAAATTAGTTCAAAAGGATTGAATTTGGTTGACTCATTAGGTGCATCCCTAATTGCAAACAATACGAATGGGATTCCTTTACCCCAATCCTTTGGATAATCTTGACAAAACGCCCTCAATATTGTCTTTAATCTCTGATGCCACCTTTCTAACGCTCCCTGCGATTCTGGATCGTACACAGTTGATTTAAATTGTTTTATTCCTCAGCTATCCATAACTTCTTTGAATAACTTTGAAGTAAAATTCGATCCTTGATTCGATTGAATTTCTGTGGGTAGTCCCTATCTAGTAAAGAATTTAAGTAACTCCTCCACAATCCTTTTAGCTGTAATATTACGTACTGGAATGGCCTCTGGAAACCTAGTAGACACATTCATTATAGTCAAAAGATATTGATTCACACTTTTTGTTTTAGGAAGCGGTCCCACACAATCGATTAGGACCCTTGTAAAAAGTTCCTCAAATTCTGGAATGGGTATTAAGGGTGCTGGTTTTCTCACTGCTTGAGGTTTCCCTATCACTTGACATGTGTGACATAATTGACCAAATTTTACTACATCTTTATGTAGTCCAAGCCAATAAAAATGTTTCTGGATTTTAGCTTGAGTTTTCCTTATTCCCAAATGACCTCCCACTGGTACCTCATGTGCAACTCGCAACACCTCCTTTCTATATCCTACCGGCAATACTACTTGATGAACTTCTGCCCACTTTTCATCCGCCTGCATATGTACAGGTCTCCATTTTCTCATCAAGCCATCACTTTTACGGTAATAACACTCTGGTATACTCTCAGATTCCTCTTCCGTATATGCTTTCTGATATATCTGTTTTATTTCTACATCTTTCTGTTGTAACTCCGCCAATTTTCCTGAACTAAAAATATCCGCCTCATCCTCCACCTGTTCTTGTTCTTTTTCAACCATCTGATCAAAAATCGTTTCTGATAATTGTACTTCAACTTCATCTTTATTGTTTGATTTCTCCTCTTGTCTTAACCTGTGACTTTGCGACCTTGTTACGACACAATCCGGAAAAATGGCAGGATATTCGTCCTTCAACACTTCAGTTGACTGATTTTCCACTGGCTTATCAACCACAGTAGGCATCACTCCCACCTGCAATCCAGCTATATCATCACCCAAGATAAACTGTATTCCTGGACAAGATAGTTTCTCTATTACTCCTACTACCACTTTACCACTCTTCACTGGACTTTCCAACCTTACCTTATATAATGGAACGCTACTCCTCTCACCCTGAATTCCACATATCACCACCTTTTCTGGCAACATTCTTCCCAAACTACATAATTCCTCATCTCTTACCATTAAAGATTGACTAGCCCCTGTATCTCTTAAAATTGTGACTTCTTTACCTGCTCCTCCTGATACACATGAGTAAACTTTACCCACACAAGTAAATTCTTTAAAGACATCTGGCACCTTCTTAACAATTACTTCTTGATCAGGCTGTACAATCGTTTGCACCTCCTTCTCTTCCCTTGGGCTTTCCTTTACCACTCTAACAAACCCCACTGTCTTATCCTGTTTTACCACATCAGCCTTCCCAGTGCTTTTCTTCAACCACCAACACTGACTTTACATGGCCTAATTTATTACAGTGAAAACATTTGAAACTTTTCATTTCTTTTCCACCCTCCTGGATTTCTTTTTTAATCTGAGGTACACTCTCTTTATTGTCTCCCATCAGATCACCTTTACCTTTACCACTTGAGTATTTCTCATGTCCCCAGTTTCTATCCCTCACCGGCTGAAACTGATGTCGGAAACCAATCTTTGATTTATGAACTAATTCATAATCATCTGCCATTTCTGCTGCTTATCTCGCAGTTTAAACCCTCTATTCTCCCACATGAGTTCTCACTACTTCAGGAATTGAATTTTTAAACTCCTCCAAAAGTATAATTTCTCTGAGAACTTCATACGTTTGGTCTATTTTCAAAGCCCTTATCCACCTATCAAATTACTCTGTTTGAGCCTTTCAAACTCCATGTATGTTTGACCAAATTCTTTCCTTAAATTTCTAAACCTTTGTCTGTAAGCTTCAGGCACTAGCTCATATGCACTTAAGATGGATTTTTTCACCTCCTCATACGTTCCAGATACCTCCTCCGGAAGTGATGCAAACACTTCACTAGCTCTACCTACCAGCTTTGTTTGAATCAGTAATACCCACATGTCCTGGGGCCATTTCATCTGTTTAGCTACCTTCTCAAATGAAATGAAAAAGGCTTCCACTTCCTTCTCGTCAAACCTTGGCAATGCTTGGACAAATTTAAATAGATTCCCACCAAGCCTTCGACTATGACGCTCTTTCTCATTACTCTCATCACTATCCTCTAACTGTACGTTTCCCTTTATGTCTGCCAATTTTAACTGACTTTCATGTTTCATGGCCATTTTCTGAAGTTCAAACTCCCTCTCTTTATCTTTTTCCCTGATCTGTATCTCCCTTTCTTTTTCTTTTTGTTCTGCTAGGGCTATTATTTCTTTTCTCCTTTATTCTCTCTCCTCCTCTCTCTTTTTCCTCTCTCTATCTCTCGTGTTCAAGCCGCTTCAATTCTTTCTCATGTTCCATTTGTTTAATTTGCAACTGAATGTTTTCCATTTCCAGTGAGTCAAACTCTATCTCAGGCAACTTTAAATGCTTAACCACCGCCAAAATTACCTCATTTTTTTGCATTTTGTCAGGTAATGTTAACTGCAATGTTTTTGCCAGACCCAACAGGCTGCTTTTAGTCTCTGTCCGTAAGGTACTGCGTGTGACAGTCTCCACCCCCAAAACATCTGAGCCTCTGAAAGAGCCATTGTCCACAACACACTTAAACTAAAATACCACACCGGAAAAGCAACACTTCTTCACAGTCTTTAAGTTCACAAAAGCTAATCCATTGGATAGACTTTTATCCCCCTCGAGCCCCCAATTGTTATGGGAGAGGTGTTTTCAGAACCCCAAAATGTATCATGGAGTTCAACCAATCTCCCCCTTTAATGCTATTGTTGCTTTTCCGAGCACACGGCTTGTTCTCCAGGTGTGGGTTTTTGAACACGTGGGTTTTTGAACACAAAACACTGTTTATTCCATGAACTCAACTTAAACTTTTAAATAAACATTGGATCACTTAACACCCCTTACTTCAAAGATAACCCAGAAAATATTACAACACTAAATAATCCTTCAGTTATTCCTTCCAACATCCAAGAGACTTAACACCTTTAACCAGAAACACATCAGGTTAAAGGCTTTACTATTATGAGTTTAAATCACCCAAATGATCCAGAGAGAGTCTTTCATGGCAGAGATCACAGCAGATCCAGCTCACTGCAAACCCAGACACACCCCAAGCTCTTTTCCTCAAAAACTGAAACTAAAAACTACAAAATGGCTGATCTAAAGCCCAGCTCCACCCACACTCTGAATCACTGCATTTCTTAAAGGTACATTGCTTAAACATCCATTTCGTAAAGGCACTCTCACATGACACACCCTTCCCCCCCAAAGTCCGAGGAACCTGCTTTGTTTTTGCGCCGGGTCCGGCTCCTCCACTTTGGCCTCCGAAGTAGTGGGGGTATAACGGCTAGGCGCCCATCTTTTCCGATGTGAGTGCCTGAGGGGCGGTTCGCCCCTTTCCTCTGGCGGCAGGGACACAGCTGTGGCATCATCCCCGGTGTCCATATCTGAGTCCAATGTCCTCACCAGTGGTGTCGGAGGGGGGTGGGTGTCAGAGGGGCGTGAATAGTTTGTCGGGGAGGACTCTCCACGGTCTTTGGTATGCTGGTCTGAGTCAGCTCCGGAGGAGGAAGCGAATCTTAGGCCCGCACCTAGTCCAGGTGTTTCTTTATTACATGTTGTCTCATACGACACAGGTCCTGTCCTGGCCTTGACTGTTCCTGCTACCCATGTGGGACCATTCGCATAATTTCTGACCCATACATTTTCACCCGTGTTGAAATGCCTTTCTCGGCGAGTGTCGTGGCCCCTGCATTGGGCCTTTTGGTGTCGCTTTATTCTGCCACCTAAATTCGGGAATAGTAGACTCAGCCGGGTTCGGAGTCGGCTGCCTATGAGTAACTCCGCCAGTGCTATTCCTGTTGTGGCGTGTGGGGTTGTTCTGTAGTCAAATAGCCAACGCGACAGTTTGGTGTCCAATGATGCCGCTGACTGTTTCTTCAATCCGACTTTTAAGGTTTGGATGGCTCTCTCCGCCAAACCATTCGATGCCGGGTGGTAGGGTGCCGTCCTTATGTGCCGAATGCCATTCGACATCATAAATTTTGTGAAGTCCTGGCTAGTGAAAACTGATCCATTGTCCGAAACTAACACCTCCGGGATACCATGAGTTGTGAATGAGGTGAGGAGTTTTTCCAATGGTAGTTGTTGAATCTGCAGAGTTCATTTTGTAGACGCCCAGCCATTTGGAATGGGCGCCTACAATTATAAAAACATTTAACCCATAAACGGGCCTGCAAAAATCGACATGAAGTTTCTATTAGATCTCCCCTCAACCTCCTAAACTCCAATGAATATAATCCCAGGATCCTCAGACGTTCATCGTATGTTAGGCCTACCATTCCTGGGATCATCCGTGTAAATCTCCGCTGGACCCGCTCCAGTGCCAGTATGTCCTTCCCAAAATTGCTCACAGTATTCTAAATGGGGCCTAACTAATGCTTTATAAAGCTTCAGAAGTACATCCCTGCTTTTATATTCCAAGCCTCTTGAGATGAATGACAACATTGCATTTGCTTTCTTAATTACGGACTCAACCTGCAAGTTTACCTTTAGAGAATCCTGGACTAGGACTCCCAAGTCCCTTTGCACTTCAGCATTATGAATTGTCACCGTTTAGAAAATAGTCCATGCCTCTATTCTTTTTTCCAAAGTGCAAGACCTCGCACTTGCCCACATTGAATTTCATCAGCCATTTCTTGGACCACTCTCCTAAACTGTCTAAATCCTTCTGCAGCCTCCCCACCTCCTCCATACTACCTGCCCCTCCACCTATCTTTGTATCATCGGCAAACTTAGCCAGAATGCCCCCAGTCCCGTCATCTAGGTCGTTAATATATAAAGAGAACAGCTGTGGCCCCAACACTGAACCCTGCGGGACACCACTCGTCACCGGTTGCCATTCCGAAAAAGAACCTTTTATCCCAACTCTCTGCCTTCTGCCTGACAGCCAATCGTCAATCCATGTTAGTACCTTGCCTCAAATACCATGGGCCCTTATTTTCCTCAGCAGTCTCCCGTGAGGCACCTTATCAAAGGCCTTTTGGAAGTCAAGATAGATAACATCCATTGGCTCTCCTTGGTCTAACCTATTTATTATCTCTTCAAAGAACTCTAACAGGTTTGTCAGGCATGACCTCCCCTTACTAAATCCATGCTGACTTGTCCTAATCCGACCCTGCACTTCCAAGAATTTAGAAATCTCATCCTTAACAATGGATTCTAGAATCTTGCCAACAACCGAGGTTAGGCTAATTGGCCTATAATTTTCCATCTTTTTCCTTGTTCCCTTCTTGAACAGGGGGGTTACAACAGCGATTTTCCAATTCTCTGGGACTTTCCCTGACTCCAGTGACTTTTGAAAGATCATAACTAACGCCTCCACTATTTCTTCAGCTATCTCCTTTAGAACTCTAGGATGTAGCCCATCTGGGCCTGGAGATTTATCAATTTTTAGACCTCTTAGTTTCTCTAGCACTTTCTCCTTTGTGATGGCTACCATATTCAACTCTGTCCCCTGACTCTCCGGAATTGTTGGGATATTACTCATGTCTTCTACTGTGAAGACTGACGCAAAGTACTTATTCAGTTCCTCAGCTATTTCCTTGTCTCCCATCACAAAATTACCAGCATCATTTTGGAGCGGCCCAATGTCAACTTTTGCCTCCCATTTGTTTTTAATGTATTTAAAGAAACTTTTACTGTCATTCCTAATGTTACTGGCTAGCCTACCTTCAAATTTGATCCTCTCTTTCCTTATTTCTCTCTTTGTTATCCTCGGTTTGTTTTTGTAGTCTTCCCAATCTTCTGACTTCCCACTACTCTTTGCCACATTATAGGCTTTCTCTTTTGCTTTGATGCATTCCCTAACTTCCTTTGTCAGCCATGGCTGCCTAGTCCCCCCTCTGATAACTTTTCTTTTCTTTGGGATGAACCTCTGTACTGTGTCCTCAATTACTCCCAGAAACTCCTGCCATTGCTGTTCTACTGTCTTTTCCACTAGGCTCTGCTCCCAGTCGATTTTCGTCAGTTCCTCCCTCATGCCCCTGTAGTTACCTTTATTTAACTGTAACACCTTTACATCTGATTCTACCTTCTTTCTTTCAAATTGGAGATTGAATTCGACCATATTATGATCACTGCCTCCTAAGTGCTCCCTTACTTTAAGATCTTTAATCAAGTCTGGCTCATTACATAACACTAAGTCCAGAATGGCCTGTTCCCTTGTGGGCTCCATCACAAGCTGTTCCAAAAAGCCCTCCTGTAAGCATTCAATGAATTCCCTTTCCTTGGGTCCACTGGCAGCATTATTTACCCAGTCCACCTGCATATTGAAGTCCCCCATGATCACTGTGACCTTGCCTTTCTGACATGCACTTTCTATTTCGTGGTGCATTTTGTGCCCCCGGTCCTGACCACTGTTAGGAGGCCTGTACATAACTCCCATTATGGTTTTTTTGCCTTTGTGGTTCCTCAACTCTACCCACACAGACTCCACATCATCTGACCCTATGTCGTTTAGTGCTATTGATTTAATTTCATTCCTAATTAACAAGACAACCCCGCCCCCTCTGCCCACCTCTCTGTCTTTTCGATAGGTTGTGAATCCCTGGATGTTTAAATGCCAGTCCTGAACCCCCTGCAACCATGTCTCTGTGATGCCTACCACATCATACCTGCCAGTCACAATCTGGGCCACAAGCTCATCTACCTTGTTCCGTACACTGCGCGCATTTAAATATAGCACCTTTAATTCTCTATTGACCGTCCCTTTTTGTTTTCTTAGTGTGGTGGACCTTGGTTTACTGAGCCTTTCCATACACTGTGGCATATTTTGTGGGATGGGGACAATCGTAACCACTCTTGAGTTTTGTCTGTTCGTGTTTTTTTGTATTCCTAAGCAGCTACGCTCCCCGCTGATTACTTCACCTGTTGGTTCCCTGACTTTCCCTTCCCCCCCAATCTTTAGTTTAAAGTCCTATTGACCACCCTATTTACTCTTTTCGCCAGAACACTGGTCCCAGCTCGGTTCAGGTGGAGACCATCCCAACGGTATAGGTCCCCCCTGTCCCAAAACTGATGCCAGTGTCTCATGAAAAGGAATCCCTCATTCCCACACCACTCTTTCAGCCACGTGTTAACTTCCCTTATTCTTGCCTCCCTATGCCAATTTGCACGTGGCTCGGGCAGTAATCCAGAGATTATGACCCTTGAGGGCCTGTGTTTTAATTTGAATCACAGCTCTTTATAATCTCTAAACAGGTCCTCTTTCCTAGACTTGCCTATGTTGTTGGTACCGACATGGACCACAACAACTGGATCCTCCCCCTCCCTCTCCAGTATCCTTTCAAGCCGGTCAGAGATGTCCTGCACCCTAGCACCGGGCAGGCAACATACCATGCGGGACTCTTTATCCTGCTCACAAAGGATACTATCTATCCCCCTGATAATAGAATCCCCTACAACTACAACTTGCCTATTTACTCCCTCCCCTTGAATGGCCTGCTGAACCATGGTGCCTTGGTCAGCTGACTCATCCTTCCTGCAACCCTGTTCGCCATCCACACAGGGAGCAAGTGCCTCATACCTGTTGGACAGAGTCAAGGGCTGAGGCTCCTGAGTTCCTGACTGCTGGTTCCCTTTACCTGCCTGACTTGCAGTCACACCCTGCTGTCCCTGGCCACTGGCAGGATTTAAACTACTTACTCTGACAGGTGTGACTGCCTCCTGAAACACAGTGTCCAGGTAAGTCTCCCCCTCCCGGATGTGCCTCAGTGTTTGAAGCTCAGACTCCAGCTCATCAACTCTGAGCCGGAGCTCTTCGAGCAGCCAACACTTACTGCAGATGTGGTCGCTGCAGCTCGCAATGGGATCTGCCAGCTCCCACATCAAGCAGCTCAAGCACATCACCTGACCAGCCATCACTAAATTAATTAATTACTTTAATTTAAGTTCATGGTGGGGGCAGCTTCAGCCAATCAGACACTAATCTACACTGCACTTTTAACTGAAAAACAGCACAATTAGATTAACCACTTACCTTTCCTGGTTACCTCACTGCACCAAACTACCAAATTCTCACTGTCTGTATCTCTGTCACTCAGGCTGTGTCTCCTTGACCTGCGCAATGCAATAATGCTAATAATAATAATATAATATGGCACTTACCTCACACCAATGGATCTTATTATTAGGTTAGAGGAGGAGGGTGGGTGGGAGACACTACACGTGTAGTGTCTCGGGTTTCCTCTCCACCAGAATTTATTGGTTTGGGGGGGGGGGGGGTGGGGGGGGCCTTCCCAGAAGTCGAACTTCCATTCCCGCCTTATATTTTTTAAAAAACAGAAAAGAACAGAAACGGGACTAGGTAAGTGTTTTTAAAGGAGAAACTTACCTCCCAGAAATCACTTGCGCACCGCTCCCGCCTATGTGACCTTCTCCAGGATAATGGTTTTGGACTTCTATTTCTCCTTTCTGGCTCCGATCTCTGGCAACAACTACAATATTTTGCCAGGCGAAAGGTTGCAGGGGCTGCCGTCTGTCTGGACCTAATTATCCCTTGCTTGGGAGGGCTTCTGCGAATGGGCCTGATTAACTTAGTATCCGAGTCGTTCCTGAGGGTGGCTATGCAGTTGCCCATCCCCCAGCGGTAGTCCATTAATTCAGTTTCACCGGTATGGGCATCTACCTCCATCAGAGTATCCTGTAACTCATGCGCTCCACTTGCCGCTTTTTCTAAGGACAAAGCCAGCTGCAATGCTTGTTTGCAATCCAGCACGGCCTCGGCTAACAGACGTTTCTGTATTGCTAAGTTATTTATTCCACATACCAAACGGTCTCGGAGCATCTCATTTAGCGCCAGGTCAAATTTGCAAGCCTCTGTTAATCACCTTAATCTTGTTAAAAAGTTTGTAACTGACTCCCCAGTGTCTCGGAATGCTGAGTAAAACCGGTACCTTCGCAGGATCAGAGGTGGCTTAGGATCATAGTACTCTTTTACTAAGTCCATCAAGTCCTGGAAGTTTTCGTGTCCGGTGCCTCCAGAAAAGTGAGACTGCGCATGATGGCAAAGGCAGCAGAATGACACGTTGCTTTTCATCCAGAAATATATCATTTGCTCTAAAGAAGTACTTCATCCGCTCTACATATTGGGCCCAGTCTTCCACTGCAGGGTCAAAAAAGTCCAACTTTCTGAATAAAGGCATTTTGCCTGTCAGTGGCTTACCCTCAATATGCGGCAGCTGCTGACGAGCAGGTTCCTTTGGGTCGTTCCGTTTTCCTCGTCGCCACTGTAATAAGTCCACGGAGGCAGAAGTCACGGCACCAGAATTCCTTTTATTTACAAACTCAACAGCTGAACAACCATGACCATTCAGTCTGCTGTCTACACCGGGAGTGGAAAGGATCTGACACTCCCTCTTTTATACTCAGAAAGGTCCTGATTGGGCCACTAATCAGGGAACTCACATTCCAATTGGCCAATCTCAAAGGCCGGACCTAAGTCATTACACAACCCCCATTTGTGTGGGTCTGGAGTCGTATGTAGGCCAGACCAGGTAAGGACGGCAAATTTCCTTCCCGAAAGGACATTAGTGAACCAGATGGGTTTTTCCAACAATCATAGTCATTAGACTTTTTTTTGTTTCACCATCTGCCGTGGCGGGTTTCAAACTTGGGTCCCTAGGTTACTAGTCCAACAATAATACTACTGGGCCAGCACCTCCCGGTAAGTTTGTTCAAGGTTGGCAGCCACTGACGATTACTCTCTGAAGACACTAATATTCCAGGTGCAGTTTATTTGTTTACTGACAAGACCTGCTTGATTGATTTAATTGAATGCATTTGATTAGTTGATTGATTAATTGATTGTATTTGATTTGATTTGATTGATTGATTGATTAACATAGTTTGACTCTGGGCGATCGCCTCTCACAATGAACTGTTAAGGTCAGATATGAGAAGGGAACAATGGCTGAGATTTCCGAGCATGACAGAGGCAATTTCTCTGCTGCTAATTGAACCGGATAGTTTGCAGCCAAGAACGGGCAATCGGAACAAACTACTTGAAAACAGCAAGGAGCATAACTAATGAAAGCTCTCCGCTGTGCGGGGAGATTAACTGAAGTAAAATCACCTTGTAAACTTTTTCGATTAAAAAATCTTTCAAAAAAAATGACATAAAATACCTCAAGCAGACACAAAAAACCATTAATATGAAGCTCGACAAACTCATTGGAATGTGTACAAGAAAATGATGACATCTCACTCGGGGCAAGCTGTGGAAAGCAACAGGTTAACCCTCACAAATCCTTTCTTACTGAATCGGCCACACACGTGATTTACTCAGACATTTAGCAGGCATTTGATAAAGTTCTGTGGCAAATTTGTTAGCTGGGCAGATGAGGGTGGACATTTCCGCCAGCTTAGGAATGGGCTAGGCCTCACAAGACTGAAGGCAAACATCTGACACCGATCCAACCCGATCACTAGACATATATATGACATTTGCATTCATACCTTCATGTATATATGCATGTATTATATATATTCTGTTATGGTCAGGTGAAGAGAAGTTAAATGTCTCCCTCTTTTCCTTCCCTTCATTCGACTGTTCTTTTTTAAGAAACAGGTATAACTTGCAAATTTCATGAGTGTTTAACTGTTTGTGTGCCGTGACCATAAAGGACATGGTCGGACAGGTTTTCGAAAGAAAAATGAATCATTTTTAATTGTACTTAATCCTATCTGAGTGAAATAACGCAAGCACAGTGGTTCGCACTCTTGCTTCACAGCGCCAGGGTCCTGGGTTCGATTCCCGGCTTGGGTCACTCTCGGTGTGGAGTCTGCACGTTCTCCCCGTGTCTGCGTGGGTTTCCCCCGGGTGCTCCGGTTTCCTTCCACAAGTCCCAAAAAACGCGCTGTTAGGTGAATTGGACATTCTGAATTCTCCCTCCGTGTACCCGAACAGGCGCCGGAGTGTGGCGACTCGTGAACTTTCACAGTAACTTCATTGCAGTGTTAATGTAAGCCTACTTGTGACAATAATAAAGATCATTATTATTATTAATTGTTTTGAAAGCCCAGACTTTCGCACACACTCACACAAATAGGTTACAGGTTGGAGAGGATGGCTTAAGCAATTTAAAGTTCAATAAAATTAAAGAGATCCGGCAGATTGGCGACTCGGCTGGCTTCAGACTGAACTCTGCAGTCCTGCAGCTTCTAGTGTTGAGGCGGGTTGAAGATGTAGATGGACCATTTATCTGTTCTGGACACAGCAGTGCTGGGTTAAGTTATTTTTTAAAACCTCTGTTAGTGGCACCTGGATAGTCTAAATTCAGCAGACAGGGTTCAAAACTTGCAAGTTGGATGGAGAGAGGGAGGGAGGGAAGGAACCCATTCAGGATCTTGTTCCTTCAGCATCTCATCTGCTTGCCCTTTCCTGCAGAGAAGGCAGATGCTTAAACACACCAAGGGATGACTTGTCACATGACCTTCTTTCTCCTACTACCCAGCGACCAAAATATGGTCCTGGCTTCCCTATTCCAGTTCTAACTTGATTAGAACACTGCTGGGAATTCTGCTCTCAACCAAGGTACTGTTTTCCAAGTGAATCGCAGAATCACAGAATAATACAGCGCAGAAGAGGCCCTTCGGCCCATCGAGCCTGCACCGGCACAGGAAAAACACCTAACCTATCTACCGAATCCCGTTTGCCAGCATTTGGCCCATAGCCTTGAGAGTTCTTCCATCAAAGTCGCCCTGAATCAACCTCTATTAACATGTCGCCCCCACCCCACTGCCACCTCAACCCCCTGCCGTTTTCATGTCTCTCTACCCCACCACATCCACTCCAACTGTATCCCCACCCCATGTCATCATTTCTCCTCCCCTAACCCCCCGTGGCCATCTCGTCTCCTGACCCATCGCCGCTACATGCCTCCCAACCCTATTGCCACAATGTTGACTCCTCACCCCACCGCCGCCATCTTGTCCCCCACCACCATCTTGTCCCCCCAACCTCTTGCCGCATCTTGAACCCCCACCCCACTGCTGCCATGTTAAAACTCCACCCCACTGCCGCCACCTTGTCCGTCCACCGCCATCTTGTCCCCTCACACACACCCCCGCAGCCATCTTGTCCCCCACCCCACTGCTGCCATCTTGTCCCCCCCACCCCCCGCAGCCATCTTGTCCCCCACCCGCCCCTCAGACACTTTCACCCTCTCAGCGCCGTGGGAGGTCCCAGCCGAGGCGAGCCCGCTCCCCCGCCATTCACTCCCATTCTCAACCATTGACCGCCTCAGAACGCCGCCCAGGGCAACGTCACCGTGATTCTGTCTAATGATTGGTCTCTCCCCGTTGAGCACCCAACTGATTGTCTGGTCGCTTTGCAAATGGGAGCAGGAGATGGCCACAATTCATGTCCATCAAGGCAATAGTTCCTTGCAGGCTGGTTGTCTCAATTTCAATGATTTCGGAATGTAGAAGGTAATGTGCAGCCATCTGTGGCTGTTATTCCAGGTCACTGGAATGTGGCTTTAGTCTTGAAAACAAAATCAATTAGGAATTTCCAGCCAGCAAATTCAAAACCCACCTTTTGATGTAGAGGATAGACTTAATGACCCTGGGGTTTTCTTGACACACGCACCACTAGCTGAGGACCAGTGGCATAACGTCTACTCTCCCTCCATTTTACATTCAGAAGCAAAGAGAGTGTTGCCACTTTTTGCACCGAGTAATTCCTTGACACCCATTTAAAATTGGCCTTTATACAACAAACCTTTGAGGGCACACCTTTGTGTTCCCACACCTTTGAGGGCACAGCATCACAAAGCCAGCCCGCCGCGGTGAGGTGCAATTTACCCAGTTTTCCTCAGGAAGCGAAGGGAAACTCTTGCCTCAATATATTCCTCCATATGGTGTAAAACAATGGTATAAGCGATACACCTGATTAACAATGTAGTGCCTGTTGATGCAAAAGGTCGATTTACTCTGGTAGATCTTGGCACTGGTAGCTCCAGCAGTGTCACAATGGGACATTCTGATGTCACAATGGAGGGTAACACTCTGGAAACAGCACGTTACAAGATCGCCATCCCGGGTGGATCTCAACAGGGGGAAAAAGGAAGGGGGGGGTTCAGTGGAGATGTGCAAGGGTTGTCTTTTACACAGAGGGTGGTGGTGTCTCGAATGCACTGCCAAGTGAGGTGTTGAGGCAGGTGCTTTAGCGACCTTTTTTTATGTAAATATAGTGTGCCCAATTCTTTTTTTCCAATTAAGGGACAATTTATCCTGGCCAATGCCCTAAATTTGTTTCCTTTCTTCTATTTTGTTGGTGGACCTCAAAAGAGTGGCCAATCCACCTACCCTGCACACCTTTGGGTTGTGGGGGTGAGACCCACGCAGACACGGGGAGAATGTGCAAACTCCAGTCGGACAGTGACCGAGGGCCGGGATCGAACCTGGGTCCTCGGCACCGTGAGGCAGCAGTGCTAACCACTGCGCCACCGTGCTGCCCCTATCTCTGGAATTCCTAAACCACCGAAGCACTGCAATGAGGGAGTTGTTCAGTCAGTGTTTGGAACTGAGGTTGTTGTACTAGTCACAGTATATGACACGGAAGTGGAGGGTGTATTTCAAAGGGATCCTACAGCCTACCTTGCCTGAAATATTTTTACATCTGCATGCATCTCAGGCAGATTCTATTGGAAACAATTACATTTTCATGCAAGATTTAAGACGCTTTAAAATGTAATTGTTTGGAAATGCAAAGTTTCTCTTCAGCAGTTAAACATTGAGTTCTTAAAATTATGGCAATTAAATCATTTGTCGATCTTTGATATTTCAGAGCAGTTCATGCATTGAAGAGTCTAACATGAATTTTAAAAGCAGCAAAATGTATGTAAATTTAAATGACTTTTTCACAAGGCTAACTTTTAAAATAATTCTTGATTGTGTTTTTATTGACGTTGGACCACCTGTCGAAGAGATGAACAGATGCATATCATTGGTTAGGAAATTGGTTTGAGTGGCAGGAAACGGAAAGCAGTGATAAAGGACAGGTACTCGAATCAGGTACTTGAATTGGCAGCTTGTCAGTCATCGTCTCCCACGTGAATCTGTGTCGGGACATCAACTATTCACCGCAACGTAGATGATAAGATTAAAAAACATATATCCACGTTTGCTGATGTCAAAAAGATGCGCCGTAGCGTAAATTGGTTTGTAGATGGAAGCATTAAATTACAAGCTAACAACCCGATATTGCTGCAAAGAGAAACATGTTGCTGAAGCTTTTTGCCTTGCACTCATGAGGACAAATGCAAGAATGCCAAATTTCAAACAGTCACAACAATTTATACTACAGAAGAAAAGGGTGCTGATTGGTTGACATTGCCATGGAGAAAGCGAAGAGGGTTGGTTGACATTGCCATGGAGACAGTGAAGGGGGTTGGTTGACATTGCTATGGAGACAGCAAAGGAGATTGGTTGACATTGCCATAGAGACAGCGAAGGGAGTTGGTTGACATTGCCATAGAGACAGCGAAGGGGGGTGGTTGACATTGCCATGGAGACAGCGAAGGGGGTTGGTTGACATTGCTATGGAGACAGCAAAGGAGATTGGTTGACATTGCCATGGAGACAGCAAAGGGGACGACAAGTTTCCCAAACTCATGGGTAATTCAAAAGAGGCGGAAAGCTTGAACATATTCCTTTTGTTTGCAGAGAGCGGACCCTGTGTCTGAATTTATGTTGTATCTAATAAATATAAATGGACCATGTTATCAGCTCAATTAATAAAAGTTAAGTTCGTACCATAGCTCATTTACACGTACTAGAAGCTCATTGGGGCAACCGGTGAAGCTAACTCTTTCATGCTGCAATAGCAACACAAATGGCATGTGCCACTACAGGCAGCTGTTGCCAAGCCATAAAGGCATGCTGCCCGTCTTACAAATGAGTAATGTGATATACAAATTTAAGTGCCAGTGTGATGCTAGGTATGTAGGCCGCACATCTGAAAGACTGGTGGGTCATATCCAACAGCATGGCCCTTCCATTGTTCACAATGGGCAAGGTGCAGACCATACCCAACCAGCCCATGCCTGTAAAACTCAATACAGTGTCCAACATTAGGTGTGATTCCACAATGAGACAACATTTGCTAAATAATTCTCAGTGTGCTAAAAATTACACTGGCAACCGATTTAAGGTTGTCAGCGGGGCTCACAGTGTGGTTCATTTGCGTGTTTTAGAAGCTACATATGTTCGTACATGGGGACATGTGTTTTTTGCAGACAGAAAGAACATGTACGCACATCATGCTTGTTTCAATTAAACATAATAAGCAATAGACATTGACTGGTTCATTCCTCAGAACAATGCCTTAATCAAACAGAGTCAAGCTGCTTGGTGCTTGGCAGCTAACTGTCAGTCACCATTAACCAGTACAGTCTCCATGCAGAACCTCCACCAATCAGAGTTCACTTGATAACCAATCAGCATTTTCTTCTCATACAGCATAAAGTTGTTGTTTCCCCTAACATTGGTATTCTTGCGATTGTCCTGAGGAGTTCAAGATAAAAAGCTTCAACAAAGTATCTTTTTTAAGCAATACTTAAGAAGCTAATTGCTCAGATTTGGTTGTAGCAACTTGCGCAAATGATAAAATTGGCCAAATGGTTGAGCGAGTTACTGCAACCAATTCTGCGCAGGTTTTCCACATTGATAGTGAAGGATTCCTTCACCGTTACAAAGACGATACAAGACTTGCATATCGATAGCCGGGTCCATGTGCTTGTTCATCATTGCTAGCCTGTTCACTAATGTACCAGTCAAGGAAGCTATAGACATTTTCACCACATCACTGTATCATGGTGATCTGGAGGCATGGCTGTTGTCAGAATCTGTGTTCACTGAGGTTATGAACTCAGCAATTCGCACGGTGAGTTCAGTTTTGACAGGACCTGTACGTCCGATAGGCCCAGCTCTCACAAACATCTTTATCGGTTTCCTTGAGAAACATATCTTCGATGGAATGACCCCTAACTTCTCACTCCTTGCTTATTTCTGATCTGCAGATGATACTTGTGTTATGTTTGAAACTGCAGCTGCATGTAGGAATTAGCTTACACAGCTTAATAGGCTCCAAACTATGGTGAAATTCTCCTTTGAACTGGAGTGGTCCAATCAACTCCCTTTACTTGATGTGCTAGTTGAGAAATCTAATGATTGGTTCTCTACTTTGGTGTACCGCAAGCCCAATGATCAATAGAGGCAGTGGGATTCCCACAGTTCCACATTCTCTTACATTGACCTTATCGGCAAACTCGTAAATCGGGCTGACCATGCATGCTTGATGCCTGTCTAGGGCATATCAAAGCTATCTTGGGGATAATGGCTACCCTGATCAGATCATCACATCCTGCATATCAGGCAAACTCAAGAATGGGCCTAAGGCCATCACATTCGGTCTTGAAACGTGTCCAGTCTACCTGAGATTACCCTGGAAGGGTAACGCGTCTCTAACATTGGAACAATAGGTGAAGCTTGCTGTTTCACTCTGTCACTACGCAGTACCAACACGAATGGTATTATCCATGAACGGGATGCTGTTCTCAAGTCAAAAAGACGTTTTCCCCACCACACAAATGAGTAATGTGGTATATGAATTTCAGTGCCTGTGTGATGTCAGGTATGTAGGCCGTATGTCCCAATGACTGAAGGATTGTAGCAAACAGCACATCCCTTCGGTTGTTTCCAACAGGCCAACGAGCCCGTGTTTGCAAAACCTGAAACATAAGTGTCCAACATTATAATAATAATCTTTATTGTCACAAGTAGGCTTACATTAACACTGCAATGAAGTTACTGTGAAAATCCCCCAGGCACCACATTCCGGCGCCTGTTCAGGTCCACAGAGGGAGAATTTAGAATGTCCAATTCACCTAACAGCGCATCTTTCGGGACTTGTGGGAGGAAACCGGAGCACCCGGAGGCAATCCACGCAGACATGGGGAGAACGTGCAGATTACTCACAGCCAAGCGAGAATCGAACCTGGGACCCTGGAGCTGTGAAGCAACTGTGCTAACCACTGTGCTACCGTGCTGCCCCAGATGTGATTCCGTAATTGGGCAATACTTCTTGAACAATCCTGATTGTGCTAAGAATTACACTGAAAACCAATTTCATATTAGTACCAGTATGGCTCATTTGTGCTTGCAAGAGGCTACTTTTTTTCGCACACAAGGGCCGTCCTTTGCAAACAGAACCAACATGTCCATGCACTGTGCCTTTTTAAACAAAACAAAAACAGCCATTCTCTGGTCCATTCCTCACGGCAATGCCTTGACCAATCACAGTTGATCTGCCTGGTTTGAATTTAAACAAAAGCTTGGCGATTAACTGTACCCTGGTGCATTCTCCAAGCAGCTTATCAAGGCTCCTTCCACAGCGCCTTCTAAAGACGTGGGGTGGGATTCTCCGTTGGCTGACGCTGAAATTGCGAAACGTGATTGGGCGGAGAATAGGTTCCGATGCCAAAATCACGGTGGGCATCAATTTGACGCCAACTCGCAATTCTCCATGACCTAGATAGCGGCATCAATGCAGTCCGGAACACACATACAGTAAACACTGTTTGCATGTCAGTTGCTTGCCTGACCCGGTATTCTCCGGGGCCTCTGCGAGTCTCCGCCTCCGATAGGCCGAGTTCCCATTGGCGCGGTTCACTTGTGCTTTTAAAAATCGTGAAACCGGCACTGTGGCTGCTGTTAAGGTGGTATCAGGCCAGTTCAGGCTTGGAGGGCCGAAGGGCCTGTTCCTGTGCTGTATTTCTTTGTTCTTGGTTCTTTGAGGGAGAGAAAGGGGGTACGGAAACTGTCCAACATTGCCATAGTTTGCTGACAGTTGTGCTAGAGCAGGGGGGAGTAGTGGGGGTGGCCAGGAGGTGGGCTGTGGGGTCGGGGTGGACGGGCATGGAACACCATTGCCGCAGCCGGCAAGGCAGCCATGCAGCTGACTGCCCGCTGTGAACCTCGGGCCACGGTCGTATAGGTGCCCCCCCCCCCCCCCCCCAGGCCACCGCCCTGCGTACCTTTTGGCCCCATCCGACCCATCAGCTGTATGGGTGTGCTTCAACACAACCAGTGCCATCCTGTTGGCTGGGATGAGTGTGTGTGGGGAGTGTAATGTGTATGTGCGGCTGCAGCTTGTCAGCCTCCCGAGTGTCAATCACGGACCCGGCGAATCCCGCACGGTTTTTCATTGGAATCGATTGTGTTCCACGTGGCACCGTTGCCAGCCCCTCCACAGTCGCTGAATCGATCCAGGTTCTGCGCCAGTGAAAGCCCACGAATTCTGCCCCAATGTCAACACTTAGTCTCCGAAATGGAGGATACCACCCATGGCCTCTACTAGCTGGAAAAATGAGGGCAGCAGATGCTTAGGGACATCACCATCAGTAAGTTATCTCCCAGCCCCACACCATCCTGACTTGGAAACATATCACCATACGTTCACTGTCGCTGGGACATAGAGCTGCCTCCCTAAAAGCACCGTGGGTGGTCCCACATCACATGGATAGCAACCGTTCAAGAAGGCACCTTCTGAAAGACAATTGGGGATGGGAAACAAATGCAGGCCTAGCCAGCGAGGCCCACATCCCATAAACAAACAGAACATAGAACATAGAAAATACAGCACAGAACAGGCCCTTCGGCCCACGATGTTGTGCCAAACCTTTGTCCTAGATTAATCATAGATTATCATTGAATTTACAGTGCAGAAGGAGACCATTCGGCCCTTTGAGTCTGATCCGGCTCTTGGAAAGAGCACCCTACCCAAACTCAACACCTCCACCCAACACCAAGGGCAATTTTGGACATCAAGGGCAATTTATCATTGGCCAATCCACCTAACCTGCACATCTTTGGACTGTGGGAGGAAACCGGAACACCCGGAGGAAACCCACGCAGACACAGGGAGGACGTGCAGACTCCGCACAGACAGTGACCCAAGCCGAAATCGAACCTGGGACCCTGGAGCTGTGAAGCAATTGTGCTATCCACAATGCTACCATGCTGCCCTTGAGAACAAATAAATCTACACTATATCATTTTACCGTAATCCATGTACCTATCCAATAGCTGCTTGAAGGTCCCTAATGTTTCCGACTCAACTACTTCCACAGGCAGTGCATTCCATGCCCCCACTACTCTCTGGGTAAAGAACCTACCTCTGATATCCCTCCTATATCTTCCACCTTTCACCTTACACTTATGTCCCCTTGTAATGGGTTTGTTCCACCCGGGGAAAAAGTCTCTGACTGTCTACTCTATCTATTCCCCTGATCATCTTATAAACCTCTATCAAGTCGCCCCTCATCCTTCTCCGTTCTAATGAGAAAAGGCCTAGCACCCTCAACCTTTCCTCGTAAGACCTACTCTCCATTCCAGGCAACATCCTGGTAAATCTTCTTTGCACCTTTTCCAAAGCTTCCACATCCTTCCTAAAATGAGGCGGTCAGAACTTGTACAGTACTCCAAATGTGGCCTTACCAAAGTTTTGTACAGCTGCATCATCACCTCACGGCTCTTAAATTCAATCCCTCTGTTAATGAACGCGAGCACACCATAGGCCTTCTTCACAGCTCTATCCAGCTCTAATAAAAAATAAAACAACATTCAAGAAGAACCAGAGGTGACATGAGGAAACAGTTGGAACAATCTGGGATGGACTGGTTGATGGAATAGTGGCAGCAGATTTAATCGTATTTTCAAAAGTCAATTGGACAAATACTTGAAGGAACCAAGTTGGCGCAGAGATGGAAGGAGTGGATCTAATTAGATAGCTCTGCCAAAATAACTGCCACAGCTACGATGGGCCGAATGTCCTCCTTGGGTTCGCTGTCATTCTATGATTCCAAGTCAGGGAGTGTTTCTAAAGAAAGGAAAAATGTTGCCAATTCAGATGTAGACACTGCATCAGAAATGCCCACAATCCGAATCATTATCTTTTAGTCCCAATAACTGGTTTTGTGCTGAGCCCAGATTGTGTTATTTTGTTTTCATTTCTAGCAGTGAAATTTGGCAGGTCTGTAATTTATCAAAGGCTCTCCTTTTTGCAAAAGTACAAGAGAAGAACTAGTTGCAGCTGACGAGCTCCAGTCCTCTCCGCCACAGCAGGTGCTTATTAACACGGTCCACTTGTCAATCAACCCTCATGACTGCGGCGATTTTAGCGAGGAGGAGATTTTGGAGTATTTCATGCAGCCGGTCATCATTCTGCCGTGATTAAGATCTGACAGCCATCTGGATCAAACCGCTGACGCACAATAAACAAATGACTCTTTAGGGGGAAGGCAACATAAACAATGGGGATAACTTATTCCTTACTCGACTTACGGGATAATCCTCCCAACTGGGACCTGGGCCTTTTGGAAACTCACACCGAGTGATTGGAAAATCAGGAGTTGTGCCTCTCCTTCCCCAATATGCAGTGTCAGCAGAGTAGGCTGCATAAGGGAATGCAAGGAAAGAAAAATGTTCTTTTATCGATGATCGCCATCCTACTCTACCGAGCTATCCCCAGCCCAACTGTAACTGTATGACTCTAAGATTGCATTAAATACAAAATCAAAATTGGTCCACGCTTCTGACCTTATGCGAGAGGGAAGGTCATTTGATGAGGCAACTGAAAATGGTTGGGCCTAGGACACTAACCTGAGGAACTCCTGCAGCAATGCCCCAGGACATAGCCTCCAACAAGCACAGCCACCTTTCCCCCTGTCAGGGAAGGCTCCACCCTTGGATTAAATTCCAAACACCCACCTCTCAGTTCTCCGATAACCAATTTTACGCGGGTTCTTTAGTGCCCGCAGGGCATGATCAAGGTGACGCCCCAGACCGATCTCCCTCATGACAGCCAAGTGGCTGATCAATAACTACCTATCCCTCAACTGCAACTATCATCAGGCCCATCCTAGCTCCCTGACCCATACAACCTCATCCTTCCCCCCGACCAGGCCTTCCTTTTTTCTGGCTTCACAATGTGGCTGAGACCTTCAAACTTGCCAGCTTTATGGGCAACTAGAAGGGGACCCGGCTCCACTTTCTCTGGCGCTGTTGCCCGGCAATGAATGTTCCCAGGAGCTGGTGAGCTGTACATTTCTCGGCAGGCCCGGGTTGGAAGCCTGAGTGAGGAATGTGCGGCTCCCAGCTAAGGTAAGTAAAAAGGAGGGAAATGGTAATCCGACCTATTGCCACTCCACAGATGTTCTGATCCAATCTTCCCCCATGTAGTGGTGCACAGGGCAGATTTTCATATGTTCCCATAGCAAAATTGTTCCTGGAGCAGATATTGCTAGCCTATCGCCAGAAGCTTATAGCTTATGGTGCACCACACTGTAGTAAGTGGGATGGGTCGAGGCGAGGGGGGGGGGGGGGGGGGGGGATGGGTCAGGGAGGTGGGATGGTTCGGAGAGCCAGGATGGGTAAGGTAGTAGTCGCGGGTTGAGGGGTATTTGGGCGGGTGAGAGGGTAGTCAGTGCGGTAGAGGGCTAGTCAGGGGATCGGTTGGGTGGCCGGGGTGCGGGGGAGGTGAACGGTGTTAGGTTGGGTATTCAGTGGTGGTGTGCGGAATAAGTCAGGGTTTGGGGAAGGTACTTGGTAGGTTGTCGGGGCGGTGGGAAAGTATTCAGGGGGTCGAGAGGGTAGTCGGGGATGGAAGGGAATGTAGTTGACAGGTGGGGCCTAGTCAGGAGTAGTCGGGGGGGGTGGGGGATGGGATGGGGGATCCAGTGAGGGCTGAGGGGGTCCAGTACCATAGTTAGCCAGGAGTTGGAAGTGATGTTAACCCTTCTAACATTTCCTTGGTAACCATTCTGCTAAGAGCATCAGAATCATCCAAATTCTCCAGTTTAAGTCGAAGCATGGGATGGTTCCTGGTGCGGGACAATGCCCATTGGAAGTTTGAACTTCCCAGGCAGTTCTCGTGCAGTCCTTGCCAGAGGACATCCGATGGGGTTCACCCAGAGGATCCTCCAGATCAGACGTTCTGGGTCATCGATCCCCAAACTCCACGTGGCCGTTGAAACAAAAAGCAAGCAAGAGGTTGGAGGAATCATTCTCACTGTCGGGAACCATCCTCCTTAACTTCTGGTTCCTGGTTGGTCTGGAGTCTGGATACCTACCGACCCGTTATCCGAGGGAGATGGTGGTCGGCTCTGGGGGAAACAGAGGGAGGAAAAGGAGAGTAATAGCCTAACAAAACGAAATCTGGCTCAGGACAGCAAGAGGAACACTGGCAGGTGCTCCTCGGTGCTGCTTGTGGATCCATTGTCACTCTGAATTCCAATCACCCAATATGTGCTCTATTTGTCTAATTTAAACGCTCGCCAAAGACTTTGCAGGTACATTAATTATTCATCCGTTTAGCCGATTGAGTAACAACAATACATTTTACTTCAAGAAATTTGCATAATTATTCATTACTCCTTTCCTCTCTGGCCTATCACTGTTCACCTCATTACAATGCGGTTTAAAGAATCCGGCCACAGCTCCTGGAGAATGCAGCCGGTGAACACATTCCTTCAGGAATACTTCCTCCAGCTCTCTGACAAACCTGGAAAAATAACAGCCTTTGTGCTGTACTTTAACATATTCTATTTTAAATAATAAACTCCCTCAGATATTCGCACTGTAGATAATAAATAACAGCTCTAGTCAATTGCAGCAAAAGTGAGGTGGGATCTCCTCTCACTTAAAAGTGTGCAACAAGTAACAGGCCTTCGATTAGCATAGCAACCCGATTCTTCTGTGAGGCGGTGTGAAGAAAATGTTATTATTTTAGAACCTTGTGGGGTTTATTGTGTTTTTCTGTGAGGCGGGCTTGTGTACGTGCGTGTGACTGATTTAATTACACTGAAGACAGTTGGGCTAGAACATCAAAGGGTCTAGGTGTGAGAGACAGGCATTTGAAGTGAATAGGGTCAGGTTGGGCATTCTCCAGATAAATAAGGCATGGGTGGAAATTTGCATTAGGAGATAAGAAGATCTGCTGTGTTTAGTTGTTAAATTTCAAAGGATAGGGAAAAGGGGTTTACAGCTGGGTAAAGGTCATAAAAAGATAAGACAAAGTTATTCCATTTTATATTACCCAAAGGTGGTAGCAATAAGGAGAACATAAAAGATTTTCATGTCCTGGGAAAGAAACATTTCAAAGAAAGATAAGGGCAATGGGGAAACATGAAAGCAAAAAAAACTTATTTTGTGAGCTGCCCTCAGGTGGCCATGTAGGACCTACTGGAGTGTGCTTTGATGTGGGAGAGAGCTGTGAAAAGAAACAAAGAGAAGCGGTTTTGAGCCAAGCCAGAAATTGTCTGTTTTTTCAGGAACAGGGTTTTGTTTTAATGTTCTGGGAATTTTCCACAGCAGAATGGGAGTGAGAGAGCCCTGGGATGTCTCATCCTTTCAGCAACTTGGGGTGCAATATTACTGGAATTTTTATGGATTAAGTATTTCTATGGATTTTTATGGAATTTTTATGGATTAAGTATCTATAAGGATTGTTGCATAAAGGGATGTTTATTTGTGAGTCTAGCCAATTAGGGATCTTTGAGGGGAATGTTCTGTAATTTTAATTTTAACTGTATAAATGTAATCTTTTGTGATTAAGTTTTTTTTGGTGAATAGATTTTGTGAAGGCTGGCCAAGTTTCTCTTTGGGGTTTGGTTTACATGGCAATTATCACCTACTGGGTCATAACAGTGGCATTCACCGTTCCATTTCGCCCTTAACTGCGCCAGGTTGGAGGGGTCAGGACTTGTGGCCAGGAATTCAAATCCTAGTTTCTCCATAGATATGAATAGTACCTGAAAAGGAACTGCTTTCAAGCAGACTGGATCATTATGGGAAGGCCTGTCACATCCCCTTTCTGCGGCAATAGCTGGCATATTCTGGTAAATAAAGAATTTGAATGTCCTTAAGCTTCTGTGAAAAGCTACGGAGAGAAGGCAAGTGGGTAAAGTGGTGGGGTGGGTAAGGTAAGGGGGTAGAGTGGGTAAGGGGGTAGGTTCGAAGCTGGGTAGGATGGTGAGGCAAATGGGCAAAGGTGGGTGGGTAAGGATGTCTCTCGATCTGGTTTAGTGGTTGTCGCTTCAAATCAAGTCAGTGTGTAAGCAGTTTAAAAAAACAGCTGCAAGTTCACATATTATTTCAATGCCATTAGATTAGATTCATTGAAATTTAACACTGCTGAATAATGAGCGACGGTATAATCAAAACCCAGGAAATCTTCTGGGGTATTAAGGATTAAAAATCTCGGAGAAGAGATAAACTACTTTGGAACTTCAGAATTTTGCAACTGCAGCACCTGTAAAGTCTGTTTTTGCTGATCCCTTAGAGTTAGAATGTTGGGCTAGCACAGAACAGAGAGAGGCTGTTCGGTCCATTGCATCTGTGCTGATCCTTTCAACAAACCATCCAGTTAGTCCCTCCAATCTACACCCACATCCCTTCATTTTTTTCTCTTTCAAATATTTATCCAATTCTCTTTGTGACGTCTGCTATTAGAACTGTCTCCACCACTATAGTGCATTCCCAATTCTAACCACTGGTTGCATCAAAAAGTTTTTTGCTAAATGTTACTTTTATTTTAACTCATCTGTGTCTTCTAGTTATCTATGATGTGGAGATGCCGGCGTTGGACTGGGGGTGAGCACAGTAAGAAGTCTTAAAACACCAGGTTAAAGTCCAACAGGTTTGTTTTGAATCACCAGCTTTCGGAGCACTGCTCCTTCCTCAGGTGAATGAGTGATTGTACAGAAATCTTTGAAGGTGGCAGAACAGGTTAACAGAGCAGTTAGCAAAGAATCCTCATTCACCTGAGGAAGGAGCAGTGCTCCGAAAGCTAGTGATTTGAAACAAACCTGTTGGACTTTAACTTGATGTTGTAAGACTTCTTACTGTTCTAGTCAGCCACTGGGAATCGTTTTCCCTTATTTACTCTTTTCTAATATCTTCAGGAGTCCTGAGAAAGTTACACAAAGAAGGACTAGTTAGGCAAACAAAGGGAAAGGCTACAAAAGTAAGTAACATCCGGGACTACCGATCTCATCGGTCCCAATTCGGGCCAGCTTTTAAGTACAAGATTCACGAGCCCCAGCTGCTAGGCCTCCGCCCCTCAGCGAGGGAGCTCATATTCCACCATCCCCACGGGGAGATCAATTGTGTCGTCCCCATGGGTCTCATGAGGATTATTACATGAACCCTTCATGACTTTAAAGCTGCTCTCAGAGCCTTAACTTCTCCATTCTCCCAAGTGACTGTAATTCCTAAACCCTGGAATCCTTTTGACAACACTCCTCTGCATCCTAAGTCTTCATATGTTATTTAAAGAGCTGTGCCCAGAATTAGGCTGAACTAGTGTCCTATAGTGTACCCGAACAGGCGCTGGAATGTGGCGACTAGGGGCTTTTCACAGTAACTTCATTGCAGTGTTAATGTGTGCCTACTTGTGACAATGAAGATTATTATTATATCGGTTTAGCATAACTTCCTGGATTCTATGCTCTCTGCCTCTATCTGTAAAGCTCAGGATTCTTGGCTAACTGCTCTGTTAACCTGTCCTGCAACCTTCAAAGATTTCTGTACAACCACCCTCAGGTCTCTCGGTTCTTCCAGCTCTTTTGTATCATTGTATCGTCGCTCCTAGTTTTCCGACAACCTCACACTTTTCTGCATTAAATTTCATCTGCTATGGAACGACTTATTTCACAAGCGTGTCGATCTCTCCTTTGCACTTTGTTACTAACTTTCCCACTGTTTATTAAACCTCCAAGATTTGTGTCGTCCACAAGTCAAAATTGTGTCCTGAGCCCCTAAATCCAGCTCGTCAAAAGCAGCGGTTACCGCGATGCAACATTTTTAAGGAAATCCTCCAGCCAGTCAGAAAAACAGTCCTTTGCAACAATTCCCTCTTTTCTACATCCCTCGGTCAATTTTCTATCCTCGCTGCTGTGCTTGGTTTCCCCAGAAAGGATTGGGTGGAATATTTTCTGCTATTAATATATAACTAGGTGTTCATCTTCTGCAAAGTAAACTTTGTTTGATATTTTAACTTGCAATGAAGCTTGATCTGATAAATGGAAGATGGCCATTAATAAATTCAATAGTGAATTCAGAATAAACATCATTACCCTGAGGGCAGTTAGAATGCCTAGGCCGTTACCACAGGAAGTAATTGACGTGAAGAGCATTGACGCATTAAAAATGGGGGAGACAGGAATCGGCTGTGGGGACATAATTAAGTGAAGAAGAGTAAGGGGCGACTCAAGTCAAGTGTAAACACCACTTCATAGCTAAATGTTTCCGCACTGTAATACTATGTAGGATCTATCACTCGGGCAGCACGGTAGCACAGTGGTTAGCACTGTTGCTTCACAGCTCCAGGGTCCCAGGTTCAATTCCCGGCTTGGGTCACTGTCTGCATGGAGTTTGCACGTTCTCCCCGTGTCTGCGTGGGTTTCCTCCGGGTGCTCCGGTTTCCTCCCACAAGTCCCGAAAGACGGGCTGTTAGGTGAATTGGATATTCTAAATTCTCCCTCCGTGTTCCTGAACAGGCGCCGGAATGTGGCGACTAGGGGCTTTTCACAGTAACTTCATTGCAGTGTTAATGTAAGCCGACTTGTGACAATATTGTTACATTACTTCCGACGACCAAAGGTGAGATGTTGATGATGAAGGCTTTGGATGAGAACAGCTTATAACAGCAATTTGAGGTTTGTTATTAATTTCCTAGGTATTATTCTGAGGACAACCTACAGCAGATACTTCGAAGCACTGGAGAAGTACCACCAGCGGTGCCTTTATGAGATCCTCCAAATCCGGTGGTCCAGGTGGTCCAAAAGCAGTACATTCTCCCAAGCCAACCTGCCCAGCCTGAAGCTCGAATCACCCGAAACAAGTTCCCTTGGCGGGACATATTATTCGTATGGCTGGCACCAGACTCCCGAAGCAACTGCTCTGCTGGGAACTCAGTCATGACAAGAAATTCTCCGGAGGACAGCGGAAACGCTTTAGGGACGTCCTCAAAATGTCCCTGAAGCGGTCAAAAATCTCCAGCGACTAACAGTAGCCCCTAGTTTGTGACCGACCATATTTGGAGAAACACCAACCGCGTCCCCCTGTTGTAAGGCTGTTCGGTGTCTCACCAAGCGGGTTGAACATTAACAATTTATTGAAACCCATAACTAGTTAGATCTCCAAGGTACAATTCTACATGTGTGCCGTCTACTTTGCGGGCTCCTTTCAGACTCTGCCACACCATGTGGCTGCCTACGTCACAACGTGGGCGATTCTGTTTTACCCAGTCCCACATTAACCCTTGCTCTGCCGGACACCCTTACACTACCCCGACCAAACCCGCCATAGAGGAGGCCATTACATTTCACCCCACATTTCAGCTCGATAATCTTTCTTCAGCACTGGAAAAAGTTGGAGGCAACCAGGTCAGGGAAAAGGAGGGGGAGGGAAGCGCAGAAGTGAAAGACAGTAATAGGTTAGAATTCTGCAGTGGTAATGGGAGTGAATTGAATGTCAGTGTTCATTGTCATTACTCCACTGAAACAGACAGCAATGCGTGGAGTTACCAAAAGTGCAGAATTACAGAGAAATCCAGAAGTTGTTGCCAGTAACTCTAAATCCATCTCCACACTGCAATTAATGAATTAAATTGAATTGACCTCCCACTCATGTACTGGTAGACTCACTGTAAAATCTCTTGAAAACATTACACCTTGTAACTAGGTTTTTAATGATGTATTAACTTCCTAACTACTGCAAAACAATCATACTGGATCTGTGAAGTTAACTATGTAATCGTGGAATGCCAAATATTTGCCATGACAAACAATATCCAATTTTTTAAATAAATATCTATTTTTTTAAGTTTGTTTATCCTTTTTAGCTTCTATCTGAATCCAATCATAAGCTTTTATTTTGCTGCCTGAAAATTGAAACTAATAGTGAATGATATTACTTTTAATTTCTCGGTTTGCTGTCTGTGAGGATACTTAAGTGTGATTGGTTGTTTATCAGTTCGCCAGTATCTCTGTTTCTGCATGCCAAGACATCCCCTTGACTTGGCACCTGATCTGAACTGTTGTCAGGGGAGGGGGAGAACAATGCAATAATGAATGCTAGATCGTTGTGGGTAGCTTTTTGCAAGGGCAGCAGCGTTGCTTCATTGCTGACCACTAAATCCAGCCCACGGTTGAAGCTAGAAGGCTGTAAATATCACATCGAAAAGATGCATTGTTGGTTCTCAAGCTAACATTGAGATTCATTAGAACAGTGTAGTAGGCCGAGGGGAGAGAGAGGTCAGAGTGGGAGCGCAGCAAAGCACTGCAGTGTCAAGCAACTAGAAAAAGGGGGTCACACTTTTGCTGGCTAAATGTTGCAGCTCAGCAGAGCGTTGTCCAAATTTTCACTTGTTCTCCCCAGCGTAGACGATGTCCCATCAAATTGAATGCTTTAATAGCTTAATGATTTGAAATTAACAGTTTAGTCCCTCCACTGAAACAGATAAAAGAATTGGTATTACAAGCTAATCATTGAACGGTGTAATTTCAATTCACTTTTTAGTGGAGAGGGTTGGGTACCTTGTGAAGGGCAGATTTTAAATGAATGAGAGTCCTATGTAGGCAGAAATCCCTGTGAGGTTGAAAACCCTGAAATAATTACTGTCTGCTAAACTACTACTCACAGCTAATTTACACTTTAAAAAGCAATTCAAGCAGTTTCTCCAACTGAGGGAGCAGTCGACTAGAAACTATTATACATGGTTAATTGTGCTTTATTATAACTCTGCTACATCACTGCTTTAATGTCGTATATACGGACGGAATTAGCAGTGAATAGTTAACCACTTGCGGGGCATTGCACTGTGCACCAGCAATAATTTACATTGCATTGCACAGGTCGATGTGGAGAAGATGCTGCCTTACAGGAAAGTGTAAAACTGGGGCTCATGAATATGAGATGGTCCAGATAAATTCACGAAGTAATTCAGGAGAAGCTTCTTTAGCCAGCGAGCAGTTAGAATATGGAACATGCAATCACATGGAGCAGTTAAGGTGAAAAAAATGATGATTTATGGGCAACTGGGGAAATAAATGAGGGGAAAAATGATTGGAAGGTAGATTAAGAAGGATGATAGAAAGCTCCTGTGGGTTCATATGAATGCAAGTATAGGCCAGTTAGGCCAACTGACCTGGTTCTGTGCTGAACATTGTCTCTTAGACTAAACTGAGTGCGCTTTCCCTGCATTTTCTGCTTCTATTGCAGATTTCCAGCATCTGCAGTATTTGACCTTTTGTTGTATTGACTTATGGGGGTTTCTGACCCTTTAGCGTTTCCCTGAAGTCTCTAGGACATAAAGATTGAGCTAGACACTGCAGCCATGCAGCTGCGCATGCCGCTGTCTGCCCACTGTGAAACTAGGGTCACGGGCCATATGGGTGTCTGCCCAGATCACCCCCTTAAGTGCCCTCTGGCCCCAGCCGACCCAGCAACTGTATGGGCCCGTTCCAGCATCACCAGTGCCATCCTGTTGGCTGGGATGAGTGTAGTGTGGGGATTGCAATGTGTATGTGCGGCTGCAGCTTGTCAACCTCCCGAGTGTCAATCACGGACCCGGCGAATCCCGCACCGTTTTTCATTGGAATCGATTGTGTTCCAGACGGCACTGGTGCCAGCCCTTCCACGGTTGCTGAATCGATCCAGGTTCGGCGCCAGTTTTGCTGTCATTAAAGTCCTCGAATTCTGCCCCAGAATTCAACACTTAGTCTCAAAAACAGAGAATCCAGCCCTATGTTCTGTCACCAGAGCTGAATTGTACCTGATTAACACTCATACTGGGAGTGCAAATCAGTAAATGATTCCCAATCTTTAGCCATGTAAAATTTTGCATGCCGAGGATTGCAAGGCATTCCTGAGGGAATCCTGCTTTCAGGCCGTCATTTTGAGTGGGTGACCTGATAGCAAGGTCCCATGGCTGCTCCCCCCTGCAACACAATTGACCCCCCCCCCTCCACCTGCAGTGCAATTCAGTCTCTGCCCCCTGAATTTTATGGGTCACCTCCTACCCTCCCTGCTCCCCTTTCTGTCAGTTTCACTGCTGACTACTTCAAAGTCACTCAAGCATGAAGGGAGATGAATGGAAAGCACTTAACTCTGTTTGATGTGGTACTGTCAATCAACATTTGATGTTTATAAACATTGTGGTAAGTTTCACAGCTGACCACTTCAAAGTCACTCAACCATAGAGGAAGATGAATGGAACAATGCTGACAGCTGGGTGTGTGGAAGCTGTCAATCAAAGCCTAGTAAAATCAATATCAAAGAGAAATGAATGAATGGCTTGCAGATCAAAGATCTGAGGGGGTTTAAATCCAGCTGACTGGTTTTTGCTTTCCAGGAATTGACAGGTGCTGTTTCCTGTGCCTGAGCCAGTGGGGGTATTGCTCAGGTGAGTTTTAGAGCAGTGATTTATTTTTCACCAATATCTGTCTGGATTGCTCTCGAGCTTACTGACAGGGGCCTCTTCTAAGGGACTTCCAGACGAGTCTCCATCTGGGGGTTTCCTGTCAGGGGGTTTTCTTCAGGGGGGCTTCCAGACAGGGGTCTGTCTACTGGGGAGTCTCTTTAATTCAGGGCTCTCTGTGTTGAGCCTCTGTATTTAGGGTGTTTCTGGGAGGTCTCTTTCTTTAGGGGGTGTCTGGTGGGGGCAGTGGGGGGGCTTTGGTGGGGTGGCGTGGGAAGATCTTGCATTGTGGGGGGGGGGGTGGCCCTCCGAAGAACTTTGGAGGCAACTCCCTTCAAGAATAACCTCCCTGGCACACCGTGAGGTCTACCCTGTCAGTACATGCTTGTCAGGACCTGCACCAATTCTCACTCACATGATTCCCGGCTGAGAGGACTGGGGAATTATGAGAGCCCGGAGAATATGGTGTCCAGCCCGTTAATAGGGTGCAAATGAGGGAGAGGTGGTAGCATAGGGGTATTGTCACTGGACTAATAATCCAGCGACTCAGGTTAATGAACTGGGGACCCAGGTTCAAGTCCCATGGTGGAATTTGAACTCAATTTTTAAAAATATGTCAAATTAAAAGTCTAACGTTGGCCATGAAACCATTGTCAATTGTCATTAAAATCCATCTGCTTCACTAATGTCCTTTAGGGAAGGAGATCTGCCGTCCTTACCCGGTCTGGCCTACATGTGACTCCAGACCCACAGCAATGTGGTTGACTCTTAAGTGCTCTCTGCAATGGCCGAGCAAACCCCCCAGTTGTATTCAATCATTGTGAAAACAGAAAGAAGGAAAGAAACCGGACGGACCACCCGGCATCGACCCAGACACCGGAAACGACAATGGAAACCCAGCCCTGTCAACTCTGCAAAATCCTCCTGACTAACATCTGGGGCTTGTCCCAAAGTTGGGAGAGCTGACTCACAGACTCGTCAAGCAACAGCCTGACATAGACATACTCACAGAATCATACCTTAGAGATAACATCCCAGACACCACTATCACCATTCCTGGGTATGTCCTGTCTCACTATCTACAGTCGGGAGAGTGCTGCCCTGGGAGTCCTCAACATCAACTCTGGACCCCATGAAGTGTCATGGCTTTCAGTTCAAACTTGGGCAGAGGAACCTCTTGCCGATTACAGCACGGTAGCATTGTGGATAGCACAATTGCTTCACAGCTCCAGGGTCCCAGGTTCGATTCCGGCTTGGGTCACTGTCTGTGCGGAGTCTGCACATCCTCCCCGTGTGTGTGCGTGGGTTTCATCCGGGTGCTCCGGTTTCCTCCCACAGTCCAAAGATGTGTAGGTTAGGTAGATTGGCCATGCTAAATTGCCCTTAGTGTCCAAAATTGCCCTTAGGTGTTGGGTTGGGTTGTGGGGATAGGGTGGAGGTGTTGACCTTGGGTAGGGTGCTCTTTCCAAGAACTCGATGGGCCGAATGGCCTCCTTCTGCACTGTAAATTCTATGATAATCTATGATTACCACTTACCGGGCAGAATCAGCTGATGAATCCATGCTCCTCCATGTTGAACACCACTTGGAGAAAGCATTGAGGGTGCCAAGGGCATAGAATATACTCTTGGTGGAGCACTTCAATGTCCATCACCAAGAGTGGCTCGGTAGTACCACCACAGGCCAAGCTGGCCAATTCCTAAAGAACATGCCTGCTAGACTGGGACTGCAGCAGGTGGCGTGGGGACAAACAAGAGGGGATAGTAAGATCATAAGACACTTGGTCCATCGAGTCTTCTCTACCATTCAAACATGGCTGATATAATTCTCATCCTCATTCTCCTAGTGGAGACAAAAGCCAAAGAGTCACACAGCACAGAAAAGGCCCTTCGACCCGGCTGCACTGGTCAAAAAACCAGCTAACTATTCTAATCCCATTTTCCAGCATTTGGCCCATTGGGATCGCAAATGCACATCTAAGTGCTTCTTAAATGTTATGAGGGTCTCTGGCTTCGCCACCCTTTCAGTCAACGAGTTCCAAACTCCCACCACTCTCTGGGTAAAAAGGTTTTTCCTATCATACCCTCTAAACCTCCTGCCCCTTACCAAAAACATGTCTTCACATTGAGGACACCCTCCATCGTGTTGTGTGGCATGACCAGCGTGCTAAATAGGATATACTTCAAACAGATCTAGCAACTCAAGACTGGGCATCCATGAGGCGCTGTGGGTCATCAGCAGCAGCAGAATTGGACTCAACCACAATCTGTAATCTCATAGCCTGGCATATCCCCCACTCTACCATTACCACCAAGTCAGGGGATCAGCCCTGGTTCAATGAAGAGTGCAGGAGGGCATGTCAGGGGCAACACCAGGTGTACCTACAAATGACAACCTGGTGAAGCTACAACACAGGACTACTTGTGTGCCACACAGCATAAACTGCATGTAATAGACAGAGCGAAGCGATTCCACAACCAACGGGTCAGATCTAAGCTCTGCAGTCCTGCCACATCCAGCCGTGAATGGTAGTGGACAATTAAACAACACACTGGAGGAGGAGGCTCCACAAATATCCCCATCCTCAATGATGGAGGAGCCCAGTACATACGTGCAAAAGACGAGGCTGAAGCATTTGCAGCAATAATCAAACCCCTCCCCTGACAACAGAGTGGATGATCCATCTCAGTCTCCACCGGAGGTTCCTGGCATCACTGCTGTCAGTCTCCACCAATATGATTCATTCCACATGAAATAAGAAATGGCTAAAGCACTGGATGCTGCGAAGGCTGTGGGCCCTGACAATATTCCGGCAATAATACTGAAGATTTGTGCTCCAGAACTTGCTGCACCCCTAGCCAAGCTGTTCCAGTACAGCTACAACACCGGCAATGTGGAAAATTGAGCAGGTATGTCCTGTACACAAGAAATAGGACAATAAGGGCGGCACCCTGGCAAGTGGTTACTACTGTTGTTTCACAGCGCCAGGGTCCCAGGTTCGATTCCCGGCTTAGTCACTGTCCAAGCGGAGTCTGCACTTTCTCCTCATGTCTACGTGGGTTTCCTCCGGGTGATCCGGTTTCCTCCCACAAAGTCTCGAAAGACGTGGGGTGAAATTCTCCACTATTGGCACGATGTCCGCCGACCGGCGCCAAAAACGGCGCTAATCAGTCCGGCATCGCGCCGCCCCAAAGGTGCGGAATCCTCCGCATCTTGGGGGGGCCGAGCCCTAACCTTGAGGGGCTAGGCCCGCGCCGGACTGATTTCCGCCCCGCCAGGTGGCGGAAAAGGCCTTTGGTGCCCCGCCAGCTGGCGTGGAAATTACATCTCCGGGCGGCGCATGCGCGGGAGCGTTAGCGGCCGCTCACGGCATCCCCGCGCATGCGCTGTGGAGGGAGTCTCTTCCGCCTCCGCCATGGTGGAGACTGTGGCGAAGGCGGAAGGAAAAGAGTGCCCCCACGGCACAGGCCCGCCCGTGGATTGGTGGGCCCCGATCACGGGCCAGGCCACCGTGGGGGCACCCCGTGGGGCCAGATCGCCCCGCGCCCCCTCAAGACCCCGGAGCCCGCCCGCGCCGCCTTGTCCGCCGACCGGCGCCAGAAACGGCGCTAATCAGTCCGGCATCGCGCCGCACCAAAGGTGCGCAATCCTCCGCATCTTGTGGGGCCGAGCCCAAGATGCGCGTGGATTAAACCACCTCTCTTACCGGCGGGACAGGCATTCTAGCAGCGGGACTTCGGCCCATCCGGGCCGGAGAATCGCGGGGGGGGGGCCGCCAATCGGCGCGGCGCGATTCCCGCCCCCGCCGAATCTCCGGTTCCGGAGAATTCAGCAACCGGCGGGGGCGGGATTCACGCCAGCCCCCGGCGATTCTCCGACCCGGCGGGGGGTCGGAGAATCTCGCCCGTGCTTTTTAGGTGAATTAGACATTCTGAATTCTCCCTCACTGTACCCGAACAGGTGCCGGAGTGTGGCGACTAGTGGATTTTCACATTGTCACAACGTCATTGTCATGTTAATGTAAGCTTACCCAAGTCAATTACTACCCTATCAGCCTACTCTCCATCATCAGCAAAGTGATGGAAGGAGTCATTAACAGTGCTATCAAGCGGCACTTAGCATTAACCTGCTCATAGACACTCAGTTTGGGTTCCGACAGGATCACTCAGCTCCTGACCTCATTTCAGCCTTGGTTCAAACATGGACGAAAGAGCTGAATGTCAGTGTTGAGGTGAGAGTGACTGCCCTTAAAATCAAGGTGGCATTTGACCAAGTACAGCACCAAGGAACCCTAGCTAAACTGGAGTCAATGGGAATCAGAGGGAAATCTCCCCATTGGTTGGAATCATACCTGACACAAAGGAAGATGGTTGTGGTGGTTGGGAGTCAATCATCTCAGCTCCAGGACATCACTGCAGGAGTTCCTCAGCGTAATGTCCTAGGCCCAGCCATCTTCAGCTGCTTCATCAATGACCTTCACTTCATTATAAGGTCAGAAGTGGGACTGTTCACAGATGGCGGCATGATGTTCTGCACCATCCGCAACTCCTCAGATAATGAAGCAGTCTATATCTACATGCAGCAAGACCTGGACAATATCCAGGCTCGGGCTGACAGGTGGCAAGTTACATTCGTGCCACGCAAGTGCCAGGCAATGGCCATCTCCTAGAAGTGAGGATCTAACCATCGCCCCTTTAAGTCAACCAAATAAATTAAATCACCAAACTGAGGGATACATTAAAATGCAGCTCCTCAAAGGAAACTTAAAACATCGAAACAACAAGGGCAGCACGGTGGCGCAGTGGGTTAGCACTGCTGCCTCACGGCGCCGAGGTCGCAGGTTCGACCCCGGCTCTGGGTCACTGTCCGTGCGGAGTTTGCACATTCTCCCCGTGTTTGCGTGGGTTTCGCCCCCACAACCCAAAGAGGTGCAGGCTAGGTGGATTGGCCACTCAATTTAGCCCCTTAATTGTTAAAAATGAATTGGGTAAAAAAAGAATTTTAAGTACAGACACTGGATTAACGCCTTCATCCTTATAAATTACAGGGGGAAAAAAACTGTTGCAGTGAATGGAGGAATGGGAAAGAATAGACCATTCCTGACATATGTCCTCAGCGGCCAAGACAAGAGTGACGCACAATACAAAGTGCTACCGAAGTAGTGTGTGGGTTGGTTAGCTCAATTGGCTTGTTGGCTCGAGAGGTAATGTGACGCATAATGACACCAATTGTGTGGGTTCAATCCTTGTACCGGTTATGATAGATCACACGACCTGCCTCCTCACCTTTCGCCATGTTTGATGCGGAGTGGTGCCCTGCAAGCTACATAACTGCTTGTCTGTCTCTGACTGAGAGAGACCCCTACAGGCCCGTGTGGACTGTGACTAGTTACCTGACACAACTGATGCTCCTGCACAGTAGCTGTAGCATTGCTGCTGGAAGGCTGCTAACTTTCAATGTGTGGGGGGGCGGGAGACCATGGATGGCCTGGTCGAATGGCCCTCCAGCACCCCTGACTCTTGAGGGCCCAGCTTTCAACTGCACCCCCTTTAGGTTCCAGTCTGACAGACAACAGCGTCACTGGTGGGAGCACAAATCTTGAGACATAACAGAAGGTTTGTGCTCCACGTCTACACTGCCATCTCCCTGCAAACCCCCCCCCCCCCACCCCCCCACCCCCACCCCCGCCGTCACACACCCCTCCCCCACCACTCCTCTGGGATGGCATCTGAACAATCCTATTGATCTGCCATGTTATAAACCACACGGGATCTATGGTGATGGGCTCCAGCCTCCACGTGAGCCTCGTGTAATCCAAGCTTCCCATGAGAGGCGGGGGGCCCGAAGAATAGAGTAATGGACTCTAACATTGAAGCCAGCCCAAGTAGGAGCTGAGCTGAGGAAGTCCCGGCTGGGGCCTGAGTGTTGAGTGTATATAGTTTGCTTAAACAATAAATAGTTCACCTTCGTATTCTCCACCAGGACTCCTCTGTGACCACTAAATGCCGGAAGACAGATTGCCGCAGTGCCCTTTCAACACTGGTATCCACAGTCACGGTATTCTGCATGGCGACAGGCTGAGATTTCAGCGTCAGGCTGAGTTTCCACTGCTGCACTTAAACAGCAGATAGTTCCTGTTTGTGCTGACCAGTGGTGGTCGCTCCAATCCCCAAAAATGTCTCTTCCTTCAGGGTCAGTGCACATGGATGTTCCTGGCCCTTCACCACTGGCACCAGCTGGTGTTTAGAGGCTGT
This sequence comes from Scyliorhinus torazame, assembly GCF_047496885.1. NCBI lineage: Eukaryota > Metazoa > Chordata > Chondrichthyes > Carcharhiniformes > Scyliorhinidae > Scyliorhinus > Scyliorhinus torazame. The sequence continues at coordinate 377,597,432 of NC_092708.1, forward strand.
TTTGTCCTGTACAAATTGTGTCCAAACATTTTCAAAAGTGTTTGGGTGATGTGCCTGTCACAGTTGAATAGCTGGCGGAATGCGGAAGCCCTGAGGTGTGAGCGTGCAGCTTCCAGCGAAGTGTGGGAGGGTGAGGGTGAGGTGAAGCATTAGATTGTGAGGTTTAAGTTGTGCCTGATTGTGATTGGATCAGTGTGAGAGGCTCGTGATGCAGTTGGCAGATTTTGGGCAAACAAGGCTGCACTCACTGATCTCGATGGCTTGTGAGAGGCTATTAAACGTCTTGCGGCACCAGACAATTGGCATTGACCACCATGGCCATCTTCTCCCATTGCTTTCGCAATTGTTCGGATGCCCCCTAGCCCCAGAAGACAAGGGAACCTCTCTCCTCCAGGCAACCCATGTTCCCGGGACTCCGTCAGCCAATCTGCAAGCATCTCGGGCCCTTCCTGAAGCGAAGCTCCTGTTGCACTAATTCTCTCCTTTCAGAGCTGCAGTTTTGGCTTGAAGCTGGTTTTGTTTTTATTCATTCACAAGACATGGCCGCCACTGGCTCTGCCAGCATTTATTGCTCTTTGGTGGTGAGCTGCCTTAGAACATAGAACATACAGTGCAGAATGAGGCCATTCGGCCCATCGAGCCTGCACCGACCCACTTAAGCCCTCACTTCCACCCTATCCCCAGAACCCAATAACCCCTCCTAACCTTTTTGGTCACTAAGGGCAATTTATCATGGCCAATCCACCTAACCTGCATGTCTTTGGACTGTGGGAGGAAACCGGAGCACCCGGAGGAAACCCACGCAGACAGGAGGAGAACGTGCAGACTCCGCACAGACAGTGACCCAGCGGGGAATCGAACCTGGGACCCTGGCGCTGTGAAGCCACAGTGCTATCCACTTGTGCTACCTTCCTGAACTGCTACAGTCCACGTGGTGTCCGTACACCCACAGTGCTGGTAGAGAGGGAGTTCCAGGTTTTTGACCCAGCGGCAGTGCAGGAAAATCAACAGTCAGGAAAGTGTGTCACTTGGAGGGGAACTTGCAGGTGGAGGTGTTCCTGGCTATCTGCTGTCCTCGTCCTTCCAACTGGTCGAGTTTGTGAGTTTGGAAGGTGCAGTCGAAGAAGCCTTGTGAGTTGCTGGCAGTGTATCTTGTAGATGGTACACATGTCTGCCATTGTTCATCGGTGTTGGAGGGAGGGAATGTTTAAGGTGGTGGATCAGGGGCCAATCAACCTTTGTTCTGCATGGTGTAAAGCTTGTTGTGTGTTGTCGGAGCTGCACTCATCCAGGCAAATAGTGCAAAGCAGCTTTAATTGGCGCGAGCCCCGCATGAACTTACAAGCTGAGGTGTACAGCCACTCAGCAACCCCTTCAACCATAATCATGGAAACGAGCAGATGGTATGAAGCTTACATCACTTTGATCAGCCGCACGATCATCCAAATTCAGGGCCTGTCCAATCCAAACCCCCAAACCCCCCACACCAACCCCCACCCCGCCCCATCCCACCATCCACCTCACCCTCAAGGACACCAATGCCATTGAGCTGCACATCCACATCTCAGAGTTTTCACATTCTGTCAGCTATTCAACTGTGGCAGGCACATCACCCAAACACATTTCGAAGTCCTCACGGATCATTCCTATGAACCTCTTGGGGCTTATGAGTAATCAGAACCTAAACTGAAATAGCTGCATCATCAGCCGACAGGACAGAGGTGGCATCCTGCGGGATCAACGGCTCGTTTCCATCAACACACTTTCAAGGCTCAAGTCAGGAATGCGGTGGAATACTGAACACTTGCCTGGTTGGGTGCAACGGCAGCACTGGCAAACTGTGATACCTTTCAGGAACAAAAAAGTTGTGATATCAAACTGCACGTTTATGAGGTAAAATTGTAATATGAATAATATTAATGATGCTTAAGTTACTCTTTTGTTTTTGAAATGTGGAGGAGCTCTTAATTGAACGGGACACCCCAGATCACCGACCATGCTGATGCAAAAGCAATTTAGCAGCTTCGTAGACAAATGAGCTGAATAATTGCAGGTGCAATGAGTTTTAATTTGACGCTATTAATGCGAATGCTGATTAGAACGGAAGGCTCCTCGTCCTGTGTCACTGGGGTCTCCCTGGATCCAGACAAGGTCATGAACCTTCTCCTGAGGATGTCTCCACCGAGCCAATTAGCCTTGTCAGTCACACTGCCACTCCATCCGAAATCTGCCACACATTCTGCTCCCTCCGTGTGGAAGACATGCTCACGGGGTCGGCGTAAGGTGAATTAAAATGTACTTTCAGATTGACTTTCCATTTCAGCCGCTTGGAGACATGAATATTCATACAACTAGTTGTCAGCTCATTGATTGATGCCATAGCCTTGCCCTCCTCCTCCATTACACAGCGTGGCACTGACTAACTTCTCTTGCCCCCCCGAGCAACCGCTCTCCGGGAGAGGGAGAGAAATTAATGGCACATTAGCTCCCGCCAACAGGACTCCCATTAAGAATCAAACATTTGATTAGTATTTCCCCGGGCGCCAGTTTGATATTTTTATCTGCAATGCTGCATTAATTATAGCGGGAGATTACTGTAGGTGCTGGCTTGCACAATTTACTGATCCAAAGGAGAGGAATACATTAACCTGAATATGTTAATTAGCATGGCTTCTGGGCTGTGGCACTTTCACGGAAAAAATTCCTCTTAAGTGCGGCCTGGGAAGAGAGAATCTCCCCAGAGAAACATCACGCTAAACGCCCCATTCAGCAGACTTTTAACTTCAGTCCGCTGAATCGCGCCCACTAGCTCTGTTCCCCTCTCCACAGATGCTGCCTGGCCTGTTGAGTATCTCCACCATGTACCGTTTTCACCCTTTCTTAAATCACGTCGGTTTAAAGGGGTGTCATTTACAGTCGGGTAGGCCAGAAGAAGTCTTTGTAGTCAGCTAGGTTACCTGTAAGTCTTTAGTGACTCTTTGAACTATTTACAAATAAACAGTCACGGCTAGGTGCCTGTGGTGGTATGTATTAGGGGTAGTATGGTACCTGTGAAGCCGAGTGGCTATTGGCTGACAGGTCCCGGGTCCTGGTTGGATCTGCCGCCTGCTGGCTCCGCCCTGAAGGCGGAGTATAAGAGCTTGAGTTCTCCCAGCAGCCCCATTCTGTAACTGAGCTGCTGGGGAACAAGTCTTGCTTAATAAAGCCTCGATTGATTTAATCTCTTCTCGACTTGAGTGAGTAATTGTTGCGCTACAATTTATTAAGCAAGACTTGTTCCCCAGCTGCTCAGTTAGAGAATGCGGCTGCTGGGAGAACTCGAGCTCTTATACTCCGCCTTCAGGGCGGAGCCAGCAGGCGGCAGATCCAACCAGGACCCGGGACCTGTCAGCCAATAGCCTCTCGGCTTCACAGGTACCATACTACCCCTAATACATACCACCACAGTGCTGTCTCCATACTGACTGGTACACGCGGCTCTGTCCAACACTCAGCTGACCCCGGGTGCAGGTCATGTTCTCTCCTACATCACTCTAGGGGCGAGCTGCACTATACTCAGCCCCACATCAACCCTATATGTCCCAGGCCCTCGTATTACACAAAGCACCAAGACATTATGAATCAGAATGGGCCTGAACTGGAGATCCACGATCACAGGGCGAGCTGAAAATGAAGTGCCATTTTAAAATGAAATTACAGTTTAAAGAAAGTGTCCATACGTTTTGTCATCTGTTGTTCCACAAAACAGGCCTATCTACTGTCCTTTTGATCCGCGAGCTCAGTAATGTTAAACGGTTCCATGTAAAGTGGTCTTGAGTATATAGGATGCAAATCATTAATAGAAGAAGCGCCGGTCTCCGAGCATTTCATAGTGCTGAGTTCAAAAGATAAAAGTGCATGAAAGAAAACATCAGAATAGAAACCCATCGAAGTGTTTATCTGCATTGCCTGCAGAAACTAGGCTGCTTATATCAATCAGAACAAGCATAGCACATCCATTATTAACAAGAGACAGAGACTGAATGAATCTGGCCCTGCCTTATCTACCTACAGCAGGGCGAAGCTCATGTGCTGTGTCTCTTTTTTCAGGCTTCACAAAGTAAATGACATTGAAAAACAAGATATCCACAGCACTGGAAAAAGGTGGCATATTATTTTCCGTCATCTGTGGGTTTCTCTGGGCAGCACAGTGGCGCAGTGGGTAGCACTGCAGTCTCGCGTCACCGAGGTCCCAGGTTCGATCCCGGCTCTGGGTCACTGTCCGTGTGGAGTTTGCACATTCTCCCCGTGTTTGCGTGGGTTTCGCCCCCACAACCCAAAGATGGGCAGGGTAGGTGGATTGGCCGCGCTAAATTGCCCCTTAATTGGAAAAAATAAATTGGGTACTCTAAATTTATTTATTTTTAATCTGTGGGTTTCTCCATTCACTCCTCGAGGGCCCGTTGAGATTTTCAGGAGCTTTAATTAATTGGCTGGCATGTAGAAAGCTTTGGGAAGGGGAAGTGGTGCGGTTTGGAATGAAATGAAGAGAGAAAATGGCGTGCACACACAGATGCTTGGGGTCTGCGGAGAGCTGGGTGGGTGCATTAAATGACGGGAAGGCAGACAGTGGGGCGTTGAGATTTGAATTGTCGCCTGCGGGACGAGTTCTGCCATCCACCCACCAGCAAGATTCACTCAAGAGACCGTCAAAGTGACTCGAGGTAGCAGATGAGGGGGAGGCTGTTCTGGCAGTGAGTGATGTTCCATTCAGTGCATGGAGACCATGCTGTCCAGCGTGGACTCACCAGTTAGATCCATTGACGTATCAGCGGCAGAGTGGCGCTCAACATGATGGAGGCGCTGCCAACGGGTAGTCATGGCAACTATCACTGGTCCCAAGACTGCTTTGCTGGTTGCTACCTTGGCTTTACGGGTCAGTGTTGACAAGTTTCCCAACCATCTGGGCAAAATTCTCCGGAAACGGCGCGATGTCCGACGACTGGCGCCCAAAACGGCGCAAATCAGACGGGCATCGCGCCGCCCCAAATGTGCGGAATGCTCCGCATCTTTGGGGGCCGAGCCCCAACATTGAGGGGCTAGGCCCGCGCCGGACTGATTTCCGCCCCGCCAGCTGGCGGAAAAGGCCTTTGTTGCCCCGCCAGCTGGCGCGGAAATGACATCCCCGGGCGGCGCATGCGCGGGAGCATCAGCGGCCGCTTACAGTTTCCCACGCATGCGCAGTGGAGGGCGTCTCTTCCGCCTCCGCCATGGTGGAGACCGTGGCGGAGGCGGAAGGGAAAGAGTGCCCCCACGGCACAGGCCCGCCCGCGGATCGGTGGGTCCCGATCGCGGGCCAGGCCACCGTGGGGGCACCCCCCAGGGCCAGATCGCCCCACGCCCCCCCCCCCAAGGACCCCGGAGCCCGCCCGCGCCGCCTTGTCCCGCCGGTTAGAGAGGTGGTTGAATTTACGCCGGCGGGACAGGCATTTTAGCGGCGGGACTTCAGCCCATCCGGGCCGGAGAATCGAGCGGGGGGGCCCGCCAACCGGCGCGGCGCGATTCCTGCCCCCGCCGAATCTTTGGTGCCGGAGACTTCGGCAACCGGCGGGGGCGGGATTCACGCCAGCCCCCGGCGATTCTCCGACCCGGCGGGGGGTCGGAGAATTTTGCCCAGTTCTGTTCTCGTGCAGGGTGGTAGGAATAATGAGGCAATGTTCTCACTCAAGAGATTGAATGCCTGCTCCCCCACTAGCTAGCCCACCGGTAGTGCCAGCAGCCTGATGGGCAGGACTGTCTCAGCCCATGTCAAGATGCTGCAGTCTGAGAACACGAACGACCCTGAAGTGCCCTCGATGGATGCTCAACAGCCTTCCATCTCCCGAGCTCACTCCTATCTGCTTTACTCTCCACTTGCCTGCGTACGCGCAGCTCCAACAACACTCAAGAAGCTCGACACCATTCAGGACAAAGCAGCCCACTTGATTGCTCCTCCTTCCACAAACATTTAATCCCTCCACCACCGATGCACATTGTGAACCGTCTACAAGACGCACTGTAGGAATGCACCAAGTTTCCTTAGACAGCACCTTCCAAATCCACGACCACTACTGTCTAGAAGGGCAAAAACAGCAGATACCTGGGAACCCCACCACCTGTACGTTCTCTTCCAAGTCACGCTCCTGACTTGGAGATACATCGCTGTTCTTTCATTGTCACTGGGGCAACATCCTGGAACTCCCTCCCTAACAGCACAGTGTGTGTACCTACACCTCAAGGACTGCAGCGGTTCAAGAAGGCAACCCACCACCACCTTCTGAAGGGCAACTAGGGGGCAATAAATACTGGCCTAACCAGCGATGCTCACATGCCATAAAACTCCTCCTCATCCACTCCCACTGGCAGCCATACTATATCACTGATAGCTGCAGTAGAAATGGTCCTGAAGTCAAGCAAAGGTCGTGCATCACCATCTAAATCCTCATCTGGGTATTCCAAATCAGGTTTTTGGAGCCAAAGAGTGCCGAGAAGTTAATCATCAGCCTCAAATAATAACCAGTAATGTAAAAATATAAGTAGACGCAGGAATAGGCCTCTGAGCCTGCCCCACCATTTCAATAACGTCATGGCTGATTTTCGACTTCAATTCTGCGTCCATGCTGTGACCTACCTGGGGACAGTGAATCGCTCGAAAGGGTTTTGCTGAAGGGTTCTTACCGGTTGGCTCGCACAGTGAGTTCCTGGATGAGTTCATCGGCACATGTTGAATCAGGCACCGGGGAGGCCCAATATCAGAAAGGGGTCTTTCAATGAGCTAAGAAGCCTAATTTGACTATTTCATTCATTTGTTTTAAAATAATAGTTCTGACGTGCGGCTTGGTTGCTCAAGGAGGAGTTTGACCCGATGTGGTGGGCGTTCAGCTCTGGCATGCAATGAGTGCACACTTGCCCGCCATAGGGGATGATTAGGCAGCTGACCCGCGCTTGAAAATGGGCACCATCGATCTGTTCTCGACCGGTGTCCCACTGTCAAAACACTTCACAACAAAACCACATTAAACGGTTCTTTGACTAACATCGAATGCAATTCAAAGCATCACTGATTCTAACAAAGAAGAAGGGCCTGTGAGGCAATTTTGATTACATATGGAATATTTTTCATCCACTGCCATTTGTAATCACATTTGCTGTGAATCGCTCAGGGACAGTAATGGCATTGATCTATCACAGTGAAGGTGCATCAGCCCTGCTCTTCACACAGCCAGCCTGGTATAAGAAATTACACTGCAGGTTAACTAATGGAGGAGAGAACAAAACCACAACTCCAATGGCTGCTGCTGCACAGATATGTTGATATATGTCTTAGTTTAAATAAAGCAAAGCAATACATAAAGAAAAGATAACACACATGGATAAAAACAGGCATTACGATGCATATTGAAGAGCGACAGGCCTGCTGAAAGCAAATATATTGCATATATTTGCACAGGAGAGAGACAATCCCGGTAAAACAGCAAGCATTATAGTATACCCAGGAGAGAGATCATCCCCGTAAAGCAGGGAGGCAGCGACGTAGTGGTATTGTCACTGGTCTAGTAATCCAGAGACTCTGGGTAATGCTCTGGGGAACCTGGTTCGAATCCCGCTATGGCAGATGGTGAAATCTGAATTCAATAAAAATCTGGAATTAAAAGTCGAATGATAATCATTAAATCATTTTCGATTGTGATGCAGTGGTTAGCACTGGTCACTGTGTGTGTGGAGTTTGCACACCCTCCCCATGTCTGCGTGGGTCTCACCCCACAACCCAAAGATGCGCAGAGTAGGTGGATTGGCCACGCTAAATTGCCCCTGAATTGGAAAAAAAAGTTTTTATAAATAAATAAAAATCTGAGGCACGCAACCTCGTTAAAATAGTTAAATGAGTTCGGGCGGCATGGTGGCGTAGTGGTTAGCACTGCTGCCTACGGCGCTGAGGACCCGGGTTCGATCCCGGCCCCGGGTCACTGTCTGTGAGGAGTTTGCACATTCTCCCCGTGATTGCGTGGGTCCCGTCCCCACAACCCAAAAGATGTGCAGGGTAGCAGGGTAAGTGAATTGGCCACACTAAATTGCCCCTTAATTAGAAAAATTAAAATTTGAAAAATAAATAATTGTCGATTGTTGTGAAAATCCATCTGCACTTCACCATGTCCTTTCAGGAAGAAAATCTGCCATCCTTACCTGGTCTGGCTTACATGTGACTCCAGGTCCATGGCAATATGGTTGATACTTAAATGCCCTCTGAAATGATCTATCAAGCCCACAAAAATAAAATACACAGGAGAGAGACCATCCCAGTAAAACAGGGGTTATTATAACATACAGGGGCAAACCAGCCCAGTATCGAGGAAACAAGCTCCATGGACTCTGGAAAGCCCACTTGGAAAGTTCCACATGAAAGACTGTTCATCAAACACAAAGCTGGAGTGTTGAATCATTGGAATGAAGGAGGAATTGTGAGAAAGGTAAAAGTAATCGTTAGTCAGTTCCAGGAATTCTTGAGAGCTGTAGGGGAACGCTGAGCGGAGTTGGCCTGAGGCAAGAGATAACTCCTGTTCGTCATGAATTCATTATCAATTCCCTGAGATCAAGTTCAGGGACAACTCCTGTTTATTAAGTGAATTCATAAACTCCATGTAAATTGATGAGAGTTGTAACTAGGAGAGGGAGTGAATCAGAGGCGGTGGCTTGGAAATTACAGAATAAATTGGACAAAACAGGCATGTGGTGGGGATAATGGGAAATGAGATTTTGTGCAGACAAGTAGAAAATTTGGCACATAGGAAGAAAAATGCAGGTACCCCACAAATAGTGTGAAAAGAACTAAAGGTGATGTCAAAAGAGCCTTTGGATTCTGACTAAAACCAATACTGAGCATGTCCAACCAATGCTGAGAAGCAAGGAACAAACAAAGTAGAATACTAAACAACAAGGGCTAAACAGGTGAGTACAAGTGAGGTGCAGTTGTGATCATACTGCTCAGTGCTCTTGTCAGACCAAACCTTGAATAGAGTGTCCACTTCTGGTATGTGACATACAGCAGTGAAGAACCACAGGCCTGACTCCAATTGTTAGGGGTCAGAGCAATGGGGAGAGCCTGAAGAGACTTGGGTTGTTCAGCACAGGAAGGATGCACCTGAGAGCTCAGAGATACATCACTTTTTGAGAGACACGCAAGATCGTTAAAAGAATTGTGGGTAGGGCGGCGTGTGGCGCAGTGGTTAGCACTGGGACTGGGGCGCTGAGGACACGGGTTTGAATCTCGGCCCTGGGTCACTGTCCGTGTGGAGTTTGCACATTCTCCCCGTGTCTGCGTGGGTTTCACCCCCACAACCCAAAGATGTGCGGGTCAGGTGGATTGGCCGCGCTAAGTTGCTCCTTAATTGGAAAAAAAAATAATTGCCGACTCTAAAATTTAAAAAAAAGAATAGCGGGCTGGATTCTCCGATTTGAAGACTAAGTGCCGACGGCGGAATGGGAACAATGGCGTTTCCTGCCCGAGAAAATGGCGCAAAAACTGCATCGATCCTCCACCTGGTGGGGGGCTAGCTTTTGCGCCATTTTTTTCGGGCTCCGGTTTTACCTGCGGATACGGCCGGAGAATTGCCGGGTCCGTGGCTGCACAGGCGCACGGTGGCGACCTGCCAAACACTGCCCCCCTTTGACCAGGCTCGCCACCCCTGGACCACCCTCCACCAGTGCCCCCCCGCTAAAGCCCTCCCTGCCCGCGGAACGGCTTCCACCCCCCCCCCCCCCCCCCCCCACCCAACACCCCCTGGACTCAGTCCGCAGCCGCCATGCCGGGTTCACAAAAATAAATAGCATGAGTGACCCACGCTCGGCCCATCGGGGGCGGAGCATCGGGGGAGGACCTCAGGTGAAGAGTGAAGTCTTCCCGGTGAACCTAAAAGGGTCAGGGGCAGGGCTGGGGGGATTACCATTCAAGCAAGTCCAATGCAAATTCCACGATCTAACTTTCCCGTACTGTCCACAAGTGGAACCTGATCAGTCTGGCGGAGGAAGTTAAAAAGGAGCCACTGAGATGGGACGCAGTCTCACTCTCCCTGGTGGGGAGGGTGCAGAGGATCAAGATGAACTTGCCGCCGGGTTCCGCTTCTGTTCAGGTCCATAGCGATCTACATCCCCAAGGTCTTCTTTAACTCGGGTCGACAAAATTATTATGGCATGTGTGTGTGTGTGGGGTGGTGGTGGTGGGTCAAGGTTTTTTGTTGGGGGGGGGGGTGGGCGCGGGGGAAGAGCCCAAGGATCCCCAAAAAAGTCCTACAACGAGCAGGAAACAGCCCTCCCAAACCTACACTACGACACTGGGCAGCTACTGCAGAAAGAGTGAGGGGATGGAGCCGGAAATGGAATGGGTGAGGATGGAGGGCAGTTCCTGTACAGGAACGACATTCCGAGCCCTCGCCACGGTGGCACTCCCCACCAGCCAAGCACTCAACAAGCCCAGTGCTGGTAGCCACACTCCGAACCTGGAATCAAATGAGACAGCACTACGGCCCATCTGAAATGCCCACTGTGGCCCCCCCATCTGCGCCAACCACAGGTTCAAGTCAGCCATGTTGGACGCCACCTTTAAGAGGTGTAGACAGTTGGCAGCATGGTGGTGCAGTGGTTAGCACTGCTGCCTCACGGCGCAGAGGACCCGGGATCGATCCCGGCCCCAGGTCATTGCCTGTTTGTGCATCCTCCTCGTGCCTGTGTGGGTCTCACCCCCACAATCATAGATTATCGATTGATTGATTTATATTTATTGTACCAAAGTAGTGAAAAGTATTTTTCTGCGGCCAAGGGAACGTACACAGTACGTACATAGTAGACAAAAGAATAATCGAGAGAGTACATTGACAAATGGTACATTAACAATAGTGATTAGAGAACAGCAGAAGGAGTCGTGAATAGTATTCTTACAGGGAACAGATCAGTCCGAGGGGGAGTCGTTGAGGAGTCTTGTAGCTGCGGGGAAGAAGCTGTTTCTGTGTCTGGATGTGCGGGTCTTCAGACTTCTGTACCTTCTGCCTGATGGACGGGCCTGGAAGAGGTCAAAGTCTGGGTGTGAGGGGTCTCTGACAATGCTGTCTGTTTTCCTGAGGCAGCGGGAGGTATAGAATCAATGGGAGGGGGGCAAGCTTGTGTGATGCACTGGGCAGAGTTCACCACACTCTGCAGTTTCTTGCGATCTTGGGCTGAGCAGTTGCCGTACCAAGCTTTGATGCAGAATTTATCATAGAATTTACAGTGCAGAAGGAGGCCATTCAGCCCATCCAGTCTGCACCGGTCCTTGGAAAAAGCACCCTACTTAAGCCCACACTTCCACCCTATACCCGTAACCCAGCAACCCCACCTAACCTTTGTTCACACTAAGGGCAATTTAGCCTGGCCAATCACCTAACCTGCATATCCTTAGACTGTGGGAGGAAACCGGAGCACCCGGAGGAAACCCACGAACGTACTGGGAGAACGTGCAGACCCTGACTGTTCGGGACTTCGCCAGGTGGGAGGTTATGGATTTACCAAGATTATGCCAACCGCATCTGTTCAGAATAATCTAGCCAACAGGTGTAAATGTAATCGTAGCATTTGGAAAAATACAGCGAGATGATTGATCAAAAGTGAATCTCGTGCACTGAGTTCAGTTCAGAGCAGTGTGGTACGCGGATATCAGAGAGACACTCGACACACTGAACGGTGTGAAATATTAGACTGCCACCTTTTTCATTGCATAAAAATCCTTAACGAACACCCGACATGGCCTTAAGAGTGGTATGTTAAAACTCATGGTTGCCTGATAATTTATAAATCAAACTACTTACTGGCACACTAAATTCATCATTATTGAACCTGTTGAGCTTCTTGAAAGGCCATTAGCTACCGTTAAAATTGTCACCTTCCTTGAGCTGGAGAGGATTAAGTTTGCCTTGAGGGGGTCTGCGCAGGGGTTCTACAGGCGGTGGCAACCGTTCCTAGACTATCTCGCGGAGCGTTAGATGAAGGTCGGTCAGCAGCAGCAGCAACCTGGGGGTGTGTGGGGGGGATGTCTTGGGAAGGGGGGGGGTCTGCCGGGGGGGGTATTTGAGCAAGAGAACACATGAAAGATCTGGAAAACTGGCATGGACGGGAGGAATTCAGTGTACAAAGCTCTGTAACATATCGTTTTACCATGTTTATATCTTGCTATGTGCGTTTTCTTTCTATTTTGTTACGGGGGGGGGGTTTGTTTGTAAGGGTGAAAAATTGTGTTAAAAAACTTCAATAAATATATATATTTTTTTTAATTGTCAAGTTCCCTCTGAGTAATGCTCGCCAATAACAACCCCCCCTCCCCCCCCCCCCCCTCCCGCCCCCACCAAAAGAAAACCTGACTCCCTTGGTTGGAGTTCCCTGCAACCCCTTCCGGAGGTTCAACAGTCTGGCTGTGCTCTCTCTGACCTTCCCAACCTATCCCTGATTCCGGCTGACCGCTTTTTAACCGTACCAAGCTATCCCCAAACCTTTTTTAAAATCTGTTTCTGGGATGTGGGCGTCGCTGTCTGGGCCCACCCTGAGGGCATTTAAGAGCTAATCACAGTGCTGTGGGTCTGGAGTCACATGTAGGCCAGACATGTAGTCACATATAGGTAAGGACAGCATCTGCCCTGGTGAGATTTGAACCCGGGTCCCCAGAGAATGACTCTGGGTCTCTGGATTACCAATTCAGCAACAACACCACTGCCGCTTTAACACCTGCATTCTGTCTTTGATCTGGCTAACCTCTCTGGCCCTCCCAACTTATGTCTGACCATGATGACCTCTTCCTAATGTTACCAACCCATCCCTGATCAGCTGACCTATCTGCAACGTCAACAACCTGTCTCTGGACTTGTTGACCCCTCTCTGACCTCAACAAGTTGTCCCTGACTTCAACACCTGTCTCTGACCCAGCTGAACCCTCTCTGACCTCAACAACATGTCTCTGACCTCAGCAACCTGTCTCTGACCCAGCTGAACCCTCTCTGACCTCAACAACATGTCTCTGACCCAGCTGAACCCTCTCTGACCTCAACAACCTATCTCTGACCCAGCTGAACCCTCTCTGACCTCAACAACCTGTCTCTGACATCAGCAACCTGTCTCTGACCCAGCTGAATCCTCTCTGACCTCAACAACATGTCTCTGACCTCAGCAACCTGTCCCTGACCCAGCTGAACCCTCTCTGACCTCAGCAACCTGTCTCTGACCTCAACAACCTGTCTCTGACCTCAGCAACCTGTCTCTGATCTCAGCAACCTGTCTCTGACCTCAGCAACCTGTCTCTGAACCAGCTGAACCCTCTCTGACCTCAACAACCTGTCTCTGACCTCAGCAACCTGTCTCTGACCTCAACAACCTGTCTCTGACCTCAGCAACCTGTCTCCGACCTCAACAACCTGTCTCTGACCTCAACAACCTGTCTCTGACCTCAGCAACCTGTCTCTGACCCAGCTGAACCCTCTCTGACCTCAACAACCTGTCTCTGACCTCAACAACCTGTCTCTGACCCAGCTGAACCCTCTCTGACCTCAACAACATGTCTCTGACCCAGCTGAACCCTCTCTGACCTCAACAACATGTCTCTGACCTCAACAACCTGTCTCTGACCTCAACAACCTGTCTCCGACCTCAACAACCTGTCTCTGACCTCAACAACCTGTCTCTGATCTCAACAACCTGTCTCTGACCTCAACAACCTGTCTCTGACCCAGCTGAACCCTCTCTGACCTCAGCAACCTGTCTCTGACCTCAGCAACCTGTCTCTGACCCAGCTGAACCCTCTCCGACCTCAACATGTCTCTGACCTCAGCAACCTGTCTCTGACCCAGCTGAACCCTCTCTGACCTCAACAACCTGTCTCTGACCTCAACAACCTGTCTCTGACCCAGCTGAACCCTCTCTGACCTCAGCAACCTGTCTCTGACCTCAGCAACCTGTCTCTGACCCAGCTGAACCCTCTCTGACCTCAACAACCTGCCTCTGACCTCAGCAACCTGTCTCTGACCCAGCTGAACCCTCTCTGACCTCAACAACCTGTCTCTGACCTCAACAACCTATCTCTGACCCCGCTGAACCTGTCTCTGACCTCAGCAACCTGTCTCTGACCTCAACAACATGTCTCTGACCTCAGCAACCTGTCTCTGACCCAGCTGAACCCTCTCTGACCTCAACAACCTGCCTCTGACCTCAGCAACCTGTCTCTGACCCAGCTGAACCCTCTCCGACCTCAACAACCTGTCTCTGACCTCAGCAACCTGTCTCTGACCTCAGCAACCTGTCTCTGACCCAGCTGAACCCTCTCTGACCTCAGCAACCTGTCTCTGACCCAGCTGAACCCTCTCCGACCTCAACAACCTGTCTCTGACCTCAGCAACCTGTCTCTGACCCAGCTGAACCCTCTCCGACCTCAACAACCTGTCTCTGACCTCAGCAACCTGTCTCTGACCCAGCTGAACCCTCTCCGACCTCAACAACCTGTCTCTGACCTCAGCAACCTGTCTCTGACCCAGCTGAACCCTCTCTGACCTCAACAACCTGTCTCTGACCTCAACAACCTGTCTCTGACCCAGCTGAACCCTCTCTGACCTCAGCAACCTGTCTCTGACCTCAACAACCTGTCTCTGACCTCAACAACCTGTCTCTGACCTCAGCAACCTTCTCCGACCTCAACAACCTGTCTCTGACCTCAGCAACCTGTCTCTGACCTCAGCAACCTGTCTCTGACCCAGCTGAACCCTCTCTGACCTCAACAACCTGTCTCTGACCTCAACAACCTATCTCTGACCCAGCTGAACCCTCTCTGACCTCAACAACCTGTCTCTGACCCAGCTGAACCCTCTCCGACCTCAACAACCTGTCTCTGACCCAGCTGAACCTGTCTCTGACCTCAGCAACCTGTCTCTGACCTCAGCAACCTGTCTCTGACCCAGCTGAACCTGTCTCTGACCTCAACAACATGTCTCTGACCTCAGCAACCTGTCACTGACCCAGCTGAACCCTCTCTGACCTCAACAACCTGCCTCTGATTTCAACACCTGTCTCTGGCCTCAACAACCTAGCTCTGACCTCGGCAACCTGTCTCTGACCTCAACAACCTGTCTCTGACCTCAGCAACCTGTCTCTGACCCAGCTGAACCCTCTCTGACCTCAACAACCTGTCTCCGACCTCAGCAACCTGTCTCTGACCTCAACAACCTGTCTCTGACCTCAGCAACCTGTCTCTGACCCAGCTGAACCCTCTCTGACCTCAACAACCTGTCTCTGACCTCAGCAACCTGTCTCTGACCCAGCTGAACCCTCTCTGACCTCAACAACCTGTCTCTGACCTCAGCAACCTGTCTCTGACCTCAGCAACCTGTCTCTGACCTCAACAACCTGTCTCTGACCCAGCTGAACCCTCTCTGACCTCAGCAACCTGTCTCTGACCTCAACAACCTATCTCTGACGCCGCTAAACCTGTCTCTGACCTCAGCAACCTGTCTCTGACCCAGCTGAACCCTCTCTGACCTCAACAACCTGTCTCTGACCTCAGCAACCTGTCTCTGACCCAGCTGAACCCTCTCTGACCTCAACAACCTGTCTCTGACCCAGCTGAACCCTCTCTGACCTCAACAACCTGTCTCTGACCTCAACAACCTGTCTCTGACCTCAGCAACCTGTCTCTGACCTCAACAACCTGTCTCTGACCTCAACAACCTGTCTCTGACCCAGCTGAACCCTCTCTGACCTCAACAACCTGTCTCCGACCTCAGCAACCTGTCTCTGACCCAGCTGAACCCTCTCTGACCTCAACAACCTGTCTCTGACCTCAACAACCTGTCTCTGACCCAGCTGAACCCTCTCTGACCTCAACAACCTGTCTCTGACCTCAACAACCTGTCCCTGACCCAGCTGAACCCTCTCCGACCTCAACAACCTGTCTCTGACCTCAGCAACCTGTCTCTGACCCAGCTGAACCCTCTCTGACCTCAACAACCTGTCCCTGACCCAGCTGAACCCTCTCTGACCTCAGCAACCTGTCTCTGACCTCAGCAACCTGTCTCTGATCTCAGCAACCTGTCTCTGACCTCAACAACCTGTCTCTGACCTCAACAACCTGACTCTGACCCAGCTGAACCCTCTCTGACCTCAACAACCTGTCTCTGACCCAGCTGAACCCTCTCTGACCTCAGCAGCCTGTCTCTGACGTCGGCAACCCGTCTCTGACCTCAGCAACCCGTCTCTGACCTCAACAACCTGTCTCTGACCTCAGCAACCTGTCTCTGACCTCAGCAACCTGTCTCTGACCCAGCTGAACCCTCTCTGACCTCAACAACCTGTCTCTGACCTCAACAACCTGTCTCTGACCCAGCTGAACCCTCTCTGACCTCAACAACCTGTCTCTGACCTCAACAACCTGTCTCTGACCCAGCTGAACCCTCTCTGACCTCAACAACCTGTCTCTGACCTCAGCAACCTGTCTCTGACCTCAGCAACCTGTTTCTGACCCTGGAAACTCTCTCCATATAAATCCATATATCTCTAACAGTAACGACCAATATTTGACTCCATTATATTTCACCAGGCATGCAGAAAAGTTGTTTTTGCATGTGTGCATGTGTGTGTGTGAGTGCCCTGGAGGACATTTGTTTAAATATTAAGGCATCATCCTACAGCAATAATGATAATGGAAAGTGGGAGTGTGGCAGGTTGTGATTGAGCACTAGACTGCTTGATTAAATGACATGACCCAAAATGCCACTCTTCAATCTCCCGCCTGTCTTCAATTGCAGTCAGCTACATTTCCAGCTGTCTATTATGGCTTAATTTAAATCCAATCAAAATTGATGGAGTTTCACTGTTTTGTACAAGCTTTTTTTGTTTAACCTATTCCTGCGATTTTGTGCAGATATCACCTCGCCTGTCTTACCACTGAAAATCCTTGGCGAGATCTCCTTGTCTCCCCTTGATGATCTGCAATCACACTCGATTCATTTAAAATTAACTTTACATTTCTCCTCCAGGCGCTAAGGTTAAAGCCATCAAAGAAGGCGCTCTGACAGAGGGGGGGAAGAAAATAATAATGGGAACATCAGAGGGAGGAAGATGAAAGGGAGAAAAAGAAATCAAGCCAGAGTGTGAGAAATTTATCCTTGTCATTTTCTTTTGTTGAAATTCCTCTCAAACATGCGACAGCAGTTCTATAAATATTTTGGCAAATGCCCGCAGGAGATTTGAACACCGATAGAGTTTTTACTCATTTCCTCCGTATGTAATGAAAAAAAAATCAGCAAGTGTACTGAGGAGATTCACCGGAGCAGAGAAAAAGCAGCTGAAATTTGCATTTGAATAAACAGGAAGTTTTTGGCAGGATTCACTGTCGATCATAGATCATGGGCGGGATTCACCACTCCTGCGCCAAAGTGCCCACGACGTCGTGAACGCCTTGTTGCCGTGTAAAGGCGGCGCCGCATAACTGGGGTCACCCGCGCATGCGCGGTTGCCGTCCTCTCTGAGTCCGCCCCGCAAGAAGATGGCGGACGGATCTTGCGGGGCCGCAGAAGGAAGGAGGTCCTCCTTCAGAGAGGACGGTCCGACGATCGGTGGGCACCGATCGCGGGCCACCCCACATTTGAGGTATCCCCCGGTGCAGGATCCCCCCTCCCCTCCCCGCAGGCCGCCCCCCCCCCCCACCCCCAGCGTCCCCGCGCTGTTCCCGACGGCAGCGACCAGGTGTGGACGGCGCCGGGGGGGACCCGCCGTTTTGGCCTGGCCGCTCAGCCCGTCCGGGCCTGAGAATAGCGGGGGTGCCGGAGAATCGCCATTTTGGGTGTCTCCGGCGATTCTCCGGCCTGCGGCCCGCGGAATTCTACGGCGCCGTTCCCACCGCTTGGGAGAATCGCGGGAGGGCATTGGGCCGGCGTCCCCGGAAATTTTGGCGGCCCAGGCGATTCTCCCAACCGGCGCGGGAGTGGAGAATCTCGCCCCATGTATTTATAGCTCAGAAGGAGGCCATTCGGCCCATCAAGTCTGCACCGGTCTTGGAAAGAGCGCCCTACTTAAGCCCATGCCTCCACCCTATCCCCGCAACCCAGCAACCCCACCTAACCTTTGGACACTAAGGGCAATTTATCACGGCCAATCCACTTAACCTTCACATCTTTGGAATGTGGGAGGAAACCGGAGCACCCGGAGGAAACCCACGCACACACGGGGAGGATGTGCAGACTCCGCACAGACAGTGACCCAAGCCGGAATTGAACCTGGGACCCTGGAGCTGTGAAGCAACTGTGCTAACCACAGTGCTGCGGTGTTGCCCAAATCAATGGTGAATGTGAGGAGGTGTGGCATTGTGGGCAAATTGAGCATCCCCACCTATTTTTAATAATGAATTAACTCAGGGCCTTAACTTTCACAACCTTAGGGCCTTTACAGCGAATGAAATACTTTTCGGAGTGTAGTCACTGTTGCATTATCGGGTAAGTCATCCAGACTCGAAACATTAGCGCTGCTTCTCTAAGGGCCGGCACGGTGGCCCAGTGATTAGAACTGCTGCACACGTCACCGAGGACCCGGGTTCGCTCCCGGCCCTGGGTCACTGTCCACGTGGAGTTTGCACATTCTCCCCGTGTCTGCATGGGTCTCACCCCGACAACCCAAAGATGTGCAGGGTGGGTCGACTGGCCACGCTAAATTCCCCCGTTGCCGTTTGGGGGAAGAAGTGTCCAACAGCTGCAACTGGCTTTAAAAAAGCTGGCCACGGCCAGCTTTCAGAATGCCGGCTGGTTTCCCTGCGCATGCCTGCCCCTCAGCAGTGCACAGGCCCGGAGCCCAGCGAGGCCGACCGCCACCTCCTGACGTCAGCGTGCTGACCCAGGAGCAGACTCTTTTCGAACATCAATGGAGTCTTCTCTCCAGAAGCAGCGGCAGGGAGCAGGTCATGCACCCCGAACACTGACGTCACGTGCTCTGGGCGCGAGGGACAATCCTCCATTTTGTAGCTGCCAGCAGTGCTGCTGTGAGTTCCAGGGCCTCTGGTGAACAACCCATGAAGAAGCTGAAATCAGAAACAAAGCAGTATGCAGACGTTTTCTTGAGGTATGGGTTTATTAATTGTGCCAGTCCAAATCATGATGCAAAGCCCATGTGTATTATATGCAGGGAAGTACAAGCAAAGGAAAATCCTCAAAACCTCAAAGGCATTTGAAGACTAAGCATAGCGAGTTCGCGGACAAACCTATTGATTTATTTTTAACGGTTGCAGTGAGAACTTAAATCGTCAGCTGAAGTCCTCAGTAGTAATGTATCGTTGAATGACAAAGCAAGTGAGATCGTGAGGACCAAACAGGCTCAGCAGTAGCACTAAAGGTAAGTGAAAATGGTGGGTCGCGAAGTCTGGGCGGTGTGGGTCGCGTAATCTGGGCGGTGTGGGTCGCGAAGTCTGGGCGGCGTGGGTCGCTAAATCTGGGCGGTGTGGGCTGCGAAATCTGGGCGGCGTGGGTCGCTAAATCTGGGCGGTGTGGGCTGCGAAATCTGGGCGGTGAGGGTCGCGAAGTGTGGGCGGTGTGGGCTGCGAAGTGTGGGCGGTGTGGGCTGCGAAGTGTGGGCGGTGTGGGTCGTGAAGTCTGGGCGGTGTGGGCCGCGAAGTCCGGGCGGTGTGGGTCGCGAAGTCTGGGCGGTGTGGGTCGTGAAGTCTGGGCGGTGTGGGTCGCGAAGTCTGGGCGGTGTGGGTCGCGAAATCTGGGCGGTGTGGGCTGCGAAATCTGGGCGGTGTGGGTCGCGAAGTGTGAGCGGTGTGGGTCGCGAAGTCTGGGCGGTGTGGGTCGCGAAGTGTGGGCGGTGTGGGTCGCGAAGTCTGGGCGGTGTGGGTCGCGAAGTGTGGGCGGTGTGGGCTGCGAAGTCTGGGCGGTGTGGGCTGCGAAGTCTGGGCGGTGTGGGTCGCGAAGTGTGGGCGGTGTGGGCTGCGAAGTCTGGGCGGTGTGGGTCGTGAAGTCTGGGCGGTGTGGGTCGCGAAGACTGGGCAGCATGGGTCGCGAAATCTGGGCGGCGTGGGTCGCTAAATCTGGGCGGTGTGGGTCGCTAAATCTGGGCGGTGTGGGCTGCGAAATCTGGGCGGTGTGGGTCGCGAAGTGTGGGCGGTGTGGGTCGCGAAGTCTGGGTGGTGTGGGCTGCGAAGTCTGGGCGGTGTGGGCTGCGAAGTCTGGGCGGTGTGGGTCGCGAAGTCTGGGCGGTGTGGGTCGCGAAGTCTGGGCGGTGTGGGTCGCGAAGTGTGGGCGGTGTGGGCTGCGAAGTCTGGGCGGTGTGGGTCGCGAAGTCTGGGCGATGTGGGTCACGAAGTCTGGGCGGTGTGGGTCGCGAAGTGTGGGCGGTGTGGGTCGCGAAGTGTGGGCGGTGTGCGTCGCGAAGTCTGGGCGGTGTGGGTCGTGAAGTCTGGGCGGTGTGGGTCGTGAAGTCTGGGTGGTGTGGGTCGCGAGGTCTGGGTGGTGTGGGTCGCGAAGTCTGGGCGGTGTGGGTCGCGAAGTCTGGGTGGTGTGGGTCGTGAAGTCTGGGCGGTGTGGGCTGCGAAGTCTGGGTGGTGTGGGTCGCGACGTCTGGGCGGTGTGGGCTGCGCAGTCTGGGTGGTGTGGGTCGTGAAGTCTGGGCGGTGTGGGCTGCGAAGTCTGGGTGGTGTGGGTCGTGAAGTCTGGGCGGTGTGGGCTGCGAAGTCTGGGCGGTGTGGGTCGCGAAGTCTGGGTGGTGCGGGTCGCGAGGTCTGGGTGGTGTGGGCTGCGAAGTCTGGGCGGTGTGGGTCGCGAAGTGTGGGCGGTGTGGGTCGCGAAGTCTGGGCGGTGTGGGTCGCGAAGTGTGGGCGGTGTGGGTCGCGAAGTCTGGGCGGTGTGGGTCGCGAAGTCTGGGCGGTGTGGGTCGCGAATTCTGGGCGGTGTGGGTCGCGAAGTCTGGGAGGTGTGGGTCGCGAAGTCTGGGAGGTGTGGGTCGCGAAGTCTGGGCGGTGTGGGTCGCGAAGTGTGGGCGGTGTGGGTCGCGAAGTCTGGGCGGTGGGGGTCGTGAAGTCTGGGCGGTGTGGGCTGCGAAGTCTGGGCGTTGTGGGTCGCGAAGTCTGGGCGGTGTGGGTCGCGAAGTCTGGGCGGTGGGGGTCGTGAAGTCTGGGCGGTGTGGGCTGCGAAGTCTGGGCGGTATGGGCTGCGAAGTCTGAGCGTTGTGGGTCGCGAAGTCTGGGCGGTGTGGGTCGTGAAGTCTGGGCGGTGTGGGTCGCGAAGTCTGGGCAGCATGGGTCGCGAAATCTGGGCGGCGTGGGTCGCTAAATCTGGGCGGTGTGGGTCGCTAAATCTGGGCGGTGTGGGCTGCGAAATCTGGGCGGTGTGGGTCGCGAAGTGTGGGCGGTGTGGGTCGCGAAGTCTGGGCGGTGTGGGTCGCGAAGTGTGGGCGGTGTGGGTCGCGAAGTCTGGGCGGTGTGGGCTGCGAAGTCTGGGCGGTGTGGGCTGCGAAGTCTGGGCGGTGTGGGCTGCGAAGTCTGGGCGGTGAGGGTCGCGAAGTCTGGGCGGTGTGGGTCGCGAAGTCTGGGCGGTGAGGGTCGCGAAGTCTGGGCGGTGTGGGTCGCGAAGTCTGGGCGGTGTGGGCTGCGAAGTCTGGGAGGTGTGGGCTGCGAAGTCTGGGCGGTGTGGGTCGTGACGTCTGGGCGGTGTGGGTCGCGAAGTCTGGGCGGTGTGGGCTGCGAAGTCTGGGAGGTGTGGGCTGCGAAGTCTGGGCGGTGTGGGCTGCGAAGTCTGGGAGGTGTGGGCTGCGAAGTCTGGGCGGTGTGGGTCGTGACGTCTGGGCGGTGTGGGCTGCGAAATCTGGGCGGTGTGGGTCGCGAAGTCTGGGCGGTGGGGGTCGCGAAGTCTGGGCGGTGTGGGTCGCGAAGTCTGGGCGGCGTGGGCTGCGAAGTCTGGGCGGTGTGCGTCGCGAAGTCTGGGCGGTGTGGGTCGCGAAGTCTGGGCGGTGTGGGCTGCGAAGTCTGGGCGGTGTGGGTCGTGAAGTCTGGGCGGTGTGGGTCGTGAAGTCTGGGCGGTGTGGGCTGCGAAGTCTGGGCGGTGTGCGTCGCGAAGTCTGGGCGGTGTGGGTCGTGAAGTCTGGGAGGTGTGGGCTGCGAAGTCTGGGCGGTGTGGGTCGCGAAGTCTGGGTGGTGCGGGTCGCGAGGTCTGGGTGGTGTGGGTCGCGAGGTCTGGGTGGTGTGGGCTGCGAAGTCTGGGCGGTGTGGGTCGCGAAGTGTGGGCGGTGTGGGTCGCGAAGTCTGGGCGGTGTGGGTCGCGAAGTGTGGGCGGTGTGGGTCGCGAAGTGTGGGCGGTGTGGGTCGCGAAGTCTGGGCGGTGTGGGTCGCGAATTCTGGGCGGTGTGGGTCGCGAAGTCTGGGAGGTGTGGGTCGCGAAGTCTGGGAGGTGTGGGTCGCGAAGTGTGGGCCGTGTGGGTCGCGAAGTCTGGGAGGTGGGGGTCGTGAAGTCTGGGCGGTGTGGGCTGCGAAGTCTGGGCGGTGTGGGTCGCGAAGTCTGGGCGGTGTGGGCTGCGAAGTCTGGGCAGTGTGGGCTGCGAAGTCTGGGCGGTGTGGGCTGCGAAGTCTGGGCGGTGTGGGCTGCGAAGTCTGGGCGGTGTGGGTCGCGAAGTCTGGGCGGTGTGGGCTGCGAAGTCTGGGCGGTGTGGGCTGCGAAGTCTGGGCGGTGTGGGTCGCGAAGTCTGGGCGGTGTGGGTCGCGAAGTCTGGGCGGTGTGGGCCGCGAAGTCTGGGCGGTGTGGGCAGCGAAGTCTGGGCGGTGTGGGTCGCGAAGTCTGGGCGGTGTGGGCCGCGAAGTCTGGGCGGTGTGGGTCGCGAAGTCTGGGCGGTGTGGGCTGCGAAGTCTGGGCGGTGTGGGTCGCGAAGTCTGGGCGGTGTGGGCTGCGAAGTCTGGGCGGTGTGGGCTGCGAAGTCTGGGCGGTGTGGGCTGCGAAGTCAGGGCGGTGTGGGCTGCGAAGTCTGGGCGGTGTGGGTCGCGAAGTCTGGGCGGTGTGGGCTGCGAAGTCTGGGCGGTGTGGGCTGCGAAGTCTGGGCGGTGTGGGTCGCGAAGTCTGGGCGGTGTGGGCTGCGAAGTTTGGGCGGTGTGGGTCGCGAAGTCTGGGCGGTGTGGGTCGCGAGGTCTGGGCGGTGTGGGTCGCGAAATCTGGGCGGTGTGCGTCACGAGGTCTGGTCGGTGTGGGCTGCGAAATCTGGGCGGTGTGGGTCGCGAAGTCTGGGCGGTGTGGGTCGTGAAGTCTGGGCGGCGTGGGTCGCGAAGTCTGGGCGGTGTGGGCTGCGAAGTCTGGGCGGTGTGGGTCGCACAGTCTGGGCGGTGTGGGCTGCGAAGTCTGGGTGGTGTGGGTCGCGAAGTCTGGGCGGTGTGGGCTGCGAAGTCTGGGTGGTGTGGGTAGCGAAGTCTGGGCGGTGTGGGTCGCGAAGTCTGGGCGGTGTGGGTCGTGAGGTCTGGGCGGTGTGGGTCGCGAAGTCTGGGCGGTGTGGGTCGCGAAGTCTGGGCGGTGTGGGTCGTGAGGTCTGGGCAGTGTGGGTCGCGAAGTCTGGGCGGTGTGGGTCGCGAAGTCTGGGCGGTGTGGGTCGCGAAGTCTGGGCGGTGTGGGTCGCGAAGTCTGGGCGGTGTGGGCTGCGAAATCTGGGCGGTGTGGGTCGCGAAGTCTGGGCGGTGTGGGCTGTGAAGTCTGGGCGGTGTGGGTCACGAAGTCTGGGCGGTGTGGGCTGCGAAGTCTGGGCGGTGTGGGTCGCGAAGTCTGGGCGGTGTGGGCTGCGAAATCTGGGCGGTGTGGGTCGCGAAGTCTGGGCGGTGTGGGCTGCGAAGTCTGGGTGGTGTGGGTCGCGAAGTCTGGGCGGTGTGGGTCGCGAGGTCTGGGCGGTGTGGGCTGCGAAATCTGGGCGGTGTGGGTCGCGAAGTCTGGGCGGTGTGGGTCGCGAAGTCTGGGTGGTGTGGGTCGCGAGGTCTGGACGGTGTGGCCTGCGAAATCTGGGCGGTGTGGGTCGCGAAGTCTGGGCGGTGTGGGTCGCGAAGTCTGGGCGGTGTGGGCTGCGAAGTCTGGGCGGTGTGGTCTGCGAAGTCTGGGCGGTGTGGGCTGCGAAGTCTGGGTGGTGTGGGTCGCGAAGTCTGGGCGGTGTGGGCTGCGAAGTCTGGGCGGTGTGGGCTGCGAAGTCTGGGTGGTGTGGGTCGCGAAGTCTGGGCGGTGTGGGTCGCGAAGTCTGGGCGGTGTGGGTCGTGAAGTCTGGGCGGTGTGGGTCGCGAAGTCTGGGCGGTGTGGGCCGCGAAGTCTGGGCGGTGTGGGCTGCGAAGTCTGGGCGGTGTGGGCTGCGAAGTCTGGGCGGTGTGGGTCGCGAAATCTGGGCGGTGTGGGCTGCGAAGTCTGGGCGGTGTGGGTCGCGAAGTCTGGGTGGTGTGGGTCGCGAAGTCTGGGCGGTGTGGGTCGCGAAGTCTGTGTGGTGTGGGTCGTGAAGTCTGGGCGGTGTGGGCTGCGAAGTCTGGGCGGTGTGGGCTGCGAAGTCTGGGCGGTGTGGGCTGCGAAGTCTGGGCGGTGTGGGTCGTGAAGTCTGGGCGGTGTGGGCTGCGAAGTCTGGGCGGTGTGGGCTGCGAAGTCTGGGCGGTGTGGGCTGCGAAGTCTGGGCGGTGTGGGTCGCGAAGTCTGGGCGGAGTGGGCTGCGAAGTCTGGGCGGTGTGGGTCGTGAAGTCTGGGCGGTGTGGGTCGTGAAGTCTGGGCGGTGTGGGTCGTGAAGTCTGGGCGGTGTGGGTCGTGAAGTCTGAGCGGTGTGGGTCGTGAAGTCTGGGCGGTGTGGGCTGCGAAGTCTGGGCGGTGTGGGTCGTGAAGTCTGGGCGGTGTGGGCTGCGAAGTCTGGGCGGTGTGGGTCGTGAAGTCTGGGCGGTGTGGGCAGCGAAGTCTGGGCGGTGTGGGCTGCGAAGTCTGGGCGGTGTGGGTCGCGAAGTCTGGGCGGAGTGGGCTGCGAAGTCTGGGCGGTTTGGGTCGTGAAGTCGGGGCGGTGTGGGTCGTGAAGTCTGGGCGGTGTGTGTCGCGAAGTCTGGGCGGTGTGGGCTGCGAAGTCTGGGCGGTGTGGGTCGCGAAGTCTGGGCGGTGAGGGCTGCGAAGTCTGGGCGGTGTGGGGCGTGAAGTCTGGGCGGTGTGGGTCGTGAAGTCTGGGCGGTGTGGGTCGTGAAGTCTGGGCGGTGTGGGTCGTGAAGTCTGAGCGGTGTGGGTCGTGAAGTCTGGGCGGTGTGTGTCGTGAAGTCTGAGCGGTGTGGGCTGCGAAGTCTGGGCGGTGTGGGCTGCGAAGTCTGGGCGGTGTGGGCTGCGAAGTCTGGGCGGTGTGGGTCGCGAAGTCTGGGCGGTGTGGGCTGCGAAGTCTGGGCGGTGTGGGTCGCGAAGTCTGGGCGGTGTGGGTCGCGAAGTCTGGGCGGTGTGGGCTGCGAAGTCTGGGCGGTGTGGGCTGCGAAGTCTGGGCGGTGTGGGCTGCGAAGTCTGCGCGGTGTGGGTCGTGAAGTCTGGGTGGTGTGGGCCGTGAAGTCTGGGCGGTGTGGGTCGTGAAGTCTGGGCGGTGTGAGTCGCGAAGTCTGGGCGGTGTGGGTCGTGAAGTCTGAGCGGTGTGGGCTGCGAAGTCTGGGCGGTGTGGGCTGCGAAGTCTGGGCGGTGTGGGTCTCGAAGTCTGGGCGGTGTGGGTCGCGAAGTCTGGGCGGTGTGGGTCGCGAAGTCTGGGCGGTGTGGGCTGCGAAGTCTGGACGGTGTGGGCTGCGAAGTCTGGGCGGTGTGGGCTGCGAAGTCTGGGCGGTGTGGGCTGCGAAGTCTGGACGGTGTGGGCTGCGAAGTCTGGGCGGTGTGGGTCGCGAAGTCTGGGCGGTGTGGGCTGCGAAGTCTGGGCGGTGTGGGCTGCGAAGTCTGGGCGGCGTGGGCTGCGAAGTCTGGGCGGTGTGGGCTGCGAAGTCTGGGCGGTGTGGGCTGCGAAGTCTGGGCGGTGTGGGCTGCGAAGTCTGGGCGGTGTGGGTCGCGAAGTCTGGGCGGTGTGGGCTGCGAAGTCTGGGCGGTGTGGGTCGCGAAGTCTGGGCGGTGTGGGCTGCGAAGTCTGGGCGGTGTGGGTCGCGAAGTCTGGGCGGTGTGGGTCGCGAAGTCTGGGCGGTGTGGGTCGCGAGGTCTGGGCGGTGTGGGTCGCGATGTCTGGGCGGTGTGCGTCGCGAGGTCTGGGCGGTGTGGGCTGCGAAATCTGGGCGGTGTGGGCTGCGAAGTCTGGGCGGTGTGGGTCGCGAAGTCTGGGCGGTGTGGGTCGTGAAGTCTGGGCGGTGTGGGCTGCGAAGTCTGGGCGGTGTGGGCTGCGAAATCTGGGCGGTGTGGGTCGCGAAGTCTGGGCGGTGTGGGCTGCGAAGTCTGGGTGGTGTGGGTCGCGAAGTCTGGGCGGTGTGGGTCGCGAAGTCTGGGCGGTGTGGGTCGTGAGGTCTGGGCGGTGTGGGTCGCGAAGTCTGGGCGGTGTGGGCTGCGAAGTCTGGGCGGTGTGGGCTGCGAAGTCTGGGCGGTGTGGGTCGCGAAGTCTGGGTGGTGTGGGTCGTGAAGTCGGGGCGGTGTGGGCTGCGAAGTCTGGGCGGTGTGGGCTGCGAAATCTGGGCGGTGTGGGTCGCGAAGTCTGGGCGGTGTGGGCTGCGAAGTCTGGGCGGTGTGGGCTGCGAAGTCTGGGCGGTGTGGGTCGCGAAGTCTGGGCGGTGTGGGTCGCGAGGTCTGGGCGGTGTGGGCTGCGAAATCTGGGCGGTGTGGGTCGCGAAGTCTGGGCGGTGTGGGTCGCGAAGTCTGGGCGGTGTGGGTCGCGAAGTCTGGGCGGTGTGGGTCGCGAGGTCTGGGCGGTGTGGGCTGCGAAGTCTGGGCGGTGTGGGCTGCGAAGTCTGGGCGGTGTGGGTCGCGAAGTCTGGGAAGTGTGGGCTGCGAAGTCTGGGCGGTGTGGGCTGCGAAGTCTGGGTGGTGTGGGTCGCGAAGTCTGGGCGGTGTGGGTCGTGAAGTGTGGGCGGTGTGGGTCGCGAAGTCTGGGAAGTGTGGGCTGCGAAGTCTGGGCGGTGTGGGCTGCGAAGTCTGGGAGGTGTGGGTCGCGAAGTCTGGGCGGTGTGGGTCGCGAAGTCTGGGCGGTGTGGGTCGCGAAGTCTGGGAAGTGTGGGCTGCGAAGTCTGGGCGGTGTGGGCTGCGAAGTCCGGGTGGTGTGGGTCGCGAAGTCTGGGCGGTGTGGGTCGTGAAGTGTGGTCGGTGTGGGTCGCGAAGTCTGGGCGGTGTGGGCTGCGAAGTCTGGGCGGTGTGGGCTGCGAAGTCTGGGTGGTGTGGGTCGCGAAGTCTGGGCGATGTGGGTCGCGAAGTCTGGGCGGTGTGGGCTGCGAAATCTGGGCGGTGTGGGTCGCGAAGTCTGGGCGGTGTGGGCTGCGAAATCTGGGCGGTGTGGGTCGCGAAGTCTGGGCGGTGTGGGCTGCGAAGTCTGGGCGGTGTGGGCTGCGAAGTCTGGGCGGTGTGGGCTGCGAAGTCTGGGCGGTGTGGGTCGTGAAGTCTGGGCGGTGTGTGTCGCGAAGTCTGGGCGGTGTGGGCTGCGAAGTCTGGGCGGTGTGGGCTGCGAAGTCTGGGCAGAGTGGGCTGCGAAGTCTGGGCGGTGTGGGTCGTGAAGTCTGGGCGATGTGGGTCGTGAAGTCTGGGCGGTGTGGGTCGCGATGTCTGGGCGGTGTGGGTCGTGAAGTCTGGGCGGTGTGGGTCGTGAGGTCTGAGCGGTGTGGGCTGCGAAGTCTGGGCGGTGTGGGTCGTGAAGTCTGGGCGGTGTGGGCTGCGAAGTCTGGGCGGTGTGGGCTGCGAAGTCTGGGCGGTGTGGGCTGCGAAGTCTGGGCGGTGTGGGTCGCGAAGTCTGGGCGGTTTGGGCTGCGAAGTCTGGGCGGTGTGGGCTGCGAAGTCTGGGCGGTGTGGGTCGCGAAGTCTGGGCGGTGTGGGCTGCGAAGTCTGGGCGGTGTGGGCCGCGAAGTCTGGGCGGTGTGGGTCGTGAAGTCTGAGCGGTCTGGGTCGTGAAGTCTGAGCGGTGTGAGTCGCGAAGTCTGGGCGGTGTGGGTCGTGAAGTCTGGGCGGTGTGGGTCGCGAAGTCTGAGCGGTGTGAGTCGCGAAGTCTGGGCGGTGTGGGCTGCGAAGTCTGGGCGGTGTGGGCTGCGAAGTCTGGGCGGTGTGGGCTGCGAAGTCTGGGCGGTGTGGGTCGCGAAGTCTGGGCGGTGTGGGCTGCGAAGTCTGGGCGGTGTGGGTCGCGAAGTCTGGGCGGTGTGGGTCGCGAAGTCTGGGCGGTGTGGGCTGCGAAGTCTGGGCGGTGTGGGCTGCGAAGTCTGGGCGGTGTGGGCTGCGAAGTCTGCGCGGTGTGGGTCGTGAAGTCTGGGTGGTGTGGGCCGCGAAGTCTGGGCGGTGTGGGTCGTGAAGTCTGGGCGGTGTGAGTCGCGAAGTCTGGGCGGTGTGGGTCGTGAAGTCTGAGCGGTGTGGGCTGCGAAGTCTGGGCGGTGTGGGCTGCGAAGTCTGGGCGGTGTGGGTCTCGAAGTCTGGGCGGTGTGGGTCGCGAAGTCTGGGCGGTGTGGGTCGCGAAGTCTGGGCGGTGTGGGCTGCGAAGTCTGGACGGTGTGGGCTGCGAAGTCTGGGCGGTGTGGGCTGCGAAGTCTGGGCGGTGTGGGCTGCGAAGTCTGGACGGTGTGGGCCGCGAAGTCTGGGCGGTGTGGGTCGCGAAGTCTGGGCGGTGTGGGCTGCGAAGTCTGGGCGGTGTGGGCTGCGAAGTCTGGGCGGCGTGGGCTGCGAAGTCTGGGCGGTGTGGGCTGCGAAGTCTGGGCGGTGTGGGCTGCGAAGTCTGGGCGGTGTGGGCAGCGAAGTCTGGGCGGTGTGGGTCGCGAAGTCTGGGCGGTGTGGGTCGCGAAGTCTGGGCGGTGTGGGCTGCGAAGTCTGGGCGGTGTGGGTCGCGAAGTCTGGGCGGTGTGGGCTGCGAAGTCTGGGCGGTGTGGGCTGCGAAGTCTGGGCGGTGTGGGCTGCGAAGTCTGGGCGGTGTGGGTCGCGAAGTCTGGGCGGTGTGGGTCGCGAAGTCTGGGCGGTGTGGGCTGCGAAGTCTGGGCGGTGTGGGTCGCGAAGTCTGGGCGGTGTGGGCTGCGAAGTCTGGGCGGTGTGGGTCGCGAAGTCTGGGCGGTGTGGGTCGCGAAGTCTGGGCGGTGTGGGTCGCGAGGTCTGGGCGGTGTGGGTCGCGATGTCTGGGCGGTGTGCGTCGCGAGGTCTGGGCGGTGTGGGCTGCGAAATCTGGGCGGTGTGGGCTGCGAAGTCTGGGCGGTGTGGGTCGCGAAGTCTGGGCGGTGTGGGTCGTGATGTCTGGGCGGTGTGGGCTGCGAAGTCTGGGCGGTGTGGGCTGCGAAGTCTGGGCGGTGTGGGCTGCGAAGTCTGGGCGGTGTGGGTCGCGAAATCTGGGCGGTGTGGGCTGCGAAGTCTGGGCGGTGTGGGTCGCGAAGTCTGGGTGGTGTGGGTCGCGAAGTCTGGGCGGTGTGGGTCGCGAAGTCTGTGTGGTGTGGGTCGTGAAGTCTGGGCGGTGTGGGCTGCGAAGTCTGGGCGGTGTGGGCTGCGAAGTCTGGGCGGTGTGGGCTGCGAAGTCTGGGCGGTGTGGGTCGTGAAGTCTGGGCGGTGTGGGCTGCGAAGTCTGGGCGGTGTGGGCTGCGAAGTCTGGGCGGTGTGGGCTGCGAAGTCTGGGCGGTGTGGGTCGCGAAGTCTGGGCGGAGTGGGCTGCGAAGTCTGGGCGGTGTGGGTCGTGAAGTCTGGGCGGTGTGGGTCGTGAAGTCTGGGCGGTGTGGGTCGTGAAGTCTGGGCGGTGTGGGTCGTGAAGTCTGAGCGGTGTGGGTCGTGAAGTCTGGGCGGTGTGGGCTGCGAAGTCTGGGCGGTGTGGGTCGTGAAGTCTGGGCGGTGTGGGCTGCGAAGTCTGGGCGGTGTGGGTCGTGAAGTCTGGGCGGTGTGGGCAGCGAAGTCTGGGCGGTGTGGGCTGCGAAGTCTGGGCGGTGTGGGTCGCGAAGTCTGGGCGGAGTGGGCTGCGAAGTCTGGGCGGTTTGGGTCGTGAAGTCGGGGCGGTGTGGGTCGTGAAGTCTGGGCGGTGTGTGTCGCGAAGTCTGGGCGGTGTGGGCTGCGAAGTCTGGGCGGTGTGGGTCGCGAAGTCTGGGCGGTGAGGGCTGCGAAGTCTGGGCGGTGTGGGGCGTGAAGTCTGGGCGGTGTGGGTCGTGAAGTCTGGGCGGTGTGGGTCGTGAAGTCTGGGCGGTGTGGGTCGTGAAGTCTGAGCGGTGTGGGTCGTGAAGTCTGGGCGGTGTGTGTCGTGAAGTCTGAGCGGTGTGGGCCGCGAAGTCTGGGCGGTGTGGGCTGCGAAGTCTGGGCGGTGTGGGCTGCGAAGTCTGGGCGGTGTGGGTCGCGAAGTCTGGGCGGTGTGGGCTGCGAAGTCTGGGCGGTGTGGGTCGCGAAGTCTGGGCGGTGTGGGTCGCGAAGTCTGGGCGGTGTGGGTCGCGAAGTCTGGGCGGTGAGGGCTGCGAAGTCTGGGCGGTGTGGGGCGTGAAGTCTGGGCGGTGTGGGTCGTGAAGTCTGGGCGGTGTGGGTCGTGAAGTCTGGGCGGTGTGGGTCGTGAAGTCTGAGCGGTGTGGGTCGTGAAGTCTGGGCGGTGTGTGTCGTGAAGTCTGAGCGGTGTGGGCCGCGAAGTCTGGGCGGTGTGGGCTGCGAAGTCTGGGCGGTGTGGGCTGCGAAGTCTGGGCGGTGTGGGTCGCGAAGTCTGGGCGGTGTGGGCTGCGAAGTCTGGGCGGTGTGGGTCGCGAAGTCTGGGCGGTGTGGGTCGCGAAGTCTGGGCGGTGTGGGCTGCGAAGTCTGGGCGGTGTGGGCTGCGAAGTCTGGGCGGTGTGGGCTGCGAAGTCTGCGCGGTGTGGGTCGTGAAGTCTGGGTGGTGTGGGCCGCGAAGTCTGGGCGGTGTGGGTCGTGAAGTCTGGGCGGTGTGAGTCGCGAAGTCTGGGCGGTGTGGGTCGTGAAGTCTGAGCGGTGTGGGCTGCGAAGTCTGGGCGGTGTGGGCTGCGAAGTCTGGGCGGTGTGGGTCTCGAAGTCTGGGCGGTGTGGGTCGCGAAGTCTGGGCGGTGTGGGTCGCGAAGTCTGGGCGGTGTGGGCTGCGAAGTCTGGACGGTGTGGGCTGCGAAGTCTGGGCGGTGTGGGCTGCGAAGTCTGGGCGGTGTGGGCTGCGAAGTCTGGACGGTGTGGGCTGCGAAGTCTGGGCGGTGTGGGTCGCGAAGTCTGGGCGGTGTGGGCTGCGAAGTCTGGGCGGTGTGGGCTGCGAAGTCTGGGCGGCGTGGGCTGCGAAGTCTGGGCGGTGTGGGCTGCGAAGTCTGGGCGGTGTGGGCTGCGAAGTCTGGGCGGTGTGGGCTGCGAAGTCTGGGCGGTGTGGGTCGCGAAGTCTGGGCGGTGTGGGCTGCGAAGTCTGGGCGGTGTGGGTCGCGAAGTCTGGGCGGTGTGGGCTGCGAAGTCTGGGCGGTGTGGGTCGCGAAGTCTGGGCGGTGTGGGTCGCGAAGTCTGGGCGGTGTGGGTCGCGAGGTCTGGGCGGTGTGGGTCGCGATGTCTGGGCGGTGTGCGTCGCGAGGTCTGGGCGGTGTGGGCTGCGAAATCTGGGCGGTGTGGGCTGCGAAGTCTGGGCGGTGTGGGTCGCGAAGTCTGGGCGGTGTGGGTCGTGAAGTCTGGGCGGTGTGGGCTGCGAAGTCTGGGCGGTGTGGGCTGCGAAATCTGGGCGGTGTGGGTCGCGAAGTCTGGGCGGTGTGGGCTGCGAAGTCTGGGTGGTGTGGGTCGCGAAGTCTGGGCGGTGTGGGTCGCGAAGTCTGGGCGGTGTGGGTCGTGAGGTCTGGGCGGTGTGGGTCGCGAAGTCTGGGCGGTGTGGGCTGCGAAGTCTGGGCGGTGTGGGCTGCGAAGTCTGGGCGGTGTGGGTCGCGAAGTCTGGGTGGTGTGGGTCGTGAAGTCGGGGAGGTGTGGGCTGCGAAGTCTGGGCGGTGTGGGCTGCGAAATCTGGGCGGTGTGGGTCGCGAAGTCTGGGCGGTGTGGGCTGCGAAGTCTGGGCGGTGTGGGCTGCGAAGTCTGGGCGGTGTGGGTCGCGAAGTCTGGGCGGTGTGGGTCGCGAGGTCTGGGCGGTGTGGGCTGCGAAATCTGGGCGGTGTGGGTCGCGAAGTCTGGGCGGTGTGGGTCGCGAAGTCTGGGCGGTGTGGGTCGCGAAGTCTGGGCGGTGTGGGCTGCGAAGTCTGGGCGGTGTGGGTCGCGAAATCTGGGCGGTGTGGGCTGCGAAGTCTGGGCGGTGTGGGTCGCGAAGTCTGGGAAGTGTGGGCTGCGAAGTCTGGGCGGTGTGGGCTGCGAAGTCTGGGTGGTGTGGGTTGCGAAGTCTGGGCGGTGTGGGTCGTGAAGTGTGGGCGGTGTGGGTCGCGAAGTCTGGGAAGTGTGGGCTGCGAAGTCTGGGCGGTGTGGGCGGCGAAGTCTGGGAGGTGTGGGTCGCGAAGTCTGGGCGGTGTGGGTCGCGAAGTCTGGGCGGTGTGGGTCGCGAAGTCTGGGAAGTGTGGGCTGCGAAGTCTGGGCGGTGTGGGCTGCGAAGTCCGGGTGGTGTGGGTCGCGAAGTCTGGGCGGTGTGGGTCGTGAAGTGTGGTCGGTGTGGGTCGCGAAGTCTGGGCGGTGTGGGCTGCGAAGTCTGGGCGGTGTGGGCTGCGAAGTCTGGGAGGTGTGGGTCGCGAAGTCTGGGCGATGTGGGTCGCGAAGTCTGGGCGGTGTGGGCTGCGAAATCTGGGCGGTGTGGGTCGCGAAGTCTGGGCGGTGTTGGCAGCGAAATCTGGGCGGTGTGGGTCGCGAAGTCTGGGCGGTGTGGGCTGCGAAGTCTGGGCGGTGTGGGCTGCGAAGTCTGGGCGGTGTGGGTCGTGAAGTCTGAGCGGTCTGGGTCGTGAAGTCTGAGCGGTGTGAGTCGCGAAGTCTGGGCGGTGTGGGTCGTGAAGTCTGGGCGGTGTGGGTCGCGAAGTCTGAGCGGTGTGAGTCGCGAAGTCTGGGCGGTGTGGGCTGCGAAGTCTGGGCGGTGTGGGCTGCGAAGTCTGGGCGGTGTGGGCTGCGAAGTCTGGGCGGTGTGGGTCGCGAAGTCTGGGCGGTGTGGGCCGCGAAGTCTGGGCGGTGTGGGTCGCGAAGTCTGGGCGGTGTGGGTCGCGAAGTCTGGGCGGTGTGGGCTGCGAAGTCTGGGCGGTGTGGGCTGCGAAGTCTGGGCGGTGTGGGCTGCGAAGTCTGGACGGTGTGGGCTGCGAAGTCTGAGCGGTGTGGGCTGCGAAGTCTGGGCGGTGTGGGCTGCGAAGTCTGGACGGTGTGGGCTGCGAAGTCTGGGCGGTGTGGGCTGCGAAGTCTGGGCGGTGTGGGCTGCGAAGTCTGGGCGGCGTGGGCTGCGAAGTCTGGGCGGCGTGGGCTGCGAAGTCTGGGCGGTGTGGGCTGCGAAGTCTGGGCGGTGTGGGCTGCGAAGTCTGGGCGGTGTGGGTCGCGAAGTCTGGGCGGTGTGGGCTGCGAAGTCTGGGCGGTGTGGGTCGCGAAGTCTGGGCGGTGTGGGCTGCGAAGTCTGGGCGGTGTGGGTCGCGAAGTCTGGGCGGTGTGGGTCGCGAAGTCTGGGCGGTGTGGGTCGCGAGGTCTGGGCGGTGTGGGTCGCGATGTCTGGGCGGTGTGCGTCGCGAGGTCTGGGCGGTGTGGGCTGCGAAATCTGGGCGGTGTGGGCTGCGAAGTCTGGGCGGTGTGGGTCGCGAAGTCTGGGCGGTGTGGGTCGTGAAGTCTGGGCGGTGTGGGCTGCGAAGTCTGGGCGGTGTGGGCTGCGAAATCTGGGCGGTGTGGGTCGCGAAGTCTGGGCGGTGTGGGCTGCGAAGTCTGGGTGGTGTGGGTCGCGAAGTCTGGGCGGTGTGGGTCGCGAAGTCTGGGCGGTGTGGGTCGTGAGGTCTGGGCGGTGTGGGTCGCGAAGTCTGGGCGGTGTGGGCTGCGAAGTCTGGGCGGTGTGGGCTGCGAAGTCTGGGCGGTGTGGGTCGCGAAGTCTGGGTGGTGTGGGTCGTGAAGTCGGGGCGGTGTGGGCTGCGAAGTCTGGGCGGTGTGGGCTGCGAAATCTGGGCGGTGTGGGTCGCGAAGTCTGGGCGGTGTGGGCTGCGAAGTCTGGGCGGTGTGGGCTGCGAAGTCTGGGCGGTGTGGGTCGCGAAGTCTGGGCGGTGTGGGTCGCGAGGTCTGGGCGGTGTGGGCTGCGAAATCTGGGCGGTGTGGGTCGCGAAGTCTGGGCGGTGTGGGTCGCGAAGTCTGGGCGGTGTGGGTCGCGAAGTCTGGGCGGTGTGGGTCGCGAGGTCTGGGCGGTGTGGGCTGCGAAGTCTGGGCGGTGTGGGCTGCGAAGTCTGGGCGGTGTGGGTCGCGAAGTCTGGGAAGTGTGGGCTGCGAAGTCTGGGCGGTGTGGGCTGCGAAGTCTGGGTGGTGTGGGTCGCGAAGTCTGGGCGGTGTGGGTCGTGAAGTGTGGGCGGTGTGGGTCGCGAAGTCTGGGAAGTGTGGGCTGCGAAGTCTGGGCGGTGTGGGCTGCGAAGTCTGGGAGGTGTGGGTCGCGAAGTCTGGGCGGTGTGGGTCGCGAAGTCTGGGCGGTGTGGGTCGCGAAGTCTGGGAAGTGTGGGCTGCGAAGTCTGGGCGGTGTGGGTCGTGAAGTCTGGGCGGTGTGGGCTGCGAAGTCTGGGTGGTGTGGGTCGCGAAGTCTGGGCGGTGTGGGTCGTGAAGTGTGGTCGGTGTGGGTCGCGAAGTCTGGGCGGTGTGGGCTGCGAAGTCTGGGCGGTGTGGGCTGCGAAGTCTGGGTGGTGTGGGTCGCGAAGTCTGGGCGATGTGGGTCGCGAAGTCTGGGCGGTGTGGGCTGCGAAGTCTGGGCGGTGTGGGTCGCGAAGTCTGGGCGGTGTGGGCTGCGAAGTCTGGACGGTGTGGGCTGCGAAGTCTGGGCGGTGTGGGCTGCGAAGTCTGGGCGGTGTGGGCTGCGAAGTCTGGACGGTGTGGGCCGCGAAGTCTGGGCGGTGTGGGTCGCGAAGTCGGGGCGGTGTGGGCTGCGAAGTCTGGGCGGTGTGGGCTGCGAAGTCTGGGCGGTGTGGGCTGCGAAGTCTGGGTGGTGTGGGTCGCGAAGTCTGGGCGATGTGGGTCGCGAAGTCTGGGCGGTGTGGGCTGCGAAATCTGGGCGGTGTGGGTCGCGAAGTCTGGGCGGTGTGGGCTGCGAAATCTGGGCGGTGTGGGTCGCGAAGTCTGGGCGGTGTGGGCTGCGAAGTCTGGGCGGTGTGGGCTGCGAAGTCTGGGCGGTGTGGGCTGCGAAGTCTGGGCGGTGTGGGTCGTGAAGTCTGGGCGGTGTGTGTCGCGAAGTCTGGGCGGTGTGGGCTGCGAAGTCTGGGCGGTGTGGGCTGCGAAGTCTGGGCAGAGTGGGCTGCGAAGTCTGGGCGGTGTGGGTCGTGAAGTCTGGGCGATGTGGGTCGTGAAGTCTGGGCGGTGTGGGTCGCGATGTCTGGGCGGTGTGGGTCGTGAAGTCTGGGCGGTGTGGGTCGTGAGGTCTGAGCGGTGTGGGCTGCGAAGTCTGGGCGGTGTGGGTCGTGAAGTCTGGGCGGTGTGGGCTGCGAAGTCTGGGCGGTGTGGGCTGCGAAGTCTGGGCGGTGTGGGCTGCGAAGTCTGGGCGGTGTGGGTCGCGAAGTCTGGGCGGTTTGGGCTGCGAAGTCTGGGCGGTGTGGGCTGCGAAGTCTGGGCGGTGTGGGTCGCGAAGTCTGGGCGGTGTGGGCTGCGAAGTCTGGGCGGTGTGGGCCGCGAAGTCTGGGCGGTGTGGGTCGTGAAGTCTGAGCGGTCTGGGTCGTGAAGTCTGAGCGGTGTGAGTCGCGAAGTCTGGGCGGTGTGGGTCGTGAAGTCTGGGCGGTGTGGGTCGCGAAGTCTGAGCGGTGTGAGTCGCGAAGTCTGGGCGGTGTGGGCTGCGAAGTCTGGGCGGTGTGGGCTGCGAAGTCTGGGCGGTGTGGGCTGCGAAGTCTGGGCGGTGTGGGTCGCGAAGTCTGGGCGGTGTGGGCTGCGAAGTCTGGGCGGTGTGGGTCGCGAAGTCTGGGCGGTGTGGGTCGCGAAGTCTGGGCGGTGTGGGCTGCGAAGTCTGGGCGGTGTGGGCTGCGAAGTCTGGGCGGTGTGGGCTGCGAAGTCTGCGCGGTGTGGGTCGTGAAGTCTGGGTGGTGTGGGCCGCGAAGTCTGGGCGGTGTGGGTCGTGAAGTCTGGGCGGTGTGAGTCGCGAAGTCTGGGCGGTGTGGGTCGTGAAGTCTGAGCGGTGTGGGCTGCGAAGTCTGGGCGGTGTGGGCTGCGAAGTCTGGGCGGTGTGGGTCTCGAAGTCTGGGCGGTGTGGGTCGCGAAGTCTGGGCGGTGTGGGTCGCGAAGTCTGGGCGGTGTGGGCTGCGAAGTCTGGACGGTGTGGGCTGCGAAGTCTGGGCGGTGTGGGCTGCGAAGTCTGGGCGGTGTGGGCTGCGAAGTCTGGACGGTGTGGGCCGCGAAGTCTGGGCGGTGTGGGTCGCGAAGTCTGGGCGGTGTGGGCTGCGAAGTCTGGGCGGTGTGGGCTGCGAAGTCTGGGCGGCGTGGGCTGCGAAGTCTGGGCGGTGTGGGCTGCGAAGTCTGGGCGGTGTGGGCTGCGAAGTCTGGGCGGTGTGGGCTGCGAAGTCTGGGCGGTGTGGGTCGCGAAGTCTGGGCGGTGTGGGTCGCGAAGTCTGGGCGGTGTGGGCTGCGAAGTCTGGGCGGTGTGGGTCGCGAAGTCTGGGCGGTGTGGGCTGCGAAGTCTGGGCGGTGTGGGTCGCGAAGTCTGGGCGGTGTGGGTCGCGAAGTCTGGGCGGTGTGGGTCGCGAGGTCTGGGCGGTGTGGGTCGCGATGTCTGGGCGGTGTGCGTCGCGAGGTCTGGGCGGTGTGGGCTGCGAAATCTGGGCGGTGTGGGCTGCGAAGTCTGGGCGGTGTGGGTCGCGAAGTCTGGGCGGTGTGGGTCGTGATGTCTGGGCGGTGTGGGCTGCGAAGTCTGGGCGGTGTGGGCTGCGAAGTCTGGGCGGTGTGGGCTGCGAAGTCTGGGCGGTGTGGGTCGCGAAATCTGGGCGGTGTGGGCTGCGAAGTCTGGGCGGTGTGGGTCGCGAAGTCTGGGTGGTGTGGGTCGCGAAGTCTGGGCGGTGTGGGTCGCGAAGTCTGTGTGGTGTGGGTCGTGAAGTCTGGGCGGTGTGGGCTGCGAAGTCTGGGCGGTGTGGGCTGCGAAGTCTGGGCGGTGTGGGCTGCGAAGTCTGGGCGGTGTGGGTCGTGAAGTCTGGGCGGTGTGGGCTGCGAAGTCTGGGCGGTGTGGGCTGCGAAGTCTGGGCGGTGTGGGCTGCGAAGTCTGGGCGGTGTGGGTCGCGAAGTCTGGGCGGAGTGGGCTGCGAAGTCTGGGCGGTGTGGGTCGTGAAGTCTGGGCGGTGTGGGTCGTGAAGTCTGGGCGGTGTGGGTCGTGAAGTCTGGGCGGTGTGGGTCGTGAAGTCTGAGCGGTGTGGGTCGTGAAGTCTGGGCGGTGTGGGCTGCGAAGTCTGGGCGGTGTGGGTCGTGAAGTCTGGGCGGTGTGGGCTGCGAAGTCTGGGCGGTGTGGGTCGTGAAGTCTGGGCGGTGTGGGCAGCGAAGTCTGGGCGGTGTGGGCTGCGAAGTCTGGGCGGTGTGGGTCGCGAAGTCTGGGCGGAGTGGGCTGCGAAGTCTGGGCGGTTTGGGTCGTGAAGTCGGGGCGGTGTGGGTCGTGAAGTCTGGGCGGTGTGTGTCGCGAAGTCTGGGCGGTGTGGGCTGCGAAGTCTGGGCGGTGTGGGTCGCGAAGTCTGGGCGGTGAGGGCTGCGAAGTCTGGGCGGTGTGGGGCGTGAAGTCTGGGCGGTGTGGGTCGTGAAGTCTGGGCGGTGTGGGTCGTGAAGTCTGGGCGGTGTGGGTCGTGAAGTCTGAGCGGTGTGGGTCGTGAAGTCTGGGCGGTGTGTGTCGTGAAGTCTGAGCGGTGTGGGCCGCGAAGTCTGGGCGGTGTGGGCTGCGAAGTCTGGGCGGTGTGGGCTGCGAAGTCTGGGCGGTGTGGGTCGCGAAGTCTGGGCGGTGTGGGCTGCGAAGTCTGGGCGGTGTGGGTCGCGAAGTCTGGGCGGTGTGGGTCGCGAAGTCTGGGCGGTGTGGGTCGCGAAGTCTGGGCGGTGAGGGCTGCGAAGTCTGGGCGGTGTGGGGCGTGAAGTCTGGGCGGTGTGGGTCGTGAAGTCTGGGCGGTGTGGGTCGTGAAGTCTGGGCGGTGTGGGTCGTGAAGTCTGAGCGGTGTGGGTCGTGAAGTCTGGGCGGTGTGTGTCGTGAAGTCTGAGCGGTGTGGGCCGCGAAGTCTGGGCGGTGTGGGCTGCGAAGTCTGGGCGGTGTGGGCTGCGAAGTCTGGGCGGTGTGGGTCGCGAAGTCTGGGCGGTGTGGGCTGCGAAGTCTGGGCGGTGTGGGTCGCGAAGTCTGGGCGGTGTGGGTCGCGAAGTCTGGGCGGTGTGGGCTGCGAAGTCTGGGCGGTGTGGGCTGCGAAGTCTGGGCGGTGTGGGCTGCGAAGTCTGCGCGGTGTGGGTCGTGAAGTCTGGGTGGTGTGGGCCGCGAAGTCTGGGCGGTGTGGGTCGTGAAGTCTGGGCGGTGTGAGTCGCGAAGTCTGGGCGGTGTGGGTCGTGAAGTCTGAGCGGTGTGGGCTGCGAAGTCTGGGCGGTGTGGGCTGCGAAGTCTGGGCGGTGTGGGTCTCGAAGTCTGGGCGGTGTGGGTCGCGAAGTCTGGGCGGTGTGGGTCGCGAAGTCTGGGCGGTGTGGGCTGCGAAGTCTGGACGGTGTGGGCTGCGAAGTCTGGGCGGTGTGGGCTGCGAAGTCTGGGCGGTGTGGGCTGCGAAGTCTGGACGGTGTGGGCTGCGAAGTCTGGGCGGTGTGGGTCGCGAAGTCTGGGCGGTGTGGGCTGCGAAGTCTGGGCGGTGTGGGCTGCGAAGTCTGGGCGGCGTGGGCTGCGAAGTCTGGGCGGTGTGGGCTGCGAAGTCTGGGCGGTGTGGGCTGCGAAGTCTGGGCGGTGTGGGCTGCGAAGTCTGGGCGGTGTGGGTCGCGAAGTCTGGGCGGTGTGGGCTGCGAAGTCTGGGCGGTGTGGGTCGCGAAGTCTGGGCGGTGTGGGCTGCGAAGTCTGGGCGGTGTGGGTCGCGAAGTCTGGGCGGTGTGGGTCGCGAAGTCTGGGCGGTGTGGGTCGCGAGGTCTGGGCGGTGTGGGTCGCGATGTCTGGGCGGTGTGCGTCGCGAGGTCTGGGCGGTGTGGGCTGCGAAATCTGGGCGGTGTGGGCTGCGAAGTCTGGGCGGTGTGGGTCGCGAAGTCTGGGCGGTGTGGGTCGTGAAGTCTGGGCGGTGTGGGCTGCGAAGTCTGGGCGGTGTGGGCTGCGAAATCTGGGCGGTGTGGGTCGCGAAGTCTGGGCGGTGTGGGCTGCGAAGTCTGGGTGGTGTGGGTCGCGAAGTCTGGGCGGTGTGGGTCGCGAAGTCTGGGCGGTGTGGGTCGTGAGGTCTGGGCGGTGTGGGTCGCGAAGTCTGGGCGGTGTGGGCTGCGAAGTCTGGGCGGTGTGGGCTGCGAAGTCTGGGCGGTGTGGGTCGCGAAGTCTGGGTGGTGTGGGTCGTGAAGTCGGGGAGGTGTGGGCTGCGAAGTCTGGGCGGTGTGGGCTGCGAAATCTGGGCGGTGTGGGTCGCGAAGTCTGGGCGGTGTGGGCTGCGAAGTCTGGGCGGTGTGGGCTGCGAAGTCTGGGCGGTGTGGGTCGCGAAGTCTGGGCGGTGTGGGTCGCGAGGTCTGGGCGGTGTGGGCTGCGAAATCTGGGCGGTGTGGGTCGCGAAGTCTGGGCGGTGTGGGTCGCGAAGTCTGGGCGGTGTGGGTCGCGAAGTCTGGGCGGTGTGGGCTGCGAAGTCTGGGCGGTGTGGGTCGCGAAATCTGGGCGGTGTGGGCTGCGAAGTCTGGGCGGTGTGGGTCGCGAAGTCTGGGAAGTGTGGGCTGCGAAGTCTGGGCGGTGTGGGCTGCGAAGTCTGGGTGGTGTGGGTTGCGAAGTCTGGGCGGTGTGGGTCGTGAAGTGTGGGCGGTGTGGGTCGCGAAGTCTGGGAAGTGTGGGCTGCGAAGTCTGGGCGGTGTGGGCGGCGAAGTCTGGGAGGTGTGGGTCGCGAAGTCTGGGCGGTGTGGGTCGCGAAGTCTGGGCGGTGTGGGTCGCGAAGTCTGGGAAGTGTGGGCTGCGAAGTCTGGGCGGTGTGGGCTGCGAAGTCCGGGTGGTGTGGGTCGCGAAGTCTGGGCGGTGTGGGTCGTGAAGTGTGGTCGGTGTGGGTCGCGAAGTCTGGCAGGTGTGGGCTGCGAAGTCTGGGCGGTGTGGGCTGCGAAGTCTGGGAGGTGTGGGTCGCGAAGTCTGGGCGATGTGGGTCGCGAAGTCTGGGCGGTGTGGGCTGCGAAATCTGGGCGGTGTGGGTCGCGAAGTCTGGGCGGTGTGGGCTGCGAAATCTGGGCGGTGTGGGTCGCGAAGTCTGGGCGGTGTGGGCTGCGAAGTCTGGGCGGTGTGGGCTGCGAAGTCTGGGCGGTGTGGGCTGCGAAGTCTGGGCGGTGTGGGTCGTGAAGTCTGGGCGGTGTGTGTCGCGAAGTCTGGGCGGTGTGGGCTGCGAAGTCTGGGCGGTGTGGGCTGCGAAGTCTGGGCAGAGTGGGCTGCGAAGTCTGGGCGGTGTGGGTCGTGAAGTCTGGGCGATGTGGGTCGTGAAGTCTGGGCGGTGTGGGTCGCGATGTCTGGGCGGTGTGGGTCGTGAAGTCTGGGCGGTGTGGGTCGTGAGGTCTGAGCGGTGTGGGCTGCGAAGTCTGGGC
Organism: Scyliorhinus torazame; assembly: GCF_047496885.1. Classification (NCBI taxonomy): domain Eukaryota; kingdom Metazoa; phylum Chordata; class Chondrichthyes; order Carcharhiniformes; family Scyliorhinidae; genus Scyliorhinus; species Scyliorhinus torazame. The sequence goes on from NC_092708.1 coordinate 377,638,342, forward strand.
GGTGTGGGTCGTGAAGTCTGGGCGGTGTGGGCTGCGAAGTCTGGGCGGTGTGGGCTGCGAAGTCTGGGCGGTGTGGGCTGCGAAGTCTGGGCGGTGTGGGTCGCGAAGTCTGGGCGGTTTGGGCTGCGAAGTCTGGGCGGTGTGGGCTGCGAAGTCTGGGCGGTGTGGGCCGCGAAGTCTGGGCGGTGTGGGCTGCGAAGTCTGGGCGGTGTGGGCCGCGAAGTCTGGGCGGTGTGGGTCGTGAAGTCTGAGCGGTCTGGGTCGTGAAGTCTGAGCGGTGTGAGTCGCGAAGTCTGGGCGGTGTGGGTCGTGAAGTCTGGGCGGTGTGGGTCGCGAAGTCTGAGCGGTGTGAGTCGCGAAGTCTGGGCGGTGTGGGCTGCGAAGTCTGGGCGGTGTGGGCTGCGAAGTCTGGGCGGTGTGGGCTGCGAAGTCTGGGCGGTGTGGGTCGCGAAGTCTGGGCGGTGTGGGCCGCGAAGTCTGGGCGGTGTGGGTCGCGAAGTCTGGGCGGTGTGGGTCGCGAAGTCTGGGCGGTGTGGGCTGCGAAGTCTGGGCGGTGTGGGCTGCGAAGTCTGGGCGGTGTGGGCTGCGAAGTCTGGACGGTGTGGGCTGCGAAGTCTGAGCGGTGTGGGCTGCGAAGTCTGGGCGGTGTGGGCTGCGAAGTCTGGACGGTGTGGGCTGCGAAGTCTGGGCGGTGTGGGCTGCGAAGTCTGGGCGGTGTGGGCTGCGAAGTCTGGGCGGCGTGGGCTGCGAAGTCTGGGCGGCGTGGGCTGCGAAGTCTGGGCGGTGTGGGCTGCGAAGTCTGGGCGGTGTGGGCTGCGAAGTCTGGGCGGTGTGGGTCGCGAAGTCTGGGCGGTGTGGGCTGCGAAGTCTGGGCGGTGTGGGTCGCGAAGTCTGGGCGGTGTGGGCTGCGAAGTCTGGGCGGTGTGGGTCGCGAAGTCTGGGCGGTGTGGGTCGCGAAGTCTGGGCGGTGTGGGTCGCGAGGTCTGGGCGGTGTGGGTCGCGATGTCTGGGCGGTGTGCGTCGCGAGGTCTGGGCGGTGTGGGCTGCGAAATCTGGGCGGTGTGGGCTGCGAAGTCTGGGCGGTGTGGGTCGCGAAGTCTGGGCGGTGTGGGTCGTGAAGTCTGGGCGGTGTGGGCTGCGAAGTCTGGGCGGTGTGGGCTGCGAAATCTGGGCGGTGTGGGTCGCGAAGTCTGGGCGGTGTGGGCTGCGAAGTCTGGGTGGTGTGGGTCGCGAAGTCTGGGCGGTGTGGGTCGCGAAGTCTGGGCGGTGTGGGTCGTGAGGTCTGGGCGGTGTGGGTCGCGAAGTCTGGGCGGTGTGGGCTGCGAAGTCTGGGCGGTGTGGGCTGCGAAGTCTGGGCGGTGTGGGTCGCGAAGTCTGGGTGGTGTGGGTCGTGAAGTCGGGGCGGTGTGGGCTGCGAAGTCTGGGCGGTGTGGGCTGCGAAATCTGGGCGGTGTGGGTCGCGAAGTCTGGGCGGTGTGGGCTGCGAAGTCTGGGCGGTGTGGGCTGCGAAGTCTGGGCGGTGTGGGTCGCGAAGTCTGGGCGGTGTGGGTCGCGAGGTCTGGGCGGTGTGGGCTGCGAAATCTGGGCGGTGTGGGTCGCGAAGTCTGGGCGGTGTGGGTCGCGAAGTCTGGGCGGTGTGGGTCGCGAAGTCTGGGCGGTGTGGGTCGCGAGGTCTGGGCGGTGTGGGCTGCGAAGTCTGGGCGGTGTGGGCTGCGAAGTCTGGGCGGTGTGGGTCGCGAAGTCTGGGAAGTGTGGGCTGCGAAGTCTGGGCGGTGTGGGCTGCGAAGTCTGGGTGGTGTGGGTCGCGAAGTCTGGGCGGTGTGGGTCGTGAAGTGTGGGCGGTGTGGGTCGCGAAGTCTGGGAAGTGTGGGCTGCGAAGTCTGGGCGGTGTGGGCTGCGAAGTCTGGGAGGTGTGGGTCGCGAAGTCTGGGCGGTGTGGGTCGCGAAGTCTGGGCGGTGTGGGTCGCGAAGTCTGGGAAGTGTGGGCTGCGAAGTCTGGGCGGTGTGGGTCGTGAAGTCTGGGCGGTGTGGGCTGCGAAGTCTGGGTGGTGTGGGTCGCGAAGTCTGGGCGGTGTGGGTCGTGAAGTGTGGTCGGTGTGGGTCGCGAAGTCTGGGCGGTGTGGGCTGCGAAGTCTGGGCGGTGTGGGCTGCGAAGTCTGGGTGGTGTGGGTCGCGAAGTCTGGGCGATGTGGGTCGCGAAGTCTGGGCGGTGTGGGCTGCGAAGTCTGGGCGGTGTGGGTCGCGAAGTCTGGGCGGTGTGGGCTGCGAAGTCTGGACGGTGTGGGCTGCGAAGTCTGGGCGGTGTGGGCTGCGAAGTCTGGGCGGTGTGGGCTGCGAAGTCTGGACGGTGTGGGCCGCGAAGTCTGGGCGGTGTGGGTCGCGAAGTCTGGGCGGTGTGGGCTGCGAAGTCTGGGCGGTGTGGGCTGCGAAGTCTGGGCGGCGTGGGCTGCGAAGTCTGGGCGGTGTGGGCTGCGAAGTCTGGGCGGTGTGGGCTGCGAAGTCTGGGCGGTGTGGGCTGCGAAGTCTGGGCGGTGTGGGTCGCGAAGTCTGGGCGGTGTGGGTCGCGAAGTCTGGGCGGTGTGGGCTGCGAAGTCTGGGCGGTGTGGGTCGCGAAGTCTGGGCGGTGTGGGCTGCGAAGTCTGGGCGGTGTGAGTCGCGAAGTCTGGGCGGTGTGGGTCGCGAAGTCTGGGCGGTGTGGGTCGCGAGGTCTGGGCGGTGTGGGTCGCGATGTCTGGGCGGTGTGCGTCGCGAGGTCTGGGCGGTGTGGGCTGCGAAATCTGGGCGGTGTGGGCTGCGAAGTCTGGGCGGTGTGGGTCGCGAAGTCTGGGCGGTGTGGGTCGTGATGTCTGGGCGGTGTGGGCTGCGAAGTCTGGGCGGTGTGGGCTGCGAAGTCTGGGCGGTGTGGGCTGCGAAGTCTGGGCGGTGTGGGTCGCGAAATCTGGGCGGTGTGGGCTGCGAAGTCTGGGCGGTGTGGGTCGCGAAGTCTGGGTGGTGTGGGTCGCGAAGTCTGGGTGGTGTGGGTCGCGAAGTCTGGGCGTTGTGGGTCGCGAAGTCTGTGTGGTGTGGGTCGTGAAGTCTGGGCGGTGTGGGCTGCGAAGTCTGGGCGGTGTGGGCTGCGAAGTCTGGGCGGTGTGGGCCGCGAAGTCTGGGCGGTGTGGGTCGTGAAGTCTGGGCGGTGTGGGCTGCGAAGTCTGGGCGGTGTGGGCTGCGAAGTCTGGGCGGTGTGGGCTGCGAAGTCTGGGCGGTGTGGGTCGCGAAGTCTGGGCGGAGTGGGCTGCGAAGTCTGGGCGGTGTGGGTCGTGAAGTCTGGGCGGTGTGGGTCGTGAAGTCTGGGCGGTGTGGGTCGTGAAGTCTGGGCGGTGTGGGTCGTGAAGTCTGAGCGGTGTGGGTCGTGAAGTCTGGGCGGTGTGGGCTGCGAAGTCTGGGCGGTGTGGGTCGTGAAGTCTGGGCGGTGTGGGCTGCGAAGTCTGGGCGGTGTGGGTCGTGAAGTCTGGGCGGTGTGGGCAGCGAAGTCTGGGCGGTGTGGGCTGCGAAGTCTGGGCGGTGTGGGTCGCGAAGTCTGGGCGGAGTGGGCTGCGAAGTCTGGGCGGATTGGGTCGTGAAGTCGGGGCGGTGTGGGTCGTGAAGTCTGGGCGGTGTGTGTCGCGATGTCTGGGCGGTGTGGGCTGCGAAGTCTGGGCGGTGTGGGTCGCGAAGTCTGGGCGGTGAGGGCTGCGAAGTCTGGGCGGTGTGGGGCGTGAAGTCTGGGCGGTGTGGGTCGTGAAGTCTGGGCGGTGTGGGTCGTGAAGTCTGGGCGGTGTGGGTCGTGAAGTCTGAGCGGTGTGGGTCGTGAAGTCTGGGCGGTGTGTGTCGTGAAGTCTGAGCGGTGTGGGCCGCGAAGTCTGGGCGGTGTGGGCTGCGAAGTCTGGGCGGTGTGGGCTGCGAAGTCTGGGCGGTGTGGGTCGCGAAGTCTGGGCGGTGTGGGCTGCGAAGTCTGGGCGGTGTGGGTCGCGAAGTCTGGGCGGTGTGGGTCGCGAAGTCTGGGCGGTGTGGGTCGCGAAGTCTGGGCGGTGAGGGCTGCGAAGTCTGGGCGGTGTGGGGCGTGAAGTCTGGGCGGTGTGGGTCGTGAAGTCTGGGCGGTGTGGGTCGTGAAGTCTGGGCGGTGTGGGTCGTGAAGTCTGAGCGGTGTGGGTCGTGAAGTCTGGGCGGTGTGTGTCGTGAAGTCTGAGCGGTGTGGGCCGCGAAGTCTGGGCGGTGTGGGCTGCGAAGTCTGGGCGGTGTGGGCTGCGAAGTCTGGGCGGTGTGGGTCGCGAAGTCTGGGCGGTGTGGGCTGCGAAGTCTGGGCGGTGTGGGTCGCGAAGTCTGGGCGGTGTGGGTCGCGAAGTCTGGGCGGTGTGGGCTGCGAAGTCTGGGCGGTGTGGGCTGCGAAGTCTGGGCGGTGTGGGCTGCGAAGTCTGCGCGGTGTGGGTCGTGAAGTCTGGGTGGTGTGGGCCGCGAAGTCTGGGCGGTGTGGGTCGTGAAGTCTGGGCGGTGTGAGTCGCGAAGTCTGGGCGGTGTGGGTCGTGAAGTCTGAGCGGTGTGGGCTGCGAAGTCTGGGCGGTGTGGGCTGCGAAGTCTGGGCGGTGTGGGTCTCGAAGTCTGGGCGGTGTGGGTCGCGAAGTCTGGGCGGTGTGGGTCGCGAAGTCTGGGCGGTGTGGGCTGCGAAGTCTGGACGGTGTGGGCTGCGAAGTCTGGGCGGTGTGGGCTGCGAAGTCTGGGCGGTGTGGGCTGCGAAGTCTGGACGGTGTGGGCTGCGAAGTCTGGACGGTGTGGGTCGCGAAGTCTGGGCGGTGTGGGCTGCGAAGTCTGGGCGGTGTGGGCTGCGAAGTCTGGGCGGCGTGGGCTGCGAAGTCTGGGCGGTGTGGGCTGCGAAGTCTGGGCGGTGTGGGCTGCGAAGTCTGGGCGGTGTGGGCTGCGAAGTCTGGGCGGTGTGGGTCGCGAAGTCTGGGCGGTGTGGGCTGCGAAGTCTGGGCGGTGTGGGTCGCGAAGTCTGGGCGGTGTGGGCTGCGAAGTCTGGGCGGTGTGGGTCGCGAAGTCTGGGCGGTGTGGGTCGCGAAGTCTGGGCGGTGTGGGTCGCGAGGTCTGGGCGGTGTGGGTCGCGATGTCTGGGCGGTGTGCGTCGCGAGGTCTGGGCGGTGTGGGCTGCGAAATCTGGGCGGTGTGGGCTGCGAAGTCTGGGCGGTGTGGGTCGCGAAGTCTGGGCGGTGTGGGTCGTGAAGTCTGGGCGGTGTGGGCTGCGAAGTCTGGGCGGTGTGGGCTGCGAAATCTGGGCGGTGTGGGTCGCGAAGTCTGGGCGGTGTGGGCTGCGAAGTCTGGGTGGTGTGGGTCGCGAAGTCTGGGCGGTGTGGGTCGCGAAGTCTGGGCGGTGTGGGTCGTGAGGTCTGGGCGGTGTGGGTCGCGAAGTCTGGGCGGTGTGGGCTGCGAAGTCTGGGCGGTGTGGGCTGCGAAGTCTGGGCGGTGTGGGTCGCGAAGTCTGGGTGGTGTGGGTCGTGAAGTCGGGGAGGTGTGGGCTGCGAAGTCTGGGCGGTGTGGGCTGCGAAATCTGGGCGGTGTGGGTCGCGAAGTCTGGGCGGTGTGGGCTGCGAAGTCTGGGCGGTGTGGGCTGCGAAGTCTGGGCGGTGTGGGTCGCGAAGTCTGGGCGGTGTGGGTCGCGAGGTCTGGGCGGTGTGGGCTGCGAAATCTGGGCGGTGTGGGTCGCGAAGTCTGGGCGGTGTGGGTCGCGAAGTCTGGGCGGTGTGGGTCGCGAAGTCTGGGCGGTGTGGGCTGCGAAGTCTGGGCGGTGTGGGTCGCGAAATCTGGGCGGTGTGGGCTGCGAAGTCTGGGCGGTGTGGGTCGCGAAGTCTGGGAAGTGTGGGCTGCGAAGTCTGGGCGGTGTGGGCTGCGAAGTCTGGGTGGTGTGGGTTGCGAAGTCTGGGCGGTGTGGGTCGTGAAGTGTGGGCGGTGTGGGTCGCGAAGTCTGGGAAGTGTGGGCTGCGAAGTCTGGGCGGTGTGGGCGGCGAAGTCTGGGAGGTGTGGGTCGCGAAGTCTGGGCGGTGTGGGTCGCGAAGTCTGGGCGGTGTGGGTCGCGAAGTCTGGGAAGTGTGGGCTGCGAAGTCTGGGCGGTGTGGGCTGCGAAGTCCGGGTGGTGTGGGTCGCGAAGTCTGGGCGGTGTGGGTCGTGAAGTGTGGTCGGTGTGGGTCGCGAAGTCTGGGCGGTGTGGGCTGCGAAGTCTGGGCGGTGTGGGCTGCGAAGTCTGGGAGGTGTGGGTCGCGAAGTCTGGGCGATGTGGGTCGCGAAGTCTGGGCGGTGTGGGCTGCGAAATCTGGGCGGTGTGGGTCGCGAAGTCTGGGCGGTGTGGGCTGCGAAATCTGGGCGGTGTGGGTCGCGAAGTCTGGGCGGTGTGGGCTGCGAAGTCTGGGCGGTGTGGGCTGCGAAGTCTGGGCGGTGTGGGCTGCGAAGTCTGGGCGGTGTGGGTCGTGAAGTCTGGGCGGTGTGTGTCGCGAAGTCTGGGCGGTGTGGGCTGCGAAGTCTGGGCGGTGTGGGCTGCGAAGTCTGGGCAGAGTGGGCTGCGAAGTCTGGGCGGTGTGGGTCGTGAAGTCTGGGCGATGTGGGTCGTGAAGTCTGGGCGGTGTGGGTCGCGATGTCTGGGCGGTGTGGGTCGTGAAGTCTGGGCGGTGTGGGTCGTGAGGTCTGAGCGGTGTGGGCTGCGAAGTCTGGGCGGTGTGGGTCGTGAAGTCTGGGCGGTGTGGGCTGCGAAGTCTGGGCGGTGTGGGCTGCGAAGTCTGGGCGGTGTGGGCTGCGAAGTCTGGGCGGTGTGGGTCGCGAAGTCTGGGCGGTTTGGGCTGCGAAGTCTGGGCGGTGTGGGCTGCGAAGTCTGGGCGGTGTGGGTCGCGAAGTCTGGGCGGTGTGGGCTGCGAAGTCTGGGCGGTGTGGGCCGCGAAGTCTGGGCGGTGTGGGTCGTGAAGTCTGAGCGGTCTGGGTCGTGAAGTCTGAGCGGTGTGAGTCGCGAAGTCTGGGCGGTGTGGGTCGTGAAGTCTGGGCGGTGTGGGTCGCGAAGTCTGAGCGGTGTGAGTCGCGAAGTCTGGGCGGTGTGGGCTCCGAAGTCTGGGCGGTGTGGGCTGCGAAGTCTGGGCGGTGTGGGCTGCGAAGTCTGGGCGGTGTGGGTCGCGAAGTCTGGGCGGTGTGGGCCGCGAAGTCTGGGCGGTGTGGGTCGCGAAGTCTGGGCGGTGTGGGTCGCGAAGTCTGGGCGGTGTGGGCTGCGAAGTCTGGGCGGTGTGGGCTGCGAAGTCTGGGCGGTGTGGGCTGCGAAGTCTGGACGGTGTGGGCTGCGAAGTCTGAGCGGTGTGGGCTGCGAAGTCTGGGCGGTGTGGGCTGCGAAGTCTGGACGGTGTGGGCTGCGAAGTCTGGGCGGTGTGGGCTGCGAAGTCTGGGCGGTGTGGGCTGCGAAGTCTGGGCGGCGTGGGCTGCGAAGTCTGGGCGGCGTGGGCTGCGAAGTCTGGGCGGTGTGGGCTGCGAAGTCTGGGCGGTGTGGGCTGCGAAGTCTGGGCGGTGTGGGTCGCGAAGTCTGGGCGGTGTGGGTCGCGAGGTCTGGGCGGTGTGGGTCGCGATGTCTGGGCGGTGTGCGTCGCGAGGTCTGGGCGGTGTGGGCTGCGAAATCTGGGCGGTGTGGGCTGCGAAGTCTGGGCGGTGTGGGTCGCGAAGTCTGGGCGGTGTGGGTCGTGAAGTCTGGGCGGTGTGGGCTGCGAAGTCTGGGCGGTGTGGGCTGCGAAATCTGGGCGGTGTGGGTCGCGAAGTCTGGGCGGTGTGGGCTGCGAAGTCTGGGTGGTGTGGGTCGCGAAGTCTGGGCGGTGTGGGTCGCGAAGTCTGGGCGGTGTGGGTCGTGAGGTCTGGGCGGTGTGGGTCGCGAAGTCTGGGCGGTGTGGGCTGCGAAGTCTGGGCGGTGTGGGCTGCGAAGTCTGGGCGGTGTGGGTCGCGAAGTCTGGGTGGTGTGGGTCGTGAAGTCGGGGCGGTGTGGGCTGCGAAGTCTGGGCGGTGTGGGCTGCGAAATCTGGGCGGTGTGGGTCGCGAAGTCTGGGCGGTGTGGGCTGCGAAGTCTGGGCGGTGTGGGCTGCGAAGTCTGGGCGGTGTGGGTCGCGAAGTCTGGGCGGTGTGGGTCGCGAGGTCTGGGCGGTGTGGGCTGCGAAATCTGGGCGGTGTGGGTCGCGAAGTCTGGGCGGTGTGGGTCGCGAAGTCTGGGCGGTGTGGGTCGCGAAGTCTGGGCGGTGTGGGTCGCGAGGTCTGGGCGGTGTGGGCTGCGAAGTCTGGGCGGTGTGGGCTGCGAAGTCTGGGCGGTGTGGGTCGCGAAGTCTGGGAAGTGTGGGCTGCGAAGTCTGGGCGGTGTGGGCTGCGAAGTCTGGGTGGTGTGGGTCGCGAAGTCTGGGCGGTGTGGGTCGTGAAGTGTGGGCGGTGTGGGTCGCGAAGTCTGGGAAGTGTGGGCTGCGAAGTCTGGGCGGTGTGGGCTGCGAAGTCTGGGAGGTGTGGGTCGCGAAGTCTGGGCGGTGTGGGTCGCGAAGTCTGGGCGGTGTGGGTCGCGAAGTCTGGGAAGTGTGGGCTGCGAAGTCTGGGCGGTGTGGGTCGTGAAGTCTGGGCGGTGTGGGCTGCGAAGTCTGGGTGGTGTGGGTCGCGAAGTCTGGGCGGTGTGGGTCGTGAAGTGTGGTCGGTGTGGGTCGCGAAGTCTGGGCGGTGTGGGCTGCGAAGTCTGGGCGGTGTGGGCTGCGAAGTCTGGGTGGTGTGGGTCGCGAAGTCTGGGCGATGTGGGTCGCGAAGTCTGGGCGGTGTGGGCTGCGAAATCTGGGCGGTGTGGGTCGCGAAGTCTGGGCGGTGTGGGCTGCGAAATCTGGGCGGTGTGGGTCGCGAAGTCTGGGCGGTGTGGGCTGCGAAGTCTGGGCGGTGTGAGCTGCGAAGTCTGGGCGGTGTGGGCTGCGAAGTCTGGGCGGTGTGGGTCGTGAAGTCTGGGCGGTGTGTGTCGCGAAGTCTGGGCGGTGTGGGCTGCGAAGTCTGGGCGGTGTGGGCTGCGAAGTCTGGGCAGAGTGGGCTGCGAAGTCTGGGCGGTGTGAGTCGTGAAGTCTGGGCGATGTGGGTCGTGAAGTCTGGGCGGTGTGGGTCGCGATGTCTGGGCGGTGTGGGTCGTGAAGTCTGGGCGGTGTGGGTCGTGAGGTCTGAGCGGTGTGGGCTGCGAAGTCTGGGCGGTGTGGGTCGTGAAGTCTGGGCGGTGTGGGCTGCGAAGTCTGGGCGGTGTGGGCTGCGAAGTCTGGGCGGTGTGGGCTGCGAAGTCTGGGCGGTGTGGGTCGCGAAGTCTGGGCGGTTTGGGCTGCGAAGTCTGGGCGGTGTGGGCTGCGAAGTCTGGGCGGTGTGGGTCGCGAAGTCTGGGCGGTGTGGGCTGCGAAGTCTGGGCGGTGTGGGCCGCGAAGTCTGGGCGGTGTGGGTCGTGAAGTCTGAGCGGTCTGGGTCGTGAAGTCTGAGCGGTGTGAGTCGCGAAGTCTGGGCGGTGTGGGTCGTGAAGTCTGGGCGGTGTGGGTCGCGAAGTCTGAGCGGTGTGAGTCGCGAAGTCTGGGCGGTGTGGGTCGTGAATTCTGAGCGGTGTGAGTCGCGAAGTCTGGGCGGTGTGGGTCGTGAAGTCTGGGCGGTGTGGGCTGCGAAGTCTGGGCGGTGTGGGCTGCGAAGTCTGGGCGGTGTGGGTCTCGAAGTCTGGGCGGTGTGGGTCGCGAAGTCTGGGCGGTGTGGGCTGCGAAGTCTGGGTGGTGTGGGCTGCGAAGTCTGGGCGGTGTGGGCTGCGAAGTCTGGACGGTGTGGGCTGCGAAGTCTGGGCGGTGTGGGTCACGAAGTCTGGGTGGTGTGGGCTGCGAAATCTGGGCGGTGTGGGCTGCGAAGTCTGGGCGGTGTGGGCTGCGAAGTCTGGGCGGTGTGGGCTGCGAAGTCTGGGCGGTGTGGGCTGCGAAGTCTGGGCGGTGTGGGCTGCGAAGTCTGGGCGGTGTGGGTCGCGAAGTCTGGGCGGTGTGGGTCGCGAAGTCTAGGCGGTGTGGGCTGCGAAGTCTGGGCGGTGTGGGTCGCGAAGTCTGGGCGGTGTGGGTCGCGAAGTCTGGGCGGTGTGGGTCGCGAGGTCTGGGCGGTGTGGGTCGCGATGTCTGGGCGGTGTGCGTCGCGAGGTCTGGGCGGTGTGGGCTGCGAAATCTGGGCGGTGTGGGCTGCGAAGTCTGGGCGGTGTGGGTCGCGAAGTCTGGGCGGTGTGGGTCGTGAAGTCTGGGCGGTGTGGGCTGCGAAGTCTGGGCGGTGTGGGCTGCGAAATCTGGGCGGTGTGGGTCGCGAAGTCTGGGCGGTGTGGGCTGCGAAGTCTGGGTGGTGTGGGTCGCGAAGTCTGGGCGGTGTGGGTCGCGAAGTCTGGGCGGTGTGGGTCGTGAGGTCTGGGCGGTGTGGGTCGTGAGGTCTGGGCGGTGTGGGTCGCGAAGTCTGGGCGGTGTGGGCTGCGAAGTCTGGGCGGTGTGGGCTGCGAAGTCTGGGCGGTGTGGGTCGCGAAGTCTGGGTGGTGTGGGTCGTGAAGTCGGGGCGGTGTGGGCTGCGAAGTCTGGGCGGTGTGGGCTGCGAAATCTGGGCGGTGTGGGTCGCGAAGTCTGGGCGGTGTGGGCTGCGAAGTCTGGGCGGTGTGGGCTGCGAAGTCTGGGCGGTGTGGGTCGCGAAGTCTGGGCGGTGTGGGTCGCGAGGTCTGGGCGGTGTGGGCTGCGAAATCTGGGCGGTGTGGGTCGCGAAGTCTGGGCGGTGTGGGTCGCGAAGTCTGGGCGGTGTGGGTCGCGAAGTCTGGGCGGTGTGGGTCGCGAGGTCTGGGCGGTGTGGGCTGCGAAATCTGGGCGGTGTGGGTCGTGAAGTCTGGGCGGTGTGGGCTGCGAAGTCTGGGCGGTGTAGGCTGCGAAGTCTGGGCGGTGTGGGTCGCGAAGTCTGGGAAGTGTGGGCTGCGAAGTCTGGGCGGTGTGGGCTGCGAAGTCTGGGTGGTGTGGGTCGCGAAGTCTGGGCGGTGTGGGTCGTGAAGTGTGGGCGGTGTGGGTCGCGAAGTCTGGGAAGTGTGGGCTGCGAAGTCTGGGCGGTGTGGGCTGCGAAGTCTGGGAGGTGTGGGTCGCGAAGTCTGGGCGGTGTGGGTCGCGAAGTCTGGGCGGTGTGGGTCGCGAAGTGTGGGAAGTGTGGGCTGCGAAGTCTGGGCGGTGTGGGCTGCGAAGTCTGGGTGGTGTGGGTCGCGAAGTCTGGGCGGTGTGGGTCGTGAAGTGTGGGCGGTGTGGGTCGTGAAGTCTGGGCGGTGTGGGCTGCGAAGTCTGGGCGGTGTGGGCTGCGAAGTCTGGGCGGTGTGGGCTGCGAAGTCTGGGCGGTGTGGGCTGCGAAGTCTGGGCGGTGTGGGCTGCGAAGTCTGGGCGGTGTGGGTCGCGAAGTCTGGGTGGTGTGGGTCGTGAAGTCGGGGCGGTGAGGGCTGCGAAGTCTGGGCGGTGTGGGCTGCGAAATCTGGGCGGTGTGGGTCGCGAAGTCTGGGCGGTGTGGGCTGCGAAGTCTGGGCGGTGTGGGCTGCGAAGTCTGGGCGGTGTGGGTCGCGAAGTCTGGGCGGTGTGGGTCGCGAGGTCTGGGCGGTGTGGGCTGCGAAATCTGGGCGGTGTGGGTCGCGAAGTCTGGGCGGTGTGGGTCGCGAAGTCTGGGCGGTGTGGGTCGCGAAGTCTGGGCGGTGTGGGTCGCGAGGTCTGGGCGGTGTGTGCTGCGAAGTCTGGGCGGTGTGGGCTGCGAAGTCTGGGCGGTGTGGGTCGCGAAGTCTGGGAAGTGTGGGCTGCGAAGTCTGGGCGGTGTGGGCTGCGAAGTCTGGGTGGTGTGGGTCGCGAAGTCTGGGCGGTGTGGGTCGTGAAGTGTGGGCGGTGTGGGTCGCGAAGTCTGGGAAGTGTGGGCTGCGAAGTCTGGGCGGTGTGGGCTGCGAAGTCTGGGAGGTGTGGGTCGCGAAGTCTGGGCGGTGTGGGTCGCGAAGTCTGGGCGGTGTGGGTCGCGAAGTCTGGGAAGTGTGGGCTGCGAAGTCTGGGCGGTGTGGGCTGCGAAGTCTGGGTGGTGTGGGTCGCGAAGTCTGGGCGGTGTGGGTCGTGAAGTGTGGTCGGTGTGGGTCGCGAAGTCTGGGCGGTGTGGGCTGCGAAGTCTGGGCGGTGTGGGCTGCGAAGTCTGGGTGGTGTGTGTCGCGAAGTCTGGGCGATGTGGGTCGCAAAGTCTGGGCGGTGTGGGCTGCGAAATCTGGGCGGTGTGGGTCGCGAAGTCTGGGCGGTGTGGGCTGCGAAATCTGGGCGGTGTGGGTCGCGAAGTCTGGGCGGTGTGGGCTGCGAAGTCTGGGCGGTGTGGGCTGCGAAGTCTGGGCGGTGTGGGTCGTGAAGTCTGGGCGGTGTGTGTCGCGAAGTCTGGGCGGTGTGGGCTGCGAAGTCTGGGCGGTGTGGGCTGCGAAGTCTGGGCAGAGTGGGCTGCGAAGTCTGGGCGGTGTGGGTCGTGAAGTCTGGGCGATGTGGGTCGTGAAGTCTGGGCGGTGTGTGTCGCGAAGTCTGGGCGGTGTGGGCTGCGAAGTCTGGGCGGTGTGGGCTGCGAAGTCTGGGCAGAGTGGGCTGCGAAGTCTGGGCTGTGTGGGACGTGAAGTCTGGGCGGTGTGGGTCGCGATGTCGAGGCGGTGTGGGTCGTGAAGTCTGGGCGGTGTGGGTCGTGAGGTCTGAGCGGTGTGGGCTGCGAAGTCTGGGCGGTGTGGGCTGCGAAGTCTGGGCGGTGTGGGCTGCGAAGTCTGGGCGGTTAGGGCTGCGAAGTCTGGGCGGTGTGGGTCGTGAAGTCTGGGTGGTGTGGGTCGTGAAGTCTGGGCGGTGTGAGTCGCGAAGTCTGGGCGGTGTGGGTCGCGAAGTCTGGGTGGTGTGGGTCGTGAAGTCTGGGCGGTGTGAGTCGCGAAGTCTGGGTGGTGTGGGCCGCGAAGTCTGGGCGGTGTGGGTCGTGAAGTCTGGGCGGTGTGAGTCGCGAAGTCTGGGCGGTGTGGGTCGTGAAGTCTGAGCGGTGTGGGCTGCGAAGTCTGGGCGGTGTGGGCTGCGAAGTCTGGGCGGTGTGGGTCTCGAAGTCTGGGCGGTGTGGGTCGCGAAGTCTGGGCGGTGTGGGTCGCGAAGTCTGGGCGGTGTGGGCTGCGAAGTCTGGGTGGTGTGGGCTGCGAAGTCTGGGCGGTGTGGGCTGCGAAGTCTGGGCGGTGTGGGCTGCGAAGTCTGGGCAGAGTGGGCTGCGAAGTCTGGGCTGTGTGGGACGTGAAGTCTGGGCGGTGTGGGTCGCGATGTCTGGGCGGTGTGGGTCGTGAAGTCTGGGCGGTGTGGGTCGTGAGGTCTGAGCGGTGTGGGCTGCGAAGTCTGCGCGGTGTGGGTCGTGAAGTCTGGGCGGTGTGGGCTGCGAAGTCTGGGCGGTGTGGGCTGCGAAGTCTGGGCGGTGTGGGTCGTGAAGTCTGGGTGGTGTGGGCCGCGAAGTCTGGGCGGTGTGGGCTGCGAAGTCTGGGCGGTGTGGGTCGTGAAGTCTGGGCGGTGTGAGTCGCGAAGTCTGGGCGGTGTGGGTCGTGAAGTCTGAGCGGTGTGGGCTGCGAAGTCTGGGCGGTGTGGGCTGCAAAGTCTGGGCGGTGTGGGTCTCGAAGTCTGGGCGGTGTGGGTCGCGAAGTCTGGGCGGTGTGGGTCGCGAAGTCTGGGCGGTGTGGGCTGCGAAATCTGGGTGGTGTGGGCTGCGAAGTCTGGGCGGTGTGGGCTGCGAAGTCTGGACGGTGTGGGCTGCGAAGTCTGGGCGGTGTGGGTCGCGAAGTCTGGGCGGTGTGGGCTGCGAAGTCTGGGCGGTGTGGGCTGCGAAGTCTGGGCGGTGTGGGCTGCGAAGTCTGGGCGGTGTGGGTCGCGAAGTCTGGGCGGTGTGGGCTGCGAAGTCTGGGCGGTGTGGGTCGCGAAGTCTGGGCGGTGTGGGTCGCGAAGTCTGGGCGGTGTGGGTCGCGAGGTCTGGGCGGTGTGGGTCGCGATGTCTGGGCGGTGTGCGTCGCGAGGTCTGGGCGGTGTGGGCTGCGAAATCTGGGCGGTGTGGGCTGCGAAGTCTGGGCGGTGTGGGTCGCGAAGTCTGGGCGGTGTGGGTCGTGAAGTCTGGGCGGTGTGGGCTGCGAAGTCTGGGCGGTGTGGGCTGCGAAATCTGGGCGGTGTGGGTCGCGAAGTCTGGGCGGTGTGGGCTGCGAAGTCTGGGTGGTGTGGGTCGCGAAGTCTGGGCGGTGTGGGTCGCGAAGTCTGGGCGGTGTGGGTCGTGAGGTCTGGGCGGTGTGGGTCGCGAAGTCTGGGCGGTGTGGGCTGCGAAGTCTGGGCGGTGTGGGCTGCGAAGTCTGGGCGGTGTGGGTCGCGAAGTCTGGGTGGTGTGGGTCGCGAAGTCTGGGCGGTGAGGGTCGCGAAGTCTGGGCGGTGTGGGTCGCGAAGTCTGAGCGGTGTGGGCTGCGAAGTCTGGGAGGTGTGGGCTGCGAAGTCTGGGCGGTGTGTGCTGCGAAGTCTTGGCGGTGTGGGCTGCGAAGTCTGGGAGGTGTGGGCTGCGAAGTCTGGGAGGTGTGGGCAGCGAAGTCTGGGCGGTGTGGGTCGTGAAGTCTGGGCGGTGTGGGTCGTGACGTCTGGGCGGTGTGGGTCGCGAAGTCTGGGCGGTGTGGGCTGCGAAGTCTGGGAGGTGTGGGCTGCGAAGTCTGGGCGGTGTGGGCTGCGAAGTCTGGGAGGTGTGGGCTGCGAAGTCTGGGCGGTGTGGGTCGTGACGTCTGGGCGGTGTGGGCTGCGAAATCTGGGCGGTGTGGGTCGCGAAGTCTGGGCGGTGGGGGTCGCGAAGTCTGGGCGGTGTGGGTCGCGAAGTCTGGGCGGCGTGGGCTGCGAAGTCTGGGCGGTGTGCGTCGCGAAGTCTGGGCGGTGTGGGTCGCGAAGTCTGGGCGGTGTGGGCTGCGAAGTCTGGGCGGTGTGGGTCGTGAAGTCTGAGCGGTGTGGGTCGTGAAGTCTGGGCGGTGTGGGCTGCGAAGTCTGGGCGGTGTGCGTCGCGAAGTCTGGGCGGTGTGGGTCGTGAAGTCTGGGAGGTGTGGGCTGCGAAGTCTGGGCGGTGTGGGTCGCGAAGTCTGGGTGGTGCGGGTCGCGAGGTCTGGGTGGTGTGGGTCGCGAGGTCTGGGTGGTGTGGGCTGCGAAGTCTGGGCGGTGTGGGTCGCGAAGTGTGGGCGGTGTGGGTCGCGAAGTCTGGGCGGTGTGGGTCGCGAAGTGTGGGCGGTGTGGGTCGCGAAGTGTGGGCGGTGTGGGTCGCGAAGTCTGGGCGGTGTGGGTCGCGAAGTCTGGGAGGTGTGGGTCGCGAAGTGTGGGCGGTGTGGGTCGCGAAGTCTGGGAGGTGGGGGTCGTGAAGTCTGGGCGGTGTGGGCTGCGAAGTCTGGGCGGTGTGGGTCGCGAAGTCTGGGCGGTGTGGGCTGCGAAGTCTGGGCAGTGTGGGCTGCGAAGTCTGGGCGGTGTGGGCTGCGAAGTCTGGGCGGTGTGGGCTGCGAAGTCTGGGCGGTGTGGGTCGCGAAGTCTGGGCGGTGTGGGCTGCGAAGTCTGGGCGGTGTGGGCTGCGAAGTCTGGGCGGTGTGGGTCTCGAAGTCTGGGCGGTGTGGGTCGCGAAGTCTGGGCGGTGTGGGTCGCGAAGTCTGGGCGGTGTGGGCTGCGAAGTCTGGGTGGTGTGGGCTGCGAAGTCTGGGCGGTGTGGGCTGCGAAATCTGGGCGGTGTGGGCTGCGAAGTCTGGGCAGAGTGGGCTGCGAAGTCTGGGCTGTGTGGGACGTGAAGTCTGGGCGGTGTGGGTCGCGATGTCTGGGCGGTGTGGGTCGTGAAGTCTGGGCGGTGTGGGTCGTGAGGTCTGAGCGGTGTGGGCTGCGAAGTCTGCGCGGTGTGGGTCGTGAAGTCTGGGCGGTGTGGGCTGCGAAGTCTGGGCGGTGTGGGCTGCGAAGTCTGGGCGGTGTGGGTCGTGAAGTCTGGGTGGTGTGGGCCGCGAAGTCTGGGCGGTGTGGGCTGCGAAGTCTGGGCGGTGTGGGTCGTGAAGTCTGGGCGGTGTGAGTCGCGAAGTCTGGGCGGTGTGGGTCGTGAAGTCTGAGCGGTGTGGGCTGCGAAGTCTGGGCGGTGTGGGCTGCGAAGTCTGGGCGGTGTGGGTCTCGAAGTCTGGGCGGTGTGGGTCGCGAAGTCTGGGCGGTGTGGGTCGCGAAGTCTGGGCGGTGTGGGCTGCGAAATCTGGGTGGTGTGGGCTGCGAAGTCTGGGCGGTGTGGGCTGCGAAGTCTGGACGGTGTGGGCTGCGAAGTCTGGGCGGTGTGGGTCGCGAAGTCTGGGCGGTGTGGGCTGCGAAGTCTGGGCGGTGTGGGCTGCGAAGTCTGGGCGGTGTGGGCTGCGAAGTCTGGGCGGTGTGGGCTGCGAAGTCTGGGCGGTGTGGGCTGCGAAGTCTGGGCGGTGTGGGCTGCGAAGTCTGGGCGGTGTGGGTCGCGAAGTCTGGGCGGTGTGGGCCGCGAAGTCTGGGCGGTGTGGGTCGCGAAGTCTGGGCGGTGTGGGCTGCGAAGTCTGGGCGGTGTGGGTCGCGAAGTCTGGGCGGTGTGGGTCGCGAAGTCTGGGCGGTGTGGGTCGCGAGGTCTGGGCGGTGTGGGTCGCGATGTCTGGGCGGTGTGCGTCGCGAGGTCTGTGCGGTGTGGGCTGCGAAATCTGGGCGGTGTGGGCTGCGAAGTCTGGGCGGTGTGGGTCGCGAAGTCTGGGCGGTGTGGGTCGTGAAGTCTGGGCGGTGTGGGCTGCGAAGTCTGGGCGGTGTGGGCTGCGAAATCTGGGCGGTGTGGGTCGCGAAGTCTGGGCGGTGTGGGCTGCGAAGTCTGGGTGGTGTGGGTCGCGAAGTCTGGGCGGTGTGGGTCGCGAAGTCTGGGCGGTGTGGGTCGTGAGGTCTGGGCGGTGTGGGTCGCGAAGTCTGGGCGGTGTGGGCTGCGAAGTCTGGGCGGTGTGGGCTGCGAAGTCTGGGCGGTGTGGGTCGCGAAGTCTGGGGGGTGTGGGTCGCGAAGTCTGGGCGGTGAGGGTCGCGAAGTCTGGGCGGTGTGGGTCGCGAAGTCTGAGCGGTGTGGGCTGCGAAGTCTGGGAGGTGTGGGCTGCGAAGTCTGGGCGGTGTGGGCTGCGAAGTCTGGGCGGTGTGGGCTGCGAAGTCTGGGAGGTGTGGGCTGCGAAGTCTGGGAGGTGTGGGCTGCGAAGTCTGGGCGGTGTGGGTCGTGAAGTCTGGGCGGTGTGGGTCGTGACGTCTGGGCGGTGTGGGTCGCGAAGTCTGGGCGGTGTGGGCTGCGAAGTCTGGGAGGTGTGGGCTGCGAAGTCTGGGCGGTGTGGGCTGCGAAGTCTGGGAGGTGTGGGCTGCGAAGTCTGGGCGGTGTGGGTCGTGACGTCTGGGCGGTGTGGGCTGCGAAATCTGGGCGGTGTGGGTCGCGAAGTCTGGGCGGTGGGGGTCGCGAAGTCTGGGCGGTGTGGGTCGCGAAGTCTGGGCGGCGTGGGCTGCGAAGTCTGGGCGGTGTGCGTCGCGAAGTCTGGGCGGTGTGGGTCGCGAAGTCTGGGCGGTGTGGGCTGCGAAGTCTGGGCGGTGTGGGTCGTGAAGTCTGGGCGGTGTGGGTCGTGAAGTCTGGGCGGTGTGGGCTGCGAAGTCTGGGCGGTGTGCGTCGCGAAGTCTGGGCGGTGTGGGTCGTGAAGTCTGGGAGGTGTGGGCTGCGAAGTCTGGGCGGTGTGGGTCGCGAAGTCTGGGTGGTGCGGGTCGCGAGGTCTGGGTGGTGTGGGTCGCGAGGTCTGGGTGGTGTGGGCTGCGAAGTCTGGGCGGTGTGGGTCGCGAAGTGTGGGCGGTGTGGGTCGCGAAGTCTGGGCGGTGTGGGTCGCGAAGTGTGGGCGGTGTGGGTCGCGAAGTGTGGGCGGTGTGGGTCGCGAAGTCTGGGCGGTGTGGGTCGCGAAGTCTGGGAGGTGTGGGTCGCGAAGTGTGGGCGGTGTGGGTCGCAAAGTCTGGGAGGTGGGGGTCGTGAAGTCTGGGCGGTGTGGGCTGCGAAGTCTGGGCGGTGTGGGTCGCGAAGTCTGGGCGGTGTGGGCTGCGAAGTCTGGGCAGTGTGGGCTGCGAAGTCTGGGCGGTGTGGGCTGCGAAGTCTGGGCGGTGTGGGCTGCGAAGTCTGGGCGGTGTGGGTCGCGAAGTCTGGGCGGTGTGGGCTGCGAAGTCTGGGCGGTGTGGGCTGCGAAGTCTGGGCGGTGTGGGTCGCGAAGTCTGGGCGGTGTGGGTCGCGAAGTCTGGGCGGTGTGGGCCGCGAAGTGTGGGCGGTGTGGGCAGCGAAGTCTGGGCGGTGTGGGTCGCGAAGTCTGGGCGGTGTGGGCCGCGAAGTCTGGGCGGTGTGGGTCGCGAAGTCTGGGCGGTGTGGGCTGCGAAGTCTGGGCGGTGTGGGTCGCGAAGTCTGGGCGGTGTGGGCTGCGAAGTCTGGGCGGTGTGGGCTGCGAAGTCTGGGCGGTGTGGGCAGCGAAGTCTGGGCGGTGTGGGCTGCGAAGTCTGGGCGGTGTGGGTCGCGAAGTCTGGGCGGTGTGGGCTGCGAAGTCTGGGCGGTGTGGGCTGCGAAGTCTGGCCGGTGTGGGTCGCGAAGTCTGGGCGGTGTGGGCTGCGAAGTCTGGGCGGTGTGGGTCGCGAAGTCTGGGCGGTGTGGGTCGCGAGGTCTGGGCGGTGTGGGTCGCGAAATCTAGGCGGTGTGCGTCACGAGGTCTGGTCGGTGTGGGCTGCGAAATCTGGGCGGTGTGGGTCGCGAAGTCTGGGCGGTGTGGGTCGTGAAGTCTGGGCGGCGTGGGTCGCGAAGTCTGGGCGGTGTGGGCTGCGAAGTCTGGGCGGTGTGGGTCGCACAGTCTGGGCGGTGTGCGCTGCGAAGTCTGGGTGGTGTGGGTCGCGAAGTCTGGGCGGTGTGGGCTGCGAAGTCTGGGTGGTGTGGGTCGTGAGGTCTGGGCGGTGTGGGTCGCGAAGTCTGGGCAGTGTGGGTCGCGAAGTCTGGGCGGTGTGGGTCGCGAAGTCTGGGCGGTGTGGGTCGCGAAGTCTGGGCGGTGTGGGCTGCGAAGTCTGGGCGGTGTGGGTCGCGAAGTCTGGGCGGTGTGGGCTGCGAAATCTGGGCGGTGTGGGTCGCGAAGTCTGGGCGGTGTGGGCTGTGAAGTCTGGGCGGTGTGGGTCACGAAGTCTGGGCGGTGTGGGCTGCGAAGTCTGGGCGGTGTGGGTCGCGAAGTCTGGGCGGTGTGGGCTGCGAAATCTGGGCGGTGTGGGTCGCGAAGTCTGGGCGGTGTGGGCTGCGAAGTCTGGGTGGTGTGGGTCGCGAAGTCTGGGCGGTGTGGGTCGCGAGGTCTGGGCGGTGTGGGCTGCGAAATCTGGGCGGTGTGGGTCGCGAAGTCTGGGCGGTGTGGGTCGCGAAGTCTGGGTGGTGTGGGTCGCGAGGTCTGGGCGGTGTGGCCTGCGAAATCTGGGCGGTGTGGGTCGCGAAGTCTGGGCGGTGTGGGTCGCGAAGTCTGGGCGGTGTGGGCTGCGAAGTCTGGGCGGTGTGGTCTGCGAAGTCTGGGCGGTGTGGGCAGCGAAGTCTGGGTGGTGTGGGTCGCGAAGTCTGGGCGGTGTGGGCTGCGAAGTCTGGGCGGTGTGGGCTGCGAAGTCTGGGCGGTGTGGGCTGCGAAGTCTGGGCGGTGTGGGTCGCGAAATCTGGGCGGTGTGGGCTGCGGTCTGGGCGGTGTGGGTCGCGAAGTCTGGGTGGTGTGGGTCGCGAAGTCTGGGCGGTGTGGGTCGCGAAGTCTGTGTGGTGTGGGTCGTGAAGTCTGGGCGGTGTGGGCTGCGAAGTCTGGGCGGTGTGGGCTGCGAAGTCTGGGCGGTGTGGGCTGCGAAGTCTGGGCGGTGTGGGTCGTGAAGTCTGGGCGGTGTGGGCTGCGAAGTCTGGGCGGTGTGGGCTGCGAAGTCTGGGCGGTGTGGGCTGCGAAGTCTGGGCGGTGTGGGTCGCTAAGTCTGGGCGGAGTGGGCTGCGAAGTCTGGGCGGTGTGGGTCGTGAAGTCTGGGCGGTGTGGGTCGTGAAGTCTGGGCGGTGTGGGTCGTGAAGTCTGGGCGGTGTGGGTCGTGAAGTCTGAGCGGTGTGGGTCGTGAAGTCTGGGCGGTGTGGGCTGCGAAGTCTGGGCGGTGTGGGTCGTGAAGTCTGGGCGGTGTGGGCTGCGAAGTCTGGGCGGTGTGGGTCGTGAAGTCTGGGCGGTGTGGGCAGCGAAGTCTGGGCGGTGTGGGTCGCGAAGTCTGGGCGGTGTGGGCTGCGAAGTCTGGGCGGTGTGGGTCGCGAAGTCTGGGCGGTGAGGGCTGCGAAGTCTGGGCGGTGTGGGGCGTGAAGTCTGGGCGGTGTGGGTCGTGAAGTCTGGGCGGTGTGGGTCGTGAAGTCTGGGCGGTGTGGGTCGTGAAGTCTGAGCGGTGTGGGTCGTGAAGTCTGAGCGGTGTGGGTCGTGAAGTCTGGGCGGTGTGTGTCGTGAAGTCTGAGCGGTGTGGGCTGCGAAGTCTGGGCGGTGTGGGCTGCGAAGTCTGGGCGGTGTGGGCTGCGAAGTCTGGGCGGTGTGGGTCGCGAAGTCTGGGCGGTGTGGGCTGCGAAGTCTGGGCGGTGTGGGTCGCGAAGTCTGGGCAGTGTGGGTCGCGAAGTCTGGGCGGTGTGGGCTGCGAAGTCTGGGCGGTGTGGGCTGCGAAGTCTGGGCGGTGTGGGCTGCGAAGTCTGCGCGGTGTGGGTCGTGAAGTCTGGGTGGTGTGGGCCGCGAAGTCTGGGCGGTGTGGGTCGCGAAGTCTGGGCGGTGTGGGTCGCGAAGTCTGGGCGGTGTGGGTCGTGAAGTCTGGGCGGTGTGAGTCGCGAAGTCTGGGCGGTGTGGGTCGTGAAGTCTGAGCGGTGTGGGCTGCGAAGTCTGGGCGGTGTGGGCTGCGAAGTCTGTGCGGTGTGGGTCTCGAAGTCTGGGCGGTGTGGGTCGCGAAGTCTGGGCGGTGTGGGTCGTGAAGTCTGGGCGGTGTGAGTCGCGAAGTCTGGGCGGTGTGGGTCGTGAAGTCTGAGCGGTGTGGGCTGCGAAGTCTGGGCGGTGTGGGCTGCGAAGTCTGGGCGGTGTGGGTCTCGAAGTCTGGGCGGTGTGGGTCGCGAAGTCTGGGCGGTGTGGGTCGCGAAGTCTGGGCGGTGTGGGCTGCGAAGTCTGGACGGTGTGGGCTGCGAAGTCTGGGCGGTGTGGGCTGCGAAGTCTGGGCGGTGTGGGCTGCGAAGTCTGGACGGTGTGGGCTGCGAAGTCTGGGCGGTGTGGGTCGCGAAGTCTGGGCGGTGTGGGCTGCGAAGTCTGGGCGGCGTGGGCTGCGAAATCTGGGCGGCGTGGGCTGCGAAGTCTGGGCGGTGTGGGCTGCGAAGTCTGGGCGGTGTGGGCTGCGAAGTCTGGGCGGTGTGGGCTGCGAAGTCTGGGCGGTGTGGGTCGCGAAGTCTGGGCGGTGTGGGCTGCGAAGTCTGGGCGGTGTGGGTCGCGAAGTCTGGGCGGTGTGGGCTGCGAAGTCTGGGCGGTGTGGGTCGCGAAGTCTGGGCGGTGTGGGTCGCGAAGTCTGGGCGGTGTGGGTCGCGAGGTCTGGGCGGTGTGGGTCGCGATGTCTGGGCGGTGTGCGTCGCGAGGTCTGGGCGGTGTGGGCTGCGAAATCTGGGCGGTGTGGGCTGCGAAGTCTGGGCGGTGTGGGTCGCGAAGTCTGGGCGGTGTGGGTCGTGAAGTCTGGGCGGTGTGGGCTGCGAAGTCTGGGCGGTGTGGGCTGCGAAATCTGGGCGGTGTGGGTCGCGAAGTCTGGGCGGTGTGGGCTGCGAAGTCTGGGTGGTGTGGGTCGCGAAGTCTGGGCGGTGTGGGTCGCGAAGTCTGGGCGGTGTGGGTCGTGAGGTCTGGGCGGTGTGGGTCGCGAAGTCTGGGCGGTGTGGGCTGCGAAGTCTGGGCGGTGTGGGCTGCGAAGTCTGGGCGGTGTGGGTCGCGAAGTCTGGGTGGTGTGGGTCGTGAAGTCGGGGCGGTGTGGGCTGCGAAGTCTGGGCGGTGTGGGCTGCGAAATCTGGGCGGTGTGGGTCGCGAAGTCTGGGCGGTGTGGGCTGCGAAGTCTGGGCGGTGTGGGCTGCGAAGTCTGGGCGGTGTGGGTCGCGAAGTCTGGGCGGTGTGGGTCGCGAGGTCTGGGCGGTGTGGGCTGCGAAATCTGGGCGGTGTGGGTCGCGAAGTCTGGGCGGTGTGGGTCGCGAAGTCTGGGCGGTGTGGGTCGCGAAGTCTGGGCGGTGTGGGTCGCGAGGTCTGGGCGGTGTGGGCTGCGAAGTCTGGGCGGTGTGGGCTGCGAAGTCTGGGCGGTGTGGGTCGCGAAGTCTGGGAAGTGTGGGCTGCGAAGTGTGGGCGGTGTGGGCTGCGAAGTCTGGGTGGTGTGGGTCGCGAAGTCTGGGCGGTGTGGGTCGTGAAGTGTGGGCGGTGTGGGTCGCGAAGTCTGGGAAGTGTGGGCTGCGAAGTCTGGGCGGTGTGGGCTGCGAAGTCTGGGAGGTGTGGGTCGCGAAGTCTGGGCGGTGTGGGTCGCGAAGTCTGGGCGGTGTGGGTCGCGAAGTCTGGGAAGTGTGGGCTGCGAAGTCTGGGCGGTGTGGGCTGCGAAGTCTGGGTGGTGTGGGTCGCGAAGTCTGGGCGGTGTGGGTCGTGAAGTGTGGTCGGTGTGGGTCGCGAAGTCTGGGCGGTGTGGGCTGCGAAGTCTGGGCGGTGTGGGCTGCGAAGTCTGGGTGGTGTGGGTCGCGAAGTCTGGGCGATGTGGGTCGCGAAGTCTGGGCGGTGTGGGCTGCGAAATCTGGGCGGTGTGGGTCGCGAAGTCTGGGCGGTGTGGGCTGCGAAATCTGGGCGGTGTGGGTCGCGAAGTCTGGGCGGTGTGGGCTGCGAAGTCTGGGCGGTGTGGGCTGCGAAGTCTGGGCGGTGTGGGCTGCGAAGTCTGGGCGGTGTGGGTCGTGAAGTCTGGGCGGTGTGTGTCGCGAAGTCTGGGCGGTGTGGGCTGCGAAGTCTGGGCGGTGTGGGCTGCGAAGTCTGGGCAGAGTGGGCTGCGAAGTCTGGGCGGTGTGGGTCGTGAAGTCTGGGCGATGTGGGTCGTGAAGTCTGGGCGGTGTGGGTCGCTATGTCTGGGCGGTGTGGGTCGTGAAGTCTGGGCGGTGTGGGTCGTGAGGTCTGAGCGGTGTGGGCTGCGAAGTCTGGGCGGTGTGGGTCGTGAAGTCTGGGCGGTGTGGGCTGCGAAGTCTGGGCGGTGTGGGCTGCGAAGTCTGGGCGGTGTGGGCTGCGAAGTCTGGGCGGTGTGGGTCGCGAAGTCTGGGCGGTTTGGGCTGCGAAGTCTGGGCGGTGTGGGTCGCGAAGTCTGGGCGGTGTGGGCTGCGAAGTCTGGGCGGTGTGGGCCGCGAAGTCTGGGCGGTGTGGGTCGTGAAGTCTGAGCGGTGTGGGTCGTGAAGTCTGAGCGGTGTGAGTCGCGAAGTCTGGGCGGTGTGGGTCGTGAAGTCTGGGCGGTGTGGGTCGCGAAGTCTGAGCGTTGTGAGTCGCGAAGTCTGAGCGGTGTGGGTCGTGAAGTCTGAGCGGTGTGAGTCGCGAAGTCTGGGCGGTGTGGGTCGTGAAGTCTGGGCGGTGTGGGCTGCGAAGTCTGGGCGGTGTGGGCTGCGAAGTCTGGGCGGTGTGGGTCTCGAAGTCTGGGCGGTGTGGGCTGCGAAGTCTGGGCGGTGTGGGCTGCGAAGTCTGGGCGGTGTGGGCTGCGAAGTCTGGGCGGTGTGGGCTGCGAAGTCTGGGCGGTGTGGGTCTCGAAGTCTGGGCGGTGTGGGCTGCGAAGTCTGGGCGGTGTGGGCTGCGAAGTCTGGGCGGTGTGGGCTGCGAAGTGTGGGCGGTGTGGGTCGCGAAGTCTGGGAGGTGGGGGTCGTGAAGTCTGGGCGGTGTGGGCTGCGAAGTCTGGGCGGTGTGGGTCGCGAAGTCTGGGCGGTGTGGGCTGCGAAGTCTGGGCAGTGTGGGCTGCGAAGTCTGGGCGGTGTGGGCTGCGAAGTCTGGGCGGTGTGGGCTGCGAAGTCTGGGCGGTGTGGGTCGCGAAGTCTGGGCGGTGTGGGCTGCGAAGTCTGGGCGGTGTGGGCTGCGAAGTCTGGGCGGTGTGGGTCGCGAAGTCTGGGCGGTGTGGGTCGCGAAGTCTGGGCGGTGTGGGCCGCGAAGTGTGGGCGGTGTGGGCAGCGAAGTCTGGGCGGTGTGGGTCGCGAAGTCTGGGCGGTGTGGGCCGCGAAGTCTGGGCGGTGTGGGTCGCGAAGTCTGGGCGGTGTGGGCTGCGAAGTCTGGGCGGTGTGGGTCGCGAAGTCTGGGCGGTGTGGGCTGCGAAGTCTGGGCGGTGTGGGCTGCGAAGTCTGGGCGGTGTGGGCAGCGAAGTCTGGGCGGTGTGGGCTGCGAAGTCTGGGCGGTGTGGGTCGCGAAGTCTGGGCGGTGTGGGCTGCGAAGTCTGGGCGGTGTGGGCTGCGAAGTCTGGCCGGTGTGGGTCGCGAAGTCTGGGCGGTGTGGGCTGCGAAGTCTGGGCGGTGTGGGTCGCGAAGTCTGGGCGGTGTGGGTCGCGAGGTCTGGGCGGTGTGGGTCGCGAAATCTAGGCGGTGTGCGTCACGAGGTCTGGTCGGTGTGGGCTGCGAAATCTGGGCGGTGTGGGTCGCGAAGTCTGGGCGGTGTGGGTCGTGAAGTCTGGGCGGCGTGGGTCGCGAAGTCTGGGCGGTGTGGGCTGCGAAGTCTGGGCGGTGTGGGTCGCACAGTCTGGGCGGTGTGCGCTGCGAAGTCTGGGTGGTGTGGGTCGCGAAGTCTGGGCGGTGTGGGCTGCGAAGTCTGGGTGGTGTGGGTAGCGAAGTCTGGGCGGTGTGGGTCGCGAAGTCTGGGCGGTGTGGGTCGTGAGGTCTGGGCGGTGTGGGTCGCGAAGTCTGGGCAGTGTGGGTCGCGAAGTCTGGGCGGTGTGGGTCGCGAAGTCTGGGCGGTGTGGGTCGCGAAGTCTGGGCGGTGTGGGCTGCGAAGTCTGGGCGGTGTGGGTCGCGAAGTCTGGGCGGTGTGGGCTGCGAAATCTGGGCGGTGTGGGTCGCGAAGTCTGGGCGGTGTGGGCTGTGAAGTCTGGGCGGTGTGGGTCACGAAGTCTGGGCGGTGTGGGCTGCGAAGTCTGGGCGGTGTGGGTCGCGAAGTCTGGGCGGTGTGGGCTGCGAAATCTGGGCGGTGTGGGTCGCGAAGTCTGGGCGGTGTGGGCTGCGAAGTCTGGGTGGTGTGGGTCGCGAAGTCTGGGCGGTGTGGGTCGCGAGGTCTGGGCGGTGTGGGCTGCGAAATCTGGGCGGTGTGGGTCGCGAAGTCTGGGCGGTGTGGGTCGCGAAGTCTGGGTGGTGTGGGTCGCGAGGTCTGGGCGGTGTGGCCTGCGAAATCTGGGCGGTGTGGGTCGCGAAGTCTGGGCGGTGTGGGTCGCGAAGTCTGGGCGGTGTGGGCTGCGAAGTCTGGGCGGTGTGGTCTGCGAAGTCTGGGCGGTGTGGGCAGCGAAGTCTGGGTGGTGTGGGTCGCGAAGTCTGGGCGGTGTGGGCTGCGAAGTCTGGGCGGTGTGGGCTGCGAAGTCTGGGCGGTGTGGGCTGCGAAGTCTGGGCGGTGTGGGTCGCGAAATCTGGGCGGTGTGGGCTGCGGTCTGGGCGGTGTGGGTCGCGAAGTCTGGGTGGTGTGGGTCGCGAAGTCTGGGCGGTGTGGGTCGCGAAGTCTGTGTGGTGTGGGTCGTGAAGTCTGGGCGGTGTGGGCTGCGAAGTCTGGGCGGTGTGGGCTGCGAAGTCTGGGCGGTGTGGGCTGCGAAGTCTGGGCGGTGTGGGTCGTGAAGTCTGGGCGGTGTGGGCTGCGAAGTCTGGGCGGTGTGGGCTGCGAAGTCTGGGCGGTGTGGGCTGCGAAGTCTGGGCGGTGTGGGTCGCGAAGTCTGGGCGGAGTGGGCTGCGAAGTCTGGGCGGTGTGGGTCGTGAAGTCTGGGCGGTGTGGGTCGTGAAGTCTGGGCGGTGTGGGTCGTGAAGTCTGGGCGGTGTGGGTCGTGAAGTCTGAGCGGTGTGGGTCGTGAAGTCTGGGCGGTGTGGGCTGCGAAGTCTGGGCGGTGTGGGTCGTGAAGTCTGGGCGGTGTGGGCTGCGAAGTCTGGGCGGTGTGGGTCGTGAAGTCTGGGCGGTGTGGGCAGCGAAGTCTGGGCGGTGTGGGTCGCGAAGTCTGGGCGGAGTGGGCTGCGAAGTCTGGGCGGTGTGGGTCGTGAAGTCGGGGCGGTGTGGGCCGTGAAGTCTGGGCGGTGTGTGTCGCGAAGTCTGGGCGGTGTGGGCTGCGAAGTCTGGGCGGTGTGGGTCGCGAAGTCTGGGCGGTGAGGGCTGCGAAGTCTGGGCGGTGTGGGGCGTGAAGTCTGGGCGGTGTGGGTCGTGAAGTCTGGGCGGTGTGGGTCGTGAAGTCTGGGCGGTGTGGGTCGTGAAGTCTGAGCGGTGTGGGTCGTGAAGTCTGAGCGGTGTGGGTCGTGAAGTCTGGGCGGTGTGTGTCGTGAAGTCTGAGCGGTGTGGGCTGCGAAGTCTGGGCGGTGTGGGCTGCGAAGTCTGGGCGGTGTGGGCTGCGAAGTCTGGGCGGTGTGGGTCGCGAAGTCTGGGCGGTGTGGGCTGCGAAGTCTGGGCGGTGTGGGTCGCGAAGTCTGGGCGGTGTGGGTCGCGAAGTCTGGGCGGTGTGGGCTGCGAAGTCTGGGCGGTGTGGGCTGCGAAGTCTGGGCGGTGTGGGCTGCGAAGTCTGCGCGGTGTGGGTCGTGAAGTCTGGGTGGTGTGGGCCGCGAAGTCTGGGCGGTGTGGGTCGCGAAGTCTGGGCGGTGTGGGTCGCGAAGTCTGGGCGGTGTGGGTCGTGAAGTCTGGGCGGTGTGAGTCGCGAAGTCTGGGCGGTGTGGGTCGTGAAGTCTGAGCGGTGTGGGCTGCGAAGTCTGGGCGGTGTGGGCTGCGAAGTCTGTGCGGTGTGGGTCTCGAAGTCTGGGCGGTGTGGGTCGCGAAGTCTGGGCGGTGTGGGTCGTGAAGTCTGGGCGGTGTGAGTCGCGAAGTCTGGGCGGTGTGGGTCGTGAAGTCTGAGCGGTGTGGGCTGCGAAGTCTGGGCGGTGTGGGCTGCGAAGTCTGGGCGGTGTGGGTCTCGAAGTCTGGGCGGTGTGGGTCGCGAAGTCTGGGCGGTGTGGGTCGCGAAGTCTGGGCGGTGTGGGCTGCGAAGTCTGGACGGTGTGGGCTGCGAAGTCTGGGCGGTGTGGGCTGCGAAGTCTGGGCGGTGTGGGCTGCGAAGTCTGGACGGTGTGGGCTGCGAAGTCTGGGCGGTGTGGGTCGCGAAGTCTGGGCGGTGTGGGCTGCGAAGTCTGGGCGGCGTGGGCTGCGAAGTCTGGGCGGCGTGGGCTGCGAAGTCTGGGCGGTGTGGGCTGCGAAGTCTGGGCGGTGTGGGCTGCGAAGTCTGGGCGGTGTGGGCTGCGAAGTCTGGGCGGTGTGGGTCGCGAAGTCTGGGCGGTGTGGGCTGCGAAGTCTGGGCGGTGTGGGTCGCGAAGTCTGGGCGGTGTGGGCTGCGAAGTCTGGGCGGTGTGGGTCGCGAAGTCTGGGCGGTGTGGGTCGCGAAGTCTGGGCGGTGTGGGTCGCGAGGTCTGGGCGGTGTGGGTCGCGATGTCTGGGCGGTGTGCGTCGCGAGGTCTGGGCGGTGTGGGCTGCGAAATCTGGGCGGTGTGGGCTGCGAAGTCTGGGCGGTGTGGGTCGCGAAGTCTGGGCGGTGTGGGTCGTGAAGTCTGGGCGGTGTGGGCTGCGAAGTCTGGGCGGTGTGGGCTGCGAAATCTGGGCGGTGTGGGTCGCGAAGTCTGGGCGGTGTGGGCTGCGAAGTCTGGGTGGTGTGGGTCGCGAAGTCTGGGCGGTGTGGGTCGCGAAGTCTGGGCGGTGTGGGTCGTGAGGTCTGGGCGGTGTGGGTCGCGAAGTCTGGGCGGTGTGGGCTGCGAAGTCTGGGCGGTGTGGGCTGCGAAGTCTGGGCGGTGTGGGTCGCGAAGTCTGGGTGGTGTGGGTCGTGAAGTCGGGGCGGTGTGGGCTGCGAAGTCTGGGCGGTGTGGGCTGCGAAATCTGGGCGGTGTGGGTCGCGAAGTCTGGGCGGTGTGGGCTGCGAAGTCTGGGCGGTGTGGGCTGCGAAGTCTGGGCGGTGTGGGTCGCGAAGTCTGGGCGGTGTGGGTCGCGAGGTCTGGGCGGTGTGGGCTGCGAAATCTGGGCGGTGTGGGTCGCGAAGTCTGGGCGGTGTGGGTCGCGAAGTCTGGGCGGTGTGGGTCGCGAAGTCTGGGCGGTGTGGGTCGCGAGGTCTGGGCGGTGTGGGCTGCGAAGTCTGGGCGGTGTGGGCTGCGAAGTCTGGGCGGTGTGGGTCGCGAAGTCTGGGAAGTGTGGGCTGCGAAGTGTGGGCGGTGTGGGCTGCGAAGTCTGGGTGGTGTGGGTCGCGAAGTCTGGGCGGTGTGGGTCGTGAAGTGTGGGCGGTGTGGGTCGCGAAGTCTGGGAAGTGTGGGCTGCGAAGTCTGGGCGGTGTGGGCTGCGAAGTCTGGGAGGTGTGGGTCGCGAAGTCTGGGCGGTGTGGGTCGCGAAGTCTGGGCGGTGTGGGTCGCGAAGTCTGGGAAGTGTGGGCTGCGAAGTCTGGGCGGTGTGGGCTGCGAAGTCTGGGTGGTGTGGGTCGCGAAGTCTGGGCGGTGTGGGTCGTGAAGTGTGGTCGGTGTGGGTCGCGAAGTCTGGGCGGTGTGGGCTGCGAAGTCTGGGCGGTGTGGGCTGCGAAGTCTGGGTGGTGTGGGTCGCGAAGTCTGGGCGATGTGGGTCGCGAAGTCTGGGCGGTGTGGGCTGCGAAATCTGGGCGGTGTGGGTCGCGAAGTCTGGGCGGTGTGGGCTGCGAAATCTGGGCGGTGTGGGTCGCGAAGTCTGGGCGGTGTGGGCTGCGAAGTCTGGGCGGTGTGGGCTGCGAAGTCTGGGCGGTGTGGGCTGCGAAGTCTGGGCGGTGTGGGTCGTGAAGTCTGGGCGGTGTGTGTCGCGAAGTCTGGGCGGTGTGGGCTGCGAAGTCTGGGCGGTGTGGGCTGCGAAGTCTGGGCAGAGTGGGCTGCGAAGTCTGGGCGGTGTGGGTCGTGAAGTCTGGGCGATGTGGGTCGTGAAGTCTGGGCGGTGTGGGTCGCTATGTCTGGGCGGTGTGGGTCGTGAAGTCTGGGCGGTGTGGGTCGTGAGGTCTGAGCGGTGTGGGCTGCGAAGTCTGGGCGGTGTGGGTCGTGAAGTCTGGGCGGTGTGGGCTGCGAAGTCTGGGCGGTGTGGGCTGCGAAGTCTGGGCGGTGTGGGCTGCGAAGTCTGGGCGGTGTGGGTCGCGAAGTCTGGGCGGTTTGGGCTGCGAAGTCTGGGCGGTGTGGGTCGCGAAGTCTGGGCGGTGTGGGCTGCGAAGTCTGGGCGGTGTGGGCCGCGAAGTCTGGGCGGTGTGGGTCGTGAAGTCTGAGCGGTGTGGGTCGTGAAGTCTGAGCGGTGTGAGTCGCGAAGTCTGGGCGGTGTGGGTCGTGAAGTCTGGGCGGTGTGGGTCGCGAAGTCTGAGCGTTGTGAGTCGCGAAGTCTGAGCGGTGTGGGTCGTGAAGTCTGAGCGGTGTGAGTCGCGAAGTCTGGGCGGTGTGGGTCGTGAAGTCTGGGCGGTGTGGGCTGCGAAGTCTGGGCGGTGTGGGCTGCGAAGTCTGGGCGGTGTGGGTCTCGAAGTCTGGGCGGTGTGGGCTGCGAAGTCTGGGCGGTGTGGGCTGCGAAGTCTGGGCGGTGTGGGCTGCGAAGTCTGGGCGGTGTGGGCTGCGAAGTCTGGGCGGTGTGGGTCTCGAAGTCTGGGCGGTGTGGGTCGCGAAGTCTGGGCGGTGTGGGCTGCGAAGTCTGGGCGGTGTGGGTCGCGAAGTCTGGGCGGTGTGGGCTGCGAAGTCTGGGTGGTGTGGGCTGCGAAGTCTGGGCGGTGTGGGCTCCGAAGTCTGGACGGTGTGGGCTGCGAAGTCTGGGCGGTGTGGGTCACGAAGTCTGGGTGGTGTGGGCTGCGAAGTCTGGGCGGTGTGGGCTGCGAAGTCTGGGCGGTGTGGGCTGCGAAGTCTGGGCGGTGTGGGCTGCGAAGTCTGGGCGGTGTGGGCTGCGAAGTCTGGGCGGTGTGGGCTGCGAAGTCTGGGCGGTGTGGGTCGCGAAGTCTGGGCGGTGTGGGCTGCGAAGTCTGGGCGGTGTGGGTCGCGAAGTCTGGGCGGTGTGGGCTGCGAAGTCTGGGCGGTGTGGGTCGCGAAGTCTGGGCGGTGTGGGTCGCGAAGTCTGGGCGGTGTGGGTCGCGAGGTCTGGGCGGTGTGGGTCGCGATGTCTGGGCGGTGTGCGTCGCGAGGTCTGGGCGGTGTGGGCTGCGAAATCTGGG
This sequence comes from Scyliorhinus torazame, assembly GCF_047496885.1. Classification (NCBI taxonomy): domain Eukaryota; kingdom Metazoa; phylum Chordata; class Chondrichthyes; order Carcharhiniformes; family Scyliorhinidae; genus Scyliorhinus; species Scyliorhinus torazame. The sequence continues at coordinate 377,668,812 of NC_092708.1, forward strand.
CGGTGTGGGCTGCGAAGTCTGGGCGGTGTGGGTCGCGAAGTCTGGGCGGTGTGGGTCGTGAAGTCTGGGCGGTGTGGGCTGCGAAGTCTGGGTGGTGTGGGCTGCGAAATCTGGGCGGTGTGGGTCGCGAAGTCTGGGCGGTGTGGGCTGCGAAGTCTGGGTGGTGTGGGTCGCGAAGTCTGGGCGGTGTGGGTCGCGAAGTCTGGGCGGTGTGGGTCGTGAGGTCTGGGCGGTGTGGGTCGCGAAGACTGGGCGGTGTGGGCTGCGAAGTCTGGGCGGTGTGGGCTGCGAAGTCTGGGCGGTGTGGGTCGCGAAGTCTGGGTGGTGTGGGTCGTGAATTCGGGGCGGTGTGGGCTGCGAAGTCTGGGCGGTGTGGGCTGCGAAGTCTGGGTGGTGTGGGTCGCGAAGTCTGGGCGGTGTGGGTCGCGAGGTCTGGGCGGTGTGGGCTGCGAAATCTGGGCGGTGTGGGTCGCGAAGTCTGGGCGGTGTGGGTCGCGAAGTCTGGGTGGTGTGGGTCGCGAGGTCTGGGCGGTGTGGCCTGCGAAATCTGGGCGGTGTGGGTCGCGAAGACTGGGCGGTGTGGGTCGCGAAGTCTGGGCGGTGTGGGCTGCGAAGTCTGGGCGGTGTGGGCTGCGAAGTCTGGGCGGTGTGGGCTGCGAAGTCTGGGCGGTGTGGGTCGCGAAATCTGGGCGGTGTGGGCTGCGGTCTGGGCGGTGTGGGTCGCGAAGTCTGGGTGGTGTGGGTCGCGAAGTCTGGGCGGTGTGGGTCGCGAAGTCTGTGTGGTGTGGGTCGTGAAGTCTGGGCGGTGTGGGCTGCGAAGTCTGGGCGGTGTGGGCTGCGAAGTCTGGGCGGTGTGGGCTGCGAAGTCTGGGCGGTGTGGGTCGTGAAGTCTGGGCGGTGTGGGTCGTGAAGTCTGGGCGGTGTGGGCTGCGAAGTCTGGGCGGTGTGGGCTGCGAAGTCTGGGCGGTGTGGGCTGCGAAGTCTGGGCGGTGTGGGTCGCGAAGTCTGGGCGGAGTGGGCTGCGAAGTCTGGGCGGTGTGGGTCGTGAAGTCTGGGCGGTGTGGGTCGTGAAGTCTGGGCGGTGTGGGTCGTGAAGTCTGGGCGGTGTGGGTCGTGAAGTCTGAGCGGTGTGGGTCGTGAAGTCTGGGCGGTGTGGGCTGCGAAGTCTGGGCGGTGTGGGTCGTGAAGTCTGGGCGGTGTGGGCTGCGAAGTCTGGGCGGTGTGGGTCGTGAAGTCTGGGCGGTGTGGGCAGCGAAGTCTGGGCGGTGTGGGCTGCGAAGTCTGGGCGGTGTGGGTCGCGAAGTCTGGGCGGAGTGGGCTGCGAAGTCTGGGCGGTGTGGGTCGTGAAGTCGGGGCGGTGTGGGTCGTGAAGTCTGGGCGGTGTGTGTCGCGAAGTCTGGGCGGTGTGGGCCGCGAAGTCTGGGCGGTGTGGGTCGCGAAGTCTGGGCGGTGAGGGCTGCGAAGTCTGGGCGGTGTGGGGCGTGAAGTCTGGGCGGTGTGGGTCGTGAAGTCTGGGCGGTGTGGGTCGTGAAGTCTGGGCGGTGTGGGTCGTGAAGTCTGAGCGGTGTGGGTCGTGAAGTCTGGGCGGTGTGTGTCGTGAAGTCTGAGCGGTGTGGGCTGCGAAGTCTGGGCGGTGTGGGCTGCGAAGTCTGGGCGGTGTGGGCTGCGAAGTCTGGGCGGTGTGGGTCGCGAAGTCTGGGCGGTGTGGGCTGCGAAGTCTGGGCGGTGTGGGTCGCGAAGTCTGGGCGGTGTGGGTCGCGAAGTCTGGGCGGTGTGGGCTGCGAAGTCTGGGCGGTGTGGGCTGCGAAGTCTGGGCGGTGTGGGCTGCGAAGTCTGCGCGGTGTGGGTCGTGAAGTCTGGGTGGTGTGGGCCGCGAAGTCTGGGCGGTGTGGGTCGCGAAGTCTGGGCGGTGTGGGTCGCGAAGTCTGGGCGGTGTGGGTCGTGAAGTCTGGGCGGTGTGAGTCGCGAAGTCTGGGCGGTGTGGGTCGTGAAGTCTGAGCGGTGTGGGCTGCGAAGTCTGGGCGGTGTGGGCTGCGAAGTCTGGGCGGTGTGGGTCTCGAAGTCTGGGCGGTGTGGGTCGCGAAGTCTGGGCGGTGTGGGTCGTGAAGTCTGGGCGGTGTGAGTCGCGAAGTCTGGGCGGTGTGGGTCGTGAAGTCTGAGCGGTGTGGGCTGCGAAGTCTGGGCGGTGTGGGCCGCGAAGTCTGGGCGGTTTGGGTCTCGAAGTCTGGGCGGTGTGGGTCGCGAAGTCTGGGCGGTGTGGGTCGCGAAGTCTGGGCGGTGTGGGCTGCGAAGTCTGGACGGTGTGAGCTGCGAAGTCTGGGCGTTGTGGGCTGCGAAGTCTGGGCGGTGTGGGCTGCGAAGTCTGGGCGGTGTGGGCTGCGAAGTCTGGGCGGTGTGGGCTGCGAAGTCTGGGCGGTGTGGGCTGCGAAGTCTGGGCGGTGTGGGCTGCGAAGTCTGGGCGGTGTGGGCTGCGAAGTCTGGGCGGTGTGGGCTGCGAAGTCTGGACGGTGTGGGCTGCGAAGTCTGGGCGGTGTGGGTCGCGAAGTCTGGGCGGTGTGGGCTGCGAAGTCTGGGCGGTGTGGGCTGCGAAGTCTGGGCGGCGTTGGCTGCGAAGTCTGGGCGGTGTGGGCTGCGAAGTCTGGGCGGTGTGGGCTGCGAAGTCTGGGCGGTGTGGGCTGCGAAGTCTGGGCGGTGTGGGCCGCGAAGTCTGGGCGGTGTGGGCGGCGAAGTCTGGGCGGTGTGGGTCGCGAAGTCTGGGCGGTGTGGGCTGCGAAGTCTGGGCGGTGTGGGTCGCGAAGTCTGGGCGGTGTGGGTCGCGAAGTCTGGGCGGTGTGGGTCGCGAGGTCTGGGCGGTGTGGGTCGCGATGTCTGGGCGGTGTGCGTCGCGAGGTCTGGGCGGTGTGGGTCGCGAAGTCTGGGCGGTGTGGGCTGCGAAGTCTGGGCGGTGTGGGTCGCGAAGTCTGGGCGGTGTGGGCTGCGAAGTCTGGGCGGTGTGGGTCGCGAAGTCTGGGCGGTGTGGGTCGCGAAGTCTGGGCGGTGTGGGTCGCGAGGTCTGGGCGGTGTGGGTCGCGATGTCTGGGCGGTGTGCGTCGCGAGGTCTGGGCGGTGTGGGCTGCGAAATCTGGGCGGTGTGGGCTGCGAAGTCTGGGCGGTGTGGGTCGCGAAGTCTGGGCGGTGTGGGTCGTGAAGTCTGGGCGGTGTGGGCTGCGAAGTCTGGGCGGTGTGGGCTGCGAAATCTGGGCGGTGTGGGTCGCGAAGTCTGGGCGGTGTGGGCTGCGAAGTCTGGGTGGTGTGGGTCGCGAAGTCTGGGCGGTGTGGGTCGCGAAGTCTGGGCGGTGTGGGTCGTGAGGTCTGGGCGGTGTGGGTCGCGAAGTCTGGGCGGTGTGGGCTGCGAAGTCTGGGCGGTGTGGGCTGCGAAGTCTGGGCGGTGTGGGTCGCGAAGTCTGGGTGGTGTGGGTCGTGAAGTCGGGGCGGTGTGGGCTGCGAAGTCTGGGCGGTGTGGGCTGCGAAGTCTGGGTGGTGTGGGTCGCGAAGTCTGGGCGGTGTGGGTCGCGAGGTCTGGGCGGTGTGGGCTGCGAAATCTGGGCGGTGTGGGTCGCGAAGTCTGGGCGGTGTGGGTCGCGAAGTCTGGGTGGTGTGGGTCGCGAGGTCTGGGCGGTGTGGCCTGCGAAATCTGGGCGGTGTGGGTCGCGAAGTCTGGGCGGTGTGGGTCGCGAAGTCTGGGCGGTGTGGGCTGCGAAGTCTGGGCGGTGTGGGCTGCGAAGTCTGGGCGGTGTGGGCTGCGAAGTCTGGGCGGTGTGGGTCGCGAAATCTGGGCGGTGTGGGCTGCGGTCTGGGCGGTGTGGGTCGCGAAGTCTGGGTGGTGTGGGTCGCGAAGTCTGGGCGGTGTGGGTCGCGAAGTCTGTGTGGTGTGGGTCGTGAAGTCTGGGCGGTGTGGGCTGCGAAGTCTGGGCGGTGTGGGCTGCGAAGTCTGGGCGGTGTGGGCTGCGAAGTCTGGGCGGTGTGGGTCGTGAAGTCTGGGCGGTGTGGGCTGCGAAGTCTGGGCGGTGTGGGCTGCGAAGTCTGGGCGGTGTGGGCTGCGAAGTCTGGGCGGTGTGGGTCGCGAAGTCTGGGCGGAGTGGGCTGCGAAGTCTGGGCGGTGTGGGTCGTGAAGTCTGGGCGGTGTGGGTCGTGAAGTCTGGGCGGTGTGGGTCGTGAAGTCTGGGCGGTGTGGGTCGTGAAGTCTGAGCGGTGTGGGTCGTGAAGTCTGGGCGGTGTGGGCTGCGAAGTCTGGGCGGTGTGGGTCGTGAAGTCTGGGCGGTGTGGGCTGCGAAGTCTGGGCGGTGTGGGTCGTGAAGTCTGGGCGGTGTGTGCAGCGAAGTCTGGGCGGTGTGGGCTGCGAAGTCTGGGCGGTGTTGGTCGCGAAGTCTGGGCGGAGTGGGCTGCGAAGTCTGTGCGGTGTGGGTCGTGAAGTCGGGGCGGTGTGGGTCGTGAAGTCTGGGCGGTGTGTGTCGCGAAGTCTGGGCGGTGTGGGCTGCGAAGTCTGGGCGGTGTGGGTCGCGAAGTCTGGGCGGTGAGGGCTGCGAAGTCTGGGCGGTGTGGGGCGTGAAGTCTGGGCGGTGTGGGTCGTGAAGTCTGGGCGGTGTGGGTCGTGAAGTCTGGGCGGTGTGGGTCGTGAAGTCTGAGCGGTGTGGGTCGTGAAGTCTGGGCGGTGTGTGTCGTGAAGTCTGAGCGGTGTGGGCTGCGAAGTCTGGGCGGTGTGGGCTGCGAAGTCTGGGCGGTGTGGGCTGCGAAGTCTGGGCGGTGTGGGTCGCGAAGTCTGGGCGGTGTGGGCTGCGAAGTCTGGGCGGTGTGGGTCGCGAAGTCTGGGCGGTGTGGGTCGCGAAGTCTGGGCGGTGTGGGCTGCGAAGTCTGGGCGGTGTGGGCTGCGAAGTCTGGGCGGTGTGGGCTGCGAAGTCTGCGCGGTGTGGGTCGTGAAGTCTGGGCGGTGTGGGCCGCGAAGTCTGGGCGGTGTGGGTCGCGAAGTCTGGGCGGTGTGGGTCGCGAAGTCTGGGCGGTGTGGGTCGTGAAGTCTGGGCGGTGTGAGTCGCGAAGTCTGGGCGGTGTGGGTCGTGAAGTCTGAGCGGTGTGGGCTGCGAAGTCTGGGCGGTGTGGGCTGCGAAGTCTGGGCGGTGTGGGTCTCGAAGTCTGGGCGGTGTGGGTCGCGAAGTCTGGGCGGTGTGGGTCGTGAAGTCTGGGCGGTGTGAGTCGCGAAGTCTGGGCGGTGTGGGTCGTGAAGTCTGAGCGGTGTGGGCTGCGAAGTCTGGGCGGTGTGGGCTGCGAAGTCTGGGCGGTGTGGGTCTCGAAGTCTGGGCGGTGTGGGTCGCGAAGTCTGGGCGGTGTGGGTCGCGAAGTCTGGGCGGTGTGGGCTGCGAAGTCTGGACGGTGTGGGCTGCGAAGTCTGGGCGGTGTGGGCTGCGAAGTCTGGGCGGTGTGGGCTGCGAAGTCTGGGCGGTGTGGGCTGCGAAGTCTGGGCGGTGTGGGCTGCGAAGTCTGGGCGGTGTGGGCTGCGAAGTCTGGGCGGTGTGGGCTGCGAAGTCTGGGCGGTGTGGGCTGCGAAGTCTGGGCGGTGTGGGCTGCGAAGTCTGGACGGTGTGGGCTGCGAAGTCTGGGCGGTGTGGGTCGCGAAGTCTGGGCGGTGTGGGCTGCGAAGTCTGGGCGGTGTGGGCTGCGAAGTCTGGGCGGCGTGGGCTGCGAAGTCTGGGCGGTGTGGGCTGCGAAGTCTGGGCGGTGTGGGCTGCGAAGTCTGGGCGGTGTGGGCTGCGAAGTCTGGGCGGTGTGGGCCGCGAAGTCTGGGCGGTGTGGGCAGCGAAGTCTGGGCGGTGTGGGTCGCGAAGTCTGGGCGGTGTGGGCAGCGAAGTCTGGGCGGTGTGGGTCGCGAAGTCTGGGCGGTGTGGGTCGCGAAGTCTGGGCGGTGTGGGTCGCGAGGTCTGGGCGGTGTGGGTCGCGATGTCTGGGCGGTGTGCGTCGCGAGGTCTGGGCGGTGTGGGCTGCGAAATCTGGGCGGTGTGGGCTGCGAAGTCTGGGCGGTGTGGGTCGCGAAGTCTGGGCGGTGTGGGTCGTGAAGTCTGGGCGGTGTGGGCTGCGAAGTCTGGGCGGTGTGGGCTGCGAAATCTGGGCGGTGTGGGTCGCGAAGTCTGGGCGGTGTGGGCTGCGAAGTCTGGGCGGTGTGGGCTGCGAAGTCTGGGCGGTGTGGGCTGCGAAGTCTGGGCGGTGTGGGTCGCGAAGTCTGGGCGGTGTGGGTCGCGAGGTCTGGGCGGTGTGGGCTGCGAAATCTGGGCGGTGTGGGTCGCGAAGTCTGGGCGGTGTGGGTCGCGAAGTCTGGGCGGTGTGGGTCGCGAAGTCTGGGCGGTGTGGGTCGCGAGGTCTGGGCGGTGTGGGCTGCGAAATCTGGGCGGTGTGGGTCGTGAAGTCTGGGCGGTGTGGGCTGCGAAGTCTGGGCGGTGTGGGCTGCGAAGTCTGGGCGGTGTGGGTCGCGAAGTCTGGGAAGTGTGGGCTGCGAAGTCTGGGCGGTGTGGGCTGCGAAGTCTGGGTGGTGTGGGTCGCGAAGTCTGGGCGGTGTGGGTCGTGAAGTGTGGGCGGTGTTGGTCGCGAAGTCTGGGAAGTGTGGGCTGCGAAGTCTGGGCGGTGTGGGCTGCGAAGTCTGGGAGGTGTGGGTCGCGAAGTCTGGGCGGTGTGGGTCGCGAAGTCTGGGCGGTGTGGGTCGCGAAGTCTGGGAAGTGTGGGCTGCGAATTCTGGGCGGTGTGGGCTGCGAAGTCTGGGTGGTGTGGGTCGCGAAGTCTGGGCGGTGTGGGTCGTGAAGTGTGGGCGGTGTGGGTCGTGAAGTCTGGGCGGTGTCGGCTGCGAAGTCTGGGCGGTGTGGGCTGCGAAGTCTGGGCGGTGTGGGCTGCGAAGTCTGGGCGGGGTGGGCTGCGAAGTCTGGGCGGTGTGGGCTGCGAAGTCTGGGCGGTGTGGGTCGCGAAGTCTGGGTGGTGTGGGTCGTGAAGTCGGGGCGGTGTGGGCTGCGAAGTCTGGGCGGTGTGGGCTGCGAAATCTGGGCGGTGTGGGTCGCGAAGTCTGGGCGGTGTGGGCTGCGAAGTCTGGGCGGTGTGGGCTGCGAAGTCTGGGCGGTGTGGGCTGCGAAATCTGGGCGGTGTGGGTCGCGAAGTCTGGGCGGTGTGGGCTGCGAAGTCTGGGCGGTGTGGGTCGCGAAGTCTGGGCGGTGTGGGTCGCGAGGTCTGGGCGGTGTGGGCTGCGAAGTCTGGGCGGTGTGGGCTGCGAAGTCTGGGCGGTGTGGGTCGCGAAGTCTGGGAAGTGTGGGCTGCGAAGTCTGGGCGGTGTGGGCTGCGAAGTCTGGGTGGTGTGGGTCGCGAAGTCTGGGCGGTGTGGGTCGTGAAGTGTGGGCGGTGTGGGTCGCGAATTCTGGGAAGTGTGGGCTGCGAAGTCTGGGCGGTGTGGGCTGCGAAGTCTGGGAGGTGTGGGTCGCGAAGTCTGGGCGGTGTGGGTCACGAAGTCTGGGCGGTGTGGGTCGCGAAGTCTGGGAAGTGTGGGCTGCGAAGTCTGGGCGGTGTGGGCTGCGAAGTCTGGGTGGTGTGGGTCGCGAAGTCTGGGCGGTGTGGGTCGTGAAGTGCGGTCGGTGTGGGTCGCGAAGTCTGGGCGGTGTGGGCTGCGAAGTCTGGGCGGTGTGGGCTGCGAAGTCTGGGTGGTGTGGGTCGCGAAGTCTGGGCGATGTGGGTCGCGAAGTCTGGGCGGTGTGGGCTGCGAAATCTGGGCGGTGTGGGTCGCGAAGTCTGGGCGGTGTGGGCTGCGAAATCTGGGCGGTGTGGGTCGCGAAGTCTGGGCGGTGTGGGCTGCGAAGTCTGGGCGGTGTGGGCTGCGAAGTCTGGGCGGTGTGGGCTGCGAAGTCTGGGCGGTGTGAGTCGTGAAGTCTGGGCGGTGTGTGTCGCGAAGTCTGGGCGGTGTGGGCTGCGAAGTCTGGGCGGTGTGGGCTGCGAAGTCTGGGCAGAGTGGGCTGCGAAGTCTGGGCGGTGTGGGTCGTGAAGTCTGGGCGATGTGGGTCGTGAAGTCTGGGCGGTGTGTGTCGCGAAGTCTGGGCGGTGTGGGCTGCGAAGTCTGGGCGGTGTGGGCTGCGAAGTCTGGGCAGAGTGGGCTGCGAAGTCTGGGCTGTGTGGGACGTGAAGTCTGGGCGGTGTGGGTCGCGATGTCTGGGCGGTGTGGGTCGTGAAGTCTGGGCGGTGTGGGTCGTGAGGTCTGAGCGGTAAGGCTGCGAAGTCTGGGCGGTGTGGGCTGCGAAGTCTGGGCGGTGTGGGCTGCGAAGTCTGGGCGGTTTGGGCTGCGAAGTCTGGGCGGTGTGGGTCGTGAAGTCTGGGTGGTGTGGGTCGTGAAGTCTGGGCGGTGTGAGTCGCGAAGTCTGGGCGGTGTGGGTCGCGAAGTCTGGGTGGTGTGGGTCGTGAAGTCTGGGCGGTGTGAGTCGCGAAGTCTGAGTGGTGTGGGCCGCGAAGTCTGGGCGGTGTGGGTCGTGAAGTCTGGGCGGTGTGAGTCGCGAAGTCTGGGCGGTGTGGGTCGTGAAGTCTGAGCGGTGTGGGCTGCGAAGTCTGGGCGGTGTGGGCTGCGAAGTCTGGGCGGTGTGGGTCTCGAAGTCTGGGCGGTGTGGGTCGCGAAGTCTGGGCGGTGTGGGTCGCGAAGTCTGGGCGGTGTGGGCTGCGAAGTCTGGGTGGTGTGGGCTGCGAAGTCTGGGCGGTGTGGGCTGCGAAGTCTGGGCGGTGTGGGCTGCGAAGTCTGGGCAGAGTGGGCTGCGAAGTCTGGGCTGTGTGGGACGTGAAGTCTGGGCGGTGTGGGTCGCGATGTCTGGGCGGTGTGGGTCGTGAAGTCTGGGCGGTGTGGGTCGTGAGGTCTGAGCGGTGTGGGCTGCGAAGTCTGGGCGGTGTGGGTCGCGATGTCTGGGCGGTGTGGGTCGTGAAGTCTGGGCGGTGTGGGTCGTGAGGTCTGGGCGGTGTGGGCTGCGAAGTCTGGGCGGTGTGGGCTGCGAAGTCTGGGCGGTGTGGGCTGCGAAGTCTGGGCGGTGTGGGTCGCGAAGTCTGGGCGGTGTGGGCTGCGAAGTCTGGGCGGTGTGGGTCGCGAAGTCTGGGCGGTGTGGGCTGCGAAGTCTGGGCGGTGTGGGTCGCGAAGTCTGGGCGGTGTGGGTCGCGAAGTCTGGGCGGTGTGGGTCGCGAGGTCTGGGCGGTGTGGGTCGCGATGTCTGGGCGGTGTGCGTCGCGAGGTCTGGGCGGTGTGGGCTGGGAAATCTGGGCGGTGTGGGCTGCGAAGTCTGGGCGGTGTGGGCTGCGAAATCTGGGCGGTGTGGGTCGCGAAGTCTGGGCGGTGTGGGCTGCGAAGTCTGGGTGGTGTGGGTCGCGAAGTCTGGGCGGTGTGGGTCGCGAAGTCTGGGCGGTGTGGGTCGTGAGGTCTGGGCGGTGTGGGTCGCGAAGTCTGGGCGGTGTGGGCTGCGAAGTCTGGGCGGTGTGGGCTGCGAAGTCTGGGCGGTGTGGGTCGCGAAGTCTGGGTGGTGTGGGTCGTGAAGTCGGGGCGGTGTGGGCTGCGAAGTCTGGGCGGTGTGGGCTGCGAAATCTGGGCGGTGTGGGTCGCGAAGTCTGGGCGGTGTGGGCTGCGAAGTCTGGGCGGTGTGGGCTGCGAAGTCTGGGCGGTGTGGGTCGCGAAGTCTGGGCGGTGTGGGTCGCGAGGTCTGGGCGGTGTGGGCTGCGAAATCTGGGCGGTGTGGGTCGCGAAGTCTGGGCGGTGTGGGTCGCGAAGTCTGGGCGGTGTGGGTCGCGAAGTCTGGGCGGTGTGGGTCGCGAGGTCTGGGCGGTGTGGGCTGCGAAATCTGGGCGGTGTGGGTCGTGAAGTCTGGGCGGTGTGGGCTGCGAAGTCTGGGCGGTGTGGGCTGCGAAGTCTGGGCGGTGTGGGTCGCGAAGTCTGGGAAGTGTGGGCTGCGAAGTCTGGGCGGTGTGGGCTGCGAAGTCTGGGTGGTGTGGGTCGCGAAGTCTGGGCGGTGTGGGTCATGAAGTGTGGGCGGTGTGGGTCGCGAAGTCTGGGAAGTGTGGGCTGCGAAGTCTGGGCGGTGTGGGCTGCGAAGTCTGGGAGGTGTGGGTCGCGAAGTCTGGGCGGTGTGGGTCGCGAAGTCTGGGCGGTGTGGGTCGCGAAGTCTGGGAAGTGTGGGCTGCGAAGTCTGGGCGGTGTGGGCTGCGAAGTCTGGGTGGTGTGGGTCGAGAAGTCTGGGCGGTGTGGGTCGTGAAGTGTGGGCGGTGTGGGTCGTGAAGTCTGGGCGGTGTGGGCTGCGAAGTCTGGGCGGTGTGGGCTGCGAAGTCTGGGTGGTGTGGGTCGCGAAGTCTGGGCGGTGTGGGTCGTGAAGTGTGGGCGGTGTGGGTCGCGAAGTCTGGGCGGTGTGGGTCGCGAAGTCTGGGCGGTGTGGTTCGCGAAGTCTGGGCGGTGTGGGTCGCGAATTCTGGGCGATGTGGGTCGCGAAGTCTGGGCGGTGTGGGTCGCGAAGTCTGGGCGGTGTGGGCTGCGAAGTCTGGGCGGTGTGGGCTGCGAAGTCTGGGCGGTGTGGGCTGCAAAGTCTGGGCGGTGTGGGCTGCGAAGTCTGGGCGGTGTGGGCTGCGAAGTCTGGGCGGTGTGGGTCGCGAAATCTGGGCGGTGTGGGCTGCGAAGTCTGGGCGGTGTGGGTCGCGAAGTCTGGGTGGTGTGGGTCGCGAAGTCTGGGCGGTGTGGGCTGCGAAGTCTGGGTGGTGTGGGTCCCGAAGTCTGGGTGGTGTGGGTCGCGAGGTCTGGGCGGTGTGGGTCGCGAGGTCTGGGCGGTGTGGGCTGCGAAGTCTGGGCGGTGTGGGCTGCAAACTCTGGGCGGTGTGGGCTGCGAAGTCTGGGCGGTGTGGGTCGCGAAGTCTGGGCGGTGTGGGTCGCGAAGTCTGGGCGGTGTGGGTCGCGAAGTCTGGGAGGTGTGGGTCGCGAGGTCTGGGCGGTGTGGGTCGCGATGTCTGGGCGGTGTGGGTCGCGAAGTCTGGGCGATGTGGGTCGCGAAGTCTGGGCGGTGTGGGTCGCGAGGTCTGGGCGGTGTGGGCTGCGAAATCTGGGCGGTGTGGGCTGCGAAGTCTGGGCGGTGTGGGTCGCGAAGTCTGGGCGGTGTGGGTCGCGAAGTCTGAGTGGTGTGGGTCGCGAAGTCTGGGCGGTGTGGGTCGCGAAGTCTGGGCGGTGTGGGCTGCGAAGTCTGGGCGGTGTGGGTCGCGAAGTCTGGGCGGTGTGGGCTGCGAAGTCTGGGCGGTGTGGGTCGCGAAATCTGGGCGGTGTGGGCTGCGAAGTCTGGGCGGTGTGGGCTGCGAAGTCTGGGCGGTGTGGGTCTCGAAGTCTGGGCGGTGTGGGCTGCGAAGTCTGGGCGGTGTGGGTCGCGAAGTCTGGGCGGTGTGGGTCGCGAGGTCTGGGCGGCGTGGGTCGCGAAGTCTGGGCGGTGTGCGTCGCGAGGTCTGGGCGGTGTGGGCTGCGAAATCTGGGCGGTGTGGGTCGCGAAGTCTGGGCGGTGTGGGCTGCGAAGTCTGGGCGGTGTGGGTCGTGAAGTCTGGGCGGCGTGGGTCGCGCAGTCTGGGCGGTGTGGGCTGCGAAGTCTGGGCGGTGTGGGTCGCACAGTCTGGGCCGTGTGGGCTGCGAAGTCTGGGTGGTGTGGGTCGCGAAGTCTGGGCGGTGTGGGCTGCAAAGTCTGGGTGGTGTGGGTCGCGAAGTCTGGGCGGTGTGGGTCGCGAAGTCTGGGCGGTGTGGGTCGTGAGGTCTGGGCGGTGTGGGTCGCGAAGTCTGGGCGGTGTGGGTCGCGAAGTCTGGGCGGTGTGGGTCGTGAGGTCTGGGCGGTGTGGGTCGCGAAGTCTGGGCGGTGTGGGTTGCGAAGTCTGGGCGGTGTGGGTCGCGAAGTCTGGGCGGTGTGGGCTGCGAAGTCTGGGCGGTGTGGGCTGCGAAGTCTGGGCGGTGTGGGTCGCGAAGTCTGGGCGGTGTGGGCTGTGAAGTCTGGGCGGTGTGGGTCGCGAAGTCTGGGCGGTGTGGGCTGCGAAGTCTGGGCGGTGTGGGCCGCGAAGTCTGGGCGGTGTGGGTCGCACAGTCTGGGCGGTGTGGGCTGCGAAGTCTGGGTGGTGTGGGTCGCGAAGTCTGGGCGGTGTGGGTCGCGAAGTCTGGGCGGTGTGGGTCGCGAGGTCTGGTCGGTGTGGGTCGCGAAGTCTGGGCGGTGTGGGTCGCGAAGTCTGGGCGGTGTGGGTCGTGAGGTCTGGGCGGTGTGGGTCGGGAAGTCTGGGCGGTGTAGGTCGCGAAGTCTGGGCGGTGTGGGTCGCGAAGTCTGGGCGGTGTGGGCTGCGAAGTCTGGGCGGTGTGGGCTGCGAAGTCTGGGCGGTGTGGGTCGCGAAGTCTGGGCGGTGTGGGCTGTGAAGTCTGGGCGGTGTGGGTCGCGAAGTCTGGGCGGTGTGGGCTGCGAAGTCTGGGCGGTGTGGGCTGTGAAGTCTGGGCGGTGTGGGTCGCGAAGTCTGGGCGGTGTGGGTCGCGAAGTCTGGGCGGTGTGGGTCGCGAAGTCTGGGCGGTGTGGGTCGCGAGGTCTGGGCGGTGTGGGCTGCGAAATCTGGGCGGTGTGGGTCGTGAAGTCTGGGCGGTGTGGGTCGCGAAGTCTGGGCGGTGTGGGTCGCACAGTCTGGGCCGTGTGGGCTGCGAAGTCTGGGTGGTGTGGGTCGCGAAGTCTGGGCGGTGTGGGCTGCAAAGTCTGGGTGGTGTGGGTCGCGAAGTCTGGGCGGTGTGGGTCGCGAAGTCTGGGCGGTGTGGGTCGTGAGGTCTGGGCGGTGTGGGTCGCGAAGTCTGGGCGGTGTGGGTCGCGAAGTCTGGGCGGTGTGGGCTGCGAAGTCTGGGCGGTGTGGGCTGTGAAGTCTGGGCGGTGTGGGCTGTGAAGTCTGGGCGGTGTGGGTCGCGAAGTCTGGGCGGTGTGGGCTGTGAAGTCTGGGCGGTGTGGGTCGCGAAGTCTGGGCGGTGTGGGCTGCGAAGTCTGGGCGGTGTGGGTCGCGAAGTCTGGGCGGTGTGGGTCGCGAGGTCTGGGCGGTGTGGGCTGCGAAATCTGGGCGGTGTGGGCTGCGAAGTCTGGGCGGTGTGGGTCGCGAAGTCTGGGCGGTGTGGGTCGTGAAGTCTGGGCGGTGTGGGTCTCGAAGTCCGGGCGGTGTGGGTCGCGAAGTCTGGGCGGTGTGGGCTGCGAAGTCTGGGCGGTGTGGGTCGCGTAGTCTGGGCGGTGTGGGTCGCGAAGTCTGGGCGGTGTGGGTCGTGAAGTCTGGGCGGTGTGGGTCGTGAAGTCTGGGCGGTGTGGGTCGTGAAGTCTGGGCGGTGTGGGCAGCGAAGTCTGGGCGGTGTGGGTCGCGAAGTCTGGGCGGTGTGGGTCGCGAAGTCTGGGCGGTGTGGGTCGCGAAGTCTGGGCGGTGTGGGTCGCGAAGTCTGGGTGGTGTGGGCCGCGAAGTCTGGGCGGTGTGGGCCGCGAAGTCTGGGCGGTGTGGGTCGTGAAGTCTGGGAGGTGTGGGTCGCGAAGTCTGGGCGGTGTGGGTCTGCGAAGTCTGGGCGGTGTGGGCTGCGAAGTCTGGGCGGTGTGGGTCGCGAAGTCTGGGCGGTGTGGGCTGCGAAGTCTGGGCGGTGTGGGTCCCGAAGTCTGGGCGGTGTGGGCTGCGAAGTCTGGGCGGTGTGGGTCGCGAAGTCTGGGAGGTGTGGGTCGCGAAGTCTGGGCGGTGTGGGTCGTGAAGTCTGGGCGGTGTGGGTCGCGAAGTCTGGGCGGTGTGGGTCGCGAAGTCTGGGCGGTGTGTGTCGCGAAGTCTGGGCGGTGTGGGCTGCGAAGTCTGGGCGGTGTGGGTCGCGAAGTCTGGGCGGTGTGGGCTGCGAAGTCTGGGCGGTGAGGGTCGCGAAGTCTGGGAGGTGGGGGTCGCGAATTCTGGGCGGTGTGGGTCGTGGTCTGGGCGGTGTGGGTCGCGAAGTCTGGGCGGTGTGGGTCGCGAAGTCTGGGCGGTGTGGGTCGCGAAGTCTGGGCGGTGTGGGCTGCGAAGTCTGGGCGGTGTGGGTCGCGAAGTCTGGGCGGTGTCGGTCGCGAAGTCTGGGCGGTGTGGGCTGCGAAGTCTGGGCGGTGTGGGCTGCGAAGTCTGGGCGGTGTGGGTCGCGAAGTCTGGGAAGTGTGGGCTGCGAAGTCTGGGCGGTGTGGGCTGCGAAGTCTGGGTGGTGTGGGTCGCGAAGTCTGGGCGGTGTGGGTCATGAAGTGTGGGCGGTGTGGGTCGCGAAGTCTGGGAAGTGTGGGCTGCGAAGTCTGGGCGGTGTGGGCTGCGAAGTCTGGGAGGTGTGGGTCGCGAAGTCTGGGCGGTGTGGGTCGCGAAGTCTGGGCGGTGTGGGTCGCGAAGTCTGGGAAGTGTGGGCTGCGAAGTCTGGGCGGTGTGGGCTGCGAAGTCTGGGTGGTGTGGGTCGAGAAGTCTGGGCGGTGTGGGTCGTGAAGTGTGGGCGGTGTGGGTCGTGAAGTCTGGGCGGTGTGGGCTGCGAAGTCTGGGCGGTGTGGGCTGCGAAGTCTGGGTGGTGTGGGTCGCGAAGTCTGGGCGGTGTGGGTCGTGAAGTGTGGGCGGTGTGGGTCGCGAAGTCTGGGCGGTGTGGGTCGCGAAGTCTGGGCGGTGTGGTTCGCGAAGTCTGGGCGGTGTGGGTCGCGAATTCTGGGCGATGTGGGTCGCGAAGTCTGGGCGGTGTGGGTCGCGAAGTCTGGGCGGTGTGGGCTGCGAAGTCTGGGCGGTGTGGGCTGCGAAGTCTGGGCGGTGTGGGCTGCAAAGTCTGGGCGGTGTGGGCTGCGAAGTCTGGGCGGTGTGGGCTGCGAAGTCTGGGCGGTGTGGGTCGCGAAATCTGGGCGGTGTGGGCTGCGAAGTCTGGGCGGTGTGGGTCGCGAAGTCTGGGTGGTGTGGGTCGCGAAGTCTGGGCGGTGTGGGCTGCGAAGTCTGGGTGGTGTGGGTCCCGAAGTCTGGGTGGTGTGGGTCGCGAGGTCTGGGCGGTGTGGGTCGCGAGGTCTGGGCGGTGTGGGCTGCGAAGTCTGGGCGGTGTGGGCTGCAAACTCTGGGCGGTGTGGGCTGCGAAGTCTGGGCGGTGTGGGTCGCGAAGTCTGGGCGGTGTGGGTCGCGAAGTCTGGGCGGTGTGGGTCGCGAAGTCTGGGAGGTGTGGGTCGCGAGGTCTGGGCGGTGTGGGTCGCGATGTCTGGGCGGTGTGGGTCGCGAAGTCTGGGCGATGTGGGTCGCGAAGTCTGGGCGGTGTGGGTCGCGAGGTCTGGGCGGTGTGGGCTGCGAAATCTGGGCGGTGTGGGCTGCGAAGTCTGGGCGGTGTGGGTCGCGAAGTCTGGGCGGTGTGGGTCGCGAAGTCTGAGTGGTGTGGGTCGCGAAGTCTGGGCGGTGTGGGTCGCGAAGTCTGGGCGGTGTGGGCTGCGAAGTCTGGGCGGTGTGGGTCGCGAAGTCTGGGCGGTGTGGGCTGCGAAGTCTGGGCGGTGTGGGTCGCGAAATCTGGGCGGTGTGGGCTGCGAAGTCTGGGCGGTGTGGGCTGCGAAGTCTGGGCGGTGTGGGTCTCGAAGTCTGGGCGGTGTGGGCTGCGAAGTCTGGGCGGTGTGGGTCGCGAAGTCTGGGCGGTGTGGGTCGCGAGGTCTGGGCGGCGTGGGTCGCGAAGTCTGGGCGGTGTGCGTCGCGAGGTCTGGGCGGTGTGGGCTGCGAAATCTGGGCGGTGTGGGTCGCGAAGTCTGGGCGGTGTGGGCTGCGAAGTCTGGGCGGTGTGGGTCGTGAAGTCTGGGCGGCGTGGGTCGCGCAGTCTGGGCGGTGTGGGCTGCGAAGTCTGGGCGGTGTGGGTCGCACAGTCTGGGCCGTGTGGGCTGCGAAGTCTGGGTGGTGTGGGTCGCGAAGTCTGGGCGGTGTGGGCTGCAAAGTCTGGGTGGTGTGGGTCGCGAAGTCTGGGCGGTGTGGGTCGCGAAGTCTGGGCGGTGTGGGTCGTGAGGTCTGGGCGGTGTGGGTCGCGAAGTCTGGGCGGTGTGGGTCGCGAAGTCTGGGCGGTGTGGGTCGTGAGGTCTGGGCGGTGTGGGTCGCGAAGTCTGGGCGGTGTGGGTTGCGAAGTCTGGGCGGTGTGGGTCGCGAAGTCTGGGCGGTGTGGGCTGCGAAGTCTGGGCGGTGTGGGCTGCGAAGTCTGGGCGGTGTGGGTCGCGAAGTCTGGGCGGTGTGGGCTGTGAAGTCTGGGCGGTGTGGGTCGCGAAGTCTGGGCGGTGTGGGCTGCGAAGTCTGGGCGGTGTGGGCCGCGAAGTCTGGGCGGTGTGGGTCGCACAGTCTGGGCGGTGTGGGCTGCGAAGTCTGGGTGGTGTGGGTCGCGAAGTCTGGGCGGTGTGGGTCGCGAAGTCTGGGCGGTGTGGGTCGCGAGGTCTGGTCGGTGTGGGTCGCGAAGTCTGGGCGGTGTGGGTCGCGAAGTCTGGGCGGTGTGGGTCGTGAGGTCTGGGCGGTGTGGGTCGGGAAGTCTGGGCGGTGTAGGTCGCGAAGTCTGGGCGGTGTGGGTCGCGAAGTCTGGGCGGTGTGGGCTGCGAAGTCTGGGCGGTGTGGGCTGCGAAGTCTGGGCGGTGTGGGTCGCGAAGTCTGGGCGGTGTGGGCTGTGAAGTCTGGGCGGTGTGGGTCGCGAAGTCTGGGCGGTGTGGGCTGCGAAGTCTGGGCGGTGTGGGCTGTGAAGTCTGGGCGGTGTGGGTCGCGAAGTCTGGGCGGTGTGGGTCGCGAAGTCTGGGCGGTGTGGGTCGCGAAGTCTGGGCGGTGTGGGTCGCGAGGTCTGGGCGGTGTGGGCTGCGAAATCTGGGCGGTGTGGGTCGTGAAGTCTGGGCGGTGTGGGTCGCGAAGTCTGGGCGGTGTGGGTCGCACAGTCTGGGCCGTGTGGGCTGCGAAGTCTGGGTGGTGTGGGTCGCGAAGTCTGGGCGGTGTGGGCTGCAAAGTCTGGGTGGTGTGGGTCGCGAAGTCTGGGCGGTGTGGGTCGCGAAGTCTGGGCGGTGTGGGTCGTGAGGTCTGGGCGGTGTGGGTCGCGAAGTCTGGGCGGTGTGGGTCGCGAAGTCTGGGCGGTGTGGGCTGCGAAGTCTGGGCGGTGTGGGCTGTGAAGTCTGGGCGGTGTGGGCTGTGAAGTCTGGGCGGTGTGGGTCGCGAAGTCTGGGCGGTGTGGGCTGTGAAGTCTGGGCGGTGTGGGTCGCGAAGTCTGGGCGGTGTGGGCTGCGAAGTCTGGGCGGTGTGGGTCGCGAAGTCTGGGCGGTGTGGGTCGCGAGGTCTGGGCGGTGTGGGCTGCGAAATCTGGGCGGTGTGGGCTGCGAAGTCTGGGCGGTGTGGGTCGCGAAGTCTGGGCGGTGTGGGTCGTGAAGTCTGGGCGGTGTGGGTCTCGAAGTCCGGGCGGTGTGGGTCGCGAAGTCTGGGCGGTGTGGGCTGCGAAGTCTGGGCGGTGTGGGTCGCGTAGTCTGGGCGGTGTGGGTCGCGAAGTCTGGGCGGTGTGGGTCGTGAAGTCTGGGCGGTGTGGGTCGTGAAGTCTGGGCGGTGTGGGTCGTGAAGTCTGGGCGGTGTGGGCAGCGAAGTCTGGGCGGTGTGGGTCGCGAAGTCTGGGCGGTGTGGGTCGCGAAGTCTGGGCGGTGTGGGTCGCGAAGTCTGGGCGGTGTGGGTCGCGAAGTCTGGGTGGTGTGGGCCGCGAAGTCTGGGCGGTGTGGGCCGCGAAGTCTGGGCGGTGTGGGTCGTGAAGTCTGGGAGGTGTGGGTCGCGAAGTCTGGGCGGTGTGGGTCTGCGAAGTCTGGGCGGTGTGGGCTGCGAAGTCTGGGCGGTGTGGGTCGCGAAGTCTGGGCGGTGTGGGCTGCGAAGTCTGGGCGGTGTGGGTCCCGAAGTCTGGGCGGTGTGGGCTGCGAAGTCTGGGCGGTGTGGGTCGCGAAGTCTGGGAGGTGTGGGTCGCGAAGTCTGGGCGGTGTGGGTCGTGAAGTCTGGGCGGTGTGGGTCGCGAAGTCTGGGCGGTGTGGGTCGCGAAGTCTGGGCGGTGTGTGTCGCGAAGTCTGGGCGGTGTGGGCTGCGAAGTCTGGGCGGTGTGGGTCGCGAAGTCTGGGCGGTGTGGGCTGCGAAGTCTGGGCGGTGAGGGTCGCGAAGTCTGGGAGGTGGGGGTCGCGAATTCTGGGCGGTGTGGGTCGTGGTCTGGGCGGTGTGGGTCGCGAAGTCTGGGCGGTGTGGGTCGCGAAGTCTGGGCGGTGTGGGTCGCGAAGTCTGGGCGGTGTGGGCTGCGAAGTCAGGGCGGTGTGGGTCGCGAAGTCTGGGCGGTGTCGGTCGCGAAGTCTGGGCGGTGTGGGCTGCGAAGTCTGGGCGCTGTGGGTCGCGAAGTCTTGGCAGTGTGGGTCGCGAAGTCTGGGTGGTGTGGGTCGTGAAGTCTGGGCGGTGTGGGTCGCGAAGTCTGGGTGGTGTGGGTCGCGAAGTCTGGGTGGTGTGGGTCGCGAAGTCTGGGTGGTGTGGGTCGCGAAGTCCGGGCGGTGTGGGTCGCGAAGTCTGGGCGGTGTGGGCTGCGAAGTCTGGGTGGTGTGGGTCGTGAAGTCTGGGCGGTGTGGGTCGCGAAGTCTGGGTGGTGTGGGTCGCGAAGTCTGGGTGGTGTGGGTCGCGAAGTCTGGGTGGTGTGGGTCGCGAAGTCCGGGCGGTGTGGGTCGCGAAGTCTGGGTGGTGTTGGTCGCGAAGTCTGGGCGGTGTGGGCTGCGAAGTCTGGGAGGTGTGGGTCGCGAAGTCTGGGCGGTGTGGGTCGCGAGGTCTGGGTGGAGTGGGCTGCGAAGTCTGGGCGGTGTGGGCTGCGACGTCTGGGCGGTGTGGGTCGCGAAGTCTGGGCGGTGTGGGTCGCGAGGTCTGGGCGGAGTGGGCTGCGAAGTCTGGGCGGTGTGGGCTGCGAAATCTGGGCGGTGTGGGTCGTGAAGTCTGGGCGGTGTGGGTCGCGAAGTCTGGGCGGTGTGGGCTGTGAAGTCTGGGCGGTGTGGGTCGCGAAGTCTGGGCGGTGTGGGCTGCGAAGTCTGGGCGGTGTGGGTCGTGAAGTCTGGGCGGTGTGGGCTGCGAAGTCTGGGCGGTGTGGGTCGCGAAGTCTGGGCGGTGTGGGTCGCGAAGTCTGGGCGGTGTGGGTCGCGAAGTCTGGGCGGTGTGGGCCGCGAATTCTGGGCGGTGTGGGTCGCGAAGTCTGGGTGGTGTGGGTCGTGAAGTCTGGGCGGTGTGGGCTGCGAAGTCTGGGCGGTGTGGGCCGCGAAGTCTGGGCGGTGTGGGTCGCGAAGTCTGGGCGGTGTGGGTCGCGAAGTCTGGGCGGTGTGGGTCGCGAAGTCTGGGCGGTGTGGGTCGCGAAGTCTGGGCGGTGTGGGTCGCGAAGTCTGGGCGGTGTGGGCCGCGAAGTCTGGGAGGTGTGGGTCGCGAAGTCTGGGTGGTGTGGGTCGCGAAGTCTGGGCGGTGTGGGCTGCGAAGTCTGGGCGGTGTGGGCTGCGAAGTCTGGGCGGTGTGGGTCGCGAAGTCTGGGCGGTGTGGGCTGCGAAGTCTGGGCGGTGTGGGCTGCGAAGACTAGGCGGTGTGGGTCGTGAAGTCTGGGCGGTGAGGGCTGCGAAGTCTGGGCGGTGTGGGTCGCGAAGTCTGGGCGGTGTGGGTCGTGAAGTCTGGGCGGTGTGGGCCGCGAAGTCTGGGCGGTGTGGGTCGTGAAGTCTGGGCGGTGTGGGTCGCGAAGTCTGGACGGTGTGGGTCGCGAAGTCTGGGCGGTGTGGGCTGCGAAGTCTGGGCGGTGTGGGTCGCGAAGTCTGGGCGGTGTGCATCGCGAAGTCTGGGCGGTGTGGGTCGTGAAGTCTGGGCGGTGTGGGTCACGAAGTCTGGGCGGTGTGGGTCGCGAAGTCTGGGCGGTGTGGGCTGCGAAGTCTGGGCGGTGTGGGTCGCGAAGTCTGGGCGGTGTGGGTCGTGAAGTCTGGGCGGTGTGGGTCTCGAAGTCCGGGCGGTGTGGGTCGCGAAGTCTGGGCGGTGTGGGCTGCGAAGTCTGGGCGGTGTGGGTCGCGAAGTCTGGACGGTGTGGGTCGCGAAGTCTGGGCAGTGTGGGTCGTGAAGTCTGGGCGGTGTGGGTCGTGAAGTCTGGGCGGTGTGGGTCGTGAAGTCTGGGCGGTGTGGGCAGCGAAGTCTGGGCGGTGTGGGTCGCGAAGTCTGGGCGGTGTGGGTCGCGAAGTGTGGGCGGTGTGGGTCGCGAAGTCTGGGCGGTGCGGGTCGCGAAGTCTGGGTGGTGTGGGTCGCGAAGTCTGGGCGGTGTGGGCTGCGAAGTCTGGGCGGTGTGGGTCGTGAAGTCTGGGAGGTGTGGGTCGCGAAGTCTGGGCGGTGTGGGTCGCGAAGTCTGGGCGGTGTGGGCTGCGAAGTCTGGGCGGTGTGGGTCTGCGAAGTCTGGGCGGTGTGGGCTGCGAAGTCTGGGCGGTGTGGGTCGCGAAGTCTGGGCGGTGTGGGCTGCGATGCCTGGGCGGTGTGGGTCCCGAAGTCTGGGCGGTGTGGGCTGCGAAGTCTGGGCGGTGTGGGTCGCGAAGTCTGGGAGGTGTGGGTCGCGAAGTCTGGGCGGTGTGGGTCGTGAAGTCTGGGCGGTGTGGGTCGCGAAGTCTGGGCGGTGTGGGTCGCGAAGTCTGGGCGGTGTGGGTCGCGAAGTCTGGGCGGTGTGGGCTGCGAAGTCTGGGCGGTGTGGGTCGCGAAGTCTGGGCGGTGTGGGCTGCGAAGTCTGGGCGGTGAGGGTCGCGAAGTCTGGGAGGTGGGGGTCGCGAAGTCTGGGCGGTGTGGGTCGTGGTCTGGGCGGTGTGGGTCGCGAAGTCTGGGCGGTGTGGGTCGCGAAGTCTGGGCGGTGTGGGTCGCGAGGTCTGGGCGGTGTGGGCTGCGAAGTCTGGGCGGTGTGGGTCGCGAAGTCTGGGCGGTGTGGGTCGCGAAGTCTGGGCGGTGTGGGCTGCGAAGTCTGGGCGGTGTGGGTCGCGAAGTCTGGGCAGTTTGGGTCGCGAAGTCTGGGTGGTGTGGGTCGTGAAGTCTGGGCGGTGTGGGTCGCGAAGTCTGGGTGGTGTGGGTCGCGAAGTCTGGGTGGTGTGGGTCGCGAAGTCTGGGTGGTGTGGGTCACGAAGTCCGGGCGGTGTGGGTCGCGAAGTCTGGGCGGTGTGGGCTGCGAAGTCTGGGTGGTGTGGGTCGTGAAGTCTGGGCGGTGTGGGCCGCGAAGTCTGGGTGGTGTGGGTCGCGAAGTCTGGGTGGTGTGGGTCGCGAAGTCTGGGTGGAGTGGGTCGCGAAGTCCGGGCGGTGTGGGTCGCGAAGTCTGGGTGGTGTGGGTCGCGAAGTCTGGGCGGTGTGGGCTGCGAAGTCTGGGAGGTGTGGGTCGCGAAGTCTGGGCGGTGTGGGTCGCGAGGTCTGGGCGGAGTGGGCTGCGAAGTCTGGGCGGTGTGGGCTGCGACGTCTGGGCGGTGTGGGTCGCGAAGTCTGGGCGGTGTGGGTCGCGAGGTCTGGGCGGAGTGGGCTGCGAAGTCTGGGCGGTGTGGGCTGCGAAGTCTGGGCGGTGTGGGTCGCGAAGTCTGGGCGGTGTGGGCTGCGAAGTCTGGGCGGTGTGGGTCGCGAAGTCTGGGCGGTGTGGGCTGCGAAGTCTGGGCGGTGTGGGTCGCGAAGTCTGGGCGGTGTGGGTCGTGAAGTCTGGGTGGTGTGGGTCGCGAAGTCTGGGCGGTGTGGGCTGCGAAGTCTGGGCGGTGTGGGCTGCGAAGTCTGGGTGGTGTGGGTCGCGAAGTCTGGGCGGTGTGGGTCGCGAAGTCTGGGCGGTGTGGGCTGCGAAGTCTGGGCGGTGTGGGTCGCGAAGTCTGGGCGGTGTGGGCTGCGAAGTCTGGGCGGTGTGGGCTGCGAAGTCTGGGCGGTGTGGGTCGCGAAGTCTGGGTGGTGTGGGTCGCGAAGTCTGGGCGGTGTGGGCTGCGAAGTCTGGGCGGTGTGGGTCGCGAAGTCTGGGCGGTGTGTGCTGCGAAGTCTGGGCGGTGTGGGTCGCGAAGTCTGGGCGGTGTGGGCTGCGAAGTCTGGGCGGTGTGGGCTGCGAAGTCTGGGCGGTGTGGGTCGTGAAGTCTGGGCGGTGTGGGTCGCGAAGTCTGGGCGGTGTGGGCTGCGATCTCTGGGCGGTGTGGGTCGTGAAGTCTGGGCGGTGTGGGTCGCGAAGTCTGGGCGGTGTGGGCGGCGAAGTCTGGGCGGTGTGGGCGGCGAAGTCTGGGCGGTGTGGGCTGTGAAGTCTGGGCGGTGTGGGTCGTTAAGTCTGGGCGGTGTGGGTCGCGAAGTCTGGGCGGTGTGGGCTGTGAAGTCTGGGCGGTGTGGGCGGCGAAGTCTGGGCGGTGTGGGTCGCGAAGTCTGGGCGGTGTGGGTCGTGAAGTCTGGGCGGTGTGGGTCGCGAAGTCTGGGCGGTGTGGGTCGCGAAGTCTGGGCGGTGTGGGTCGCGAAGTCTGGGCGGTGTGGGTCGTGAAGTCTGGGCGGTGTGGGTCGCGAAGTCTGGGCGGTGTGGGTCGCGAAGTCTGGGCGGTGTGGGTCGCGAAGTCTGGGCTGTGTGGGCTGCGAAGTCTGGGCTGTGTGGGCTGCGAAGTCTGGGCGGTGTGGGTCGTGAAGTCTGGGCGGTGTGGGTCGCGAAGTCTGGGCGGTGTGGGCTGCGAAGTCTGGGCGGTGTGGGTTGCGAAGTCTGGGCGGTGTGGGCTGCGAAGTCTGGGCGGTGTGGGTCGCGAAGTCTGGGCGGTGGGGGTCTCGAAGTCCGGGCGGTGTGGGTCGCGAAGTCTGGGCGGTGTGGGCTGCGAAGTCTGGGCGGTGTGGGTCGCGAAGTCTGGACGGTGTGGGTCGCGAAGTCTGGGCGGTGTGGGTCGTGAAGTCTGGGCGGTGTGGGTCGTGAAGTCTGGGCGGTGTGGGTCGTGAAGTCTGGGCGGTGTGGGCAGCGAAGTCTGGGCGGTGTGGGTCGCGAAGTCTGGGCGGTGTGGGTCGCGAAGTGTGGGCGGTGTGGGTCGCGAAGTCTGGGCGGTGTGGGTCGCCAAGTCTGGGTGGTGTGGGTCGCGAAGTCTGGGCGGTGTGGGCTGCGAAGTCTGGGCGGTGTGGGTCGTGAAGTCTGGGAGGTGTGGGTCGCGAAGTCTGGGCGGTGTGGGTCGCGAAGTCTGGGCGGTGTGGGCTGCGAAGTCTGGGCGGTGTGGGTCTGCGAAGTCTGGGCGGTGTGGGCTGCGAAGTCTGGGCGGTGTGGGTCGCGAAGTCTGGGCGGTGTGGGCTGCGATGTCTGGGCGGTGTGGGTCCCGAAGTCTGGGCGGTGTGGGCTGCGAAGTCTGGGCGGTGTGGGTCGCGAAGTCTGGGAGGTGTGGGTCGCGAAGTCTGGGCGGTGTGGGTCGTGAAGTCTGGGCGGTGTGGGCTGCGAAGTCTGGGCGGTGTGGGTCGTGGTCTGGGCGGTGTGGGTCGCGAAGTCTGGGCGGTGTGGGTCGCGAAGTCTGGGCGGTGTGGGTCGCGAGGTCTGGGCGGTGTGGGCTGCGAAGTCTGGGCGGTGTGGGTCGCGAAGTCTGGGCGGTGTGGGTCGCGAAGTCTGGGCGGTGTGGGCTGCGAAGTCTGGGCGGTGTGGGTCGCGAAGTCTGGGCGGTGTGCGTCGCGAGGTCTGGGCGGTGTGGGCTGCGAAATCTGGGCGGTGTGGGTCGCGAAGTCTGGGCGGTGTGGGCTGCGAAGTCTGGGCGGTGTGGGTCGTGAAGTCTGGGCGGCGTGGGTCGCGAAGTCTGGGCGGTGTGGGGTGCGAAGTCTGGGCGGTGTGGGTCGCACAGTCTGGGCCGTGTGGGCTGCGAAGTCTGGGTGGTGTGGGTCGCGAAGTCTGGGCGGTGTGGGCTGCGAAGTCTGGGTGGTGTGGGTTGCGAAGTCTGGGCGGTGTGGGTCGCGAAGTCTGGGCGGTGTGGGTCGTGAGGTCTGGGCGGTGTGGGTCGCGAAGTCTGGGCGGTGTGGGTCGCGAAGTCTGGGCGGTGTGGGTCGAGAGGTCTGGGCGGTGTGGGTCGCGAAGTCTGGGCGGTGTGGGTCGCGAAGTCTGGGCGGTGTGGGTCGCGAAGTCTGGGCGGTGTGGGCTGCGAAGTCTGGGCGGTGTGGGCTGCGAAGTCTGGGCGGTGTGGGTCGCGAAGTCTGGGCGGTGTGGGCTGTGAACTCTGGGCGGTGTGTGTTGCGAAGTCTGGGCGGTGTGGGCTGCGAAGTCTGGGCGGTGTGGGCTGCGAAGTCTGGGCGGTGTGGGTCGCACAGTCTGGGCGGTGTGGGCTGCGAAGTCTGGGTAGTGTGGGTCGCGAAGTCTGGGCGGTGTGGGCTGCGAAGTCTGGGTGGTGTGGGTCGCGAAGTCTGGGCGGTGTGGGTCGCGAAGTCTGGGCGGTGTGGGTCGTGAGGTCTGGGCGGTGTGGGTCGCGAAGACTGGGCGGTGTGGGTCGCGAAGTCTGGGCGGTGTGGGTCGTGAGGTCTGGGCGGTGTGGGTCGGGAAGTCTGGGCGGTGTGGGTCGCGAAGTCTGGGCGGTGTGGGTCGCGAAGTCTGGGCGGTGTGGGCTGCGAAGTCTGGGCGGTGTGGGCTGCGAAGTCTGGGCGGTGTGGGTCGCGAAGTCTGGGCGGTGTGGGCTGTGAAGTCTGGGCGGTGTGGGTCGCGAAGTCTGGGCGGTGTGGGCTGCGAAGTCTGGGCGGTGTGGGCCGTGAAGTCTGGGCGGTGTGGGTCGCGAAGTCTGGGCGGTGTGGGTCGCGAAGTCTGGGCGGTGTGGGCGGCGAAGTCTGGGCGGTGTGGGTCGCGAAGTCTGGGCGGTGTGGGTCGCGAAGTCTGGGCGGTGTGGGCTGCGAAGTCTGGGCGGTGTGGGCTGCGAAGTCTGGGCGGTGTGGGTCGTGAAGTCTGGGCGGTGTGGGTCGCGAAGTCTGGGCGGTGTGGGCTGCGATGTCTGGGCGGTGTGGGTCGTGAAGTCTGGGCGGTGTGGGTCGCGAAGTCTGGGCGGTGTGGGCGGCGAAGTCTGGGCGGTGTGGGCGGCGAAGTCTGGGCGGTGTGGGCTGTGAAGTCTGGGCGGTGTGGGTCGTGAAGTCTGGGCGGTGTGGGTCGCGAAGTCTGGGCGGTGTGGGCTGTGAAGTCTGGGCGGTGTGGGCGGCGAAGTCTGGGCGGTGTGGGTCGCGAAGTCTGGGCGGTGTGGGTCGTGAAGTCTTGGCGGTGTGGGTCGCGAAGTCTGGGCGGTGTGGGTCGCGAAGTCTGGGCGGTGTGAACAAAGAACAAAGAACAAAGAAATGTACAGCACAGGAACAGGCCCTTCGGCCCTCCAAGCCCGTGCCGACCATACTGCCCGACTAAACTACAATCTTCTACACTTCCTGGGTCCGTATCCTTCTATTCCCATCCTATTCATATATTTGTCAAGATGCCCCTTAAATGTCCCTATCGTCCCTGCCTCCACTACCTCCTCCGGTAGTGAGTTCCAGGCACCCACTACCCTCTGCGTAAAAAACTTGCCTCGTACATCTACTCTAAACTTTGCCCCTCTCACCTTAAACCTATGCCCCCTAGTAATTGACCCCTCTACCCTGGGGAAAAGCCTCTGACTATCCACTCTGTCTATGCCCCTCATAATTTTGTATACCTCTATCAGGTCGCCCCTCAACCTCCTTCGTTCCAGTGAGAACAAACCGAGTTTATTCAATCGCTCCTCATAGCTTATGCCCTCCATACCAGGCAACATTCTGGTAAATCTCTTCTGCACCCTCTCTAAAGCCTCCACATCCTTCTGGTAGTGTGGCGACCAGAATTGAACACTATACTCCAAGTGTGGCCTAACTAAGGTTCTATACAGCTGCAACATGACTTGCCAATTCTTATACTCAATGCCCCGGCCAATGAAGGCAAGCATGCCGTATGCCTTCTTGACTACCTTCTCCACCTGTGTAGCCCCTTTCAGTGATCTGTGGACCTGTACTCCTAGATCTCTTTGACTTTCAATACTCTTGAGGGTTCTACCATTCACTGTATATTCCCTACCTGCATTAGCCCTTCCAAAATGCATTACCTCACATTTGTCCAGGTTAAACTCCATCTGCCATCTCTCCGCCCAAGTCTCCAGACAATCTAAATCCTGCTGTATCCTCAGACAGTCCTCATCGCTATCCGCAATTCCACCAACCTTTGTGTCGTCTGCAAACTTACTAATCAGACCAGTTACATTTTCCTCCAAATCATTTATATATACTACAAAGAGCAAAGGTCCCAGCACTGATCCCTGTGGAACACCACTGGTCACAGCCCTCCAATTAGAAAAGCATCCCTCCATTGCTACCCTCTGCCTTCTATGGCCTAGCCAGTTCTGTATCCACCTTGCCAGTTCACCCCTGATCCCGTGTGACTTCACCTTTTGTACTAGTCTACCATGAGGGACCTTGTCAAAGGCCTTACTGAAGTCCATATAGACAACATCTACTGCCCTACCTGCATCAATCATCT
The DNA here is from genome assembly GCF_047496885.1 of Scyliorhinus torazame. Classification (NCBI taxonomy): domain Eukaryota; kingdom Metazoa; phylum Chordata; class Chondrichthyes; order Carcharhiniformes; family Scyliorhinidae; genus Scyliorhinus; species Scyliorhinus torazame. Next base: position 377,695,291 of record NC_092708.1, read on the forward strand.
TAGTGACCTCCTCGAAAAACTCTATCAAGTTAGTGAGACACGACCTCCCCTTCACAAAACCGTGCTGCCTCTCACTAATACGTCCATTTGCTTCCAAATGGGAGTAGATCCTGTCTCTAAGAATTCTCTCCAGTAATTTCCCTACCACTGACGTAAGGCTCACCGGCCTGTAGTTCCCGGGATTATCCTTGCTACCCTTCTTAAACAGAGGAACAACATTGGCTATTCTCCAGTCCTCCGGGACATCCCCTGAAGACAGCGAGGATCCAAAGATTTCTGTCAAGGCCTCAGCAATTTCCTCTCCAGCCTCCTTCAGTATTCTGGGGTAGATCCCATCAGGCCCTGGGGACTTATCTACCTTAATATTTTTTAAGACACCCAACACCTCGTCTTTTTGGATCACAATGTGACCCAGGCTATCTACACCCCCTTCTCCAAACTCAACATCTACCAATTCCTTCTCTTTGGTGAATACTGATGCAAAGTATTCATTTAGTACCTCGCCCATTTCCTCTGGCTCCACACATAGATTCCCTTGCCTATCCTTCAGTGGGCCAACCCTTTCCCTGGCTACCCTCTTGCTTTTTATGTAAGTGTAAAAAGCCTTGGGATTTTCCTTAACCCTATTTGCCAATGACTTTTCATGACCCCTTCTAGCCCTCCTGACTCCCTGCTTAAGTTCCTTCCTACTTTCCTTATATGCCACACAGGCTTCGTCTGTTCCCAGCCTTTTAGCCCTGACAAATGCCTCCTTTTTCTTTTTGACGAGGCCTACAATATCATTCGTCATCCAAGGTTCCCGAAAATTGCCGTATTTGTCTTTCTTCCTCACAGGAACATGCCTGTCCTGTATTCCTATCAACTGACACTTGAAAGCCTCCCACATGTCAGATGTTGATTTGCCCTCAAACATCCGCCCCCAATCTATGCTCTTCAGTTCCCGCCTAATATTGTTATAATTAGCCTTCCCCCAATTTAGCACATTCATCCTCGGACCACTCTTATCCTTGTCCACCAGTACTTTAAAACTTACTGAATTGTGGTCACTGTTACCGAAATGCTCCCCTACTGAAACATCTACCACCTGGCCGGGCTCATTCCCCAATACCAGGTCCAGTACCGCCTCTTCCCTAGTTGGACTGTTTACATATTGTTTTAAGAAGCCCTCCTGGATGCTCCTTACAAACTCTGCCCCGTCTAAGCCTCTGGCACTAAGTGAGTCCCAGTCAATATTGGGGAAGTTGAAGTCTCCCATCACCACAACCCTGTTGTTTTTACTCTTTTCCAAAATCTGTCTACCTATCTGCTCCTCTATCTCCCGCTGGCTGTTGGGAGGCCTGTAGTATACCCCCAACATTGTGACTGCACCCTTCTTATTCCTGATCTCTACCCATATAGCCTCACTGCCCTCTGAGGTGTCCTCTCGCTGTATAGCTGTGATACTCTCCTGAACAAGTAGCGCAACTCCGCCTCCCCTTTTACATCCCCCTCTATCCCGCCTGAAACATCTAAAACCTGGAACGTTTAGCTGCCAATCCTGCCCTTCCCTCAACCAGGTCTCTGTAATGGCAACAACATCATAGTTCCAAGTAGTAATCCAAGCTCTAAGTTCATCTGCCTTACCCGTAATGCTCCTTGCATTAAAACATATGCACTTCAGGCCACCAGACCCGCTGTGTTCAGCAACTTCTCCCCGTCTGCTCTGCCTCAGAGCCACACTGTCCATATTCCCTAGTTCTCCCTCAACGCTCTCACCTTCTGACCTATTGCTCCCGTGCCCACCCCCCTGCCATACTAGTTTAAACCCTCCCGTGTGACACTAGCAAATCTCGCGGCCAGGATATTTATGCCTCTCCGGTTTAGATGCAACCCGTCCATCTTATACAGGTCACACCTGCCCCGGAAGAGCTCCCAGTGGTCCAGATAACCGAAACCCTCCCTCCTACACCAGCTGTTTAGCCACGTGTTTGTCTGCTCTATCTTCCTATTTCTAGCCTCACTGGCACGTGGCACAGGGAGTAATCCCGAGATTACAACCCTCGAGGTCCTGTCTTTTAACTTTCTGCCTAGCTCCCTGAACTCCTGCTGCAGGACCTCATGCCTCTTCCTGCCTATGTCGTTAGTACCAATATGTACAACGACCTCTACCTGTTTGCCCTCCCCCTTCAGGATTCCCTCTACCCGTTCGGAGACATCCTGGACCCTGGCACCAGGGAGGCAACATACCATCCTGGAGTCTCTTTCACGTCCACAGAAGCGCCTATCTGTTCCCCTGACTATAGAGTCCCCTATAACTATTACTCTTCTGCGCTTTGACCCTCCCTTCTGAACATCAGAGCCAGCCGTGGTGCCACTGCTCTGGCTGCTGCTGTTTTCCCCTGATAGGCTATCCCCCCCGACAGTATCCAAAGGGGTATATCTGTTCGAGAGGGGGACAACCACAGGGGATTCCTGCACTGACTGCCTGCCCTTTCTGGTGGTCACCCATTTCTCTGCCTGCACCTTGGGTGTGACCACACTTACATAACTGCGATCTATGACGCTTTCCGCCACCTGCATGCTCCTAAGTGCATCCAATTGCTGCTCCAACCGAACCATGCGGTCTGTGAGGAGCTGCAGTTGGGTGCACTTTCTGCAGATGAAGCCATCCAGGACGCTGGAAGCCTCCCGGACCTGCCACATCTCACAGTCAGAGCACAGCACCCCTCTAACTGACATTGCATCAATTAATTAAAATTAAAATTTGTCTTTCTTTTTTTAAATTACAAAGTTACTGTCAACTATCTGTTTCCTAGCACTAGATTTCTAATAGAAATGCGATAGCTAACTATAATATCCTCCGATCTCTGGCTTAGATATCCTCTAAATTATAATTAAGTTATTATGTTTAATTAGTTCCCAAATAGTGAAAAAAATTTAGGTTAGAATCCCAACCAGCCACTCAGGTCACAGCTTTTCTGTCCCCCCCGACACACACAATTTGAAAAAAGGTATAAAAGTAAAAATCACTTGCTTACCTTCTGAGATGTTCTCAGGTTCTCTCGCTGACAGAGACTGCTCCTCCACCTCCAATCCTTGGCCTGCACAATGCTAATAATATATAATATAATATGGCACTTACCTTACACCAATGGGTCTTATTATTAGGTTAGAGGAGGAGGGTGGGTGGGAGACACTACACGTGTACTGTCTCGGGTTTCCTCTCCACCAGAATTTATTGGGGGGGGGGGGGGGGGGGGGACTTGCCAGAGGTCGAACTTCCGGTTCCCGCCGAAATCCAAAGGGCTGCTCCTGTAAAGGTAAGGTTTTTAAACACACTACTCACCTCCCAGAAGGCCCCTGCGCACCGCTGCCGCCGAAATCCAAAGGGCTGCTCCTGTAAAGGTAAGAGCTTTTAAACTAACTACTCACCTCCCAGAAGGCCCCTGCGCACCGCTGCCGCCGAAATCCAAAGGGCTGCTCCTGTAAAGGTAAGGTTGTTAAACACACTACTCACCTCCAAGAAGGCCCCTGCGCACCGCTGCCGCCGAAATCCAAAGGGCTGCTCCTGTAAAGGTAAGAGCTTTTAAACTAACTACTCACCTCCCAGAAGGCCCCTGCGCACCGCTGCCGCCGAAATCCAAAGGGCTGCTCCTGTAAAGGTAAGAGCTTTTAAACTAACTACTCACCTCCCAGAAGGCCCCTGCGCACCGCTGCCGCCGAAATCCAAAGGGCTGCTCCTGTAAAGGTAAGGTTTTTAAACACACTACTCACCTCCAAGAAGGCCCCTGCGCACCGCTGCCGCCGAAATCCAAAGGGCTGCTCCTGTAAAGGTAAGAGCTTTTAAACTAACTACTCACCTCCCAGAAGGCCCCTGCGCACCGCTGCCGCCGAAATCCAAAGGGCTGCTCCTGTAAAGGTAAGGTTTTTAAACACACTACTCACCTCCAAGAAGGCCCCTGCGCACCGCTGCCGCCGAAATCCAAAGGGCTGCTCCTGTAAAGGTAAGGCTTTTAAACACACTACTCACCTCCAAGAAGGCCCCTGCGCACCGCTGCCGCCGAAATCCAAAGGGCTGCTCCTGTAAAGGTAAGAGCTTTTAAGAGTGTGGGTCGCGAAGTCTGGGCGGTGTGGGTCGTGAAGTCTGGGCGGTGTGTGCTGCGAAGTCTGGGCGGTGTGGGTCGCGAAGTCTGGGCGGTGTGGGCTGCGAAGTCTGGGCGGTGTGGGTCGCGAAGTCTGGGCGGTGTGGGTCGTGAAGTCTGGGTGGTGTGGGTCGCGAAGTCTGGGCGGTGTGGGCTGCGAAGTCTGGGCGGTGTGGGCTGCGAAGTCTGGGCGGTGTGGGCTGCGAAGTCTGGGTGGTGTGGGTCGCGAAGTCTGGGCGGTGTGGGTCGCGAAGTCTGGGCGGTGTGGGCTGCGAAGTCTGGGCGGTGTGGGTCGCGAAGTCTGGGCGGTGTGGGCTGCGAAGTCTGGGCGGTGTGGGCTGCGAAGTCTGGGCGGTGTGGGTCGCGAAGTCTGGGCGGTGTGGGCTGCGAAGTCTGGGCGGTGTGGGCTGCGAAGTCTGGGCGGTGTGGGTCGCGAAGTCTGGGTGGTGTGGGTCGCGAAGTCTGGGCGGTGTGGGCTGCGAAGTCTGGGCGGTGTGGGTCGCGAAGTCTGGGCGGTGTGTGCTGCGAAGTCTGGGCGGTGTGGGTCGCGAAGTCTGGGCGGTGTGGGCTGCGAAGTCTGGGCGGTGTGGGCTGCGAAGTCTGGGCGGTGTGGGTCGTGAAGTCTGGGCGGTGTGGGTCGCGAAGTCTGGGCGGTGTGGGCTGCGATGTCTGGGCGGTGTGGGTCGTGAAGTCTGGGCGGTGTGGGTCGCGAAGTCTGGGCGGTGTGGGCGGCGAAGTCTGGGCGGTGTGGGCGGCGAAGTCTGGGCGGTGTGGGCTGTGAAGTCTGGGCGGTGTGGGTCGTTAAGTCTGGGCGGTGTGGGTCGCGAAGTCTGGGCGGTGTGGGCTGTGAAGTCTGGGCGGTGTGGGCGGCGAAGTCTGGGCGGTGTGGGTCGCGAAGTCTGGGCGGTGTGGGTCGTGAAGTCTGGGCGGTGTGGGTCGCGAAGTCTGGGCGGTGTGGGTCGCGAAGTCTGGGCGGTGTGGGCTGTGAAGTCTGGGCGGTGTGGGCGGCGAAGTCTGGGCGGTGTGGGTCGCGAAGTCTGGGCGGTGTGGGTCGTGAAGTCTGGGCGGTGTGGGTCGCGAAGTCTGGGCGGTGTGGGTCGCGAAGTCTGGGCGGTGTGGGTCGCGAAGTCTGGGCGGTGTGGGTCGTGAAGTCTGGGCGGTGTGGGTCGCGAAGTCTGGGCGGTGTGGGTCGCGAAGTCTGGGCGGTGTGGGTCGCGAAGTCTGGGCTGTGTGGGCTGCGAAGTCTGGGCGGTGTGGGTCGTGAAGTCTGGGCGGTGTGGGTCGCGAAGTCTGGGCGGTGTGGGCTGCGAAGTCTGGGCGGTGTGGGTCGCGAAGTCTGGGCGGTGTGGGCTGCGAAGTCTAGGCGGTGTGGGTCGTGAAGTCTGGGCGGTGTGGGTCGCGAAGTCTGGGCGGTGTGGGTCGCGAAGTCTGGGCGGTGTGGGTCGCGAAGTCTGGGCTGTGTGGGCTGCGAAGTCTGGGCGGTGTGGGTCGTGAAGTCTGGGCGGTGTGGGTCGCGAAGTCTGGGCGGTGTGGGCTGCGAAGTCTGGGCGGTGTGGGTCGCGAAGTCTGGGCGGTGTGGGCTGCGAAGTCTAGGCGGTGTGGGTCGTGAAGTCTGGGCGGTGTGGGTCGCGAAGTCTGGGCGGTGTGGGTCGCGAAGTCTGGGCGGTGTGGGTCGCGAAGTCTGGGCTGTGTGGGTCGCGAAGTCTGGACGGTGTGGGTCGTGAAGTCTGGGCGGTGTGGGTCGCGAAGTCTGGGCGGTGTGGGTCGTGAAGTCTGGGCGGTGTGGGCCGCGAAGTCTGGGCGGTGTGGGTCGCGAAGTCTGGGCGGTGTGGGCTGCGAAGTCTGGGCGGTGTGGGCTGCGAAGTCTGGGCGGTGTGGGTCGCGAAGTCTGGGCGGTGTGGGCTGCGAAGTCTGGGCGGTGTGGGTCGCGAAGTCTGGGCGGTGTGGGCAGCGAAATCTGGGCGGTGTGGGCTGCGAAGTCTGGGCGGTGTGGGTCGCGAAGTCTGGGCGGTGTGGGTCGCGAAGTCTGGGCGGTGTGGGTCGCGAAGTCTGGGCGGTGTGGGTCGCGAAGTCTGGGCGGTATGGGTCGCGAAGTCTGGGCGGTGTGGGTCGCGAAGTCTGGGCGGTGTGGGTCCCGAAGTCTGGGCGGTGTGGGTCGCGAAGTCTGGGCGGTGTGGGTCGCGAAGTCTGGGCGGTGTGGGTCGCGAAGTCTGGGCGGTGTGGGTCGCGAGGTCTGGGCGGTATGGGTCGCGAAGTCTGGGCGGTGTGGGTCGCGAAGTCTGGGCGGTGTGGGTCGTGAAGTCTGGGCGGTGTGGGTCGTGAAGTCTGGGCGGTGTGGGTCGTGACGTCTGGGCGGTGTGGGTCGCGAAGACTGGGCTGTGTGGGCCGTGAAGTCTGAGCGGTGTGGGTCGCGAAGTCTGGGCGGTGTGGGTCGTGAAGTCTGGGCGGTGTGGGTCGCGAAGTCTGGGCAGTGTGGGTCGCGAAGTCTGGGCGGTGTGGACTGCGAAGTCTGGGCTGTGTGGGCTGCGAAGTCTGGGCGGTGTGGGCTGCGATGTCTGGGCGGTGTGGGTCGCGAAGTCTGGGCGGTGTGGGTCGCGAAGTCTGGGCGGTGTGGGCTGCGAAGTCTGGGCGGTGTGGGTCGCGAAGTCTGGGCGGTGTGGGTCGCGAAGTCTGGGCGGTGTGGGCAGCGAAGTCTGGGCGGTGTGGGTCGCGAAGTCTGGGTGGTGTGGGTCGCGAAGTCTGGGCGGTGTGGGTCGCGAAGTCTGGGCGGTGTGGGTCGTGAGGTCTGGGCGGTGTGGGTCGCGAAGTCTGGGCGGTGTGGGTCGCGAAGTCTGGGCGGTGTGGGTCGAGAGGTCTGGGCGGTGTGGGTCGCGAAGTCTGGGCGGTGTGGGCTGCGAAGTCTGGGCGGTGTGGGTCGCGAAGTCTGGGCGGTGTGGGCTGCGAAGTCTGGGCGGTGTGGGTCGTGAAGTCTGGGCGGTGTGGGCCGCGAAGTCTGGGCGGTGTGGGTCGCGAAGTCTGGGCGGTGTGGGCTGCGAAGTCTGGGCGGTGTGGGTCGCGAAGTCTGGGCGGTGTGGGTCGCGAAGTCTGGGCGGTGTGGGTCGCGAAGTCTGGGCGGTGTGGGTCGCGAAGTCTGGGCGGTGTGGGTCGCGAAGTCTGGGCGGTGTGGGTCGCGAAGTCTGGGCGGTGTGGGTCGCGAAGTCTGGGCGGTGTGGGTCGCGAAGTCTGGGCGGTGTGGGTCGCGAAGTCTGGGCGGTGTGGGTCGCGAAGTCTGGGCGGTGTGGGTCGCGAAGTCTGGGCGGTGTGGGTCGCGAAGTCTGGGCGGTGTGGGCGGCGAAGTCTGGGCGGTGTGGGCGGCGAAGTCTGGGCGGTGTGGGCTGTGAAGTCTGGGCGGTGTGGGTCGTTAAGTCTGGGCGGTGTGGGTCGCGAAGTCTGGGCGGTGTGGGTCGCGAAGTCTGGGCGGTGTGGGTCGTGAAGTCTGGGCGGTGTGGGTCGCGAAGTCTGGGCGGTGTGGGTCGCGAAGTCTGGGCGGTGTGGGTCGCGAAGTCTGGGCTGTGTGGGTCGCGAAGTCTGGGCTGTGTGGGCTGCGAAGTCTGGGCGGTGTGGGTCGTGAAGTCTGGGCGGAGTGGGTCGCGAAGTCTGGGCGGTGTGGGCTGCGAAGTCTGGGCGGTGTGGGTTGCGAAGTCTGGGCGGTGTGGGCCGCGAAGTCTGGGCGGTGTGGGTCGCGAAGTCTGGGCGGTGTGGGTCTCGAAGTCCGGGCGGTGTGGGTCGCGAAGTCTGGGCGGTGTGGGCTGCGAAGTCTGGGCGGTGTGGGTCGCGAAGTCTGGACGGTGTGGGTCGCGAAGTCTGGGCGGTGTGGGTCGTGAAGTCTGGGCGGTGTGGGTCGTGAAGTCTGGGCGGTGTGGGTCGTGAAGTCTGGGCGGTGTGGGCAGCGAAGTCTGGGCGGTGTGGGTCGCGAAGTCTGGGCGGTGTGGGTCGCGAAGTGTGGGCGGTGTGGGTCGCGAAGTCTGGGCGGTGTGGGTCGCGAAGTCTGGGTGGTGTGGGTCGCGAAGTCTGGGCGGTGTGGGCTGCGAAGTCTGGGCGGTGTGGGTCGTGAAGTCTGGGAGGTGTGGGTCGTGAAGTCTGGGCGGTGTGGGTCGTGAAGTCTGGGCGGTGTGGGCAGCGAAGTCTGGGCGGTGTGGGTCGCGAAGTCTGGGCGGTGTGGGTCGCGAAGTGTGGGCGGTGTGGGTCGCGAAGTCTGGGCGGTGTGGGTCGCGAAGTCTGGGTGGTGTGGGTCGCGAAGTCTGGGCGGTGTGGGCTGCGAAGTCTGGGCGGTGTGGGTCGTGAAGTCTGGGAGGTGTGGGTCGCGAAGTCTGGGCGGTGTGGGTCGCGAAGTCTGGGCGGTGTGGGCTGCGAAGTCTGAGCGGTGTGGGTCTGCGAAGTCTGGGCGGTGTGGGCTGCGAAGTCTGGGCGGTGTGGGTCGCGAAGTCTGGGCGGTGTGGGCTGCGATGTCTGGGCGGTGTGGGTCCCGAAGTCTGGGCGGTGTGGGCTGCGAAGTCTGGGCGGTGTGGGTCGCGAAGTCTGGGAGGTGTGGGTCGCGAAGTCTGGGCGGTGTGGGTCGTGAAGTCTGGGCGGTGTGGGCTGCGAAGTCTGGGCGGTGTGGGTCGTGGTCTGGGCGGTGTGGGTCGCGAAGTCTGGGCGGTGTGGGTCGCGAAGTCTGGGCGGTGTGGGTCGCGAGGTCTGGGCGGTGTGGGCTGCGAAGTCTGGGCGGTGTGGGTCGCGAAGTCTGGGCGGTGTGGGTCGCGAAGTCTGGGCGGTGTGGGCTGCGAAGTCTGGGCGGTGTGGGTCGCGAAGTCTGGGCGGTGTGCGTCGCGAGGTCTGGGCGGTGTGGGCTGCGAAATCTGGGCGGTGTGGGTCGCGAAGTCTGGGCGGTGTGGGCTGCGAAGTCTGGGCGGTGTGGGTCGTGAAGTCTGGGCGGCGTGGGTCGCGAAGTCTGGGCGGTGTGGGCTGCGAAGTCTGGGCGGTGTGGGTCGCACAGTCTGGGCCGTGTGGGCTGCGAAGTCTGGGTGGTGTGGGTCGCGAAGTCTGGGCGGTGTGGGCTGCGAAGTCTGGGTGGTGTGGGTCGCGAAGTCTGGGCGGTGTGGGTCGCGAAGTCTGGGCGGTGTGGGTCGTGAGGTCTGGGCGGTGTGGGTCGCGAAGTCTGGGCGGTGTGGGTCGCGAAGTCTGGGCGGTGTGGGTCGAGAGGTCTGGGCGGTGTGGGTCGCGAAGTCTGGGCGGTGTGGGTCGCGAAGTCTGGGCGGTGTGGGTCGCGAAGTCTGGGCGGTGTGGGCTGCGAAGTCTGGGCGGTGTGGGCTGCGAAGTCTGGGCGGTGTGGGTCGCGAAGTCTGGGCGGTGTGGGCTGTGAACTCTGGGCGGTGTGGGTTGCGAAGTCTGGGCGGTGTGGGCTGCGAAGTCTGGGCGGTGTGGGCTGCGAAGTCTGGGCGGTGTGGGTCGCACAGTCTGGGCGGTGTGGGCTGCGAAGTCTGGGTAGTGTGGGTCGCGAAGTCTGGGCGGTGTGGGCTGCGAAGTCTGGGTGGTGTGGGTCGCGAAGTCTGGGCGGTGTGGGTCGCGAAGTCTGGGCGGTGTGGGTCGTGAGGTCTGGGCGGTGTGGGTCGCGAAGTCTGGGCGGTGTGGGTCGCGAAGTCTGGGCGGTGTGGGTCGTGAGGTCTGGGCGGTGTGGGTCGGGAAGTCTGGGCGGTGTGGGTCGCGAAGTCTGGGCGGTGTGGGTCGCGAAGTCTGGGCGGTGTGGGCTGCGAAGTCTGGGCGGTGTGGGCTGCGAAGTCTGGGCGGTGTGGGTCGCGAAGTCTGGGCGGTGTGGGCTGTGAAGTCTGGGCGGTGTGGGTCGCGAAGTCTGGGCGGTGTGGGCTGCGAAGTCTGGGCGGTGTGGGCCGTGAAGTCTGGGCGGTGTGGGTCGCGAAGTCTGGGCGGTGTGGGTCGCGAAGTCTGGGCGGCGAAGTCTGGGCGGTGTGGGTCGCGAAGTCTGGGCGGTGTGGGTCGCGAAGTCTGGGCGGTGTGGGCTGCGAAGTCTGGGCGGTGTGGGTCGCGAAGTCTGGGCGGTGTGGGCTGCGAAGTCTGGGCGGTGTGGGCTGCGAAGTCTGGGCGGTGTGGGTAGTGAAGTCTGGGCGGTGTGGGTCGCGAAGTCTGGGCGGTGTGGGCTGCGATGTCTGGGCGGTGTGGGTCGTGAAGTCTGGGCGGTGTGGGTCGCGAAGTCTGGGCGGTGTGGGCGGCGAAGTCTGGGCGGTGTGGGCGGCGAAGTCTGGGCGGTGTGGGCTGTGAAGTCTGGGCGGTGTGGGTCGTGAAGTCTGGGCGGTGTGGGCTGCGATGTCTGGGCGGTGTGGGTCGCGAAGTCTGGGCGGTGTGGGTCGCGAAGTCTGGGCGGTGTGGGCCGCGAAGTCTGGGCGGTGTGGGTCGCGAAGTCTGGGCGGTGTGGGTCGCGAAGTCTGGGCGGTGTGGGCTGCGAAGTCTGGGCGGTGTGGGTCGCGAAGTCTGGGCGGTGTGGGTCGCGAAGCCTGGGCCGAGTGGGTCGCGAAGTCTGGGCGGTGTGGGTAGCGAAGTCTGGGCGGTGTGGGCAGCGAAGTCTGGGCGGTGTGGGCAGCGAAGTCTGGGCGGTGTGGGTCGTGAAGTCTGGGCGGTGTGGGTCGCGAAGTCTGGGCGGTGTGGGCTGCGAAGTCTGGGCGGTGTGGGTCGCGAAGTCTGGGCGGTGTGGGCTGCGAAGTCTGGGCGGTGTGGGTCGTGAAGTCTGGGCGGTGTGGGCCGCGAAGTCTGGGCGGTGTGGGTCGCGAAGTCTGGGCGGTGTGGGCTGCGAAGTCTGGGCGGTGTGGGTCGCGAAGTCTGGGCGGTGTGGGTCGCGAAGTCTGGGCGGTGTGGTCGCGAAGTCTGGGCGGTGTGGGTCGCGAAGTCTGGGCGGTGTGGGTCGCGAAGTCTGGGCGGTGTGGGTCGCGAAGTCTGGGCGGTGTGGGTCGCGAAGTCTGGGCGGTGTGGGTCGCGAAGTCTGGGCGGTGTGGGTCGCGAAGTCTGGGCGGTGTGGGTCGCGAAGTCTGGGCGGTGTGGGTCGCGAAGTCTGGGCGGTGTGGGTCGCGAAGTCTGGGCGGTGTGGGTCGCGAGGTCTGGGCGGTATGGGTCGCGAAGTCTGGGCGGTGTGGGTCGCGATGTCTGGGCGGTGTGGGTCGTGAAGTCTGGGCGGTGTGGGTCGTGAAGTCTGGGCGGTGTGGGTCGCGAAGTCTGGGCGGTGTGGGTCGCGAAGTCTGGGCGGGGTGGGTCGCGAAGTCTGGGCGGTGTGGGTCGCGAAGTCTGGGCGGTGTGGGTCGTGAAGTCTGGGCGGTGTGGGTCGTGAAGTCTGGGCGGTGTGGGTCGCGAAGTCTGGGCGGTGTGGGTCGTGAAGTCTGGGCGGTGTGGGTCGCGAAGTCTGGGCTGTGTGGGCTGCGAAGTCTGGGCGGTGTGGGCTGCGAAGTCTGGGCGGTGTGGGCTGTGAAGTCTGGGCGGTGTGGGCTGTGAAGTCTGGGCGGTGTGGGTCGCGAAGTCTGGGCGGTGTGGGTCGCGAAGTCTGGGCGGTGTGGGTCGCGAGGTCTTGGCGGTGTGGGTCGCGAAGTCTGGGCGGTGTGGGTCGCGAAGTCTGGGCGGTGTGGGTCGCGAAGTCTGGGCGGTGTGGGTCGCGAAGTCTGGGCGGTGTGGGTCGTGAAGTCTGGGCGGTGTGGGTCGTGAAGTCTGGGCGGTGTGGGTCGCGAAGTCTGGGCGGTGTGGGTCGTGAAGTCTTGGCGGTGTGGGCTGTGAAGTCTGGGCGGTGTGGGTCGCGAAGTCTGGGCGGTGTGGGTCGCGAAGTCTGGGCGGTGTGGGTCGCGAGGTCTGGGCGGTGTGGGTCGCGAAGTCTGGGCGGTGTGGGCTGCGAAGTCTGGGCGGTGTGGGTCGCGAAGTCTGGGCGGTGTGGGCTGCGAAGTCTGGGCGGTGTGGGTCGCGAAGTCTGGGCGGTGTGGGTCGCGAGGTCTGGGCGGTGTGGGTCGCGAAGTCTGGGCGGTGTGGGTCGCGAAGTCTGGGTGGTGTGGGTCGCGAAGTCTGGGCGGTGTGGGTCGTGAAGTCTGGGCGGTGGGGGTCGCGAAGTCTGGGCGGTGTGTGTCACGAAGTCTGGGCGGTGTGGGTCGCGAAGTCTGGGCGGTGTGGGTCGCGAAGTCTGGGCGGTGTGGGCTGCGAAGTCTGGGTGGTGTGGGTCGTGAAGTCTGGGTGGTGTGGGTCGCGAGGTCTGGGCGGTGTGGGTCGCGAAGTCTGGGCGGTGTGGGTCGCGAAATCTGGGCTGTGTGGGACGTGAAGTCTGGGTGGTGTGGGTCGTGAAGTCTGGGCGGTGTGGGTCGCGAAGTCTGGGCGGTGTGGGTCGCGAGGTCTGGGTGGTGTGGGCTGTGAAGTCTGGGCGGTGTGGGTCGCGAAGTCTGGGCGGTGTGGGCTGCGAAGTCTGGGCGGTGTGGGTCGCGAAGTCTGGGCGGTGTGGGCTGCGAAGTCTGGGCGGTGTGGGCTGTGAAGTCTGGGCGGTGTGGGCTGCGAAGTCTGGGCGGTGTGGGTCGCGAAGTCTGGGCGGTGTGGGCTGCGAAGTCTGGGCGGTGTGGGTCGTGAAGTCTGGGCGGTGTGGGCCGCGAAGTCTGGGCGGTGTGGGTCGCGAAGTCTGGGCGGTGTGGGCTGCGAAGTCTGGGCGGTGTGGGTCGCGAAGTCTGGGCGGTGTGGGTCGCGAAGTCTGGGCGGTGTGGTCGCGAAGTCTGGGCGGTGTGGGTCGCGAAGTCTGGGCGGTGTGGGTCGCGAAGTCTGGGCGGTGTGGGTCGCGAAGTCTGGGCGGTGTGGGTCGCGAAGTCTGGGCGGTGTGGGTCGCGAAGTCTGGGCGGTGTGGGTCGCGAAGTCTGGGCGGTGTGGGTCGCGAAGTCTGGGCGGTGTGGGTCGCGAAGTCTGGGCGGTGTGGGTCGCGAAGTCTGGGCGGTGTGGGTCGCGAGGTCTGGGCGGTATGGGTCGCGAAGTCTGGGCGGTGTGGGTCGCGATGTCTGGGCGGTGTGGGTCGTGAAGTCTGGGCGGTGTGGGTCGTGAAGTCTGGGCGGTGTGGGTCGCGAAGTCTGGGCGGTGTGGGTCGCGAAGTCTGGGCGGGGTGGGTCGCGAAGTCTGGGCGGTGTGGGTCGCGAAGTCTGGGCGGTGTGGGTCGTGAAGTCTGGGCGGTGTGGGTCGTGAAGTCTGGGCGGTGTGGGTCGCGAAGTCTGGGCGGTGTGGGTCGTGAAGTCTGGGCGGTGTGGGTCGCGAAGTCTGGGCTGTGTGGGCTGCGAAGTCTGGGCGGTGTGGGCTGCGAAGTCTGGGCGGTGTGGGCTGTGAAGTCTGGGCGGTGTGGGCTGTGAAGTCTGGGCGGTGTGGGTCGCGAAGTCTGGGCGGTGTGGGTCGCGAAGTCTGGGCGGTGTGGGTCGCGAGGTCTTGGCGGTGTGGGTCGCGAAGTCTGGGCGGTGTGGGTCGCGAAGTCTGGGCGGTGTGGGTCGCGAAGTCTGGGCGGTGTGGGTCGCGAAGTCTGGGCGGTGTGGGTCGTGAAGTCTGGGCGGTGTGGGTCGTGAAGTCTGGGCGGTGTGGGTCGCGAAGTCTGGGCGGTGTGGGTCGTGAAGTCTTGGCGGTGTGGGCTGTGAAGTCTGGGCGGTGTGGGTCGCGAAGTCTGGGCGGTGTGGGTCGCGAAGTCTGGGCGGTGTGGGTCGCGAGGTCTGGGCGGTGTGGGTCGCGAAGTCTGGGCGGTGTGGGCTGCGAAGTCTGGGCGGTGTGGGTCGCGAAGTCTGGGCGGTGTGGGCTGCGAAGTCTGGGCGGTGTGGGTCGCGAAGTCTGGGCGGTGTGGGTCGCGAGGTCTGGGCGGTGTGGGTCGCGAAGTCTGGGCGGTGTGGGTCGCGAAGTCTGGGTGGTGTGGGTCGCGAAGTCTGGGCGGTGTGGGTCGTGAAGTCTGGGCGGTGGGGGTCGCGAAGTCTGGGCGGTGTGTGTCACGAAGTCTGGGCGGTGTGGGTCGCGAAGTCTGGGCGGTGTGGGTCGCGAAGTCTGGGCGGTGTGGGCTGCGAAGTCTGGGTGGTGTGGGTCGTGAAGTCTGGGTGGTGTGGGTCGCGAGGTCTGGGCGGTGTGGGTCGCGAAGTCTGGGCGGTGTGGGTCGCGAAATCTGGGCTGTGTGGGACGTGAAGTCTGGGTGGTGTGGGTCGTGAAGTCTGGGCGGTGTGGGTCGCGAAGTCTGGGCGGTGTGGGTCGCGAGGTCTGGGTGGTGTGGGCTGTGAAGTCTGGGCGGTGTGGGTCGCGAAGTCTGGGCGGTGTGGGCTGCGAAGTCTGGGCGGTGTGGGTCGCGAAGTCTGGGCGGTGTGGGCTGCGAAGTCTGGGCGGTGTGGGCTGTGAAGTCTGGGCGGTGTGGGCTGTGAAGTCTGGGCGGTGTGGGTCGCGAAGTCTGGGCGGTGTGGGTCGCGAAGTCTGGGCGGTGTGGGTCGCGAGGTCTGGGCGGTGTGGGTCGCGAAGTCTGGGCGGTGTGGGTCGCGAAGTCTGGGCGGTGTGGGTCGCGAAGTCTGGGCGGTGTGGGTCGCGAAGTCTGGGCGGTGTGGGTCGTGAAGTCTGGGCGGTGTGGGTCGTGAAGTCTGGGCGGTGTGGGTCGCGAAGTCTGGGCGGTGTGGGTCGTGAAGTCTGGGCGGTGTGGGCTGCGAAGTCTGGGCGGTATGGGCTGTTAAGTCTGGGCGGTGTGGGCTGTGAAGTCTGGGCGGTGTGGGTCGCGAAGTCTGGGCGGTGTGGGTCGCGAAGTCTGGGCGGTGTGGGTCGCGAGGTCTGGGCGGTGTGGGTCGCGAAGTCTGGGCGGTGTGGGCTGCGAAGTCTGGGCGGTGTGGGTCGCGAAGTCTGGGCGGTGTGGGCTGCGAAGTCTGGGCGGTGTGGGTCGCGAAGTCTGGGCGGTGTGGGTCGCGAGGTCTGGGCGGTGTGGGCAGCGAAGTCTGGGTGGTGTGGGTCGCGAAGTCTGGGCGGTGTGGGTCGCGAAGTCTGGGCGGTGTGGGTCGTGAAGTCTGGGCGGTGTGGGTCGTGAAGTCTGGGCGGTGTGGGTCGCGAAGTCTGGGCGGTGTGGGTCGCGAAGTCTGGGCGGGGAAAGGTCGCGAATTCTGGGCGGTGTGGGTCGCGAAGTCTGGGCGGTGTGGGTCGTGAAGTCTGGGCGGTGTGGGTCGTGAAGTCTGGGCGGTGTGGGTCGCGAAGTCTGGGCGGTGTGGGTCGCGAAGTCTGGGCGGTGTGGGTCGCGAAGTCTGGGCTGTGTGGGCTGCGAAGTCTGGGCGGTGTGGGCTGCGAAGTCTGGGCGGTGTGGGCTGTGAAGTCTGGGCGGTGTGGGCTGTGAAGTCTGGGCGGTGTGGGTCGCGAAGTCTGGGCGGTGTGGGTCGCGAAGTCTGGGCGGTGTGGGTCGCGAGGTCTGGGCGGTGTGGGTCGCGAAGTCTGGGCGGTGTGGGTCGCGAAGTCTGGGCGGTGTGGGTCGCGAAGTCTGGGCGGTGTGGGTCGCGAAGTCTGGGCGGTGTGGGTCGTGAAGTCTGGGCGGTGTGGGTCGTGAAGTCTGGGCGGTGTGGGTCGCGAAGTCTGGGCGGTGTGGGTCGTGAAGTCTTGGCGGTGTGGGCTGTGAAGTCTGGGCGGTGTGGGTCGCGAAGTCTGGGCGGTGTGGGTCGCGAAGTCTGGGCGGTGTGGGTCGCAAGGTCTGGGCGGTGTGGGTCGCGAAGTCTGGGCGGTGTGGGCTGCGAAGTCTGGGCGGTGTGGGTCGCGAAGTCTGGGCGGTGTGGGCTGCGAAGTCTGGGCGGTGTGGGTCGCGAAGTCTGGGCGGTGTGCGTCGCGAGGTCTGGGCGGTGTGGGTCGCGAAGTCTGGGCGGTGTGGGTCGCGAAGTCTGGGTGGTGTGGGTCGCGAAGTCTGGGCGGTGTGGGTCGTGAAGTCTGGGCGGTGGGGGTCGCGAAGTCTGGGCGGTGTGTGTCACGAAGTCTGGGCGGTGTGGGTCGCGAAGTCTGGGCGGTGTGGGTCGCGAAGTCTGGGCGGTGTGGGCTGCGAAGTCTGGGTGGTGTGGGTCGTGAAGTCTGGGTAGTGTGGGTCGCGAGGTCTGGGCGGTGTGGGTCGCGAAGTCTGGGCGGTGTGGGTCGCGAAATCTGGGCTGTGTGGGACGTGAAGTCTGGGTGGTGTGGGTCGTGAAGTCTGGGCGGTGTGGGTCGCGAAGTCTGGGCGGTGTGGGTCGCGAGGTCTGGGTGGTGTGGGCTGTGAAGTCTGGGCGGTGTGGGTCGCGAAGTCTGGGCGGTGTGGGCTGCGAAGTCTGGGCGGTGTGGGTCGCGAAGTCTGGGCGGTGTGGGCTGCGAAGTCTGGGCGGTGTGGGCTGTGAAGTCTGGGCGGTGTGGGCTGTGAAGTCTGGGCGGTGTGGGTCGCGAAGTCTGGGCGGTGTGGGTCGCGAAGTCTGGGCGGTGTGGGTCGCGAGGTCTGGGCGGTGTGGGTCGCGAAGTCTGGGCGGTGTGGGTCGCGAAGTCTGGGCGGTGTGGGTCGCGAAGTCTGGGCGGTGTGGGTCGCGAAGTCTGGGCGGTGTGGGTCGCGAAGTCTGGGCGGTGTGGGTCGCGAAGTCTGGGCGGTGTGGGTCGCGAAGTCTGGGCGGTGTGGGTCGCGAGGTCTGGGCGGTGTGGGTCGCGAAGTCTGGGCGGTGTGGGTCGTGAAGTCTGGGCGGTGTGGGTCGCGAAGTCTGGGCGGTGTGGGTCGTGAAGTCTGGGCGGTGTGGGCTGCGAAGTCTGGGCGGTATGGGCTGTTAAGTCTGGGCGGTGTGGGCTGTGAAGTCTGGGCGGTGTGGGTCGCGAAGTCTGGGCGGTGTGGGTCGCGAAGTCTGGGCGGTGTGGGTCGCGAGGTCTGGGCGGTGTGGGTCGCGAAGTCTGGGCGGTGTGGGCTGCGAAGTCTGGGCGGTGTGGGTCGCGAAGTCTGGGCGGTGTGGGCTGCGAAGTCTGGGCGGTGTGGGTCGCGAAGTCTGGGCGGTGTGGGTCGCGAGGTCTGGGCGGTGTGGGTCGCGAAGTCTGGGCGGTGTGGGTCGCGAAGTCTGGGTGGTGTGGGTCGCGAAGTCTGGGCGGTGTGGGTCGTGAAGTCTGGGCGGTGTGGGTCGCGAAGTCTGGGCGGTGTGTGTCGCGAAGTCTGGGCGGTGTGGGTCGCGAAGTCTGGGCGTTGTGGGTCGCGAAGTCTGGGCGGTGTGGGCTGCGAAGTCTGGGTGGTGTGGGTCGTGAAGTCTGGGTGGTGTGGGTCGCGAGGTCTGGGCGGTGTGGGTCGCGAAGTCTGGGCGGTGTGGGTCGCGAAGTCTGGGCTGTGTGGGACGTGAAATCTGGGTGGTGTGGGTCGTGAAGTCTGGGCGGTGTGGGTCGCGAAGTCTGGGCGGTGTGGGTCGCGAAGTCTGGGTGGTGTGGGCTGTGAAGTCTGGGCGGTGTGGGTCGCGAAATCTGGGCGGTGTGGGCTGCGAAGTCTGGGCGGTGTGGGTCTCGAAGTCTGGGCGGGTTGGGCTGCGAAGTCTGGGCGGTGTGCGTTGCGAAGTCTGGGCGGTGTGGGCTGCGAAGTCTGGGCGGTGTGGGCTGCGAAGTCTGGGTGGTGTGGGTCGCGAGGTCTGGGCGGTGTGGGCTGCGAAGTCTGGGCGGTGTGGGCTGCGAAGTCTGGGCGGTGTGGGCTGCGAAGTCTGGGCGGTGTGGGTCGCGAAGTCTGGGCGGTGTGGGCTGCGAAGTCTGGGCGGTGTGGGTCGCGAAGTCTGGGCGGGGTGGGTCGCGAAGTCTGGGCGGTGTGGGCTGCGAAGTCTGGGCGGTGTGGGTCGCGAAGTCTGGGCGGTGTGGGTCGCGAAGTCTGGGCGGTGTGGGTCGTGAAGTCTGGGCGGTGTGGGCTGCGAAGTCTGGGCGGTGTGGGTCGCGAAGTCTGGGCGGTGTGGGCTGCGAAGTCTGGGCGGTGTGGGTCGCAAAGTCTGGGCGGTGTGGGCTGCGAAGTCTGGGCGGAGTGGGTCGCGAGGTCTGGGCGGTATGGGTCGCGAAGTCTGGGCGGTGTGGGTCGCGAAGTCTGGGCGGTGTGGGCTGCGAAGTCTGGGCGGTGTGGGTCGCGAAGTCTGGGCGGTGTGGGTCGTGAAGTCTTGGCGGTGTGGGCTGCGAAGTCTGGGCGGTGTGGGTCGCGAAGTCTGGGCGGTGTGGGTCGTGAAGTCTGGGAAGTGTGGGCTGCGAAGTCTGGGCGGTGTGGGTCGCGAAGTCTGGGTGGTGTGGGCTGCGAAGTCTGGGCGGTTTGGGCAGCGAAGTCTGGGCGGTGTGGGCCGCGAAGTCTGGGCGGTGTGGGTCGTGAAGTCTGGGCGGTGTGGGCCGCGAAGTCTGGGCGGTGTGGGTCGCGAAGTCTGGGCGGTGTGGGTCGTGAAGTCTGTGCGGTTTGGGCTGCGAAGTCTGGGCGGTGTGGGCTGCGAAGTCTGGACGGTGTGTGTCGCGAAGTCTGGGCGGTGTGGGTCGCGAAGTCTGGGCTGTGTGGGCTGCGAAGTCTGGGCGGTGTGGGCTGCGAAGTCTGGGCGGTGTGGGCTGTGAAGTCTGGGCGGTGTGGGCTGTGAAGTCTGGGCGGTGTGGGTCGCGAAGTCTGGGCGGTGTGGGTCGCGAAGTCTGGGCGGTGTGGGTCGCGAGGTCTGGGCGGTGTGGGTCGCGAAGTCTGGGCGGTGTGGGTCGCGAAGTCTGGGCGGTGTGGGTCGCGAAGTCTGGGCGGTGTGGGTCGCGAAGTCTGGGCGGTGTGGGTCGTGAAGTCTGGGCGGTGTGGGTCGTGAAGTCTGGGCGGTGTGGGTCGCGAAGTCTGGGCGGTGTGGGTCGTGAAGTCTTGGCGGTGTGGGCTGTGAAGTCTGGGCGGTGTGGGTCGCGAAGTCTGGGCGGTGTGGGTCGCGAAGTCTGGGCGGTGTGGGTCGCGAGGTCTGGGCGGTGTGGGTCGCGAAGTCTGGGCGGTGTGGGCTGCGAAGTCTGGGCGGTGTGGGTCGCGAAGTCTGGGCGGTGTGGGCTGCGAAGTCTGGGCGGTGTGGGTCGCGAAGTCTGGGCGGTGTGGGTCGCGAGGTCTGGGCGGTGTGGGTCGCGAAGTCTGGGCGGTGTGGGTCGCGAAGTCTGGGTGGTGTGGGTCGCGAAGTCTGGGCGGTGTGGGTCGTGAAGTCTGGGCGGTGGGGGTCGCGAAGTCTGGGCGGTGTGTGTCACGAAGTCTGGGCGGTGTGGGTCGCGAAGTCTGGGCGGTGTGGGTCGCGAAGTCTGGGCGGTGTGGGCTGCGAAGTCTGGGTGGTGTGGGTCGTGAAGTCTGGGTGGTGTGGGTCGCGAGGTCTGGGCGGTGTGGGTCGCGAAGTCTGGGCGGTGTGGGTCGCGAAATCTGGGCTGTGTGGGACGTGAAGTCTGGGTGGTGTGGGTCGTGAAGTCTGGGCGGTGTGGGTCGCGAAGTCTGGGCGGTGTGGGTCGCGAGGTCTGGGTGGTGTGGGCTGTGAAGTCTGGGCGGTGTGGGTCGCGAAGTCTGGGCGGTGTGGGCTGCGAAGTCTGGGCGGTGTGGGTCGCGAAGTCTGGGCGGTGTGGGCTGCGAAGTCTGGGCGGTGTGGGCTGTGAAGTCTGGGCGGTGTGGGCTGTGAAGTCTGGGCGGTGTGGGTCGCGAAGTCTGGGCGGTGTGGGTCGCGAAGTCTGGGCGGTGTGGGTCGCGAGGTCTGGGCGGTGTGGGTCGCGAAGTCTGGGCGGTGTGGGTCGCGAAGTCTGGGCGGTGTGGGTCGCGAAGTCTGGGCGGTGTGGGTCGCGAAGTCTGGGCGGTGTGGGTCGTGAAGTCTGGGCGGTGTGGGTCGTGAAGTCTGGGCGGTGTGGGTCGCGAAGTCTGGGCGGTGTGGGTCGTGAAGTCTGGGCGGTGTGGGCTGCGAAGTCTGGGCGGTATGGGCTGTTAAGTCTGGGCGGTGTGGGCTGTGAAGTCTGGGCGGTGTGGGTCGCGAAGTCTGGGCGGTGTGGGTCGCGAAGTCTGGGCGGTGTGGGTCGCGAGGTCTGGGCGGTGTGGGTCGCGAAGTCTGGGCGGTGTGGGCTGCGAAGTCTGGGCGGTGTGGGTCGCGAAGTCTGGGCGGTGTGGGCTGCGAAGTCTGGGCGGTGTGGGTCGCGAAGTCTGGGCGGTGTGGGTCGCGAGGTCTGGGCGGTGTGGGCAGCGAAGTCTGGGTGGTGTGGGTCGCGAAGTCTGGGCGGTGTGGGTCGCGAAGTCTGGGCGGTGTGGGTCGTGAAGTCTGGGCGGTGTGGGTCGTGAAGTCTGGGCGGTGTGGGTCGCGAAGTCTGGGCGGTGTGGGTCGCGAAGTCTGGGCGGGGTGGGTCGCGAAGTCTGGGCGGTGTGGGTCGCGAAGTCTGGGCGGTGTGGGTCGTGAAGTCTGGGCGGTGTGGGTCGTGAAGTCTGGGCGGTGTGGGTCGCGAAGTCTGGGCGGTGTGGGTCGCGAAGTCTGGGCGGTGTGGGTCGCGAAGTCTGGGCTGTGTGGGCTGCGAAGTCTGGGCGGTGTGGGCTGCGAAGTCTGGGCGGTGTGGGCTGTGAAGTCTGGGCGGTGTGGGCTGTGAAGTCTGGGCGGTGTGGGTCGCGAAGTCTGGGCGGTGTGGGTCGCGAAGTCTGGGCGGTGTGGGTCGCGAGGTCTGGGCGGTGTGGGTCGCGAAGTCTGGGCGGTGTGGGTCGCGAAGTCTGGGCGGTGTGGGTCGCGAAGTCTGGGCGGTGTGGGTCGCGAAGTCTGGGCGGTGTGGGTCGTGAAGTCTGGGCGGTGTGGGTCGTGAAGTCTGGGCGGTGTGGGTCGCGAAGTCTGGGCGGTGTGGGTCGTGAAGTCTTGGCGGTGTGGGCTGTGAAGTCTGGGCGGTGTGGGTCGCGAAGTCTGGGCGGTGTGGGTCGCGAAGTCTGGGCGGTGTGGGTCGCAAGGTCTGGGCGGTGTGGGTCGCGAAGTCTGGGCGGTGTGGGCTGCGAAGTCTGGGCGGTGTGGGTCGCGAAGTCTGGGCGGTGTGGGCTGCGAAGTCTGGGCGGTGTGGGTCGCGAAGTCTGGGCGGTGTGCGTCGCGAGGTCTGGGCGGTGTGGGTCGCGAAGTCTGGGCGGTGTGGGTCGCGAAGTCTGGGTGGTGTGGGTCGCGAAGTCTGGGCGGTGTGGGTCGTGAAGTCTGGGCGGTGGGGGTCGCGAAGTCTGGGCGGTGTGTGTCACGAAGTCTGGGCGGTGTGGGTCGCGAAGTCTGGGCGGTGTGGGTCGCGAAGTCTGGGCGGTGTGGGCTGCGAAGTCTGGGTGGTGTGGGTCGTGAAGTCTGGGTAGTGTGGGTCGCGAGGTCTGGGCGGTGTGGGTCGCGAAGTCTGGGCGGTGTGGGTCGCGAAATCTGGGCTGTGTGGGACGTGAAGTCTGGGTGGTGTGGGTCGTGAAGTCTGGGCGGTGTGGGTCGCGAAGTCTGGGCGGTGTGGGTCGCGAGGTCTGGGTGGTGTGGGCTGTGAAGTCTGGGCGGTGTGGGTCGCGAAGTCTGGGCGGTGTGGGCTGCGAAGTCTGGGCGGTGTGGGTCGCGAAGTCTGGGCGGTGTGGGCTGCGAAGTCTGGGCGGTGTGGGCTGTGAAGTCTGGGCGGTGTGGGCTGTGAAGTCTGGGCGGTGTGGGTCGCGAAGTCTGGGCGGTGTGGGTCGCGAAGTCTGGGCGGTGTGGGTCGGGAGGTCTGGGCGGTGTGGGTCGCGAAGTCTGGGCGGTGTGGGTCGCGAAGTCTGGGCGGTGTGGGTCGCGAAGTCTGGGCGGTGTGGGTCGCGAAGTCTGGGCGGTGTGGGTCGTGAAGTCTGGGCGGTGTGGGTCGTGAAGTCTGGGCGGTGTGGGTCGCGAAGTCTGGGCGGTGTGGGTCGTGAAGTCTGGGCGGTGTGGGCTGCGAAGTCTGGGCGGTATGGGCTGTTAAGTCTGGGCGGTGTGGGCTGTGAAGTCTGGGCGGTGTGGGTCGCGAAGTCTGGGCGGTGTGGGTCGCGAAGTCTGGGCGGTGTGGGTCGCGAGGTCTGGGCGGTGTGGGTCGCGAAGTCTGGGCGGTGTGGGCTGCGAAGTCTGGGCGGTGTGGGTCGCGAAGTCTGGGCGGTGTGGGCTGCGAAGTCTGGGCGGTGTGGGTCGCGAAGTCTGGGCGGTGTGGGTCGCGAGGTCTGGGCGGTGTGGGTCGCGAAGTCTGGGCGGTGTGGGTCGCGAAGTCTGGGTGGTGTGGGTCGCGAAGTCTGGGCGGTGTGGGTCGTGAAGTCTGGGCGGTGTGGGTCGCGAAGTCTGGGCGGTGTGTGTCGCGAAGTCTGGGCGGTGTGGGTCGCGAAGTCTGGGCGTTGTGGGTCGCGAAGTCTGGGCGGTGTGGGCTGCGAAGTCTGGGTGGTGTGGGTCGTGAAGTCTGGGTGGTGTGGGTCGCGAGGTCTGGGCGATGTGGGTCGCGAAGTCTGGGCGGTGTGGGTCGCGAAGTCTGGGCTGTGTGGGACGTGAAGTCTGGGTGGTGTGGGTCGTGAAGTCTGGGCGGTGTGGGTCGCGAAGTCTGGGCGGTGTGGGTCGCGAAGTCTGGGTGGTGTGGGCTGTGAAGTCTGGGCGGTGTGGGTCGCGAAGTCTGGGCGGTGTGGGCTGCGAAGTCTGGGCGGTGTGGGTCTCGAAGTCTGGGCGGGTTGGGCTGCGAAGTCTGGGCGGTGTGGGTTGCGAAGTCTGGGCGGTGTGGGCTGCGAAGTCTGGGCGGTGTGGCCTGCGAAGTCTGGGTGGTGTGGGTCGCGAGGTCTGGGCGGTGTGGGCTGCGAAGTCTGGGCGGTGTGGGCTGCGAAGTCTGGGCGGTGTGGGCTGCGAAGTCTGGGCGTGTGGGTCGCGAAGTCTGGGCGGTGTGGGCTGCGAAGTCTGGGCGGTGTGGGTCGCGAAGTCTGGGCGGGGTGGGTCGCGAAGTCTGGGCGGTGTGGGCTGCGAAGTCTGGGCGGTGTGGGTCGCGAAGTCTGGGCGGTGTGGGTCGCGAAGTCTGGGCGGTGTGGGTCGTGAAGTCTGGGCGGTGTGGGCTGCGAAGTGTGGGCGGTGTGGGTCACGAAGTCTGGGCGGTGTGGGCTGCGAAGTCTGGGCGGTGTGGGTCGCAAAGTCTGGGCGGTGTGGGCTGCGAAGTCTGGGCGGAGTGGGTCGCGAGGTCTGGGCGGTATGGGTCGCGAAGTCTGGGCGGTGTGGGTCGCGAAGTCTGGGCGGTGTGGGCTGCGAAGTCTGGGCGGTGTGGGTCGCGAAGTCTGGGCGGTGTGGGTCGTGAAGTCTTGGCGGTGTGGGCTGCGAAGTCTGGGCGGTGTGGGTCGCGAAGTCTGGGCGGTGTGGGTCGTGAAGTCTGGGAAGTGTGGGCTGCGAAGTCTGGGCGGTGTGGGTCGCGAAGTCTGGGTGGTGTGGGCTGCGAAGTCTGGGCGGTTTGGGCTGCGAAGTCTGGGCGGTGTGGGCCGCGAAGTCTGGGCGGTGTGGGTCGTGAAGTCTGGGCGGTGTGGGCCGCGAAGTCTGGGCGGTGTGGGTCGCGAAGTCTGGGCGGTGTGGGTCGTGAAGTCTGTGCGGTTTGGGCTGCGAAGTCTGGGCGGTGTGGGCTGCGAAGTCTGGACGGTGTGTGTCGCGAAGTCTGGGCGGTGTGGGCCGCGAAGTCTGGGCGGTGTGGGTAGCGAAGTCTGGGCGGTTTGGTCTGCGAAGTCTGGGCGGTGTGGGTCGCGAAGTCTGGGCGGTGTGGGTCGCGAAGTCTGGGCGGTGTGGGTCGCGAAGTCTGGGCGGTGTGGGCTGCGAAGTCTGGGCGTTGTGGGCTGCGAAGTCTGGGCGGTGTGGGTCGCGAAGTCTGGGCGGTGTGGGTCGCGAAGTCTGGGCGGTGTGGGCTGCGAAGTCTGGGCGGTGTGGGTCGCGAAGTCTGGGCGGTGAGGGCTGCGAAGTCTGGGCGGTGTGGGTCGTGAGGTCTGGGCGGTGTGGGTCGTGAAATCTGGGCGGTGTGGGTCGCGAAGTCTGGGCGGTGTGGGTCGCGAAGTCTGGGCGGTGTGGGCTGCGAAGTCTGGGCGGTGTGGGTCGCGAAGTCTGGGCGGTGTGGGTCGCGAAGTCTGGGCTGTGTGGGCTGCGAAGTCTGGGCGGTGTGGGTCGCGAAGTCTGGGCGGTGTGGGTCGCGAAGTCTGGGCGGTGTGGGTCGCGAAGTCTGGGCGGTGTGGGTCGCGAAGTCTGGGCGGTGTGGGTCGCGAAGTCTGGGCGGTGTGGGTCGCGAAGTCTGGGCTGTGTGGGCTGCGAAGTCTGGGCGGTGTGGGCTGCGAAGTCTGGGCGGTGTGGGCTGTGAAGTCTGGGCGGTGTGGGCTGTGAAGTCTGGGCGGTGTGGGTCGCGAAGTCTGGGCGGTGTGGGTCGCGAAGTCTGGGCGGTGTGGGTCGCGAGGTCTGGGCGGTGTGGGTCGCGAAGTCTGGGCGGTGTGGGTCGCGAAGTCTGGGCGGTGTGGGTCGCGAAGTCTGGGCGGTGTGGGTCGCGAAGTCTGGGCGGTGTGGGTCGTGAAGTCTGGGCGGTGTGGGTCGTGAAGTCTGGGCGGTGTGGGTCGCGAAGTCTGGGCGGTGTGGGTCGTGAAGTCTTGGCGGTGTGGGCTGTGAAGTCTGGGCGGTGTGGGTCGCGAAGTCTGGGCGGTGTGGGTCGCGAAGTCTGGGCGGTGTGGGTCGCAAGGTCTGGGCGGTGTGGGTCGCGAAGTCTGGGCGGTGTGGGCTGCGAAGTCTGGGCGGTGTGGGTCGCGAAGTCTGGGCGGTGTGGGCTGCGAAGTCTGGGCGGTGTGGGTCGCGAAGTCTGGGCGGTGTGCGTCGCGAGGTCTGGGCGGTGTGGGTCGCGAAGTCTGGGCGGTGTGGGTCGCGAAGTCTGGGTGGTGTGGGTCGCGAAGTCTGGGCGGTGTGGGTCGTGAAGTCTGGGCGGTGGGGGTCGCGAAGTCTGGGCGGTGTGTGTCACGAAGTCTGGGCGGTGTGGGTCGCGAAGTCTGGGCGGTGTGGGTCGCGAAGTCTGGGCGGTGTGGGCTGCGAAGTCTGGGTGGTGTGGGTCGTGAAGTCTGGGTAGTGTGGGTCGCGAGGTCTGGGCGGTGTGGGTCGCGAAGTCTGGGCGGTGTGGGTCGCGAAATCTGGGCTGTGTGGGACGTGAAGTCTGGGTGGTGTGGGTCGTGAAGTCTGGGCGGTGTGGGTCGCGAAGTCTGGGCGGTGTGGGTCGCGAGGTCTGGGTGGTGTGGGCTGTGAAGTCTGGGCGGTGTGGGTCGCGAAGTCTGGGCGGTGTGGGCTGCGAAGTCTGGGCGGTGTGGGTCGCGAAGTCTGGGCGGTGTGGGCTGCGAAGTCTGGGCGGTGTGGGCTGTGAAGTCTGGGCGGTGTGGGCTGTGAAGTCTGGGCGGTGTGGGTCGCGAAGTCTGGGCGGTGTGGGTCGCGAAGTCTGGGCGGTGTGGGTCGGGAGGTCTGGGCGGTGTGGGTCGCGAAGTCTGGGCGGTGTGGGTCGCGAAGTCTGGGCGGTGTGGGTCGCGAAGTCTGGGCGGTGTGGGTCGCGAAGTCTGGGCGGTGTGGGTCGTGAAGTCTGGGCGGTGTGGGTCGTGAAGTCTGGGCGGTGTGGGTCGCGAAGTCTGGGCGGTGTGGGTCGTGAAGTCTGGGCGGTGTGGGCTGCGAAGTCTGGGCGGTATGGGCTGTTAAGTCTGGGCGGTGTGGGCTGTGAAGTCTGGGCGGTGTGGGTCGCGAAGTCTGGGCGGTGTGGGTCGCGAAGTCTGGGCGGTGTGGGTCGCGAGGTCTGGGCGGTGTGGGTCGCGAAGTCTGGGCGGTGTGGGCTGCGAAGTCTGGGCGGTGTGGGTCGCGAAGTCTGGGCGGTGTGGGCTGCGAAGTCTGGGCGGTGTGGGTCGCGAAGTCTGGGCGGTGTGGGTCGCGAGGTCTGGGCGGTGTGGGTCGCGAAGTCTGGGCGGTGTGGGTCGCGAAGTCTGGGTGGTGTGGGTCGCGAAGTCTGGGCGGTGTGGGTCGTGAAGTCTGGGCGGTGTGGGTCGCGAAGTCTGGGCGGTGTGTGTCGCGAAGTCTGGGCGGTGTGGGTCGCGAAGTCTGGGCGTTGTGGGTCGCGAAGTCTGGGCGGTGTGGGCTGCGAAGTCTGGGTGGTGTGGGTCGTGAAGTCTGGGTGGTGTGGGTCGCGAGGTCTGGGCGATGTGGGTCGCGAAGTCTGGGCGGTGTGGGTCGCGAAGTCTGGGCTGTGTGGGACGTGAAGTCTGGGTGGTGTGGGTCGTGAAGTCTGGGCGGTGTGGGTCGCGAAGTCTGGGCGGTGTGGGTCGCGAAGTCTGGGTGGTGTGGGCTGTGAAGTCTGGGCGGTGTGGGTCGCGAAGTCTGGGCGGTGTGGGCTGCGAAGTCTGGGCGGTGTGGGTCTCGAAGTCTGGGCGGGTTGGGCTGCGAAGTCTGGGCGGTGTGGGTTGCGAAGTCTGGGCGGTGTGGGCTGCGAAGTCTGGGCGGTGTGGCCTGCGAAGTCTGGGTGGTGTGGGTCGCGAGGTCTGGGCGGTGTGGGCTGCGAAGTCTGGGCGGTGTGGGCTGCGAAGTCTGGGCGGTGTGGGCTGCGAAGTCTGGGCGTGTGGGTCGCGAAGTCTGGGCGGTGTGGGCTGCGAAGTCTGGGCGGTGTGGGTCGCGAAGTCTGGGCGGGGTGGGTCGCGAAGTCTGGGCGGTGTGGGCTGCGAAGTCTGGGCGGTGTGGGTCGCGAAGTCTGGGCGGTGTGGGTCGCGAAGTCTGGGCGGTGTGGGTCGTGAAGTCTGGGCGGTGTGGGCTGCGAAGTGTGGGCGGTGTGGGTCGCGAAGTCTGGGCGGTGTGGGCTGCGAAGTCTGGGCGGTGTGGGTCGCAAAGTCTGGGCGGTGTGGGCTGCGAAGTCTGGGCGGAGTGGGTCGCGAGGTCTGGGCGGTATGGGTCGCGAAGTCTGGGCGGTGTGGGTCGCGAAGTCTGGGCGGTGTGGGCTGCGAAGTCTGGGCGGTGTGGGTCGCGAAGTCTGGGCGGTGTGGGTCGTGAAGTCTTGGCGGTGTGGGCTGCGAAGTCTGGGCGGTGTGGGTCGCGAAGTCTGGGCGGTGTGGGTCGTGAAGTCTGGGAAGTGTGGGCTGCGAAGTCTGGGCGGTGTGGGTCGCGAAGTCTGGGTGGTGTGGGCTGCGAAGTCTGGGCGGTTTGGGCTGCGAAGTCTGGGCGGTGTGGGCCGCGAAGTCTGGGCGGTGTGGGTCGTGAAGTCTGGGCGGTGTGGGCCGCGAAGTCTGGGCGGTGTGGGTCGCGAAGTCTGGGCGGTGTGGGTCGTGAAGTCTGTGCGGTTTGGGCTGCGAAGTCTGGGCGGTGTGGGCTGCGAAGTCTGGACGGTGTGTGTCGCGAAGTCTGGGCGGTGTGGGCCGCGAAGTCTGGGCGGTGTGGGTAGCGAAGTCTGGGCGGTTTGGTCTGCGAAGTCTGGGCGGTGTGGGTCGCGAAGTCTGGGCGGTGTGGGTCGCGAAGTCTGGGCGGTGTGGGTCGCGAAGTCTGGGCGGTGTGGGCTGCGAAGTCTGGGCGTTGTGGGCTGCGAAGTCTGGGCGGTGTGGGTCGCGAAGTCTGGGCGGTGTGGGTCGCGAAGTCTGGGCGGTGTGGGCTGCGAAGTCTGGGCGGTGTGGGTCGCGAAGTCTGGGCGGTGAGGGCTGCGAAGTCTGGGCGGTGTGGGTCGTGAGGTCTGGGCGGTGTGGGTCGTGAAATCTGGGCGGTGTGGGTCGCGAAGTCTGGGCGGTGTGGGTCGCGAAGTCTGGGCGGTGTGGGCTGCGAAGTCTGGGCGGTGTGGGTCGCGAAGTCTGGGCGGTGTGGGTCGCGAAGTCTGGGCTGTGTGGGCTGCGAAGTCTGGGCGGTGTGGGTCGCGAAGTCTGGGCGGTGTGGGTCGCGAAGTCTGGGCGGTGTGGGTCGCGAAGTCTGGGCGGTGTGGGCTGCGAGGTCTGGGCGGTGTGGGCTGCGAAGTCTGGGCGGTGTGGGTCGCGAAGTCTGGGCGGTGTGGGTCGCGAAGTCTGGGCGGTGTGGGCTGCGAAGTCTGGGCGGTGTGGGTCGCGAAGTCTGGGCGGTGTGGGCTGCGAAGTCTGGGCGGTTTGGGCTGCGAAGTCTGGGCGGTGTGGGCTGCGAAGTCTGGGCGGTGTGGGCTGCGAAGTCTGGGTGGTGTGGGCTGCGAAGTCTGGGCGGTGTGGGCTGCGAAGTCTGGGCGGTGTGGGTCGTGAAGTCTGGGCGGTTTGGGCTGCGGAGTCTGGGCGGTGTGGGTCGCGAAGTCTGGGCGGTTTGGTCTGCGAAGTCTGGGCGGTGTGGGTCGCGAAGTCTGGGCGGTGTGGGTCGCGAAGTCTGGGCGGTGTGGGCTGCGAAGTCTGGGCGGTGTGGGCTGCGAAGTCTGGGCGGTGTGGGTCGCGAAGTCTGGGCGGTGTGGGTCGCGAAGTCTGGGCGGTGTGGGCTGCAAAGTCTGGGCGGTGTGGGTCGTGAAGTCTGGGCGGTGTGGGTCGCGAAGTCTGGGCGGTGTGGGTCGCGAAGTCTGGGCGGTGTGGGCTGCGAAGTCTGGGCGGTGTGGGTCGCGAAGTCTGGGCGGTGTGGGTCGCGAAGTCTGGGCGGTGTGGGCCGCGAAGTCTGGGCGGTGTGGGTCGCGAAGTCTGGGCGGTGTGGGTCGCGAAGTCTGGGCGGTGTGGGTCGCGAAGTCTGGGCGGTGTGGGTCGCGAAGTCTGGGCGGTGTGGGTCGCGAAGTCTGGGCGGTGTGGGCTGCGAAGTCTGGGCGGTGTGGGTCGCGAAGTCTGGGCGGTGTGGGTCGCGAAGTCTGGGCGGTGCGGGCCGCGAAGTCTGGGCGGTGTGGGTCGCGAAGTCTGGGCGGTGTGGGTCGCGAAGTCTGGGCGGTGTGGGTCGCGAAGTCTGGGCGGTGTGGGCTGCGAGGTCTGGGCGGTGTGGGCTGCGAAGTCTGGGCGGTGTGGGTCGCGAAGTCTGGGCGGTGTGGGTCGCGAAGTCTGGGCGGTGTGGGCTGCGAAGTCTGGGCGGTGTGGGTCGCGAAGTCTGGGCGGTGTGGGTCGCGAAGTCTGGGCGGTGTGGGCTGCGAAGTCTGGGCGGTGTGGGTCGCGAAGTCTGGGCGGTGTGGGTCGCGAGGTCTGTGCGGTGTGGGCTGCGAGGTCTGGGCGGTGTGGGCTGCGAAGTCTGGGCGGTGTGGGTCGCGAAGTCTGGGCGGTGTGGGTCGCGAAGTCTGGGCGGTGTGGGCTGCGAAGTCTGGGCGGTGTGGGTCGCGAAGTCTGGGCGGTGTGGGTCGCGACGTCTGGGCGGTGTGGGCTGCGAAGTCTGGGCGGTGTGGGCTGCGAAGTCTGGGCGGTGTGGGTCGCGAAGTCTGGGCGGTGTGGGTCGCGAAGTCTGGGCGATGTGGGTCGTGAAGTCTGGGCGGTGTGGGTCGCCAAGTCTGGGCGGTGTGGGCCGCGAAGTCTGGGCGGTGTGGGTCGCGAAGTCTGGGCGGTGTGGGTCGCGAAGTCTGGGCGGTGTGGGTCGCGAAGTCTGGGCGGTGTGGGCTGCGAGGTCTGGGCGGTGTGGGCTGCGAAGTCTGGGCGGTGTGGGTCGCGAAGTCTGGGCGTTGTGGGTCGCGAAGTCTGGGCGGTGTGGGCTGCGAAGTCTGGGCGGTGTGGGTCGCGAAGTCTGGGCGGTGTGGGTCGCGAAGTCTGGGCGGTGTGGGCTGCGAAGTCTGGGCGGTGTGGGTCGCGAAGTCTGGGCGGTGTGGGTCGCGAGGTCTGTGCGGTGTGGGCTGCGAGGTCTGGGCGGTGTGGGCTGCGAAGTCTGGGCGGTGTGGGTCGCGAAGTCTGGGCGGTGTGGGTCGCGAAGTCTCGGCGGTGTGGGCTGCGAAGTCTGGGCGGTGTGGGTCGCGAAGTCTGGGCGGTGTGGGTCGCGAAGTCTGGGCGGTGTGGGCTGCGAAGTCTGGGCGGTGTGGGTCGCGAAGTCTGGGCGATGTGGGTCGTGAAGTCTGGGCGGTGTGGGTCGCCAAGTCTGGGCGGTGTGGGTCGCGAAGTCTGGGCGGTGTGGGTCGCGAAGTCTGGGCGGTTTGGGCTGCGAAGCCTGGGCGGTGTGGGTCGCGAAGTCTGGGCGGTGTGGGCTGCGAAGTCTGGGCGGTGTGGGTCGCGAAGTCTGGGCGGTGTGGGCTGCGAAGTCTGGGCGGTGTGGGTCGCGAAGTCTGGGCGGTGTGGGTCGCGAAGTCTGGGCGGTGTGGGTCGCGAAGTCTGGGCGGTGTGGGTCGCGAAGTCTGGGCGGTTTGGGCCGCGAAGCCTGGGCGGTGTGGGTCGCGAAGTCTGGGCGGTGTGGGCTGCGAAGTCTGGGCGGTGTGGGTCGCGAAGTCTGGGCGGTGTTGGCTGCGAAGTCTGGGCGGTGTGGGTCGCGAAGTCTGGGCGGTGTGGGCTGCGAAGTCTGGGCGGTTTGGGCTGCGAAGTCTGGGCGGTGTGGGCTGCGAAGTCTGGGCGGTGTGGGTCGCGAAGTCTGGGCGGTGTGGGTCGCGAAGTCTGGGCGGTGTGGGCTGCGAAGTCTGGGCGGTGTGGGTCGCGAAGTCTGGGCGGTGTGGGTCGCGAAGTCTGGGCGGTGTGGGCTGCGAAGTCTGGGCGGTGTGGGTCGCGAAGTCTGGGCGGTGTGGGTCGCGAAGTCTGGGCGGTGTGGGTCGCGAAGTCTGGGCGGTGTGGGCTGCGAGGTCTGGGCGGTGTGGGCTGCGAAGTCTGGGCGGTGTGGGTCGCGAAGTCTGGGCGGTGTGGGTCGCGAAGTCTGGGCGGTGTGGGTCGCGAAGTCTGGGCGGTGTGGGCTGCGAAGTCTGGGCGGTGTGGGTCGCGAAGTCTGGGCGGTGTGGGTCGCGAGGTCTGGGCGGTGTGGGCTGCGAGGTCTGGGCGGTGTCGGCTGCGAAGTCTGGGCGGTGTGGGTCGCGAAGTCTGGGCGGTGTGGGTCGCGAAGTCTGGGCGGTGTGGGCTGCGAAGTCTGGGTGGTGTGGGTCGCGAAGTCTGGGCGGTGTGGGTCGCGAAGTCTGGGCGGTGTGGGCTGCGAAGTCTGGGCGGTGTGGGCTGCGAAGTCTGGGCGGTGTGGGTCGCGAAGTCTGGGCGGTGTGGGTCGCGAAGTCTGGGCGATGTGGGTCGTGAAGTCTGGGCGGTGTGGGTCGCGAAGTCTGGGCGGTGTGGGTCGCGAAGTCTGGGCGGTGTGGGCTGCGAAGTCTGGGCGGTGTGTGTCGCGAAGTCTGGGCGGTGTGGGTCGTGAAGTCTGGGCGGTGTGGGTCGCGAAGTCTGGGCGGTGTGGGTCGCGAAGTCTGGGCGGTGTGGGTCGTGAAGTCTGGGCGGTGTGGGTCGTGAAGTCTGGGCGGTGTGGGTCGTGAAGTCTGGGCGGTGTGGGTCGCGAAGTCTGGGCGGTGTGGGTCGCGAAGTCTGGGCGGTGTGGGCCGCGAAGTCTGGGCGGTGTGGGCTGTGAAGTCTGGGCGGTGTGGGTCGCGACGTCTGGGCGGTGTGGGTCGTGAAGTCTGGGCGGTGTGGGGCGCGAAGTCTCGGCGGTGTGGGCTGCGAAGTCTGGGCGGTGTGGGTCGCGAAGTCTGGGCGGTGTGGGTCGCGAAGTCTGGGCGGTGTGGGCTGCGAAGTCTGGGCGGTGTGGGTCGCGAAGTCTGGGCGGTGTGTGTTTCGAAGTTTGGGCGGTGTGGGTCGTGAAGTCTGGGCGGTGTGGGTCGCGAAGTCTGCGCGGTGTGGGTCGTGAAGTCTGGGCGGTGTGGGTCGCGAAGTCTGGGCGATGTGGGTCGTGAAGTCTGGGCGGTGTGGGTCGCGAAGTCTGGGCGGTGTGGGCTGCGAAGTCTGGGCGGTGTGGGTCGCGAAGTCTGGGCGGTGTGGGTCGCGAAGTCTGGGCGATGTGGGTCGTGAAGTCTGGGCGGTGTGGGTCGCGAAGTCTGGGCGGTGTGGGTCGCGAAGTCTGGGCGGTGTGGGTCGCGAGGTCTGGGCGGTATGGGTCGCGAAGTCTGGGCGGTGTGGGTCGCGAAGTCTGGGCGGTGTGGGTCGTGAAGTCTGGGCGGTGTGGGTCGTGAAGTCTGGGCGGTGCGGGTCGTGAAGTCTGGGCAGTGTGGGTCGCGAAGACTGGGCTGTGTGGGCTGTGAAGTCTGGGCGGTGTGGGTCGCGAAGTCTGGGCGGTGTGGGTCGCGAAGTCTGGGCGGTGTGGGCCGCGAAGTCTGGGCGGTGTGGGTCGCGAAGTCTGGGCGGTGTGGGCTGCGAAGTCTGGGCTGTGTGGGCTGCGAAGTCTATGCGGTGTGGGCCGCGAAGTCTGGGTGGTGTGGGTCGCGAAGTCTGGGCGGTGTGGGTCGCGAAGTCTGGGCGGTGTGGGCTGCGAAGACTGGGCGGTGTGGGTCGCGAAGTCTGGGCGGTGTGGGTCGCGAAGTCTGGGCGGTGTGGGTCGCGAAGTCTGGGCGGTGTGGGTCGCGAGGTCTGGGCGGTATGGGTCGCGAAGTCTGGGCGGTGTGGGTCGCGAAGTCTGGGCGGTGTGGGTCGTGAAGCCTGGGCGGTGTGGGTCGTGAAGTCTGGGCGGTGCGGGTCGTGAAGTCTGGGCGGTGTGGGTCGCGAAGACTGGGCTGTGTGGGCTGTGAAGTCTGGGCGGTGTGGGTCGCGAAGTCTGGGCGGTGTGGGTCGCGAAGTCTGGGCGGTGTGGGTCGCGAAGTCTGGGCGGTGTGGGTCGCGAAGTCTGGGCGGTGTGGGCTACGAAGTCTGGGCTGTGTGGGCTGCGAAGTCTGGGCGGTGTGGGCTGCGAAGTCTGGGCGGTGTGGGTCGCGAAGTCTGGGCGGTGTGGGTCGCGAAGTCTGGGCGGTGTGGGCTGCGAAGTCTGGGCGGTGTGGGTCGCGAAGTCTGGGCGGTGTGGGTCGCGAAGTCTGGGCGGTGTGGGCTGCGAAGTCTGGGCGGTGTGGGTCGCGAAGTCTGGGCGGTGTGGGTCGCGAAGTCTGGGCGGAGTGGGTCGCGAAGTCTCGGCGGTGTGGGTAGCGAAGTCTGGGCGGTGTGGGCAGCGAAGTCTGGGCGGTGTGGGCAGCGAAGTCTGGGCGGTTTGGGTCGTGAAGTCTGGGCGGTGTGGGTCGCGAAGTCTGGGCGGTGTTGGCTGCGAAGTCTGGGCGGTGTGGGTCGCGAAGTCTGGGCGGTGTGGGCAGCGAAGTCTGGGCGGTGTGGGTCGTGAAGTCTGGGCGGTGTGGGCCGCGAAGTCTGGGCGGTGTGGGTCGCGAAGTCTGGGCGGTGTGGGTCGCGAAGTCTGGGCGGTGTGGGTCGCGAAGTCTGGGCGGTGTGGGTCGCGAAGTCTGGGCGGTGTGGGTCGCGACGTCTGGGCGGTGTGGGTCGCGAAGTCTGGGCGGTGTGGGTCGCGAAGTCTGGGCGGTGTGGGTCGCGAGGTCTGGGCGGTATGGGTCGCGAAGTCTGGGCGGTGTGGGTCGCGAAGTCTGGGTGGTGTGGGTCGTGAAGTCTGGGCGGTGTGGGTCGTGAAGTCTGGGCGGTGTGGGTCGTGAAGTCTGGGCGGTGTGGGTCGCGAAGACTGGGCTGTGTGGGCTGTGAAGTCTGGGAGGTGTGGGTCGCGAAGTCTGGGCGGTGTGGGTCGCGAAGTCTGGGCGGTGTGGGTCGCGAAGTCTGGGCGGTGTGGGTCGCGAAGTCTGGGCGGTGTGGGCTGCGAAGTCTGGGCTGTGTGGGCTGCGAAGTCTGGGCGGTGTGGGTCGCGAAGTCTGGGCGGTGTGGGTCGCGAAGTCTGGGCGGTTTGGGCTGCGAAGTATGGGCGGTGTGGGTCGCGAAGTCTGGGCGGTGTGGGTCGCGAAGTCTGGGCGGTTTGGGCTGCGAAGTCTGGGCGGTGTGGGCCGCGAAGTCTGGGCGGTGTGGGTCGCGAAGTCTGGGCGGTGTGGGTCGCGAAGTCTGGGCGGTGTGGGCTGCGAAGTCTGGGCGGTGTGGGCTGCGAAGTCTGGGCGGTGTGGGTCGCGAAGTCTGGGCGGTGTGGGTCGCGAAGTCTGGGCGGTGTGGGTCGCCAAGTCTGGGCGGTTTGGGCTGCGAAGTCTGGGCGGTGTGGGTCGCGAAGTCTGGGCGGTGTGGGTCGCGAAGTCTGGGCGGTGTGGGCTGCGAAGTCTGGGCGGTGTGGGCTGCGAAGTCTGGGCGGTGTGGGTCGCGAAGTCTGGGCGGTGTGGGCTGCGAAGTCTGGGCGGTGTGGGCTGCGAAGTCTGGGCGGTGTGGGTCGCGAAGTCTGGGCGGTGTGGGTCGCGAAGTCTGGGCGGTGTGGGCTGCGAAGTCTGGGCGGTTTGGGCTGCGAAGTCTGGGCGGTGTGGGCTGCGAAGTCTGGGTGGTGTGGGTCGCGAAGTCTGGGCGGTGTGGGTCGCGAAGTCTGGGCGGTGTGGGCTGCGAAGTCTGGGCGGTTTGGGCTGCGAAGTCTGGGCGGTGTGGGTCGCGAAGTCTGGGCGTTGTGGGCTGCGAAGTCTGGGCGGTGTGGGTCGCGAAGTCTGGGCGGTGTGGGTCGCGAAGTCTGGGCGGTGTGGGCTGCGAAGTCTGGGCGGTTTGGGCTGCGAAGTCTGGGCGGTGTGGGTCGCAAAGTCTGGGCGGTGTGGGCTGCGAAGTCTGGGCGGTTTGGGCTGCGAAGTCTGGGCGGTGTGGGCTGCGAAGTCTGGGCGGTGTGGGTCGTGAAGTCTGGGCGGTTTGGGCCGCGAAGTCTGGGCGGTGTGGGTCGCGAAGTCTGGGCGGTGTGGGCTGCGAAGTCTGGGCGGTGTGGGTCGCGAAGTCTGGGCGGTGTGGGCTGCGAAGTCTGGGCGGTTTGGGCTGCGAAGTCTGGGCGGTGTGGGTCGCGAAGTCTGGGCGGTGTGGGCTGCGAAGTCTGGGCGGTGTGGGTCGCGAAGTCTGGGCGGTTTGGTCTGCGATGTCTGGGCGGTGTGGGTCGCGAAGTCTGGGCGGTGTGGGCTGCGAAGTCTGGGCGGTGTGGGTCGCGAAGTCTGGGCGGTTTGGGCTGCGATGTCTGGGCGGTGTGGGTCGCGAAGTCTGGGCGGTGTGGGCTGCGAAGTCTGGGCGGTGTGGGTCGCGAAGTCTGGGCGGTGTGGGCTGCGATGTCTGGGCGGTGTGGGTCGCGAAGTCTGGGCGGTTTGGGCTGCGAAGTCTGGGCGGTGTGGGCTGCGAAGTCTGGGCGGTGTGGGTCGTGAAGTCTGGGCGGTTTGGGCCGCGAAGTCTGGGCGGTGTGGGTCGCGAAGTCTGGGCGGTTTGGTCTGCGATGTCTGGGCGGTGTGGGTCGCGAAGTCTGGGCGGTGTGGGTCGCGAAGTCTGGGCGGTGTGGGTCGCGAAGTCTGGGCGCTGTGGGTCGTGAAGTCTGGCCGGTGTGGGTCGCGAAGTCTGGGCGTGTGGGTCGCGAAGTCTGGGCGGTGTGGGTCGCGAAGTCCGGGCGGTGTGGGCTGCGAAGTCTGGGCGCTGTGGGTCGCGAAGTCTGGGCGGTGTGGGTCGATAAGTGTGGGCGGTGTGGGTCGCGAAGTCTGGGCAGTGTGGGCTGCGAGGTCTGGGCGGTGTGGGCTGCGAAGTCTGGGCGGTGTGGGTCGCGAAGTCTGGGCGGTGTGGGTCGCGAAGTCTGGGCGGTGTGGGTCGCGAAGTCTGGGCGGTGTGGGCTGCGAAGTCTGGGCGGTGTGGGTCGCGAAGTCTGGGCGGTGTGGGTCGCGAGGTCTGGGCGGTGTGGGCTGCGAGGTCTGGGCGGTGTGGGCAGCGAAGTCTGGGCGGTGTGGGTCGCGAAGTCTGGGCGGTGTGGGTCGCGAAGTCTGGGCGGTGTGGGTCGCGAAGTCTGGGCGGTTTGGTCTGCGATGTCTGGGCGGTGTGGGTCGCGAAGTCTGGGCGGTGTGGGTCGCGAAGTCTGGGCGGTGTGGGTCGCGAAGTCTGGGCGGTGTGGGTCGTGAAGTCTGGGCGGTGTGGGTCGCGAAGTCTGGGCGTGTGGGTCGCGAAGTCTGGGCGGTGTGGGCTGCGAAGTCTGGGCGGTGTGGGCTGCGAAGTCTGGGCGGTGTGGGCCGCGAAGTCTGGGCGGTGTGGGTCGCGAAGTCTGGGCGGTGTGGGCTGCGAAGTCTGGGCGGTGTGGGTCGCGAAGTCTGGGCGGTGTGGGTCGCGAAGTCTGGGCGGTGTGGGTCGCGAAGTCTGGGCGGTGTGGGTCGCGAAGTCTGGGCGGTGTGGGCTGCGAAGTCTGGGCGGTGTGGGTCGTGAAGTCTGGGCGGTGTGGGTCGCGAAGTCTGGGCGGTGTGGGTCGCGAAGTCTGGGCGGTGTGGGCTGCGAAGTCTGGGCGGTGTGGGTCGTGAAGTCTGGGCGGTGTGGGTCGCGAAGTCCGGGCGGTGTGGGCTGCGAAGTCTGGGCGGTGTGGGTCGCGAAGTCTGGGCGGTGTGGGTCGCGAAGTCAGGGCGGTGTGGGTCGCGAAGTCTGGGCAGTGTGGGCTGCGAGGTCGGGCGGTGTGGGCTGCGAAGTCTGGGCGCTGTGGGTCGCGAAGTCTGGGCGGTGTGGGTCGCGAAGTCTGGGCGGTGTGGGCTGCGAAGTCTGGGCGGTGTGGGTCGCGAAGTCTGGGCGGTGTGGGTAGCGAAGTCTGGGCGGTGTGGGCAGCGAAGTCTGGGCGGTGTGGGCAGCGAAGTCTGGGCGGTTTGGGTCGTGAAGTCTGGGCGGTGTGGGTCGCGAAGTCTGGGCGGTGTTGGCTGCGAAGTCTGGGCGGTGTGGGTCGCGAAGTCTGGGCGGTGTGGGCAGCGAAGTCTGGGCGGTGTGGGTCGTGAAGTCTGGGCGGTGTGGGCCGCGAAGTCTGGGCGGTGTGGGTCGCGAAGTCTGGGCGGTGTGGGTCGCGAAGTCTGGGCGGTGTGGGTCGCGAAGTCTGGGCGGTGTGGGTCGCGAAGTCTGGGCGGTGTGGGTCGCGACGTCTGGGCGGTGTGGGTCGCGAAGTCTGGGCGGTGTGGGTCGCGAAGTCTGGGCGGTGTGGGTCGCGAGGTCTGGGCGGTATGGGTCGCGAAGTCTGGGCGGTGTGGGTCGCGAAGTCTGGGTGGTGTGGGTCGTGAAGTCTGGGCGGTGTGGGTCGTGAAGTCTGGGCGGTGTGGGTCGTGAAGTCTGGGCGGTGTGGGTCGCGAAGACTGGGCTGTGTGGGCTGTGAAGTCTGGGAGGTGTGGGTCGCGAAGTCTGGGCGGTGTGGGTCGCGAAGTCTGGGCGGTGTGGGTCGCGAAGTCTGGGCGGTGTGGGTCGCGAAGTCTGGGCGGTGTGGGCTGCGAAGTCTGGGCTGTGTGGGCTGCGAAGTCTGGGCGGTGTGGGTCGTGAAGTCTGGGCGGTGTGGGTCGCGAAGTCTGGGCGGTTTGGGCTGCGAAGTATGGGCGGTGTGGGTCGCGAAGTCTGGGCGGTGTGGGTCGCGAAGTCTGGGCGGTTTGGGCTGCGAAGTCTGGGCGGTGTGGGCCGCGAAGTCTGGGCGGTGTGGGTCGCGAAGTCTGGGCGGTGTGGGTCGCGAAGTCTGGGCGGTGTGGGCTGCGAAGTCTGGGCGGTGTGGGCTGCGAAGTCTGGGCGGTGTGGGTCGCGAAGTCTGGGCGGTGTGGGTCGCGAAGTCTGGGCGGTGTGGGTCGCCAAGTCTGGGCGGTTTGGGCTGCGAAGTCTGGGCGGTGTGGGTCGCGAAGTCTGGGCGGTGTGGGTCGCGAAGTCTGGGCGGTGTGGGCTGCGAAGTCTGGGCGGTGTGGGCTGCGAAGTCTGGGCGGTGTGGGTCGCGAAGTCTGGGCGGTGTGGGCTGCGAAGTCTGGGCGGTGTGGGCTGCGAAGTCTGGGCGGTGTGGGTCGCGAAGTCTGGGCGGTGTGGGTCGCGAAGTCTGGGCGGTGTGGGCTGCGAAGTCTGGGCGGTTTGGGCTGCGAAGTCTGGGCGGTGTGGGCTGCGAAGTCTGGGTGGTGTGGGTCGCGAAGTCTGGGCGGTGTGGGTCGCGAAGTCTGGGCGGTGTGGGCTGCGAAGTCTGGGCGGTTTGGGCTGCGAAGTCTGGGCGGTGTGGGTCGCGAAGTCTGGGCGTTGTGGGCTGCGAAGTCTGGGCGGTGTGGGTCGCGAAGTCTGGGCGGTGTGGGTCGCGAAGTCTGGGCGGTGTGGGCTGCGAAGTCTGGGCGGTTTGGGCTGCGAAGTCTGGGCGGTGTGGGTCGCAAAGTCTGGGCGGTGTGGGCTGCGAAGTCTGGGCGGTTTGGGCTGCGAAGTCTGGGCGGTGTGGGCTGCGAAGTCTGGGCGGTGTGGGTCGTGAAGTCTGGGCGGTTTGGGCCGCGAAGTCTGGGCGGTGTGGGTCGCGAAGTCTGGGCGGTGTGGGCTGCGAAGTCTGGGCGGTGTGGGTCGCGAAGTCTGGGCGGTGTGGGCTGCGAAGTCTGGGCGGTTTGGGCTGCGAAGTCTGGGCGGTGTGGGTCGCGAAGTCTGGGCGGTGTGGGCTGCGAAGTCTGGGCGGTGTGGGTCGCGAAGTCTGGGCGGTTTGGTCTGCGATGTCTGGGCGGTGTGGGTCGCGAAGTCTGGGCGGTGTGGGCTGCGAAGTCTGGGCGGTGTGGGTCGCGAAGTCTGGGCGGTTTGGGCTGCGATGTCTGGGCGGTGTGGGTCGCGAAGTCTGGGCGGTGTGGGCTGCGAAGTCTGGGCGGTGTGGGTCGCGAAGTCTGGGCGGTGTGGGCTGCGATGTCTGGGCGGTGTGGGTCGCGAAGTCTGGGCGGTTTGGGCTGCGAAGTCTGGGCGGTGTGGGCTGCGAAGTCTGGGCGGTGTGGGTCGTGAAGTCTGGGCGGTTTGGGCCGCGAAGTCTGGGCGGTGTGGGTCGCGAAGTCTGGGCGGTTTGGTCTGCGATGTCTGGGCGGTGTGGGTCGCGAAGTCTGGGCGGTGTGGGTCGCGAAGTCTGGGCGGTGTGGGTCGCGAAGTCTGGGCGCTGTGGGTCGTGAAGTCTGGCCGGTGTGGGTCGCGAAGTCTGGGCGTGTGGGTCGCGAAGTCTGGGCGGTGTGGGTCGCGAAGTCCGGGCGGTGTGGGCTGCGAAGTCTGGGCGGTGTGGGTCGCGAAGTCTGGGCGGTGTGGGTCGATAAGTGTGGGCGGTGTGGGTCGCGAAGTCTGGGCAGTGTGGGCTGCGAGGTCTGGGCGGTGTGGGCTGCGAAGTCTGGGCGGTGTGGGTCGCGAAGTCTGGGCGGTGTGGGTCGCGAAGTCTGGGCGGTGTGGGTCGCGAAGTCTGGGCGGTGTGGGCTGCGAAGTCTGGGCGGTGTGGGTCGCGAAGTCTGGGCGGTGTGGGTCGCGAGGTCTGGGCGGTGTGGGCTGCGAGGTCTGGGCGGTGTGGGCTGCGAAGTCTGGGCGGTGTGGGTCGCGAAGTCTGGGCGGTGTGGGTCGCGAAGTCTGGGCGGTGTGGGTCGCGAAGTCTGGGCGGTTTGGTCTGCGATGTCTGGGCGGTGTGGGTCGCGAAGTCTGGGCGGTGTGGGTCGCGAAGTCTGGGCGGTGTGGGTCGCGAAGTCTGGGCGGTGTGGGTCGTGAAGTCTGGGCGGTGTGGGTCGCGAAGTCTGGGCGTGTGGGTCGCGAAGTCTGGGCGGTGTGGGCTGCGAAGTCTGGGCGGTGTGGGCTGCGAAGTCTGGGCGGTGTGGGCCGCGAAGTCTGGGCGGTGTGGGTCGCGAAGTCTGGGCGGTGTGGGCTGCGAAGTCTGGGCGGTGTGGGTCGCGAAGTCTGGGCGGTGTGGGTCGCGAAGTCTGGGCGGTGTGGGTCGCGAAGTCTGGGCGGTGTGGGTCGCGAAGTCTGGGCGGTGTGGGCTGCGAAGTCTGGGCGGTGTGGGTCGTGAAGTCTGGGCGGTGTGGGTCGCGAAGTCTGGGCGGTGTGGGTCGCGAAGTCTGGGCGGTGTGGGCTGCGAAGTCTGGGCGGTGTGGGTCGTGAAGTCTGGGCGGTGTGGGTCGCGAAGTCCGGGCGGTGTGGGCTGCGAAGTCTGGGCGGTGTGGGTCGCGAAGTCTGGGCGGTGTGGGTCGCGAAGTCTGGGCGGTGTGGGTCGCGAAGTCTGGGCAGTGTGGGCTGCGAAGTCTCGGCGGTGTGGGCTGCGAAGTCTGGGCGGTGTGGGTCGCGAAGTCTGGGCGGTGTGGGTCGCGAAGTCTGGGCGGTGTGGGCTGCGAAGTCTGGGCGGTGTGGGTCGCGAAGTCTGGGCGGTGTGGGTCGCGAAGTCTGGGCGGTGTGGGCTGCGAAGTCTGGGCGGTGTGGGTCGCGAAGTCTGGGCGGTGTGGGTCGCGAGGTCTGGGCGGTGTGGGCTGCGAGGTCTGGGCGGTGTGGGCTGCGAAGTCTGGGCGGTGTGGGTCGCGAAGTCTGGGCGGTGTGGGTCGCGAAGTCTGGGCGGTGTGGGTCGCGAAGTCTGGGCGGTGTGGGCTGCGAAGTCTGGGCGGTGTGTGTCGCGAAGTCTGGGCGGTGTGTGTCGCGAAGTCTGGGCGGTGTGGGTCGTGAAGTCTGGGCGGTGTGGGTCGCGAAGTCTGGGCGGTGTGGGTCGCGAAGTCTGGGCGGTGTGGGTCGTGAAGTCTGGGCGGTGTGGGTCGTGAAGTCTGGGCTGTGTGGGTCGTGAAGTCTGGGCGGTGTGGGTCGCGAAGTCTGGGCGGTGTGGGTCGCGAAGTCTGGGCGGTGTGGTTCGTGAAGTCTGAGCGGTGTGGGTCGCGAAGTCTGGGCGGAGTGGGCCGCGAAGTCTGGGCGGTGTGGTTCGTGAAGTCTGGGCGGTGTGGGTCGCGAAGTCTGGGCGGTGTGGGCTGCGAAGTCTGGGCGGTGTGGGTCGCGAAGTCTGGGCGGTGTGGGTCGCGAAGTCTGGGCGGTGTGGGCTGCGAAGTCTGGGCGGTGTGGGTCGCGAAGTCTGGGCGGTGCGTGTCGCGAAGTTTGGGCGGTGTGGGTCGTGAAGTCTGGGCGGTGTGGGTCGCGAAGTCTGGGCGGTGTGGGTCGTGAAGTCTGGGCGGTGTGGGTCGCGAAGTCTGGGCGATGTGGGTCGTGAAGTCTGGGCGGTGTGGGTCGCGAAGTCTGGGCGGTGTGGGCTGCGAAGTCTGGGCGGTGTGGGTCGCGAAGTCTGGGCGGTGTGGGTCGCGAAGTCTGGGCGATGTGGGTCGTGAAGTCTGGGCGGTGTGGGTCGCGAAGTCTGGGCGGTGTGGGTCGTGATGTCTGGGCGGTGTGGGTCGCGAAGTCTGGGCGGTGTGGGCTGCGAAGTCTGGGCGGTGTGGGTCGCGATGTCTGGGCGGTGTGGGTCGCGAAGGCTGGGCGGTGTGGGCTGCGAAGTCTGGGCGGTGTGGGTCGCGAAGTCTGGGCGGTGTGTGTCGCGAAGTCTGGGCGGTGTGGGTCGTGAAGTCTGGGCGGTGTGGGTCGCGAAGTCTGGGCGGTGTGGGTCGTGAAGTCTGGGCGGTGTGGGTCGCGAAGTCTGGGCGATGTGGGTCGTGAAGTCTGGGCGGTGTGGGTCGCGAAGTCTGGGCGGTGTGGGCTGCGAAGTCTGGGCGGTGTGGGTCGTGAAGTCTGGGCGGTGTGGGTCGCGAAGTCTGGGCGGTGT
Organism: Scyliorhinus torazame; assembly: GCF_047496885.1. Taxonomy (NCBI): domain Eukaryota; kingdom Metazoa; phylum Chordata; class Chondrichthyes; order Carcharhiniformes; family Scyliorhinidae; genus Scyliorhinus; species Scyliorhinus torazame. Next base: position 377,736,782 of record NC_092708.1, read on the forward strand.
GGGTCGTGAAGTCTGGGCGGTGTGTGCTGCGAAGTCTGGGCGGTGTGGGCTGCGAAGTCTGGGCGGTGTGGGTCGCGAAGTCTGGGCGGTGTGGGTCGCGAGGTCTGGGCGGTGTGGGCTGCGAAGTCTGGGCGGTGTGGGTCGCGAAGTCTGGGTGGTGTGGGTCGCGAGGTCTGGGCGGTGTGGGTCGTGAAGTCTGGGCGGTGTGGGCTGCGAAGTCTGGGCGCTGTGGGCTGCGAAGTCTGGGCGGTGTGGGTCGTGAAGTCTGGGCGGTGTGGGTCGCGAAGTCTGGGCGGTGTGGGTCGCGAAGTCTGGGCGGTGTGGGCTGCGAAGTCTGGGTGGTGTGGGTCGCGAAGTCTGGGTGGTGTGGGTCGCGAAGTCTGGGCGGTGTGGGTCGCGAAGTCTGGGCGGTGTGGGCTGCGAAGTCTGGGCGGTGTGGGTCGGGAAGTCTGGGCGGTGTGGGCTGCGAAGTCTGGGCGGTGTGGGCTGCGATGTCTGGGCGGTGTGTGTCGGGAAGTCTGGGCGGTGTGGGCTGCGAAGTCTGGGCGGTGTGGGCTGCGAAGTCTGGGTGGTGTGGGTCGCGAAGTCTGGGCGGTGTGGGCTCCGAAGTCTGGGCGGTGTGGGTCGTGAAGTCTGGGCGGTGTGGGTCGTGAAGTCTGGGCGGTGTGGGTCGGGAAGTCTGGGCGGTGTGGGCTGCGAAGTCTGGGCGGTGTGGGCTGCGAAGTCTGGGTGGTGTGGGTCGCGAAGTCTGGGCGGTGTGGGCCGCGAAGTCTGGGCGGTGTGGGCTGCGAAGTCTGGGTGGTGTGGGCTGCGAAGTCTGGGTGGTGTGGGTCGCGAAGTCTGGGCGGTGTGGGCTGCGAAGTCTGGGCGGTGTGGGTCGCGAAGTCTGGGCGATGTGGGCTGCGAAGTCTGGGCGGTGTGGGCTGCGAAGTCTGGGCGGTGTGGGCTGCGAAGTCTGGGTGGTGTGGGTCGCGAGGTCTGGGCGGTGTGGGCAGCAAACTGGGCGGTGTGGGCTGTGAAGTCTGGGTGGTGTGGGTCGCGAAGTCTGGGCGGTGTGGGCTGCGAAGTCTGGGCGGTGTGGGCTGCGAAGTCTGGGCGGTGTGGGCTGCGAAGTCTGGGCGGTGTGGGCTGCGAAGTCTGGGCGGTGTGGGTCGCGAAGTCTGGGCGGTGTGGGCTGCGAAGTCTGGGCGGTGTGGGTCGCGAAGTCTGGGCGGTGTGGGCTGCGAAGTCTGGGCGGTGTGGGCTGCGAAGTCTGGGCGGTGTGGGCCGCGAAGTCTGGGCGGTGTGGACTGCGAAGTCTGGGCGGTGTGGGTCGTGAAGTCTGGGCGGTGTGGGCTGCGAAGTCTGGGCGGTGTGGGTCGCGAAGTCTGGGCGGTGTGGGTCGCGAAGTCTGGGCGGTGTGGGTCGTGAAGTCTGGGCGGTGTGGGCTGCGAAGTCTGAGCGGTGTGGGTCGCGAAGTCTGGGCGGTGTGGGTCGTGAAGTCTGGGCGGTGTGGGCTGCGAAGTCTGGCCGGTGTGGGCTGCGAAGTCTAGGCGGTGTGGGCTGCGAAGTCTGGGCGGTGTGGGCTGCGAAGTCTGGGCGGTGTGGGCTGCGAAGTCTGGGCGGTGTGGGTCGTGAAGTCTGGGCGGTGTGGGTAGTGAAGTCTGGGCGGTGTGGGCTGCGAAGTCTGGGCGGTGTGGGTCGCGAAGTCTGGGCGGTGTGGGTCGTGAAGTCTGGGCGGTGTGGGCTGCGAAGTCTGGGCGGTGTGGGCTGCGATGTCTGGGCGGTGTGGGTCGTGAAGTCTGGGCGGTGTGGGTCGCGAAGTCTGGGCGGTGTGGGCTGCGAAGTCTGGGCGGTGTGGGCTGCGAAGTCTGGGCGGTGTGGGCGGCGAAGTCTGGGCGGTGTGGGCGGCGAAGTCTGGGCGGTGTGGGCTGCGAAGTCTGGGCGGTGTGGGTCGTGAAGTCTGGGCGGTGTGGGTCGTGAAGTCTGGGCGGTGTGGGTCGGGAAGTCTGGGCGGTGTGGGCTGCGAAGTCTGGGCGGTGTGGGCTGCGAAGTCTGGGTGGTGTGGGTCGCGAAGTCTGGGCGGTGTGGGCTGCGAAGTCTGGGCGGTGTGGGCTGCGAAGTCTGGGTGGTGTGGGCTGCGAAGTCTGGGTGGTGTGGGTCGCGAAGTCTGGGCGGTGTGGGCTGCGAAGTCTGGGCGGTGTGGGTCGCGAAGTCTGGGCGATGTGGGCTGCGAAGTCTGGGCGGTGTGGGCTGCGAAGTCTGGGCGGTGTGGGCTGCGAAGTCTGGGTGGTGTGGGTCGCGAGGTCTGGGCGGTGTGGGCAGCAAACTCTGGGCGGTGTGGGCTGTGAAGTCTGGGTGGTGTGGGTCGCGAAGTCTGGGCGGTGTGGGCTGCGAAGTCTGGGCGGTGTGGGCTGCGAAGTCTGGGCGGTGTGGGCTGCGAAGTCTGGGCGGTGTGGGCTGCGAAGTCTGGGCGGTGTGGGTCGCGAAGTCTGGGCGGTGTGGGCTGCGAAGTCTGGGCGGTGTGGGTCGCGAAGTCTGGGCGGTGTGGGCTGCTAAGTCTGGGCGGTGTGGGCTGCGAAGTCTGGGCGGTGTGGGCCGCGAAGTCTGGGCGGTGTGGGTCGTGAAGTCTGGGCGGTGTGGGCTGCGAAGTCTGGGCGGTGTGGGTCGCGAAGTCTGGGCGGTGTGGGTCGCGAAGTCTGGGCGGTGTGGGTCGTGAAGTCTGGGCGGTGTGGGCTGCGAAGTCTGGGCGGTGTGGGTCGCGAAGTCTGGGCGGTGTGGGTCGCGAAGTCTGGGCGGTGTGGATCGTGAAGTCTGGGCGGTGTGGGCTGCGAAGTCTGAGCGGTGTGGGTCGCGAAGTCTGGGCGGTGTGGGTCGTGAAGTCTGGGCGGTGTGGGCTGCGAAGTCTGGCCGGTGTGGGCTGCGAAGTCTGGGCGGTGTGGGCTGCGAAGTCTGGGCGGTGTGGGCTGCGAAGTCTGGGCGGTGTGGGCTGCGAAGTCTGGGCGGTGTGGGCTGCGAAGTCTGGGCGGTGTGGGCTGCGAAGTCTGGGCGGTGTGGGCTGCGAAGTCTGGGCGGTGTGGGTCGTGAAGTCTGGGCGGTGTGGGTCGTGAAGTCTGGGCGGTGTGGGTCGCGAAGTCTGGGCGGTGTGGGTCGCGAAGTCTGGGCGGTGTGGGCTGCGAAGTCTGGGCGGTGTGGGTCGCGAAGTCTGGGCGGTGTGTGTCGCGAAGTCTGGGCGGTGTGGGTCGTGAAGTCTGGGCGGTGTGGGTCGCGAAGTCTGGGCGGTGTGGGTCGTGAAGTCTGGGCGGTGTGGGTCGCGAAGTGTGGGCGATGTGGGTCGCGAAGTCTGGGCGGTGTGGGTCGCGAAGTCTGGGCGGTGTGGGCTGCGAAGTCTGGGCGGTGTGGGTCGTGAAGTCTGGGCGGTGTGGGTCGCGAAGTCTGGGCGGTGTGGGTCGTGAAGTCTGGGCGGTGTGTGCTGCGAAGTCTGGGCGGTGTGGGCTGCGAAGTCTGGGCGGTGTGGGTCGCGAAGTCTGGGCGGTGTGGGTCGCGAGGTCTGGGCGGTGTGGGCTGCGAAGTCTGGGCGGTGTGGGTCGCGAAGTCTGGGTGGTGTGGGTCGCGAGGTCTGGGCGGTGTGGGTCGTGAAGTCAGGGCGGTGTGGGCTGCGAAGTCTGGGCGCTGTGGGCTGCGAAGTCTGGGCGGTGTGGGTCGTGAAGTCTGGGCGGTGTGGGTCGCGAAGTCTGGGCGGTGTGGGTCGCGAAGTCTGGGCGGTGTGGGCTGCGAAGTCTGGGTGGTGTGGGTCGCGAAGTCTGGGTGGTGTGGGTCGCGAAGTCTGGGCGGTGTGGGTCGCGAAGTCTGGGCGGTGTGGGCTGCGAAGTCTGGGCGGTGTGGGTCGGGAAGTCTGGGCGGTGTGGGCTGCGAAGTCTGGGCGGTGTGGGCTGCGATGTCTGGGCGGTGTGGGTCGGGAAGTCTGGGCGGTGTGGGCTGCGAAGTCTGGGCGGTGTGGGCTGCGAAGTCTGGGTGGTGTGGGTCGCGAAGTCTGGGCGGTGTGGGCTGCGAAGTCTGGGTGGTGTGGGCTGCGAAGTCTGGGTGGTGTGGGTCGCGAAGTCTGGGCGGTGTGGGCTGCGAAGTCTGGGCGGTGTGGGTCGCGAAGTCTGGGCGATGTGGGCTGCGAAGTCTGGGCGGTGTGGGCTGCGAAGTCTGGGCGGTGTGGGCTGCGAAGTCTGGGTGGTGTGGGTCGCGAGGTCTGGGCGGTGTGGGCAGCAAACTCTGGGCGGTGTGGGCTGTGAAGTCTGGGTGGTGTGGGTCGCGAAGTCTGGGCGGTGTGGGCTGCGAAGTCTGGGCGGTGTGGGCTGCGAAGTCTGGGCGGTGTGGGCTGCGAAGTCTGGGCGGTGTGGGCTGCGAAGTCTGGGCGGTGTGGGTCGCGAAGTCTGGGCGGTGTGGGCTGCGAAGTCTGGGCGGTGTGGGTCGCGAAGTCTGGGCGGTGTGGGCTGCTAAGTCTGGGCGGTGTGGGCTGCGAAGTCTGGGCGGTGTGGGCCGCGAAGTCTGGGCGGTGTGGGTCGTGAAGTCTGGGCGGTGTGGGCTGCGAAGTCTGGGCGGTGTGGGTCGCGAAGTCTGGGCGGTGTGGGTCGCGAAGTCTGGGCGGTGTGGGTCGTGAAGTCTGGGCGGTGTGGGCTGCGAAGTCTGGGCGGTGTGGGTCGCGAAGTCTGAGCGGTGTGGGTCGCGAAGTCTGGGCGGTGTGGATCGTGAAGTCTGGGCGGTGTGGGCTGCGAAGTCTGAGCGGTGTGGGTCGCGAAGTCTGGGCGGTGTGGGTCGTGAAGTCTGGGCGGTGTGGGCTGCGAAGTCTGGCCGGTGTGGGCTGCGAAGTCTGGGCGGTGTGGGCTGCGAAGTCTGGGCGGTGTGGGCTGCGAAGTCTGGGCGGTGTGGGCTGCGAAGTCTGGGCGGTGTGGGCTGCGAAGTCTGGGCGGTGTGGGCTGCGAAGTCTGGGCGGTGTGGGCTGCGAAGTCTGGGCGGTGTGGGTCGTGAAGTCTGGGCGGTGTGGGTCGTGAAGTCTGGGCGGTGTGGGTCGCGAAGTCTGGGCGGTGTGGGTCGCGAAGTCTGGGCGGTGTGGGCTGCGAAGTCTGGGCGGTGTGGGTCGCGAAGTCTGGGCGGTGTGTGTCGCGAAGTCTGGGCGGTGTGGGTCGTGAAGACTGGGCGGTGTGGGTCGCGAAGTCTGGGCGGTGTGGGTCGTGAAGTCTGGGCGGTGTGGGTCGCGAAGTCTGGGCGATGTGGGTCGCGAAGTCTGGGCGGTGTGGGTCGCGAAGTCTGGGCGGTGTGGGCTGCGAAGTCTGGGCGGTGTGGGTCGTGAAGTCTGGGCGGTGTGGGTCGCGAAGTCTGGGCGGTGTGGGTCGTGAAGTCTGGGCGGTGTGTGCTGCGAAGTCTGGGCGGTGTGGGCTGCGAAGTCTGGGCGGTGTGGGTCGCGAAGTCTGGGCGGTGTGGGTCGCGAGGTCTGGGCGGTGTGGGCTGCGAAGTCTGGGCGGTGTGGGTCGCGAAGTCTGGGTGGTGTGGGTCGCGAGGTCTGGGCGGTGTGGGTCGTGAAGTCAGGGCGGTGTGGGCTGCGAAGTCTGGGCGCTGTGGGCTGCGAAGTCTGGGCGGTGTGGGTCGTGAAGTCTGGGCGGTGTGGGTCGCGAAGTCTGGGCGGTGTGGGTCGCGAAGTCTGGGCGGTGTGGGCTGCGAAGTCTGGGTGGTGTGGGTCGCGAAGTCTGGGTGGTGTGGGTCGCGAAGTCTGGGCGGTGTGGGTCGCGAAGTCTGGGCGGTGTGGGCTGCGAAGTCTGGGCGGTGTGGGTCGGGAAGTCTGGGCGGTGTGGGCTGCGAAGTCTGGGCGGTGTGGGCTGCGATGTCTGGGCGGTGTGGGTCGGGAAGTCTGGGCGGTGTGGGCTGCGAAGTCTGGGCGGTGTGGGCTGCGAAGTCTGGGTGGTGTGGGTCGCGAAGTCTGGGCGGTGTGGGCTCCGAAGTCTGGGCGGTGTGGGTCGTGAAGTCTGGGCGGTGTGGGTCGTGAAGTCTGGGCGGTGTGGGTCGGGAAGTCTGGGCGGTGTGGGCTGCGAAGTCTGGGCGGTGTGGGCTGCGAAGTCTGGGTGGTGTGGGTCGCGAAGTCTGGGCGGTGTGGGCTGCGAAGTCTGGGCGGTGTGGGCTGCGAAGTCTGGGTGGTGTGGGCTGCGAAGTCTGGGTGGTGTGGGTCGCGAAGTCTGGGCGGTGTGGGTCGCGAAGTCTGGGCGGTGTGGGTCGCGAGGTCTGGGCGGTGTGGGCTGCGAAGTCTGGGCGGTGTGGGTCGCGAAGTCTGGGTGGTGTGGGTCGCGAGGTCTGGGCGGTGTGGGTCGTGAAGTCTGGGCGGTGTGGGCTGCGAAGTCTGGGCGCTGTGGGCTGCGAAGTCTGGGCGGTGTGGGTCGTGAAGTCTGGGCGGTGTGGGTCGCGAAGTCTGGGCGGTGTGGGTCGCGAAGTCTGGGCGGTGTGGGCTGCGAAGTCTGGGTGGTGTGGGTCGCGAAGTCTGGGTGGTGTGGGTCGCGAAGTCTGGGCGGTGTGGGTCGCGAAGTCTGGGCGGTGTGGGCTGCGAAGTCTGGGCGGTGTGGGTCGGGAAGTCTGGGCGGTGTGGGCTGCGAAGTCTGGGCGGTGTGGGCTGCGATGTCTGGGCGGTGTGGGTCGGGAAGTCTGGGCGGTGTGGGCTGCGAAGTCTGGGCGGTGTGGGCTGCGAAGTCTGGGTGGTGTGGGTCGCGAAGTCTGGGCGGTGTGGGCTCCGAAGTCTGGGCGGTGTGGGTCGTGAAGTCTGGGCGGTGTGGGTCGTGAAGTCTGGGCGGTGTGGGTCGGGAAGTCTGGGCGGTGTGGGCTGCGAAGTCTGGGCGGTGTGGGCTGCGAAGTCTGGGTGGTGTGGGTCGCGAAGTCTGGGCGGTGTGGGCTGCGAAGTCTGGGCGGTGTGGGCTGCGAAGTCTGGGTGGTGTGGGCTGCGAAGTCTGGGTGGTGTGGGTCGCGAAGTCTGGGCGTTGTGGGCTGCGAAGTCTGGGCGGTGTGGGTCGCGAAGTCTGGGCGATGTGGGCTGCGAAGTCTGGGCGATGTGGGCTGCGAAGTCTGGGCGGTGTGGGCTGCGAAGTCTGGGTGGTGTGGGTCGCGAGGTCTGGGCGGTGTGGGCAGCAAACTCTGGGCGGTGTGGGCTGTGAAGTCTGGGTGGTGTGGGTCGCGAAGTCTGGGCGGTGTGGGCTGCGAAGTCTGGGCGGTGTGGGCTGCGAAGTCTGGGCGGTGTGGGCTGCGAAGTCTGGGCGGTGTGGGCTGCGAAGTCTGGGCGGTGTGGGTCGCGAAGTCTGGGCGGTGTCAGCCGCGAAGTCTGGGCGGTGTGGGCTGCGAAGTCTGGGCGGTGTGGGCTGCGAAGTCTGGGCGGTGCGGGCCGCGAAGTCTGGGCGGTGTGGGTCGTGAAGTCTGGGCGGTGTGGGCTGCGAAGTCTGGGCGGTGTGGGTCGCGAAGTCTGGGCGGTGTGGGTCGCGAAGTCTGGGCGGTGTGGGTCGTGAAGTCTGGGCGGTGTGGGCTGCGAAGTCTGAGCGGTGTGGGTCGCGAAGTCTGGGCGGTGTGGGTCGTGAAGTCTGGGCGGTGTGGGTCGCGAAGTCTGGGCGGTGTGGGTCGCGAAGTCTGGGCGGTGTGGGCTGCGAAGTCTGGGCGGTGTGGGCTGCGAAGTCTGGGCGGTGTGGGCTGCGAAGTCTGGGCGGTGTGGGCTGCGAAATCTGGGCGGTGTGGGTCGTGAAGTCTGGGCGGTGTGGGTCGCGAAGTCTGGGCGGTGTGGGTCGTGAAGTCTGGGCGGTGTGTGCTGCGAAGTCTGGGCGGTGTGGGCTGCGAAGTCTGGGCGGTGTGGGTCGCGAAGTCTGGGCGGTGTGGGCTGCGAAGTCTGGGCGGTGTGGGTCGCGAAGTCTGGGCGATGTGGGCTGCGAAGTCTGGGCGGTGTGGGCTGCGAAGTCTGGGCGGTGTGGGCTGCGAAGTCTGGGTGGTGTGGGTCGCGAGGTCTGGGCGGTGTGGGCAGCAAACTCTGGGCGGTGTGGGCTGTGAAGTCTGGGTGGTGTGGGTCGCGAAGTCTGGGCGGTGTGGGCTGCGAAGTCTGGGCGGTGTGGGCTGCGAAGTCTGGGCGGTGTGGGCTGCGAAGTCTGGGCGGTGTGGGCTGCGAAGTCTGGGCGGTGTGGGTCGCGAAGTCTGGGCGGTGTGGGCTGCGAAGTCTGGGCCGTGTGGGTCGCGAAGTCTGGGCGGTGTGGGCTGCGAAGTCTGGGCGGTGTGGGCTGCGAAGTCTGGGCGGTGTGGGCCGCGAAGTCTGGGCGGTGTGGGTCGTGAAGTCTGGGCGGTGTGGGCTTCGAAGTCTGGGCGGTGTGGGTCGCGAAGTCTGGGCGGTGTGGGTCGTGAAGTCTGGGCGGTGTGGGCTGCGAAGTCTGGGCGGTGTGGGTCGCGAAGTCTGGGCGGTGTGGGTCGTGAAGTCTGGGCGGTGTGGGCTGCGAAGTCTGGGCGGTGTGGGCTGCGATGTCTGGGCGGTGTGGGTCGTGAAGTCTGGGCGGTGTGGGTCGCGAAGTCTGGGCGGTGTGGGCTGCGAAGTCTGGGCGGTGTGGGCTGCGAAGTCTGGGCGGTGTGGGCGGCGAAGTCTGGGCGGTGTGGGCGGCGAAGTCTGGGCGGTGTGGGCTGTGAAGTCTGGGCGGTGTGGGTCGTGAAGTCTGGGCGGTGTGGGTCGCGAAGTCTGGGCGGTGTGGGCTGTGAAGTCTGGGCGGTGTGGGCGGCGAAGTCTGGGCGGTGTGGGTCGCGAAGTCTGGGCGGTGTGGGTCGTGAAGTCTGGGCAGTGTGGGTCGCGAAGTCTGGGCGGTGTGGGTCGCGAAGTCTGGGCTGTGTGGGCAGCGAAGTCTGGGCGGTGTGGGTCGTGAAGTCTGGGCGGTGTGGGTCGCGAAGTCTGGGCGGTGTGGGCTGCGAAGTCTGGGCGGTGTGGGCTGCGAAGTCTGGGCGGTGTGGGTCGCGAAGTCTGGGCGGTGTGGGCTGCGAAGTCTGGGCGGAGTGGGCTGCGAAATCTGGGCGGTGTGGGCTGCGAAGTCTGGGCGGTGTGGGTCGCGAAGTCTGGGCGGTGTGGGTCGCGAAGTCTGGGCGGTGTGGGTCGCGAAGTCTGGGCGGTGTGGGTCGCGAAGCCTGGGCGGTGTGAGTCGCGAAGTCTGGCCGGTGTGGGTCGTGAAGTCTGGGCGGTGTGGGTCGCGAAGTCTGGGCGGTGTGGGTCGCGAAGTCTGGGCGGTATGGGTCGCGAAGTCTGGGCGGTGTGGGTCGCGAAGTCTGGGCGGTGTGGGTCGCGAAGTCTGGGCGGTGTGGGTCGCGAAGTCTGGGCGGTGTGGGTCGCGAAGTCTGGGCGGTGTGGGTCGCGAAGTCTGGGCGGTGTGGGTCGCGAGGTCTGGGCGGTATGGGTCGCGAAGTCTGGGCGGTGTGGGCTGCGAAGTCTGGGCGGTGTGGGTCGCGAAGTCGGGCGGTGTGTGTCGCGAAGTCTGGGCGGTGTGGGTCGTGAAGTCTGGGCGGTGTGGGTCGCGAAGTCTGGGCGGTGTGGGTCGTGAAGTCTGGGCGGTGTGGGTCGCGAAGCCTGGGCGATGTGGGTCGTGAAGTCTGGGCGGTGTGGGTCGCGAAGTCTAGGCGGTGTGGGCTGCGAAGTCTGGGCGGTGTGGGTCGTGAAGTCTGGGCGGTGTGGGTCGCGAAGTCTGGGCGGTGTGGGTCGTGAAGTCTGGGCGGTGTGTGCTGCGAAGTCTGGGCGGTGTGGGCTGCGAAGTCTGGGCGGTGTGGGTCGCGAAGTCTGGGCGGTGTGGGCTGCGAAGTCTGGGCGGTGTGGGTCGCGAAGTCTGGGTGGTGTGGGTCGCGAGGTCTGGGCGGTGTGTGTCGTGAAGTCTGGGCGGTGTGGGCTGCGAAGTCTGGGCGCTGTGGGCTGCGAAGTCTGGGCGGTGTGGGTCGTGAAGTCTGGGCGGTGTGGGTCGCGAAGTCTGGGCGGTGTGGGTCGCGAAGTCTGGGCGGTGTGGGCTGCGAAGTCTGGGTGGTGTGGGTCGCGAAGTCTGGGTGGTGTGGGTCGCGAAGTCTGGGCGGTGTGGGTCGCGAAGTCTGGGCGGTGTGGGCTGCGAAGTCTGGGCGGTGTGGGTCGGGAAGTCTGGGCGGTGTGGGCTGCGAAGTCTGGGCGGTGTGGGCTGCGATGTCTGGGCGGTGTGGGTCGGGAGGTCTGGGCGGTGTGGGCTGCGAAGTCTGGGCGGTGTGGGCTGCGAAGTCTGGGTGGTGTGGGTCGCGAAGTCTGGGCGGTGTGGGCTCCGAAGTCTGGGCGGTGTGGGTCGTGAAGTCTGGGCGGTGTGGGTCGTGAAGTCTGGGCGGTGTGGTCGGGAAGTCTGGGCGGTGTGGGCTGCGAAGTCTGGGCGGTGTGGGCTGCGAAGTCTGGGTGGTGTGGGTCGCGAAGTCTGGGCGGTGTGGGCTGCGAAGTCTGGGCGGTGTGGGCAGCGAAGTCTGGGTGGTGTGGGCTGCGAAGTCTGGGTGGTGTGGGTCGCGAAGTCTGGGCGGTGTGGGCTGCGAAGTCTGGGCGGTGTGGGTCGCGAAGTCTGGGCGATGTGGGCTGCGAAGTCTGGGCGGTGTGGGCTGCGAAGTCTGGGCGGTGTGGGCTGCGAAGTCTGGGTGGTGTGGGTCGCGAGGTCTGGGCGGTGTGGGCAGCAAACTCTGGGCGGTGTGGGCTGTGAAGTCTGGGTGGTGTGGGTCGCGAAGTCTGGGCGGTGTGGGCTGCGAAGTCTGGGCGGTGTGGGCTGCGAAGTCTGGGCGGTGTGGGCTGCGAAGTCTGGGCGGTGTGGGCTGCGAAGTCTGGGCGGTGTGGGTCGCGAAGTCTGGGCGGTGTGGGTCGTGAAGTCTGGGCGGTGTGGGTCGCGAAGTCTGGGCGGTGTGGGTCGCGAAGTCTGGGCGGTGTGGGCTGCGAAGTCTGGGCGGTGTGGGCTGCGAAGTCTGGGCGGTGTGGGCTGCGAAGTCTGGGCGGTGTGGGCTGCGAAATCTGGGCGGTGTGGGTCGTGAAGTCTGGGCGGTGTGGGTCGCGAAGTCTGGGCGGTGTGGGTCGTGAAGTCTGGGCGGTGTGTGCTGCGAAGTCTGGGCGGTGTGGGCTGCGAAGTCTGGGCGGTGTGGGTCGCGAAGTCTGGGCGGTGTGGGCTGCGAAGTCTGGGCGGTGTGGGTCGCGAAGTCTGGGCGATGTGGGCTGCGAAGTCTGGGCGGTGTGGGCTGCGAAGTCTGGGCGGTGTGGGCTGCGAAGTCTGGGTGGTGTGGGTCGCGAGGTCTGGGCGGTGTGGGCAGCAAACTCTGGGCGGTGTGGGCTGTGAAGTCTGGGTGGTGTGGGTCGCGAAGTCTGGGCGGTGTGGGCTGCGAAGTCTGGGCGGTGTGGGCTGCGAAGTCTGGGCGGTGTGGGCTGCGAAGTCTGGGCGGTGTGGGCTGCGAAGTCTGGGCGGTGTGGGTCGCGAAGTCTGGGCGGTGTGGGCTGCGAAGTCTGGGCCGTGTGGGTCGCGAAGTCTGGGCGGTGTGGGCTGCGAAGTCTGGGCGGTGTGGGCTGCGAAGTCTGGGCGGTGTGGGCCGCGAAGTCTGGGCGGTGTGGGTCGTGAAGTCTGGGCGGTGTGGGCTTCGAAGTCTGGGCGGTGTGGGTCGCGAAGTCTGGGCGGTGTGGGTCGTGAAGTCTGGGCGGTGTGGGCTGCGAAGTCTGGGCGGTGTGGGTCGCGAAGTCTGGGCGGTGTGGGTCGTGAAGTCTGGGCGGTGTGGGCTGCGAAGTCTGGGCGGTGTGGGCTGCGATGTCTGGGCGGTGTGGGTCGTGAAGTCTGGGCGGTGTGGGTCGCGAAGTCTGGGCGGTGTGGGCTGCGAAGTCTGGGCGGTGTGGGCTGCGAAGTCTGGGCGGTGTGGGCGGCGAAGTCTGGGCGGTGTGGGCGGCGAAGTCTGGGCGGTGTGGGCTGTGAAGTCTGGGCGGTGTGGGTCGTGAAGTCTGGGCGGTGTGGGTCGCGAAGTCTGGGCGGTGTGGGCTGTGAAGTCTGGGCGGTGTGGGCGGCGAAGTCTGGGCGGTGTGGGTCGCGAAGTCTGGGCGGTGTGGGTCGTGAAGTCTGGGCAGTGTGGGTCGCGAAGTCTGGGCGGTGTGGGTCGCGAAGTCTGGGCTGTGTGGGCAGCGAAGTCTGGGCGGTGTGGGTCGTGAAGTCTGGGCGGTGTGGGTCGCGAAGTCTGGGCGGTGTGGGCTGCGAAGTCTGGGCGGTGTGGGCTGCGAAGTCTGGGCGGTGTGGGTCGCGAAGTCTGGGCGGTGTGGGCTGCGAAGTCTGGGCGGAGTGGGCTGCGAAATCTGGGCGGTGTGGGCTGCGAAGTCTGGGCGGTGTGGGTCGCGAAGTCTGGGCGGTGTGGGTCGCGAAGTCTGGGCGGTGTGGGTCGCGAAGTCTGGGCGGTGTGGGTCGCGAAGCCTGGGCGGTGTGGGTCGCGAAGTCTGGCCGGTGTGGGTCGTGAAGTCTGGGCGGTGTGGGTCGCGAAGTCTGGGCGGTGTGGGTCGCGAAGTCTGGGCGGTATGGGTCGCGAAGTCTGGGCGGTGTGGGTCGCGAAGTCTGGGCGGTGTGGGTCGCGAAGTCTGGGCGGTGTGGGTCGCGAAGTCTGGGCGGTGTGGGTCGCGAAGTCTGGGCGGTGTGGGTCGCGAAGTCTGGGCGGTGTGGGTCGCGAGGTCTGGGCGGTATGGGTCGCGAAGTCTGGGCGGTGTGGGCTGCGAAGTCTGGGCGGTGTGGGTCGCGAAGTCGGGCGGTGTGTGTCGCGAAGTCTGGGCGGTGTGGGTCGTGAAGTCTGGGCGGTGTGGGTCGCGAAGTCTGGGCGGTGTGGGTCGTGAAGTCTGGGCGGTGTGGGTCGCGAAGCCTGGGCGATGTGGGTCGTGAAGTCTGGGCGGTGTGGGTCGCGAAGTCTAGGCGGTGTGGGCTGCGAAGTCTGGGCGGTGTGGGTCGTGAAGTCTGGGCGGTGTGGGTCGCGAAGTCTGGGCGGTGTGGGTCGTGAAGTCTGGGCGGTGTGTGCTGCGAAGTCTGGGCGGTGTGGGCTGCGAAGTCTGGGCGGTGTGGGTCGCGAAGTCTGGGCGGTGTGGGCTGCGAAGTCTGGGCGGTGTGGGTCGCGAAGTCTGGGTGGTGTGGGTCGCGAGGTCTGGGCGGTGTGTGTCGTGAAGTCTGGGCGGTGTGGGCTGCGAAGTCTGGGCGCTGTGGGCTGCGAAGTCTGGGCGGTGTGGGTCGTGAAGTCTGGGCGGTGTGGGTCGCGAAGTCTGGGCGGTGTGGGTCGCGAAGTCTGGGCGGTGTGGGCTGCGAAGTCTGGGTGGTGTGGGTCGCGAAGTCTGGGTGGTGTGGGTCGCGAAGTCTGGGCGGTGTGGGTCGCGAAGTCTGGGCGGTGTGGGCTGCGAAGTCTGGGCGGTGTGGGTCGGGAAGTCTGGGCGGTGTGGGCTGCGAAGTCTGGGCGGTGTGGGCTGCGATGTCTGGGCGGTGTGGGTCGGGAAGTCTGGGCGGTGTGGGCTGCGAAGTCTGGGCGGTGTGGGCTGCGAAGTCTGGGTGGTGTGGGTCGCGAAGTCTGGGCGGTGTGGGCTCCGAAGTCTGGGCGGTGTGGGTCGTGAAGTCTGGGCGGTGTGGGTCGTGAAGTCTGGGCGGTGTGGTCGGGAAGTCTGGGCGGTGTGGGCTGCGAAGTCTGGGCGGTGTGGGCTGCGAAGTCTGGGTGGTGTGGGTCGCGAAGTCTGGGCGGTGTGGGCTGCGAAGTCTGGGCGGTGTGGGCAGCGAAGTCTGGGTGGTGTGGGCTGCGAAGTCTGGGTGGTGTGGGTCGCGAAGTCTGGGCGGTGTGGGCTGCGAAGTCTGGGCGGTGTGGGTCGCGAAGTCTGGGCGATGTGGGCTGCGAAGTCTGGGCGGTGTGGGCTGCGAAGTCTGGGCGGTGTGGGCTGCGAAGTCTGGGTGGTGTGGGTCGCGAGGTCTGGGCGGTGTGGGCAGCAAACTCTGGGCGGTGTGGGCTGTGAAGTCTGGGTGGTGTGGGTCGCGAAGTCTGGGCGGTGTGGGCTGCGAAGTCTGGGCGGTGTGGGCTGCGAAGTCTGGGCGGTGTGGGCTGCGAAGTCTGGGCGGTGTGGGCTGCGAAGTCTGGGCGGTGTGGGTCGCGAAGTCTGGGCGGTGTGGGCTGCGAAGTCTGGGCCGTGTGGGTCGCGAAGTCTGGGCGGTGTGGGCTGCGAAGTCTGGGCGGTGTGGGCTGCGAAGTCTGGGCGGTGTGGGCCGCGAAGTCTGGGCGGTGTGGGTCGTGAAGTCTGGGCGGTGTGGGCTGCGAAGTCTGGGCGGTGTGGGTCGCGAAGTCTGGGCGGTGTGGGTCGTGAAGTCTGGGCGGTGTGGGCTGCGAAGTCTGGGCGGTGTGGGTCGCGAAGTCTGGGCGGTGTGGGTCGTGAAGTCTGGGCGGTGTGGGCTGCGAAGTCTGGGCGGTGTGGGCTGCGATGTCTGGGCGGTGTGGGTCGTGAAGTCTGGGCGGTGTGGGTCGCGAAGTCTGGGCGGTGTGGGCTGCGAAGTCTGGGCGGTGTGGGCTGCGAAGTCTGGGCGGTGTGGGCGGCGAAGTCTGGGCGGTGTGGGCGGCGAAGTCTGGGCGGTGTGGGCTGTGAAGTCTGGGCGGTGTGGGTCGTGAAGTCTGGGCGGTGTGGGTCGCGAAGTCTGGGCGGTGTGGGCTGTGAAGTCTGGGCGGTGTGGGCGGCGAAGTCTGGGCGGTGTGGGTCGCGAAGTCTGGGCGGTGTGGGTCGTGAAGTCTGGGCAGTGTGGGTCGCGAGGTCTGGGCGGTGTGGGTCGCGAAGTCTGGGCTGTGTGGGCAGCGAAGTCTGGGCGGTGTGGGTCGTGAAGTCTGGGCGGTGTGGGTCGAGAAGTCTGGGCGGTGTGGGCTGCGAAGTCTGGGCGGTGTGGGTCGCGAAGTCTGGGCGGTGTGGGCTGCGAAGTCTGGGCGGTGTGGGTCGCGAAGTCTGGGCGGTGTGGGTCGCGAAGTCTGGGCGGTGTGGGCTGCGAAGTCTGGGCGGTGTGGGTCGCGAAGTCTGGGCGGTGTGGGTCGCGAAGTCTGGGCGGTGTGGGCTGCGAAGTCTGGGCGGTGTGGGTCGCGAAGTCTGGGCGGTGTGGGTCGCGAAGTCTGGGCGGTGTGGGTCGCGAAGTCTGGGCGGTGTGGGTCGCGAAGTCTGGGCGGTGTGGGTCGCGAAGTCTGGGCGGTGTGGGTCGCGAAGTCTGGGCGGTGTGGGTCGCGAAGTCTGGGCGGAGTGGGTCGCGACGTCTGGGCGGTGTGGGTAGCGAAGTCTGGGAGGTGTGGGCAGCGAAGTCTGGGCGGTGTGGGCAGCGAAGTCTGGGCGGTGTGGGTCGCGAAGTCTGGGCGGTGTGTGTCGCGAAGTTTGGGCGGTGTGGGTCGTGAAGTCTGGGCGGTGTGGGTCGCGAAGTCTGGGCGGTGTGGGTCGTGAAGTCTGGGCGGTGTGGGTCGCGAAGTCTGGGCGATGTGGGTCGTGAAGTCTGGGCGGTGTGTGTCGCGAAGTCTGGGCGGTGTGGGCTGCGAAGTCTGGGCGGTGTGGGTCGCGAAGTCTGGGCGGTGTGGGTCGCGAAGTCTGGGCGATGTGGGTCGTGAAGTCTGGGCGGTGTGGGTCGCGAAGTCTGGGCGGTGTGGGTCGTGATGTCTGGGCGGTGTGGGTCGCGAAGTCTGGGCGGTGTGGGCTGCGAAGTCTGGGCGGTGTGGGTCGCGATGTCTTGGCGGTGTGGGTCGCGAAGTCTGAGCGGTGTGGGCTGCGAAGTCTGGGCGGTGTGGGTCGCGAAATCTGGGCGGTGTGTGTCGCGAAGTCTGGGCGGTGTGGGTCGTGAAGTCTGGGCGGTGTGGGTTGCGAAGTCTGGGCGGTGTGGGTCGTGAAGTCTGGGCGGTGTGGGTCGCGAAGTCTGGGCGATGTGGGTCGTGAAGTCTGGGCGGTGTGGGTCGCGAAGTCTGGGCGGTGTGGGCTGCGAAGTCTGGGCGGTGTGGGTCGTGAAGTCTGGGCGGTGTGGGTCGCGAAGTCTGGGCGGTGTGGGTCGTGAAGTCTGGGCGGTGTGTGCTGCGAAGTCTGGGCGGTGTGGGCTGCGAAGTCTCGGCGGTGTGGGTCGCGAAGTCTGGGCGGTGTGGGTCGCGAGGTCTGGGCGGTGTGGGCTGCGAAGTCTGGGCGGTGTGGGTCGCGAAGTCTGGGTGGTGTGGGTCGCGAGGTCTGGGCGGTGTGGGTCATGAAGTCTGGGCGGTGTGGGCTGCGAAGTCTGGGCGCTGTGGGCTGCGAAGTCTGGGCGGTGTGGGTCGTGAAGTCTGGGCGGTGTGGGTCGCGAAGTCTGGGCGGTGTGGGTCGCGAAGTCTGGGCGCTGTGGGCTGCGAAGTCTGGGTGGTGTGGGTCGCGAAGTCTGGGTGGTGTGGGTCGCGAAGTCTGGGCGGTGTGGGTTGCGAAGTCTGGGCGGTGTGGGCTGCGAAGTCTGGGCGGTGTGGGTCGGGAAGTCTGGGCGGTGTGGGCTGCGAAGTCTGGGCGGTGTGGGCTGCGATGTCTGGGCGGTGTGGGTCGGGAAGTCTGGGCGGTGTGGGCTGCGAAGTCTGGGCGGTGTGGGCTGCGAAGTCTGGGTGGTGTGGGTCGCGAAGTCTGGGCGGTGTGGGCTCCGAAGTCTGGGCGGTGTGGGTCGTGAAGTCTGGGCGGTGTGGGTCGTGAAGTCTGGGCGGTGTGGGCTGCGAAGTCTGGGTGGTGTGGGTCGCGAAGTCTGGGCGGTGTGGGCTGCGAAGTCTGGGCGGTGTGGGCTCCGAAGTCTGGGCGGTGTGGGTCGCGAAGTCTGGGCGGTGTGGGCTCCGAAGTCTGGGCGGTGTGCGTCGGCAAGTCTGGGCGGTGTGGGCTGCGAAGTCTGGGCGGTGTGGGCTGCGAAGTCTGGGTGGTGTGGGTCGCGAAGTCTGGGCGGTGTGGGCTGCGAAGTCTGGGCGGTGTGGGCTGCGAAGTCTGGGTGGTGTGGGCTGCGAAGTCTGGGTGGTGTGGGTCGCGAAGTCTGGGCGGTGTGGGCTGCGAAGTCTGGGCGGTGTGGGTCGCGAAGTCTGGGCGATGTGGGCTGCGAAGTCTGGGCGGTGTGGGCTGCGAAGTCTGGGCGGTGTGGGTCGCGAAGTCTGGGCGATGTGGGCTGCGAAGTCTGGGCGGTGTGGGGTGCGAAGTCTGGGCGGTGTGGGCTGCGAAGTCTGGGTGGTGTGGGTCGCGAGGTCTGGGCGGTGTGGGCAGCAAACTCTGGGCGGTGTGGGCTGTGAAGTCTGGGTGGTGTGGGTCGCGAAGTCTGGGCGGTGTGGGCTGCGAAGTCTGGGCGGTGTGGGCTGCGAAGTCTGGGCGGTGTGGGCTGCGAAGTCTGGGCGGTGTGGGCTGCGAAGTCTGGGCGGTGTGGGTCGCGAAGTCTGGGCGGTGTGGGCTGCGAAGTCTGGGCGGTGTGGGTCGCGAAGTCTGGGCGGTGTGGGTCGCGAGGTCTGGGCGGTATGGGTCGCGAAGTCTGGGCGGTGTGGGCTGCGAAGTCTGGGCGGTGTGGGTCGCGAAGTCTGGGCGGTGTGTGTCGCGAAGTCTGGGCGGTGTGGGTCGTGAAGTCTGGGCGGTGTGGGTCGCGAAGTCTGGGCGGTGTGGGTCGTGAAGTCTGGGCGGTGTGGGTCGCGAAGTCTGGGCGATGTGGGTCGTGAAGTCTGGGCGGTGTGGGTCGCGAAGTCTGGGCGGTGTGGGCTGCGAAGTCTGGGCGGTGTGGGTCGTGAAGTCTGGGCGGTGTGGGTCGCGAAGTCTGGGCGGTGTGGGTCGTGAAGTCTGGGCGGTGTGTGCTGCGAAGTCTGGGCGGTGTGGGCTGCGAAGTCTGGGCGGTGTGGGTCGCGAAGTCTGGGCGGTGTGGGTCGCGAGGTCTGGGCGGTGTGGGCTGCGAACTCTGGGCGGTGTGGGTCGCGAAGTCTGGGTGGTGTGGGTCGCGAGGTCTGGGCGGTGTGGGTCGTGAAGTCTGGGCGGTGTGGGCTGCGAAGTCTGGGCGCTGTGGGCTGCGAAGTCTGGGCGGTGTGGGTCGTGAAGTCTGGGCGGTGTGGGTCGCAAAGTCTGGGCGGTGTGGGTCGCGAAGTCTGGGCGGTGTGGGCTGCGAAGTCTGGGTGGTGTGGGTCGCGAAGTCTGGGTGGTGTGGGTCGCGAAGTCTGGGCGGTGTGGGTCGCGAAGTCTGGGCGGTGTGGGCTGCGAAGTCTGGGCGGTGTGGGTCGGGAAGTCTGGGCGGTGTGGGCTGCGAAGTCTGGGCGGTGTGGGCTGCGATGTCTGGGCGGTGTGGGTCGGGAAGTCTGGGCGGTGTGGGCTGCGAAGTCTGGGCGGTGTGGGCTGCGAAGTCTGGGTGGTGTGGGTCGCGAAGTCTGGGCGGTGTGGGCTCCGAAGTCTGGGCGGTGTGGGTCGTGAAGTCTGGGCGGTGTGGGTCGTGAAGTCTGGGCGGTGTGGTCGGGAAGTCTGGGCGGTGTGGGTCGTGAAGTCTGGGCGGTGTGGGCTGCGAAGTCTGGGCGGTGTGGGCTGCGAAGTCTGGGTGGTGTGGGTCGCGAAGTCTGGGCGGTGTGGGCTGCGAAGTCTGGGCGGTGTGGGCTGCGAAGTCTGGGTGGTGTGGGCTGCGAAGTCTGGGTGGTGTGGGTCGCGAAGTCTGGGCGGTGTGGGCTGCGAAGTCTGGGCGGTGTGGGTCGCGAAGTCTGGGCGATGTGGGCTGCGAAGTCTGGGCGGTGTGGGCTGCGAAGTCTGGGCGGTGTGGGCTGCGAAGTCTGGGTGGTGTGGGTCGCGAGGTCTGGGCGGTGTGGGCAGCAAACTCTGGGCGGTGTGGGCTGTGAAGTCTGGGTGGTGTGGGTCGCGAAGTCTGGGCGGTGTGGGCTGCGAAGTCTGGGCGGTGTGGGCTGCGAAGTCTGGGCGGTGTGGGCTGCGAAGTCTGGGCGGTGTGGGCTGCGAAGTCTGGGCGGTGTGGGTCGCGAAGTCTGGGCGGTGTGGGCTGCGAAGTCTGGGCGGTGTGGGTCGCGAAGTCTGGGCGGTGTGGGCTGCGAAGTCTGGGCGGTGTGGGCTGCGAAGTCTGGGCGGTGTGGGCCGCGAAGTCTGGGCGGTGTGGGTCGTGAAGTCTGGGCGGTGTGGGCTGCGAAGTCTGGGCGGTGTGGGTCGCGAAGTCTGGGCGGTGTGGGTCGCGAAGTCTGGGCGGTGTGGGTCGTGAAGTCTGGGCGGTGTGGGCTGCGAAGTCTGAGCGGTGTGGGTCGCGAAGTCTGGGCGATGTGGGTCGTGAAGTCTGGGCGGTGTGGGCTGCGAAGTCTGGCCGGTGTGGGCTGCGAAGTCTGGGCGGTGTGGGCTGCGAAGTCTGGGCGGTGTGGGCTGCGAAGTCTGGGCGGTGTGGGCTGCGAAGTCTGGGCGGTGTGGGTCGTGAAGTCTGGGCGGTATGGGTCGTGAAGTCTGGGCGGTGTGGGCTGCGAAGTCTGGGCGGTGTGGGCTGCGATGTCTGGGCGGAGTGGGTCGTGAAGTCTGGGCGGTGTGGGTTGCGAAGTCTGGGCGGTGTGGGCTGCGAAGTCTGGGCGGTGTGGGCTGCGATGTCTGGGCGGTGTGGGTCGTGAAGTCTGGGCGGTGTGGGTCGCGAAGTCTGGGCGGTGTGGGTCGTGAAGTCTGGGCGGTGTGGGCTGCGAAGTCTGGGCGGTGTGGGCTGCGATGTCTGGGCGGTGTGGGTCGTGAATTCTGGGCGGTGTGGGTCGCGAAGTCTGGGCGGTGTGGGCTGCGAAGTCTGGGCGGTGTGGGCTGCGAAGTCTGGGCGGTGTGGGCGGCGAAGTCTGGGCGGTGTGGGCGGCGAAGTCTGGGCGGTGTGGGCTGTGAACTCTGGGCGGTGTGGGTCGTGAAGTCTGGGCGGTGTGGGTCGCGAAGTCTGGGTGGTGTGGGTCGTGAAGTCTGGGCGGTGTGGGCGGCGAAGTCTGGGCGGTGTGGGTCGCGAAGTCTGGGCGGTGTGGGTCGTGAAGTCTGGGCAGTGTGGGTCGCGAAGTCTGGGCGGTGTGGGTCGCGAAGTCTGGGCTGTGTGGGCAGCGAAGTCTGGGCGGTGTGGGTCGTGAAGTCTGGGCGGTGTGGGTCGCGAAGTCTGGGCGGTGTGGGCTGCGAAGTCTGGGCGGTGTGGGCAGCGAAGTCTGGGCGGTGTGGGTCGCGAAGTCTGGGCGGTGTGTGTCGCGAAGTTTGGCCGGTGTGGGTCGTGAAGTCTGGGCGGTGTGGGTCGCGAAGTCTGGGCGGTGTGGGTCGTGAAGTCTGGGCGGTGTGGGTCGCGAAGTCTGGGCGATGTGGGTCGTGAAGTCTGGGCGGTGTGGGTCGCGAAGTCTGGGCGGTGTGGGCTGCGAAGTCTGGGCGGTGTGGGTCGCGAAGTCTGGGCGGTGTGGGTCGCGAAGTCTGGGCGATGTGGGTCGTGAAGTCTGGGCGGTGTGGGTCGCGAAGTCTGGGCGGTGTGGGTCGTGATGTCTGGGCGGTGTGGGTCGCGAAGTCTGGGCGGTGTGGGCTGCGAAGTCTGGGCGGTGTGGGTCGCGATGTCTGGGCGGTGTGGGTCGCGAAGTCTGAGCGGTGTGGGCTGCGAAGTCTGGGCGGTGTGGGTCGCGAAGTCTGGGCGGTGTGTGTCGCGAAGTCTGGGCGGTGTGGGTCGTGAAGTCTGGGCGGTGTGGGTCGCGAAGTCTGGGCGGTGTGGGTCGTGAAGTCTGGGCGGTGTGGGTCGCGAAGTCTGGGCGATGTGGGTCGTGAAGTCTGGGCGGTGTGGGTCGCGAAGTCTGGGCGGTGTGGGCTGCGAAGTCTGGGCGGTGTGGGTCGTGAAGTCTGGGCGGTGTGGGTCGCGAAGTCTGGGCGGTGTGGGTCGTGAAGTCTGGGCGGTGTGTGCTGCGAAGTCTGGGCGGTGTGGGCTGCGAAGTCTGGGCGGTGTGGGTCGCGAAGTCTGGGCGGTGTGGGTCGCGAGGTCTGGGCGGTGTGGGCTGCGAAGTCTGGGCGGTGTGGGTCGCGAAGTCTGGGTGGTGTGGGTCGCGAGGTCTGGGCGGTGTGGGTCGTGAAGTCTGGGCGGTGTGGGCTGCGAAGTCTGGGCGCTGTGGGCTGCGAAGTCTGGGCGGTGTGGGTCGTGAAGTCTGGGCGGTGTGGGTCGCGAAGTCTGGGCGGTGTGGGTCGCGAAGTCTGGGCGGTGTGGGCTGCGAAGTCTGGGTGGTGTGGGTCGCGAAGTCTGGGTGGTGTGGATCGCGAAGTCTGGGCGGTGTGGGTCGCGAAGTCTGGGCGGTGTGGGTCGCGAAGTCTGGGCGGTGTGGGTCGTGAAGTCTGGGCGGTGTGGGTCGCGAAGTCTGGGCGATGTGGGTCGTGAAGTCTGGGCGGTGTGGGTCGCGAAGTCTGGGCGGTGTGGGCTGCGAAGTCTGGGCGGTGTGGGTCGCGAAGTCTGGGCGGTGTGGGCTGCGAAGTCTGGGCGGTGTGGGCTGCGATGTCTGGGCGGTGTGGGTCGGGAAGTCTGGGCGGTGTGGGCTGCGAAGTCTGGGCGGTATGGGCTGCGAAGTCTGGGTGGTGTGGGTCGCGAAGTCTGGGCGGTGTGGGCTCCGAAGTCTGGGCGGTGTGGGTCGTGAAGTCTGGGCGGTGTGGGTCGTGAAGTCTGGGCGGTGTGGGTCGGGAAGTCTGGGCGGTGTGGGCTGCGAAGTCTGGGCGGTGTGGGCTGCGAAGTCTGGGTGGTGTGGGTCGCGAAGTCTGGGCGGTGTGGGCTGCGAAGTCTGGGCGGTGTGGGCTGCGAAGTCTGGGTGGTGTGGGCTGCGAAGTCTGGGTGGTGTGGGTCGCGAAGTCTGGGCGGTGTGGGCTGCGAAGTCTGGGCGGTGTGGGTCGCGAAGTCTGGGCGATGTGGGCTGCGAAGTCTGGGCGGTGTGGGCTGCGAAGTCTGGGCGGTGTGGGCTGCGAAGTCTGGGTGGTGTGGGTCGCGAGGTCTGGGCGGTGTGGGCAGCAAACTCTGGGCGGTGTGGGCTGTGAAGTCTGGGTGGTGTGGGTCGCGAAGTCTGGGCGGTGTGGGCTGCGAAGTCTGGGCGGTGTGGGCTGCGAAGTCTGGGTGGTGTGGGCTGCGAAGTCTGGGCGGTGTGGGCTGCGAAGTCTGGGCGGTGTGGGTCGCGAATTCTGGGCGGTGTGGGCCGCGAAGTCTGGGCGGTGTGGGTCGCGAAGTCTGGGCGGTGTGGGCTGCGAAGTCTGGGCGGTGTGGGCTGCGAAGTCTGGGCGGTGTGGGCCGCGAAGTCTGGGCGGTGTGGGTCGTGAAGTCTGGGCGGTGTGGGCTGCGAAGTCTGGGCGGTGAGGGTCGCGAAGTCTGGGCGGTGTGGGTCGCGAAGTCTGGGCGGTGTTGGTCGTGAAGTCTGGGCGGTGTGGGCTGCGAAGTCTGAGCGGTGTGGGTCGCGAAGTCTGGGCGGTGTGGGTCGTGAAGTCTGGGCGGTGTGGGCTGCGAAGTCTGGCCGGTGTGGGCTGCGAAGTCTGGGCGGTGTGGGCTGCGAAGTCTGGGCGGTGTGGGCTGCGAAGTCTGGGCGGTGTGGGCTGCGAAGTCTGGGCGGTGTGGGTCGTGAAGTCTGGGCGGTGTGGGTCGTGAAGTCTGGGCGGTGTGGGCTGCGAAGTCTGGGCGGTGTGGGTCGCGAAGTCTGGGCGGTGTGGGTCGTGAAGTCTGGGCGGCGTGGGCTGCGAAGTCTGGGCGGTGTGGGCTGCGATGTCTGGGCGGTGTGGGTCGTGAAGTCTGGGCGGTGTGGGTCGCGAAGTCTGGGCGGTGTGGGCTGCGAAGTCTGGGCGGTGTGGGCTGCGAAGTCTGGGCGGTGTGGGCGGCGAAGTCTGGGCGGTGTGGGCGGCGAAGTCTGGGCGGTGTGGGCTGTGAAGTCTGGGCGGTGTGGGTCGTGAAGTCTGGGCGGTGTGGGTCGCGAAGTCTGGGCGGTGTGGGCTGCGAAGTCTGGGCGGTGTGGGCGGCGAAGTCTGGGCGGTGTGGGCTGCGAAGTCTGGGCGGTGTGGGTCGCGAAGTCTGGGCTGTGTGGGCTGCGAAGTCTGGGCGGTGTGGGTCGTGAAGTCTGGGCGGTGTGGGTCGCGAAGTCTGGGCGGTGTGGGCTGCGAAGTCTGGGCGGTGTGGGCTGCGAAGTCTGGGCGGTGTGGGTCGCGAAGTCTGGGCGGTGTGGGCTGCGAAGTCTGGGCGGTGTGGGTCGCGAAGTCTGGGCGGTGTGGGTCGCGAAGTCTGGGCGGTGTGGGCTGCGAAGTCTGGGCGGTGTGGGTCGCGAAGTCTGGGCGGTGTGGGTCGCGAAGTCTGGGCGGTGTGGGTCGCGAAGTCTGGGCGGTGTGGGTCGCGAAGTCTGGGCGGTATGGGTCGCGAAGTCTGGGCGGTGTGGGCTGCGAAGTCTGGGCGGTGTGGGCTGCGAAGTCTGGGCGGTGTGGGTCGCGAAGTCTGGGCGGTTTGGGCTGCGAAGTCTGGGCGGTCTGGGTTGCGAAGTCTGGGCGGTGTGGGCTGCGAAGTCTGGGCGGTGTGGGCTGCGAAGTCTGGGCGGTGTGGGCTGCGAAGTCTGGGCGGTGTGGGCTGCGAAGTCTGGGCGGTGTGGGTCGCGAAGTCTGGGCGGTGTGGGTCGTGAAGTCTGGGCGGTGTGGGCTGCGAAGTCTGGGCGGTGTGGGCTGCGAAGTCTGGGCGGTGTGGGCTGCGAAGTCTGGGCGGTTTGGGCTGCGAAGTCTGGGCGGTGTGGGTCGCGAAGTCTGGGCGGTGTGGGTCGCGAAGTCTGGGCGGTGTGGGCCGCGAAGTCTGGGCGGTGTGGGTCGTGAAGTCTGGGCGGTGTGGGTCGCGAAGTCTGGGCGGTGTGGGCTGCGAAGTCTGGGCGGTGTGGGTCGCGAAGTCTGGGCGGTGTGGGCTGCGAAGTCTGGGCGGTGTGGGCTGCGAAGTCTGGGCGGTGTGGGCCGCGAAGTCTGGGCGGTGTGGGTCGCGAAGTCTGGGCGGTGTGGGTCGCGAAGTCTGGGCGGTGTGGGTCGTGAAGTCTGGGCGGTGTGGGTCGCGAAGTCTGGGCGGTGTGGGTCGCGAAGTCTGGGCGGTGTGGGTCGTGAAGTCTGGGCGGTGTGGGCTGCGAAGTCTGGGCGGTGTGGGCTGCGAAGTCTGGGCGGTGTGGGCTGCGAAGTCTGGGCGGTGTGGGTCGTGAAGTCTGGGCGGTATGGGTCGCGAAGTCTGGGCGGTGTGTGTCGTGAAGTCTGGGCGGTGTGGGCTGCGAAGTCTGGGCGGTGTGGGTCGCGAAGTCTGGGCGGTTTGGGCTGCGAAGTCTGGGCGGTCTGGGTTGCGAAGTCTGGGCGGTGTGGGCTGCGAAGTCTGGGCGGTGTGGGCTGCGAAGTCTGGGCGGTGTGGGCTGCGAAGTCTGGGCGGTGTGGGCTGCGAAGTCTGGGCGGTGTGGGTCGCGAAGTCTGGGCGGTGTGGGTCGTGAAGTCTGGGCGGTGTGGGCTGCGAAGTCTGGGCGGTGTGGGCTGCGAAGTCTGGGCGGTGTGGGCTGCGAAGTCTGGGCGGTTTGGGCTGCGAAGTCTGGGCGGTGTGGGCCGCGAAGTCTGGGCGGTGTGGGTCGTGAAGTCTGGGCGGTGTGGGTCGCGAAGTCTGGGCGGTGTGGGCTGCGAAGTCTGGGCGGTGTGGGTCGCGAAGTCTGGGCGGTGTGGGCTGCGAAGTCTGGGCGGTGTGGGCTGCGAAGTCTGGGCGGTGTGGGCCGCGAAGTCTGGGCGGTGTGGGTCGCGAAGTCTGGGCGGTGTGGGTCGCGAAGTCTGGGCGGTGTGGGTCGTGAAGTCTGGGCGGTGTGGGTCGCGAAGTCTGGGCGGTGTGGGTCGCGAAGTCTGGGCGGTGTGGGTCGTGAAGTCTGGGCGGTGTGGGCTGCGAAGTCTGGGCGGTGTGGGCTGCGAAGTCTGGGCGGTGTGGGCTGCGAAGTCTGGGCGGTGTGGGTCGTGAAGTCTGGGCGGTATGGGTCGCGAAGTCTGGGCGGTGTGTGTCGTGAAGTCTGGGCGGTGTGGGCTGCGAAGTCTGGGCGGTGTGGGTCGCGAAGTCTGGGCGGTTTGGGCTGCGAAGTCTGGGCGGTCTGGGTTGCGAAGTCTGGGCGGTGTGGGCTGCGAAGTCTGGGCGGTGTGGGCTGCGAAGTCTGGGCGGTGTGGGCTGCGAAGTCTGGGCGGTGTGGGCTGCGAAGTCTGGGCGGTGTGGGTCGCGAAGTCTGGGCGGTGTGGGTCGTGAAGTCTGGGCGGTGTGGGCTGCGAAGTCTGGGCGGTGTGGGCTGCGAAGTCTGGGCGGTGTGGGCTGCGAAGTCTGGGCGGTTTGGGCTGCGAAGTCTGGGCGGTGTGGGTCGCGAAGTCTGGGCGGTGTGGGTCGCGAAGTCTGGGCGGTGTGGGCTGCGAAGTCTGGGCGGTGTGGGTCGTGAAGTCTGGGCGGTGTGGGTCGCGAAGTCTGGGCGGTGTGGGCTGCGAAGTCTGGGCGGTGTGGGTCGCGAAGTCTGGGCGGTGTGGGCTGCGAAGTCTGGGCGGTGTGGGCTGCGAAGTCTGGGCGGTGTGGGCTGCGAAGTCTGGGCGGTGTGGGTCGCGAAGTCTGGGCGGTGTGGGTCGCGAAGTCTGGGCGGTGTGGGTCGTGAAGTCTGGGCGGTGTGGGTCGCGAAGTCTGGGCGGTGTGGGTCGCGAAGTCTGGGCGGTGTGGGTCGTGAAGTCTGGGCGGTGTGGGCTGCGAAGTCTGGGCGGTGTGGGCTGCGAAGTCTGGGCGGTGTGGGCTGCGAAGTCTGGGCGGTGTGGGTCGTGAAGTCTGGGCGGTGTGGGCTGCGAAGACTGGGCGGTGTGGGTCGTGAAGTCTGGGCGGTGTGGGCTGCGAAGACTGGGCGGTGTGGGTCGTGAAGTCTGGGCGGTGTGGGCTGCGAAGTCTGGGCGGTGTGGGTCGCGAAGTCTGAGCGGTGTGGGCTGCGAAGTCTGGGTCATGGGGTTATGGGGGGTGTCCGTGCCGGGGAGGAGGATGGGGGTATGGGGGGATCCGTGCCGGGGAGGAGGATGGGGGGAGGGTCCGTGCCGGGGAGGGGGGTTGGGGGGGGGGCGGTCCGTGCCGGGGAGGAGGATGGGGGGGTCCGTGCCGGGGAGTAGGATGGGGGGGTCCGTGCCGGGGAGGAGGATGGGGGATGGGGGGGTCCGTGCCGGGGAGGAGGATAGGGGGGTGTCCGTGCCGGGGAGGGGGGGTGCGAGTGCAAGTGAGTTGGTCCACCTGGCCAGGTGCCAGCCTCCAACAGTCGGACCCATGCGGTCCATGCCACCTGACTGGGGGGAGGAGGGGGTATGGGCAATGATGACATGTCGTCGTTCCGCCCACCAGGCCGTCATGTTTTCCGATCATCCAGCGATGTTGGCCGCCGTGGCGGCAGCCGCTAATGTCCATGTTGCCCTGGAGGAGGAGGAGCGTGCCAGAGAGGCGGCGGCAGCCGCCCAGGCTGGAGGGACACCTGACCGACAGGCCGAGGAGGGGGAGGAGGACGTCGCGACCCCACGGCAACGGAGGCACCCGAGGGCGCCCCGTGTGTACCGGCCCCGGCAGTCATACCAGGACCTCACGGACCGGGAATGCAGGAGGAGACTCCAGATGAGGCGGGAAACCGCGACACACATCTGCCACCTGCTGGCACACCTGTCACCGCGTGGCACTGGCGGTGGACACCCTCTCCCCGTGTCCGTCAAGGTTACAGTGGCCATGAGCTTTTCTGCAATGGGGTCATTCCAGGCACCGAGTGGGGATCTGTCCGGCATATCGCAGACATCGGTGCACCGGTGCATCCGGGCAGTGACAGACGCCCTATATGCCATGGCGCACCGCTACATCCGCTTCCCTGTGGACCGGGCCAGCAAAGATGCCCGGGCCGTGGGCATCTCTGCCGTGGCCGGGTTCCCCATGGTCCAGGGCGCGATTGATGGGATGCACGTCGCCGTGCGGCCACCTGCAGATAACAGGGCCGTGTTCACCAAAGGAAGGGGACATATTCGATGAACATACAGGTGGCCTGCGACCACCACATGATGATCCTGCACGTCTGCGCCCGGTACCCGGGCAGTGACTGCAGAGACTGGGCCATGGCCTGCAGAGACTGGGCTATGGACTGCTGAGACTGGGCCATGGCCTGCTGAGACTGGGCCATGCCGTTGAGCGCCTCTGCCATCTGGCGCTGGCTCATGCCCTCCTGTGAGAGGGCATCCATGTCCTGGGCCACAGACTCCGCCTGCACGGAAAGCCCCAGGCCTCGCAAACCACTCCCCATGTCTGACACCGTCGCACCCATTGCCTCCACCGCGGACGCCACCCGTGCGGTGTCGGCCTGGGTGGCACGTATGACCGGCACCACTCCCAGCTCCTGGACGCGGGTGGACTCCTCCACCTGCGACTGCAGCTGCCGCAAGCCGGCCGTCACCCTCTTCGCTCGTCTCCGGGTCGGTGGTTGCATCGAATCTATGGGTGGGTGTGGTAACTCCAGGAACCCGGGATCCATCTGGATGGCAGATGTTCTCTTGGGCTGGGCTGCCCTCCGACCGCCCGGCCCCTCTGATGCTCCTACCTCCACCTGCTGTACCGGGACGGCTGTGTTGTGCGCACCAGTGAGTGTACCAGACGCCTCATCACTAAAGTGCCCAACCGAGGTGAGTGTTTCTGCGATGGTGGAGGGTGTTGGTGACAGCAGTGGCGTTGTGTCGTGCTCTTCGTCCCACTCTGAGTCCATGGCACTTTGGGGTGGCGGTTCGTCTCCACCCATCCACTCTGTGTCACTGTCCGGTATTTCGTCTTCCTGGGTAGTGCTGTCCCGGGTAGGGGTGTCCTGGGTAGTGGTGTCCTGGGTAGTGGTGTCCTGGGGTGTGGTGTCCTGGCTCGGCTGTGACGGGGGCTTGTGGCTGCCCATCTCGTTGCTGGGTGGCACACGCCTGCGTCGTCGCACCCGCACGAGACGGGGGCGTCGTCTCCCTGTTGCTCCAGGTCTCTCCGTCTCCAGTGGTCTCCAAGGGACATCCTGCGGGCGTCGCATGCCGGAGGGTCCGGGTCTCTCCGTCCCCCGTGGTGTGCGAGGGGCATCCTGCGGGCGTCGCATGCCGGAGGGTCCGGGTCTCTCCGTCTCCCGTGGCCTCCGAGGGGCATCATGCGGGCGGTCTGCATCTGCGGGGATGGGTGCCTCGACGTTTGCTCCTGCGATACACAATGAAGCATGCATGGTTAGACATCAGGCAGTGATCAGGTGATATGGGGGAGGGGGATATAGGGGAGGGGGGATATGGGGACGGGCTGTCGGTGGCTCACTTGCTAGTACGCCCCCGACCTCTGCATCAGCAACCTCCCGGTCCTCAGGTCCGCCAGCCAGTTCCAGGGCCCTTTCCTCGTGTTCGGTCAGTGGCCTCTCATCAGCGAGGCCTCCTCCAGTCCTCACATGCTCCCTATTGTTGTGTGCGCGTTTCTCCTGTGGGGGGGGAGGGGGGGGGCAGGGGTAAAAGGCAACAGTGTTAGGCAGGTATATGAATGCACGCCATCGGTTGCGCGTGCATTGCAGAGGTTAAGGTTAGGGCTGTATTCACTTGGGGAAATGGGAGAAGGCGGATATGGGGGAGGGGGGATATGTGGGATATGGGGGAGGGGGGATATGGGGAGGGGGGATATGGGGGAGGGGGATATGGGGGATATGGGGGAGAGGGGGATATGGGGGAGGGGGTATATGGGAGATTATGGATATCGGGCAGGGGAGGGAGGCTCACCCTGGCTGCTCTGACGAGGTTGTTCACCTTCTTGTGGCACTGGGTGCCTGGCCGTGGTGTCAGGGCCACAGCGGTGACGGCCTCTGCCACCTCCCTCCACAGACGCCGGCTATGGCGTGGGGCAACTCTGCGGCCGTGCCCGGGATACAGGGCCTCCCTCCTCTGCTCCACTGCGTCCAGGAGCGCCTCCAAATCCCGTGACTGGAACCTTGGGGCTGAGCGGCGGGCGGCCATCCGGTCGGGTGTTCCGGTCGGGTGTTCCGGTCGGGTGGGGGGGAGCAGCGCGTCCTGATGAGCCGTCACGCCGTGCGGCGTGAACCACGTGAGCAAGCGCGGATCCCGTCACATTGCTGCTAGCCCATTCCGGGCCGGAGACTTTGCGACGTTTGGGGCGGCGTGATGAAGGTCGGATTTGTGCCGTTTTTGGCGCCTATCGGCGGACTTTGCACCGATAACGGAGAATTTCGCCCAAGGAGTAGGTCATTTAGGACTGAGATGAGGAGGAATTTCTTCACTCAAGAGGCTGGTGAAAAATCTCTCCCCTAGGGGGCTGCAGAGGCTCAGTCACTGACGTGTGTTCAAGATTGAGGCCGATAGATTTCTACAGGTTAAAAACATCAAGACACACGGGTAGAATGCTGGAAAACCGTGTTGAAATAGGAAGTCAGCCATGATTTGGAGTACTGTGTGCAGTTCTGGTCGCCTCATTTTAGGAAGGATGTGGAAGCTTTGGAAAAGGTGCAAAGGAGATTTACCAGGATGTTGCCTGGAATGGAGAGTAGGTCTTACGAGGAAAGGTTGAGAGTGCTCATTAGAACGAAGAAGGATGAGGGGCGACTTGATGGAGGTCTATACGATGATCAGGAGAATAGATAGAGCAGACAGCCAGACTTTTTCCCCGGGTGGAACAAACCATTACAAGGGGACATAAATTTAAGGTGAATGGTGGAAGATATAGGGGGGATGTCAGAGGTAGTTTCTTTACCCAGGGAGTAGTGGGGGCATGGAATGCACTGCCTGTGGAAGTAGTTGAGTCGGAAACATTAGGGACCTTCAAGAGGCTATTGGATAGGTACATGGATTACGGTAGAATGATGGGGTGTAGATTAATTTGTTCTTAATCTGGGACAAAAGTTTGGCACAACATTGTGGGCCGAAGGGCCTGTTCTGTGCTGTATTTTTCTCAGTTCTATGATCTCATTGAATGGTGGAGGGGGCTCAAAAGGACTGAGTGACCGATTCCTGCTCTTTATTTCTAACTTTCTTACGTTCTGTGTATCGTGTGTAATCCTCCGCAACGCAATGTGAGACAGAGCACAGGCAATGAGATGTTGCCCTGTTGTTTTTCTTCTTTCGTGGCTGGTTTAGCGCAGTGGGCTAAACAGCTGGCTTGTAATGCAAACAAGGCCAGCAGCGCGGGTTCAATCCCCGTACTGGCCTCGCCGAGATGTGGCGACTAGGGGCTTTTCACAGTAACTCCATTGAAGCCGACTTGTGACAATAAGCGATTATTATTACATTGGGCAGAATTTTCTCCTCCAGAGACTAATGGTGGAATTTTCTGATTTCCTGGGAGAGTGTCACAGCAGGCGTGAGAAACAGGTTGGACGTCGGCAGCTCGAAAGGCAGCGTCCTCCGTCGTGTTTTGCTCTTAGTAAAAGAAGAGTTAAGGGGCACATCCCACGAGTTCACACTGGCTGGATGGGCTCTGACTGAACCTGCCCCACCAGCAATTTAAGTTTTTGAAAGATCAGGGGTAAAGGGCGCCCCAATTAAAAAAATTAAAAATAGAAATGCCGGTGCACCTTTGGGCAGTGAATAATCAGGTGGAGAGGCAGTCGACAGATTAGAGCCAATGATGGAGGAGTCCGTCTGCGTTCCTGCTGACGTCGTGGTTCCAACCTGCAAGCGCTTCGAGGTCGCCACAGGAAGGGCATCTTAGAGACCTTGGTCCAGCAGATTCTGTCCGATTTGCGCTCAGACCTCCATCGCTATGAGCGGTGCTGGGATCCATCAGCGGCTAGTGGGCTCGGGGTATCTTGGCCTCATCCAGGAGCCCCTCCTCCTCAGAGTCGGGCAGGGGACCTCGGGCACCCACAGGTGGAGGACCAGCAGATGGACACCCCGGGGCCACCCACCCATGTGACTCCGAGAGTGCTAAGCCAATCCCAAGCCCCTCTATCTATGACTCCAAAACCTCCAGCTGTGCAAGTGGAGGAGGGGGCTCCTGCTCCACTGCATGACACCCAAAGCAGGCTGGGACCCTCCAGCACTTGGCCTTCTCGAGGACGCCCGCCAAAGTCAGCAAAGAAAACCAGGGCATAACAGTCAGTAGGTTGCTCCACCTCCACCTCTGCTGCAGATGTTGGGGTGCACCGAGATGTATTGGTAGGGTGAGAAAAATGGAGACATTTTGACATCACTTCTGGACAACGGGTGTTCAATCACTGTTTATACCGTGCATCTTTGTAAATATATCCGCTATCCATGAGAATGGTCGGTCATTTGAAAACGTAATGCACATGCATCTGTGTGCCCTTTTGTTGCAAGGATCAACCACGATCCCACTCCGTGACACCCCCCACCCCCTGTGTGAGCCTCACATTCGTCTGATGTGTGGTGGAGTCATAATCATACTTACTCAACCCTTGTGTTAAGTCAGAGAGATGTGTCAAACTCTTCAATGGAAGTGTTTGCAAAATGGGTGAGTGGCCGCTACTCTTCACAAGGCAGCATGGAGTTAGATGTGTTGAATGGCCTTGGAGGGGGGGGGGAGCTGTAATGGTTCCCAAAATTCGATGTTTGCCTCCGTTGAAAGTGCAAAGCTCAAGACCTGCAGCCGTAGTGGTCTCTCCAACGATGCGCACATTTCAGCGTCCGCTAAACATTTCTTATTAAGGTGGCGACAACTGCAGCAAGTCCCTTTGACGCAGAGTGTGTGCTGTTGTGCCAGCGTTTACTTCCCGGAGCACACGGATACAAGGTTCACCGGTCACCTTTCCAAAGATTAGGACCTGATGAATCGTGAGAGTTAAAAGCTGAAGTCTAAATGCTGAACTTGTTCTCAGTGTTACTGGTTGTAAAAGTCTTTCAGCACACTGGGTTGGTGCTGAGGGACAGGAGGAATGCAGTCGGGTCCCGTTGCTCGCACCTTAGTCCTCCTGGAGCCTTGTGGTTACCAGTGTCCATATCGTGCTTCTTTGATGGCAGCCTCATGAGGCAGCTGACCCTCATCTCCCTCAGAGGGTCCCACCTTTCCTGCTCTTCATTGTCCAAGGAGCTCTCAGCCTCCCTCCATGTCTCGCTCCGACATGGAAATCCCCCACTTTGAATGGCAAGGTTGTGAAGGACACAACAGGCCACAATTACACTGGACACTCTCTGTGGAGCCCCAAAGCAGCCCAAACATCGGGAGGCCAATGGTCTGCTCGACGATGGATCGTGTTGATCTTCGTGCCCGTGATCTATCTATCCTCAAACACTCCGAGGATGACACACAGTGTCACATCGTGTGAGTGGGTACACCATATTCCCAAGCAGACATCCCTGCAATCACTGAGGCCCTTCGGGTATGTGAGGCACCTTGGGGTGACTCGAGGTGCATGTCATGGGAATTCCCAGGGTGCCTAGCACAAACGCCTGATGGTCACATATCAGTTGGACGTTCAGGAGGTGGAACCCTCTCCTGTTTATGAACATCAGGGGTTGCTACCATGGAGAACTCAGAGCCACATGTGTGCAATTGAATGTGACCTGAACTCTAGGGAAGCCTGAGGTAGTTGCAAACCTCAGAGATCTAGCAGCGTGACTATCTTCATTGAATCTGAACTTCAGATAATGACAATTCTTACTGTCGAGGGGACCGACCATCTCCTTGGTACATTTCTGTATTAAGGACTGTGAGATGCCGCATATGTCCCATGCGGATCCTTGGAACAATCCACAGGCAAAATTAGTGAGTGTGGTGGTGAGTCTCAGGGCTGCAGGCAGGGAATATCCTCGTAGTCCATGGGGAGCTAGATCCTCCCACAGAATGGGACAGAAATGACCCGCCACAGACGTGCACGGCGTTAGCTTTTGCTCACCTCCAGATAGGAAAGTATTTTTCGGTAGACCCTTGGTCGTGCGAGTCACTCCTCGGGATGGGCCGAACCTCCTCACCCTCTGGTTCTTGCCGGGACTTCCTTGGAAAATAGACCTCAGGCCTGGCCTCCTCTCAAAGATGGGTTAGGCACTGCTTGTCCCTTCTCCTGTTCCCCAATTGGGTCACTACCATTAAGAAAGCCACATTGAGCGCAGGTCCATGATTCCATCTTCCTTCGCCCTGTGGATTGATAGATCCAACAGATTAATGAGTAATCGACAATTTTTTTTTCAAATTTAGAGTACCCAATTCATTTTTTTCCAATTAAGGGGCAATTTAGCGTGGCCAATCCACCTAACCAGCACATCTTTGGGTTGTGGGGCGAAACCCACGCAGACACGGGGTGAATGTGCAAACTCCACACAGATAGTGACCCAGAGCCGGGATCGAACCTGGGACTTCAGCGCCGTGAGGCGGCAACACTAACCACTGTGCCACCGTGCCACCTACACTCTCCTGCTGAACTAACACAATTTCCTCCCCCCACTTCGCCATCCCATACTGCAGAGTATGCATGCATCCGCTCCCATTTGTGCAGCTCATCCCCATCTTCCCCCTTCAGTGTCTGTGTTCTAATATTCCGTGTCGAACACCAGCTTCTCACCTTGGTCTCCCCTCCGCCTGCTATCGGCCACCCCCCACCCCCTCCCCCCCACGCTCCAATCCCACCATAGCCCATTGATTGGTGTCTCCATCAACTCCCCCCTCCAACCCCACCAGATCTTCATCCACCCTTCCCCCCCATTTCTCCAGCCCCACCATAGCCCTTTGGCCCCCATGTCTCCACCATCCTTCCCCCAGCCCCCCAGCACCCACTCCTGGTCACAATGCTGATCTCTGTTTCGGCGTTCAGCACTGCCTGAGCCCCACAGAACATACTCTCCTGAAGCCCAGAGGGAGCCAGTGAGCAGACCAACCCTGTACCCCCACCAGTGTGGCATCTCGCTGGCATTGGTGAGAAACCTGGGGCGGGATTCTCCCAGCCCGGGGCTAGGCTGGAGAATCCCCACAACCGGGCCACGCCACCACCACGCTGGCGCGCGATTCCCCGCTCTGTGGAGAATCGGCGCCATTGGCGCCAACACGTTTGGCGCGGCGCCGGTCGCGGGTCGCTGTACGCGGCCAGGCCGCCGATTCTTCGGCCCGGCTGGGCCGAGCGGCCGCTCCAAAAAGGCAGAGTCCCACCGGCGCCGTCCACACCTGGTCGCAGCCGGCAGGAATTCTGCGCGCCTGTAGGGGCCTGAATCGGTGCTCCCAGCGGCCCGTTCACGCCGCCGTGACACGCAACGGCGTGGACACTCAGCCGCCGAATGGGAGAATCCCGCCCCCGAGCAGCGCTGCAACAGGTGGGCTTTGCATGTTGCACTATCCTCAAGGTCACAGGCGAAGGAAGGGCCGACAGCTGCACGCCAAATCGTGATTAAGGCCAATTTAATTTCCCATTGGCACGCAATTGGGAGGAAACGTGATTCGGGTGAGTGGCGTTTTTAATGAGTATTCATGACAGGCTAACGCTAAAAAAATGTAAATCCCGTCATGGATCAGCGGGAAACGCGACCCGCCATCAAAGTGGTGAGGGGAGAATTCCCCACAGATTTCCCCCCCCGGTGGGATTCTGATTTTCCAGTCCCGCCCTCCACGGAACCCGCCTCCAGCGGGATCGGAAAATTCTGTCTGGCGTGTTTTTGATTCACGAGAGCCCTTCCGAAGGGAAGAGAATGACAGTGATGTAGGAAGAGACAATGAAACATGATTTCTGTAAGTGGAGCATCAATTGAGCCGAGCCTCAGTCTGTTAATGGCTTTCATGGCAGCTGGCCCAGACGAATGGAATTTCTTCTTCCTAAGCAGTTGCTTTTCATTTCACATTGTGTTTAAAAAGCTCTGTGTCCAATCCAGGAAGGCAACTCCCAGATCACTGGCTGAATCATAAAGAGAGATATGGGCGCGATTCAATGTAGCTCCTGGCACGGATCTGGGCGTGCCGGGTGAATCGCGGGAGAGGGCAAAATCGAGATTGGCGCCGGGCGCGAACCATTTTGCAATTCACCCGGCCCGCTATCGATGGCTATTCCGGATCTCGCCCCAAAATACCGAGAGTATCATTAACCCTAATCTGCATTAATTTCAATCTCATTAATGAGAAATACCCGACTCCCCATAGGGAGGTCACGCGGGCATCGTTTAGCCCTCCTGTTCAAAAACGTGGAGCTGGCGCAATGGCCGCTGAGGGGAAGTGAGGAGGTGAGCGGCCACTTCTATTTTCTGACACGCAGCTCAAGGGCACCGGAGCTGCTGCCGGGGCGGGGCACCCTTCAGGGGAGGCTAATTGGGGTGATGGATCGTTCCACGTCAGCGGGTGAGAGCCTTTGCGTCTGTGAGGCCTTCAAGCCATCTTTAAATATTGTGGAGAACAGGGACAGCCACAGCTGCAGCCTATCTGTCCTACCAAACACTTCCCGGACAGAGCCCTGCTGTGGCTTCTCTCCTGAACCTCAATTCCACCCCCTTTGACTGTGAGCAGCCTCTAGCTTCACAACTGAAGGTTATTTTAAAGGAGGAATTAGCCTTGTTAGTTGTGGGGGGCACTTCACGCTCCTTAACTCTCAAGTGCCTCCTCGAAAGCACAGGTGGCATGTCTCAGAGGATGATTAGTGCACTGCATGCCCAGCTACCTTGGATGCCTGAACACTGTGTCTGAACTCTAGGAACATCAGCACCATAGAGACAGCTGCCAACAAGCAAACACTAAAGAGCTGGGCTTCACCACTGAGAATCCTGAGGAAGGGGGCAGAAGAGAAGGCCAGCGACGGCCCAAGGTGTGCAGGCGCCGTCGGTCCTTCCAGGAGGTGAAGGACAGCCAATGCTGCAGAAGACTCTGTCTTAACAGGGTGATAGTGCAGCACCTGCACCACGTCCCTCACGGACTTGGCACCCCGTGGAGGAGGAGGACACTCCCTCCCGGTGGCCATGACTGTCACTGCAGCCCTAAACTTGCCACTAGGCCATTGCAGGGCTCGAGCGGGGAGCTGTGTGGCACATCAGACATCTGCCCACAGGTGCATCCGGGAGGTGACAGATGCTCTCTATGCCCAGGCTTCAGAGAATATCACCTTCGGCCTGAACCAGGCCCACCAAGGTGTCGGGCGGCAGGATTCATCGGCATCGCTGAGATGCCCAAGGTCCAGGGGGTGGTCGATGCCACGCATGCCATCCTGCAAGCTCCGGGGCATCAGGGAGTGCCCGGGCAGCACGGTAGCATTGTGGATAGCACAATTGCTTCACAGCTCCAGGGTCCCAGGTTCGATTCCCAGCTTGGTTCACTGTCTGTGCGGAGTCTGCACGTTCTCCCCGTGTGTGCGTGGGTTTCCTCCGGGTGCTCCGGTTTCCTCCCACAGTCCAAAGATGTGCAGCATAGGTGGATTGGTCATGATAAATTGCCCTTAGAGTCCAAAATTGCCCTTCGTGTTGGGTGGGGTTACTGGGTTATGGGGATAGGGTGGCGGTGTTGACCTTGGCTAGGGTGCTCTTTCCAAGAGCCGGTGCAGACTCGATGGGCTGAATGGCCTCCTTCTGCACTGTAAATTCTGTGATTCTATGATATGATTCACCACCTCAGAATCATGCACGCGTGTGCCTGCTACCCTGGGAGCGTGCATGATTCTGGGGCACTCAGAGATCCCTGATGTCTTCAAGGACTATCCCAGGATGATGGATTGGCTCATGGAGGACAAGGGATACCCGCTGAGGACACGGCTGCTGACACCGGTGCAGAGGCCTGAGACCGAGGTGGAGACACGATACAATGAGCCGGTGCAGACTCAATGGGCCGAATGGCCTCCTTCTGCACTGTAAATTCAATGATAATCTATGATTAATCTAGGACAAAGGTTCGGCACAACATCGTGGGCCAAAGGGCCTGTTCTGTGCTGTATTTTTCTATGTTCTATGTTCTAATGAGGCCCACATTGCCACCCATGCTGTCATTGAATGGTACATCGGGTTTCCATCACTAGTTGTCCTTCAGAAGGTGGTGGTGAGCTGCCTTCTTGAACCGCTGCAGCCCCTGAGGTGTAGGTACACCCATTGTGCTGTTAGGGAGGGAGTTCCAGAATTTTCATCCAGCAAAAGTGAAGGAAAAGCTTCACTTTCCAAGTCAGGATGGTGAGTGACTCGGAGGGGAGCTTGCAGATGGTGGGGTTCCCAGGTATCTGCCACTCTTGTCCTTCCATGTGACGGAGGTCACAGAGTTAGAATGTACTATTAAAGGTGCCTTGATAAATTGCTGCAATGCGTCTTATAGATGGTACACACTGCTGCAAATGTGCATCAGTGGTGCAGGGAGTGAATATTTGTGGATGGGGTGCCCATCAAGCAGGCTGCTTTGTCCTGGATGATGTCAAGTTATTTGAATGTTGTTGGAGCTACACTCATCCAGGCAAGTGGAGAATATTTCATCACACTCCTGACTTGCGCCTTGTAGATGGTGGACAGACGTTGATGGGTCAGCAGGTGAGTTATTTGCCGCAGGATTCCTCGTCTCTGATGTGCTCTGGTAGCCACAGTATTTAAATGGCTAGTCCAGTTCAGTCTCTGGTCAATGGTAACCTCCCAGGTTGTCGATAGTGGGGGATTCAGTGATGGTAATGCCATTGAATGTCGAGGGGAGAGATGCCCTGTTGGGCTTTATCATTGCCTGGCACTTGTGTGGTGCAAATGCTACTTGTCACTTATCAGCCCAAGCCTGAACATTGCCCAGGACAAGGACTGTTTCAGTAGCTGAGGAACTGCAAATGGTGCTGAACATTGTGCGACCGTGAGTTAACATCTCCACTTCCGACCTCACGGTGGAAGGAAGGTGAAGCAGCTGAAAATGTTTGGGCCAAGGACACTATCGTGAGGAACTCCTGCAGTGATGACTTCCAACTATCACAACAACCATCTTCCTTTGTGCCAGGTATGACTCCAACCAAAGGAGAGATTTCCCTCTGATTCCCATTGACCCCAGTTTGATGTCCAGGGCAGTCACGCTCACCTCACCTCTGGAGTTCAGATCTTTTGGACCATCGCTGTAATGAGGACAGGAAAGGGGCTGGTTTAGCACAGTGGGCTAAACAGCTAGCTTGTAATTCAAACAATGCCAGTAGCGCGGGTTCAATTCCCGTACCAGCCTCCCTGAACAGGCGCCGGAATGTGGCGACTCGGGGCTTTTCACAGTAACTTCATTGAAGCCTACTTGTGACAATAGCTATTATTATTATTAGGAGCTGAGTGGATCTGGCAGAACCCAATACCGAGCATCAGTGAGCATGTTATTGCTGGAAGTGCCACTTGATAGGGGCTGTTTAGCACAGGGCTAAATCGCTGGCTTTGAAAGCAGACCAAGGCAGGCCAGCAGCACGGTTCGATTCCCGTAACAGCCTCCCCGAACAGGCGGCGGAATGTGGCGACTAGGGGCTTTTCACAGTAACTTCATTTGAAGCCTACTTGTGACAATAAGCGATTTTCATTTTCATTTCATTTCATTGTTAGCGACACGTTCCATCACTTGGCTGATGATCGAGAGTAGAGTGAGGGGGAGGTCATTAGCTGGGTTAGATTTGTCCTGTTTGTTTGTGAACAGGACAGTGTCCCACATTACCAGTAGATGCCAATGTTCTCACTGTGCTGGAACACCTTGGTTTGGGATGCCACAAATCCTCAGTACTATTGCCAGGAAATATGTCAGGACCCACAGCCCTCGGCTTGTCCAGGGACATCACATGGAGTGAATCAAATTGGCTGGGAACCTCAGGAGTAGGCAAAGATGTGTCATCCACTTGGCAGGTCTGGCTGAGATCGGTAGTAAATTGGTTGTAAGAAGATAAGAAACAGGAGCAGAGGTTGGCCACTCAGCCTCCGAACCTGCTCCACCATCAATAAGATCAAGGCTGATTTGATTATGCCCGAAAACCCATTGTCCTGCTTCCTCCTAACCTTTGTCAATCAGAAATCTATCTAACTCAGCCTTGAATATATTCAGTGATTGAACCTCCACTGCCTTTTGAGAAAGAGAATTCCGAACACTTATGTCCCCCTGAGAGCAAAATCCTCATCTCCGTCTTAAATGGAACTGTGTCTCCTGGTTCTAGGTTTCCCTATGAGGGGAAATGTCCTCCTGGCATCTACCTGTCGAGCCCCCACAGAATCTTAAATCTTTCACTAGGATAACCTCTCATTTCTAAATTCCAAAATAGACTTGCAAAAGGACTATTCCAAGCACCTCTGAGTGAAAGAGCAAATGGGATGTCCGCCTTTGTGACACCACAAGGACTTTATCAATTCAAAGTTGTGCCGCTTGGAATGGAGAACGCCCCCACAACTTTTCAGAGGCTCATGAGCAGAGTGATTGGTGGATTGAGTCACTGCGCCGTATACATTGATGATTTGGTGATGTTCACCCAGAAGTGGGAAGGGCATCTACACTGCCGAGAGGGACTGTTTGACTGCTTAGGAGAAGCTAATCGCTTTTTTTTCAAAGTTAGAGTACCCAATTATTTTATTCCAATTAAGGGGCAATTTAGTGTGGCCAATTCACCTATTGGAAATCTAATTGTCACCAGCACAAGTATTCGACTGTTGAGAAACAGGCTCAAGCCAGGTACTGCCATTATAACATTTCGAGATTTATGTTGGTAGCGAGCCAGCAGAGACCCTCATATATACAGGCCGCAATCCTTTGAAGTTTCTGGAAAAATTTTGAGATCGGAACATCCGGTTATTCCAATGGAATTTGCTATTGCAACTATTTTACTGAAAAAATCTTTCATGTGGCCAGGAGAGAAAACGTCAATGTGGATGCCTTATCGCAAATATAAAGGAGTCTAATGGGAACAGTGGGCGTAAATTCTCTGGGGTGTCATCTATGTAAATTCATGCTCTTGAATTTTGCAACGTTTATTAAGATAGAACTGATAAGGAAAGGGTTTAGAAATGAATCATCTTTCAAATTAAGACATTTCATTTTTTTTTAAAGTGGGGTTTGGACCTGCCTAGTAACAGCAGTAAAACAAATTTAACAAGGCTTGATACAATGTGATTTGCCTAGTCATAGGTAGAAATCTGCATAGCAACAGCATTAGCCAACATTCAGAAGATGATGAGAGGTGACTTTCTCAGTAACAAGATTAGCAGGCATCCACACAGAATCAGGTGTAAATCCCCCTATTAGGCAGAACAGCTTGCCTAGATGCCTGAGAGATCAGTGGAGATAAATACACATGCTCAGTTCTAGAGTCAAGAAATTTGAGAGAGACAGACAGCGAAATACACAGAATGAAGGATTGAATGGTATAATTGCCAGCACCTTCAGAATAAGGAGGCCAGGTTACATCCAGCAGCCTGAGGCCAGTCCACAAGTCAGAGCCAGGAGGCTAGGCCCGCATCTAAGCCTTAGACCCAAGGCCGTGCAGAAACCTTCATAAAGGCAGTTTAAATATCTTTGCTGGATCAGGAGAAGATGTTCCCCAGACTTGACTATCAGTCCTGTATTGTGTGATTAGATTTGACTCATAGATTTATTTACCTTGGATGTTGTTTGGGAAAGGGGAGACTTAAGAAGTTCAATAATTGTAGATTTATTTTGGAACAAAGGGCAAGTTCTACATAGACTGTGTGTAATAATTCATATACTTAATTCTCTTACCGTATTGTAGTCCTGTTCATGTGTATTTGTCTTTTCTTTAATTTGATAAATAACCTTTAATAATTGTTCTACGATGACTTGGCTGCTTATTCTCTTTGGGGTTTCACGTGACTCCTCACACCATCCCATAAACAAAACTATACACCCTCATGAACCGATGTTTCAAGTTGGCATACCCTCCCAGGTACCATCAGTGTGGTTTGTGACACTTCCTAATCCTTTTGTTAAATAAATTTAGCCTGCCCAATTCATTTTTTCCAATTAAGGGGCAATTTAGCGTGGCCAATCCAACTACACTGTACACCTTTGGGTTGTGGGGGCGAAACCCATGCAAACATGGGGAGAATGTGCAAACTCCAGATGGACAGTGACACAGAATCGAACCTGGTAGCACGGTGGTGCAGTGGTTCGCACTGCTGCCTCACGGCGCTGAGGTCCCTGGTTCAATCCCGGCTCTGGGTCACTATCCGTGTGGAGTTTGCACATTCTCCCCGTGTTTGCGTGGGTTTAGCCCCCACAACCCAAAGATGTGCAGGGTAGGTGGATTGGCCACGCTAAATTGCCCCTCAATTGGAACAAAATGAATTGGGTACACTAAATCTATTTTAAAAAAGAATCAAACCTGGGACCTTGGCTATCCACTGCGCCATCGTGCTGTCCTTTCCGAGTCCTTTTTAAAATATATATATTTTATTCAAATTTTTCGGCCAAACAAAACAATACAAAGGTTTTCCTTTTTACAACAATAAAACAATATAAATAACAGTGACCGTTTTAACAAATAAATAAATAATATATAAACTAAATGGCAACTGCCATAACAAAATAATAACTCTCCAGAAATAAAATCAAACAATCCAATATACATAACCAAGTACAAATATCTATACAAAAACACCCCCGAGGACCCGCCCGAGCCCTCCCCTACCCCCCCCCCTCCCCCCTGGGTTGCTGCTGCTGCCTTCCCGTTTCCTTTATCGTTCTGCGAGGTAGTCAATGAACGGTTGCCACCGCCTGGTGAACCCTTGAGCCGAACCCCTTAGTGCGAACTTTATCCGTTCTAGTTTTATAAACCCTGCCATGTCATTTATCCAGGTCTCCACGCCCGGGGGTTTGGCTTCCTTCCACATGAGCAATATCCTTCGCCGGGCTACTAGGGACGCAAAGGCCAAGACATCAGCC
The DNA here is from genome assembly GCF_047496885.1 of Scyliorhinus torazame. NCBI lineage: Eukaryota > Metazoa > Chordata > Chondrichthyes > Carcharhiniformes > Scyliorhinidae > Scyliorhinus > Scyliorhinus torazame. The sequence continues at coordinate 377,778,496 of NC_092708.1, forward strand.
TCTTTCGCCTCCTGCACTCCCGGCTCTTCTCCAACCCCGAATATAGCCAACCCCCAGCTTGGCTCGACCCGGACCCCCACCACCTTCGAAAGCACCTTTGCCACCCCCACCCAGAACCCCTGCAGTGCCGGGCATGACCAAAACATGTGGGTGTGGTTTGCTGGACTTCTCGAGCATCTCCCACACCTATCCTCTACCCCGAAACATTTACTGAGCCTTGCTCCGGTCATATGCGCCCTGTGCAAAACCTTGAATTGTATCAGGCTTAGCCTGGTGCACGAGGACGACGTGTTTACCCTACATAGGGCATCAGCCCACAGCCCCTCCTCAATCTCTTCCCCCAGCTCTTCTTCCCATTTCTCCTTCAGCTCATCTACCATGATCTCCCCCTCGTCCCTCATTTCCCTGTATATATCCGACACCCTACCATCCCCCACCCATGTCCCTGAGATCACTCTATCCTGCACCTCCTGCGTCGGGAGCTGCGGGAATTCCCTCACCTGTTGCCTCGCAAAAGCCCTCAGTCGCATGTACCGAAATGCATTCCCTTGGGGCAACCCATATTTTTCCGTCAGCGCTCCCAGACTCGCAAACGTCCCGTCTACGAACAGATCTCTCAGTTGCACAACCCCAGCTCTCTGCCATGCTCCAAATCCCCCATCCATTCTCCCCGGGACAAACCTATGGTTATTTCTTATCGGGGACCGCACCGAGGCTCCCGTCCTTCCCCTATGTCGTCTCCACTGCCCCCAAATTTTTACCGTTGCCACCACCACTGGACTTGTGGTGTATTTCTTCGGGGAGAACGGCAACGGCGCCGTCACCATTGCTTGTAGGCTGGTTCCTTTGCAGGACGCCATCTCCAATCTCTTCCACGCCGCTCCCTCCCCTTCTCCCATCCACTTACACACCATTGAGATATTGGCAGCCCAGTAGTATTCACTAAGGCTCGGTAGTGCCAGCCCCCCGCTATCCCTGCTACGCTGCAAGAACCCCCTCCTCACTCTCGGGGTCTTTCCGGCCCACACAGAACTCATGACACTTTTCTCAATTCTCTTGAAAAAAGCCTTCGTGACCATCACCGGAAGGCACTGAAACACAAAAAGGAATCTCGGGAGGACTACCATTTTGACCGCCTGCACCCTACCCACCAGTGACAGGGGCACCATGTCCCATCTCTTAAAATCCTCCTCCATCTGTTCCACCAATCTTGTTAAATTAAGCCTATGTAAGGTTCCCCAACTCCTGGCTATCTGAATCCCTAAGTACCGGAAATCTCTTGTTACCTTCGTCAGCGGTAAATCATCTATTCCCCTGCTCTGCTCCCCCGGATGCACCACAAACAACTCACTCCTCCTCATATTCAATTTGTACCCCGAAAATGCCCCAAACTCCCTGAGTGTCTGCATTATCTCAGGCATCCCCTCCACTGGGTCCGCAACATACAGCAATAAATCAACTGCATACAATGATACCCGGTGTTCTTCTCCTCCCCTGAGTACTCCCCTCCACTTCCTGGAGCCCCTCAGTGCTATGGCCAGAGGATCAATCGCTAATGCAAACAGTAACGGAGACAGGGAACACCCCTGCCTCGTCCCTCCATGAAGACGGAAGTAGTCAGACCTCTGCCTGTTCGTGACCACACTCGCCACCGGGGCCCTATACAGCAGCTGTACCCATCCAATAAACCCTTCTCCAAAACCAAATCTCCTCAGCACCTCCCACAGATAATCCGACTCCACTCCGTCGAATGCTTTCTCGGCGTCCATCGCCACCACTATCTCCGCCTCCCCCTCTGGTGGGGGCATCATCAGTACCCCTAGCAACCTCCGTATGTTCGTGTTCAGCTGTCTCCCCTTAACGAACCCAGTTTGATCCTCGTGGACCACCCCCGGGACACAGTCCTCTATCCTTGTCGCCATCACCTTGGCCAGGAGCTTAGCATCTACATTTAAAAGGGAAATGGGCCTGTAGGACCCACACTGCAGCGGGTCTTTTTCCTTCTTCAAAAGGAGCGATACCGTCGCCTCCGACATAGTCGGGGGCAACTGCCCCCTTTCCCTGGCCTCATTAAAGGTTCTCGTCAAAAGTGGGGCCAGTAGGTCCATATATTTCCTATAAGATTCCACTGGGAATCTGTCCGGTCCCGGGTACTTCCCCGCCTGCATGCTCCCAATCCCTTTTACCACCTCCTCCATCTCAATCTGTGCTCCCAGTCCCACCCTCTCCTGCTCCTCCACCTTCGGGAATTCCAGCTGATCCAGGAAACACATCATTCCCTCCTTCCCTTCCGGGGGCTGAGCCTTATATAACCTCTCATAGAATGCCTTGAACACCCCGTTCACTCTCTCCGCTCCCCGTTCCATCTCTCCCTCCTCATCTCTCACCCCACCTATCTCCCTCGCTGCTCCCCTCTTCCTCAATTGGTGGGCCAGTAGTCGACTCGCCTTCTCTCCATACTCATACTGTACACCCTGTGCCCTCCTCCACTGTGCCTCTGCCTTACCCGTGGTCAGCAGGTCAAATTCCACATGTAGCCTTTGTCTTTCCCTGTACAGTCCCTCCTCTGGTGTCTCTGCATATTGCCTGTCCACCCTCAAAAGTTCTTTCAACAATCGCTCCCTTTCTTTACCCTCTTGCTTCCCTTTATGTGCCCTTATGGATATCAGTTCCCCTCTGACCACCGCCTTCAACGCCTCCCAGACCACTCCCACCTGAACCTCTCCATTGTCATTAAGCTCCAAGTACCTTTCAATACACCCCCTCACCCTTAAACATACCCCCTCATCCGCCAATAAGCCCATATCCATTCTCCAGAGTGGGTGCTGTTCTTTTTCCTCTCCTACCTCCAGGTCTACCCAATGTGGAGCGTGGTCCAAAATGGCTATGGCTGTATATTCCGTCCCTGTCACCTTCGGAATCAGCGCCCTTCCCAAGACAAAAAAGTCTATCCGTGAGTATACTTTGTGAACATGGGAGAAAAATGAGAACTCCTTACTCCTAGGCCTACTAAATCTCCAGGGGTCTACCCCTCCCATCTGCTCCATGAAGTCCTTGAGCACCCTGGCCACTGCCGGCCTCCTCCCGGTCCTGGACCTCGACCGGTCCAGCCCTGGATCAAGCACCGTATTGAAGTCTCCCCCCATTACCAACTTTCCTGCCTCCAGGTCCAGGATACGTCCCAGCATACGCCTCATAAAATTTGCATCATCCCAGTTCGGGGCGTATACGTTCACCAGAACCACCACCTCCCCTTGCAATCTGCCACTCACCATCACATATCTACCCCCACTATCCGCCACTATGGTCTTTGCCTCAAACAGTACCCGTTTTCCCACTAAGATAGCCACCCCCCTATTCTTCGCATCTAAACCCGAATGAAACACCTGCCCCACCCATCCTTTACGTAGTCTGACCTGGTCTATCAGTTTCAGATGCGTCTCCTGCAACATAACCACATCTGCCTTTAATTTCTTTAGGTGTGCGAGTACCCGTGCCCTTTTAATCGGCCCGTTCAGCCCTCTCACGTTCCACGTGATCAGCCGGGTTGGGGGGCTCTTTAACCCCACCCCTTGTCGACTAGCCATCCCCTTTTTTATCCCAGCTCCTCACCCGGTTCCCACGTACCCGTATATCCCCCCGACGGTGCCCTCCCGCCTCGACCACCCCATCCCATAACAGCTCCCCCTTCTCCTTAGCAGCAGCAACCCAGTTAACACCGCCCCCCCCCCCTCCGCTAGATCCCCCTTTAGCGTAGTTGCACCCCCCATGTTGCTCCCAGAAGTCAGCGAACTCTGGCTGACCTCGGGTTCCCCCCTTGTCCTCGGCCTCCACTGTGCGAGGCTCCCTCCTTCCTGCGTCCCTGTTCCCGCCATAATTACCATAGCGCGGGAACAAAGCCCATGTTTCCCACTCGGCCCCGCCCCTAATGGCCGGTGCCCACAGTGCCTCATACTCCCCCCCCCCCCACAACATGGGGAAGAGAGAAAAGTTACAGGATCACAAAATTAACAAATTGAAAAATCATCCCCCCCCCCCTTCCCCTTCCTCGCCCCACGTAATCACCCCACCACTTTGTCCCAAAAGCTCTTTCTCTCGCCAGACTATTCCAGCTTCTCGTCCACAATGAATGTCCACGCCTCTTCTGCCGTCTCAAAGTAGTGGTGCTTCCCTTGGTGTGTGACCCACAATCTCGCCGGTTGCAACATTCCAAACTGGACCTTCTTTTTGTGAAGCACCGCCTTAGCCCGATTGAAACTTGCCCTCCTTCTCGCCACCTCCGCACTCCAATCCTGGTTTTCGCGGATCACCGCGTTCTTCCACCTACAGCTCCGAGTTTTCTTCGCCCATCTGAGGACCGTCTCTCTGTCATTGTAGCGGAGAAACCTCACCACTATAGCTCGAGGTATTTCTCCAGCCTTTGGTCTTCGCGCCAGAACTCGATAAGCTCCCTCCACCTCCAAAGGGCCCGTCGGGGCCTCCGATCCCATTAGCGAGTGAAGCATCGTGCTCACATATGTCCCGACGTCCGCCCCTTCTGCGCCTTCGGGAAGACCCAGGACTCTTAAATTCTTCCTCCTCGAATTATTCTCTGGCGCTTCCAACCTCTCCACATTCCTAATCCTTTTTAATATCCACTTTATTAAGCAACTAGCTAAATCCCTTTTATGGAGTTTGACCCAGCAATGTTTTGTGGGCGAAAATTCCATATTTTAGTGGAAAGGATACTTTTCCTACCAGCCTTGTAATTATCCAGATCTTGAGCTGCCATACCAACCAGAAACACATTGGGTGGAATCTTGTGCCCTCCCCTGGGGCAAGTGGTGGTAGGAGGGTGTTTAATCAGGTAGATAGAGACCCTGCCCCTTCAAACTTCCATCCCAACTAAGTCCACCACGGGAAAGCCCATAACTGGCCTTCCTACCCCGTCACCAATTTAGGCCCTTAAGGGCCTTAGAACCACCCTCCTATCCTTGCTGCTGAACCTCCTCCAACTCTCCCAGTGACCTTCATCACAGCACCAATCACGCCTGTCCTGGGATCCAGTGATGGGCCTACATCCCAATTGGGTATTATACTTGAACAGCCTCTCCTGTGATGCTGACTTTCAATACAGCTGCCAGCACCTGATTTGCTGGCAGGTGTGACTTCCACCATCCCAATTCCTCCCCATCCCCACCCCACAGTACCCCCGAGTGTCCCTGATCCTTGGGAAGGATCGGCGCTGGCCTGCAAGATACCTGCGCGAAACAAGATGCAACAGATCTTCCCGAAAAGAGGGGCCATTGGCCATTGTGGAGGTGGGGGGGGGGGTGGTGCGGGGGGGGGGGGGGGGGGAGGGGGGGTTCTCATTGGCTCTCCAGCGGTGTCCAAGTTCATGTCATCTCCACAAGACTTCCTTTATCACCGGCCACCTTATCAGTTAGCCTTTTCACAAAATCAATTCACCCTCCAGTGAAACAAGTTTTAATTTCTCCAATCTCTTTTCATTCCTGGAAGTATAAAAATGAGCATACAAGCTGGTTATTTTTTTTATGGCTCTATTCACATGTAATAATCTGCATCCCTCCATATTGTAATGTTGAATTGTCCTGAGTCTGATGAGGTGAGTCTGTTTACTGTTGACGCTCATTGTGCTTGACTGTGGGTGCGGACTCAGAGTAAACAAAAATGCAGAAAGAGCTGGAAGGCAGGGCTGCGGCATGGAGCAGACATTTTAAATCACTGTGAATAAAACCTCCTCTCCCCTTGGCAACTAGCGTCATCTCTGCATAAATCCAAAAAATAAAATAGACAACACATTTAGGGCTGGTTTAGCTCTGTGGGCTAGAACGCTGGTTTGTGATGCAGAACAAGGCCAACCGCGCAGGTTGAATTCCCATACCAGCTTACCCGAACAGGCGCCGGAATGTGGCGACTAGGGGCTTTTCACAGTAACTTCATACTTGTGACAATAAAAGATTATTATTATTATTACATGTCAGATCCCCTACACCACTACTTCATTTGATGTCTTACTGTTCAAAGAGAATTTTCATTCTCCAATCGTTACTCAACATGAAACCTATTTTCCCTTCTTGGTAGTCGCTGTCCTACTGTACCCTTGTACCATCCTTGCCACACTGTTTCATACTTCCTCCATGCCCTCCATGCCGCATTCACCCACCCCCCGTACAATATCGAGTTGCCATACTATTGCAGTGCAGTCATTCTCTGGAACGAGCACCGGTGATTAAAGAGTTAATTTATTTTCCTATCTTATTGCTTCATTTGAAAGATGGAATGCTGCGCATAACATGATTGGATTGGATTCATATTCAATTCATAATCAGCGGCATTGTTGTAGATGTACTGAGACCCGAGTGCGCCTTTATATCTCCTGCCTGCTTTGCTCTGCTGCCTGGGGCCTTTTCATTTGAGAGGGGGGGGGGGGGGGAGAAAATCCTCTGAAGGTGAATAATTTAAGCAGTAGATTGGTGCACAGTTGGAAAGTCTGTCTCTTGGCATCGTGCTTTCACTAGGATGGAGCCAGAAATGTTATCTTCAATTTCTATCTTTATTTTTAGCGAGGCTCGGCCAAGAGGCGCATGGGAAATGGGCACTTGAGAGGAGAAAACAGGGAGCTATAGCTCTCACCATCGACTCTCTCCCCCAGGAAGGGGTCAGCATCATCAGTAAACGGGGCAACATGGTTAGGGTGGGGGGGGGAATATTTTTCTTTGAATCGTGTAATATCCTTTAAAAGCCGTCAAATAAGTCTCCAATAGACACCAGCTCCAGCAGACATGAAAATAGACTGCATGAATGATGAATGCGATTTCTCCAGCCACTGGATAGAAGCAGGCGTCTAATTTGAAGAAAAGTAGTTAAGGTAAGCAGTGAGAATTACTGTCAATTGTCCTCCACAGCTAATAATGGGTCCCCAAGGAGCTTACTGGCGTCAAACACGGTTGCCTGGATAGACTCACCAGAAAACACCCTTATATCCAATACGGACAGCAACATTTTGAAAATGTAACACACGGGGAAAGCAATAAGGATACTTTTGAGGTGTGAGAATAGGTCACAAGAGGGAAACAGGCAAGAACGAATTGCGATTAACCATTATACTTCCCAAACAGTGCACATTCTCCGCGTGTCTGCGGGGGTCTCACCCCCACAACCCAAAGTTGTACAGGGTAGGAAGTGCTGGAAGCACGCATTCTTACATTTGATCTGTGAATGGCTGGAAGAATAGTGTGGTGATATCGCAATAAAATGTGTGTTTGACAGGTTACGTGAGCCCCAACACTTTGACTCGTAACTTAGACAGTCCCCGAATTCCGGTGGCGGATGTAGCGGGGAAGCATGCACCCGGAGACTCTCCCCGCAAATGTTTAAAAACCAATGAATCGCTTCATAAACACCCAGGGCAACAGAAAATGCTGAGTAAAAATAAGAATAGAAAGAAAACTGGTCGTACATGTTCCTCAGATTTGCGGCATCACAAGACTCAACGGGCGGCAAAATGGCCGTGGCGAGCCTCCCCTCCTCCCAGGCGGCAACGTGGCCAACGGCCGACAACATCAGCCACTTCGTGGTGGTGGATCGAGAAAATACCACCAAAGCTTGGCAGATGAGGTGAAAAGTTGAGTGGATGAAGCCCTGGCCTGTCACGTTCTGTAGACTGGCCGATATGAATGATGCACTTCAGAACATCTAGTTTAAATAATTTATTTTGAAACAACTGTGTGGTAAAGATAACTGGAATAAATAAATAACAAGCTGACTAACTTTTATTGAGCTACAGCAAAATACATCTATCCACCAACAAGACTTACTCCCAACACCCCGAGGCACAGAGCCACACTGCCACCTACTGGGCAGAGGTCATGTACAATATTATACACAGAAGTGCTTTATACATACCATCACATCCCCTTTCCTTTGGAAATGTAATTATTTACATTCATGACTTTGTTTTTACTAACCAATATGATATGCATGATAAATTTAAAATATTTAACTATAGACAGTTCATCGCAAATTCAGTCCCTCAGGTTTGCGTCGTAGCCTTGTTGATCTTCCAATTGGCGGCTGAATTTGTGGCTGCGTTTCTTTTTCTTCCGAAAGATCGGTTTCCTCTCCGGTCTTCGAGTAACTGACTCTTTACAGGATCTACTCCCATTTGGAAGCAAATGGACGTATTAGTGAGAGGCAGCATGGTTTTGTGAAGGGGAGGTCGTGTCTCACTAACTTGATAGTTTTTCGAGGAGGTCACTAAGATGATTGATGCAGGTAGGGCAGTGGATGTTGTCTATATGGACTTCAGTAAGGCCTTTGACAAGGTCCCTCATGGTAGACTAGTACAAAAGGTGAAGTCACACAGGATCAGGGGTGAGCTGGCAAGGTGGATACAGAACTGGCTAGGTCATAGAAGGCAGAGAGTAGCAATGGAAGGATGCTTTTCTAATAGGAGGGCTGTGACCAGTGGTGTTCCGCAGGGATCAGTGCTGGGACCTTTGCTGTTTGTAGTATATATAAATGATTTGGAGGAAAATGTAACTGGTCTGATTAGTAAGTTTGCAGACGACACAAAGGTTGGTGGAATTGCGGATAGCGATGAGGACTGTCAGAGGATACAGCAGGATTTAGATTGTTTGGAGGCTTGGGCGGAGAGATGGCAGATGGAGTTTAATCCGGACAAATGTGAGGTAATGCATTTTGGAAGGTCTAATGCAGGTAGGGAATATACAGTGAATGGTAGAACCCTCAAGAGTATTGAAAGTCAAAGAGATCTAGGAGTACAGGTCCACAGGTCACTGAAAGGGGCAACACAGGTGGAGAAGGTAGCCAAGAAGGCATATGGCATGCTTGCCTTCATTGGCCAGGGCATTGAGTATAAGAATTGGCAAGTCATGTTGCAGTGTATAGAACCTTAGTTAGGCCACACTTGGAGTATAGTGTTCAATTCTGGTCGCCACACTACCAGAAGGATGTGGAGGCTTTAGAGAGGGTGCAGAAGAGATTTACCAGAATGTTGCCTGGTATGGAGGGCATTAGCTATGAGGATCGGTTGAATAAAGTCGGTTTGTTCTCACTGGAACGAAGGAGGTTGAGGGGAGACCTGATAGAGGTCTACAAAATTATGAGGGGCATAGACAGAGTGGATAGTCAGAGGCTTTTCCCCGGGGTAGAGGGGTCAATTACTAGGGGGCATAGGTTTAAGGTGAGAGGGGCAAGGTTTAGAGTAGATGCACGAGGCAAGTTTTTTACGCAGAGGGTAGTGGGTGCCTGGAACTCGCTACCGGAGGAGGTGGTGGAAGCAGGGACGATAGTGACATTTAAGGAGTATCTTGACAAATACATGAATAGGATGGGAATAGAGGGATACGGACCCAGGAAGTGTAGAAGATTGTAGTTTAGTCGGGCAGCATGGTCGGCACGGGCTTGGAGGGCCGAAGGGCCTGTTCCTGTGCTGTACATTTCTTTGTTCTTTGTTCTTTACACGGTGTGCTGACTTTTACCATTGCTTCAATGTCGCGGCTGATGCCCGGCCAATAGACTGTGTCCTTGGCTCTTCTCTTGTACTTCCCTCTTCTTTTGAACGACCATCCTTTCTTTTTCGTTTTCCTCTGCCACACGGGGAAAGCAATCAAGCCAGCCCCGTGTGCTCCGTGCAGGTTGTCCTGGAGATGAGACATTAACTAGTTGACAGGATAAGCTTCAGTTCTTGAGGGTGTGAGGATTCCGGGGAAAGGGATGAAGCTCTTCAGCTTTGTGAACCTCTTTACTGATGTCCTTAAGGTCTTTACGCTATTCTTACGCTCTCCGCTCCTTTTACCTCCTCACATGCTGCAAATCTCCCAAACTTCATTCGTCTTACATTGGGACATTGGTGTGTTCCCTGAAAAATCACACCACCTCTGACCAAATAGCCCCCATAGTCCGGAACATTCCTGACTTGTACCTTGTAGATGGTGGACATCACATGATCGGGGTAAGGATAAGCCGGTTTTTTGGGTGCGAGGACAGGTGTGTTCGGTGCTCAGGGAGCCCAGCAAACCACACCCACATATTCTGGGCGTGGCCAGCGCTGGAGGACTTTTCAAGGGCGCAGCGAGGACGGTGTCGAGGGTGGTAGGTTCCAGGGTCAAGCCGGGCTGGGGGCTCGCTATATTTGGGGTGGCAGAGGAGCCGGGAGTGCAGGAGGCGAAAGAGGCCGGTGTTCTGGCCTTTGCGTCCCTGGTAGCCCGGCGGAGGATTCTTCTTCACTGGAAGGATGCGAGGCCCCCAAGCGTGGAATCCTGGGGATGGCGGACATGCTTTGGGGGGATCAGGAGGTGAGTTACCCACAGCAGGATTCCTATCCTTTGACCTGCTCTGGGAGCCACAGTAGTAATATGGCGAGTCCAGTTCTGTTTCTGACCCATGGGAAGCCCCAGGATATTGATAGTGGGGGATTCAGCGATGGTCATCACTGAATGGCAAGGGGCAATAGTCAGGTCGAATGGCCTCCTTCTGAACTGCAGGGAGTCTGTGGAATTTGATCTGGTTTGAAAGAGTCAGAAAGAGCTGGAAAAACCCAGCTTGTCTGGCAGCAGTCTGTGGAGAGAGAGAGAGAAACAGAGTTAACGTTTTGAGTCCGTGCGACTCTTGAGCTGGATTGCATTCCTGATTATGTTGTCTCGCTTGCCCCCCCCCCCCCCACTGCTGCTGAAGGAAGTTCAAGGTAGAAAGACTTGCATTTCTATAGCGCCTTTGCCAACATCAAACTACTTTGTAGCCAATGGAGTGCTTTTTTTGCAATGTAGTGACTGCCAATGTGTGCAGGCCAATGTGATAGTGACTTGATAATCTCTCGAATCATAGAATTTACAGTGCACAAGGAGGCCATTCGGCCCATCGAGTCTGCACCGGCCCTTACAAAGAGCACCCTACTGAAGCCCACGTATCCACCCTATCCCCGTAACCCAGTAACCCCCACTTAACATTTTTTTGGACACTAAGGGCAATTTAGCGTGGCCAATCCACCTAACCTGCACATCTTTGGACTGTGGGAGGAAACCGGAGCACCGGGAGGAAACCCACGCAGACACGGGGAGGATGTGCAGACTCCGCACAGACAGTGACCCAAGCTGGGAATCGAACCTGGGACCCTGGAGCTGTGAAGCAACTGTGATGACCACTGTGCTACCGTGCTGCCCTAGTTTTATTCCAAAATGTTAATCGGGGAATAGGTTTTGAGCAGGACAGACAGGTCAAAACCCCCAGCCCCCCCGCTCCACTTCAAAATAGCCCCATGGGTTCTTTCCTGTCAACCTGAGAGGGCAGGATTCTCCTGTGAAGAACAGCAATAGTCATTACCCCTTCAGAGCGTCAGCCTGGATAATGTGTTGGAGTGAGGCTCGCAGTGCTCCGGGCGGGAAGTGAGAATGTTGTCCATCGAATCACAGCTCCGAGCTTCACCGTTTAAACCCCCGTGCTTCACACAGTCATTCCTGTGCCATTCCTGGTGGCGAGAGTTGAGAGCATCGCGTCGGGGCCCATGCTGACATCACTAAACAGGGAGGCTGACGGTAGCAACCCCCCACCCTATCGACCCCATTCCAGGAGGCCCCTGGCCTGACCTCTGTGTGCGTGTGTCAGAGCTGTCAGTGGAAAAGAGTGACGACTGTTTTTCCGGGGATAGGACAGACAGCGGAATAAGCGAAACGATAGCAGGATACTGTGGATGGTGGATGTGGTGATATGCATCACTGTAAATACACAAGGGGTTAATGTAAAGACACAACACCTAGCTAAACACTAGCGGGAGCACCAGAGACATGACACACAGACAGTCAACCAATAGGTCAGTAAGATAGGTCACGACCAATGGGCAGTCAAGACACACCCAGAGGTGACACTACCGCAAGGGGGCTACCCATATAAAAGGACAGGGCACACATGCTCTCTCTCTTTCCAGTGGAGACACTTAGTGAGTACAGACAGGGTTGATTGAAACACATCACACCCACCACGTGGATTGTAGCAGACTGGTTAGTCAGTTTGAGCAGCTATAGCAGGATTAACAGTAGCGTCAAATCCAAGTAGGAGAATTGTTAATAGTTTAATAAACGTGTTAAAGCTATCTCCAAGTCTGAACCTTCCTTTGTCAGAATGCACGTCAAGGAAGCAGCTTATGCTACGTCAAGAGCACAACAAAACAATGGAAACCGGAAAGGTAAATCACAAAGAGTGCAGCACGCATGTGGAGAAAGAACAACAGATCCGCCCCACCCTTGGCGTGTTCTGCGATGGGTGAGGTGGCCTGCCATTGGCTGGCCACCTCACCATTCCAGTCCTGCTACTCTCAATGGGGATTCCGTTGTTTGCACCCTCCGCTGCCGGGAGCCCGCGGCTGGGGTCGGGGGGGGGGGGGGGGGGGATCACCTTTGGCGGGTCTCAAATATCCCGCCAGTGGAAACAGTTAACGTTTCATGAGGTGAAAATAGAAGCGGGCTGAATTTCCCTGCAGCTGCGGTGATAGACTTGGAGATTTAGCAGGGGCAGAGGGGGATAGGATCTTCCTTCCCCAAGAGCGGCCTGGGAGATGGACTGACTGCCCTCGCCGCAGAGTTGGAATAGCCTCGATATGATGGGACTCATGTGGAGGAGAGACCACAGGGAATATCACGGGAACACATCCCATCTGCCAATCTGACCTCCCGGGGGGCCTCGCCAGTTCAGCCCCTCTCTAACACCCAGCTCAGCCGCGCTGCCTCCCTGCTCAGGTCCCTTCCTGCCCCCCCTGCTCCGTGCCTCAGGAACCGTCACCTCGCCCGGTGCAGGGGGCGAGACTCCAGAGTTACCCACCTTCGGCCTGAGTCTGGCAGCTATAGGGAGACTGCCCATGTTGAATCTATGGGGGAGGCTTGCTCCAGGAAGATTGTGTCACTGGGGAGCGGTGGAGCTGGCAGGATATAATAACTCAGAGCAAAGCTGTCGTATACAAAGAAGGATCAATTTACATATTTACAATAGTCTGCATGATGCAGCATCTCAATCCCAGTGCATTCCTAGCTGGGAGGCCTTGTTCCACCAGGCCCCGAGTTGGGCCTGATTTTATACTTTACTCATTACAAGCTCCAGGTGGAAGGCCTCCCCCCACTTGGGGAGCTCCTACTCCATAAGATCCACGAGGAGATCAATGATTGTTTCCCCCTGATCCTCCTGGGGGGGGGCTATGACACAGGGGAGGGGGGCGGGGGGGAGATTTCCTCTTGGAGGAGAGCCATTTTCAACTCAGTGTAGAGCTAGGGAAAAGGTCAAACGGGAGCGTATGTGATAGGGTGGAAGGCAGAGGGATTAGATAGCGGAAAAACAAAAGGATGATGAAACAAGGCGAAATGAGGCAGCGGTGAGATAAGGAAAGAAATGTTACAGACGGTGAAACCGTTATTGGTAATCCCAGGAGTCGGTGGGTGGGGGCAGTCTGCGGAGGCCACTTTGAAACAAACTGGGGGGAAGCTTGTGTGTGATGTGTCTCTCTGCGAATCCTGCTGTCATGATAGACCAACACCAACTTAGGCTGGAGAGCTGTGATAAGCAGTTCTAATGGCATAAATACTGCAAGTTAAATTGGCTGAATGATTCCATTTCAGATTACTTTTCAAAAAGGAACGAGGTGAGACCAGCGGTACTGATAGAGCCCACGGAGCAGGGGCACCTCTGATTGCTCCCTATCTCTGGTGAATAGTGAGTGCTTCTCAACATCAGCTCCGCTATCTCAGCAATTCACTCACACTTCCTTTGAACTCCAAGGGGGTTAAATTGGAGAACGGCCAAAATTGGGTGTGGGGGGAGGTTGGGGGGGGGGCGGGGGGGTCACAATGTACACTTAACCTTCTTGAAGTCAACCAAATAAACTAAATCACCAAATTGAGGGATACATTAAAATGCAGCTCCTCAAAGGAAACTTAAAACATCGAAACAAACTGTGACTGAAGGGGTCGATGAACCGCCCAGTCCCCGTGGTGCCCACCGGGCTCCGTAGGCCTTGGCGATGCCAGCAGACACCACATGCTCCCTTTCCAGGGACAGCCGGCAGCGGACATAGCCATGGAAGAGGGGCAGTCGGGACGGACGACCTTCTCGACCAAGTAATGACCTACTAACGACCAGCTTGGCTAGGCCCGGGGGCAGGCCCATGAGGAGGCCATCCTCCCTCCAGGCGCCCCCCTCCGCATCGGGTGCCTGAAGGTCAGGAGCGTGGGGTTGAAGTGCAATCAAAAATAAAGTGACGGATTTTTCAGAGAACTCGAAAAGAGGGTGCAGCCTCGAACAGTGGACATATGTGTGCTCCTCATGCTCCACCATGCTGCATAACATACCACTGTTTTAACACCACTTAAAGACAGCTTGCACCTCTTCAAGGAGGTGGCTGCAGGGAGTGATAGGAGCAACTTCATGGGCGGAATTCTCCGCAATCGGCGCGATGTCCGCCGACCGGCGCCAAAAACGGCGCGAATCAGTCCGGCATCGCGCCGCCCCAAAGGTGCGGTATCCTCCGCATCTTGAGCGGCCGAGCCCTAACCTTGAGGGGCTAGGCCCGCGCCGGACTGATTTCCGCCCCGCCAGCTGGCGGGAAAGGCCTTTGGTGCCCCGCCAGCTGGCGCGAAACTGACTTTGCCGGGCGGCGCGTGCGCGGGAGCGTCAGCGGATGCTCACGGCATCCCCGCGCATGCGCAGTGGAGGGGGTCTCTTCCGCCTCCACCATAGTGGAGACCATGGCGAAGGCGGAAAGAAAAGAGTGCCCCCACGGCACAGGCCCGCCCGCGGATCGGTGGGCCCCGATCGCGGGCCAGGCCACCGTGGGGGCACCCCTCGGGGTCAGATCGGCCCGCCCCCCCCCCACGACCCCGGAGCCCGCCCGCGCCGCCTTGTCCTGCCGGTAAGGTAGGTGGTTTAATCCATGCCGGCGGGACAGGCATTCCAGCAGCGGGACTTAGGCCCATCCTGGCCAGAGAATCGCCGGGGGGGGGAGCCCGCCAACCGGGGCGGTGTGATTCCCCCCCCCCGCCGAATATCCGGTGCCGGAGAATTCAGCAACCGGCGGGGGAGGGATTCACGCCAGCCCCCGGCGATTCTCCGACCCGGCGGGGGGGTCGGAGAATCCCGCCCCATGACTGAATGTTGTGCTGTGGGACCTTGAGGAAGTGTATGAGAGGGAAAGCACAAAGGTTTTCTCGCAATGCACTGTAAATGATGGTCTAAGATCCAGAGAGAAGAAGGACCCTGTATTCACAAGAGGGCGTGGGTGGAGAACACCCGCTCAGGAGTCACACCAGACACTGTGGAAAGAAGTCGAGGTGGAGGCTGTCATGATATATATATTGACTGTGATGTAAAGAGTTAACAAGTTAATGATAATGACTCATACCACTAGAGGGAACCACAGAACAGTCATATATATATATTTATCATGTGACTTGGGGATTCTGGGATTAGAAGATTAGACAGAAAGAGGGTTAGCTGGTGAGGTATGTGAGAGAGAGCAGTTGTACACTTGAGAGTTCTGTAAGTTAGAGATAGCATCGTTTTATACAATAACCTTCTACTTTAGGAATGTGAACGAACCTTAGTTAGTAGTGTAAATAAATTAATAGTTTTGTTTGTTAGAGGCATGGACTATTTTCTAAACGGTGACAAAATTCATAATGCTGAAGTGCAAAGGGACTTGGGAGTCCTAGTCCAGGATTCTCTAAAGGTAAACTTGCAGGTTGAATCCGTAATTAAGAAAGCAAATGCAATGTTGTCATTTATCTCAAGAGGCTTGGAATATAAAAGCAGGGATGTACTTCTGAAGCTTTATAAAGCACTAGTTAGGCCCCATTTAGAATACTGTGAGCAATTCTGGGCCCCACACCTCAGGAAGGACATACTGGCACTGGAGCGGGTCCAGCGGAGATTCACACGGATGATCCCAGGATTGGCAGACCTAACATACGATGAACCTCTTGAGGATCCTGGGATTATATTCATTGGAATTTAGGAGGTTGAGGGGAGATCTAATAGAAACTTACAAGATAATGAATGGCTTAGATAGGGTGGACGTAGGGAAGTTGTGTCCATTAGCAGGGGAGACTAGGACCCGGGGGCACAGCCTTAGAATAAAAGGGAGTCACTTTAGAACAGAGATGAGGAGAAATTTCTTCAGCCAGAGAGTGGTGGGTCTGTGGAATTCATTGCCACAGAGGGCGGTGGAGGCCGGGACGTTGAGTGTCTTTAAGACAGAAGTTGATAAATTCTTGATTTCTCGAGGAATTAAGGGCTATGGAGAGAGAGCGGGAAAATGGAATTGAAATCAGCCATGATTGAATGGTGGAGTGGACTCGATGGGCCGAATGGCCTTACTTCCGCTCCTATGTCTTATGGTCTTATGGTCTTATGGAGCACCAGGCGGAGGCCACCCACATCTTGTGCGAGTGCGGCGGCTCCAGAGGGCCACACCCAGCGACGAGGACGGCAGCCACAGCAACAGGCCCCCGTCGCAGCCAACCCAGGACACTGACGCACAGGACACTGACACACAGGACCCTAACACACAGGACACTGACACACAGGACACTGACACACAGGACCCTAACACACAGGACCCTAACACACAGGACACTGACACACAGGACACTGACACACAGGACCCTAACACACAGGACCCTAACACACAGGATCCTAACACACAGGACCCTAACACACAGGACCCTAACACACAGGACACTGACACACAGGACACTGACACACAGGACACTGACACACAGGACACTGACACACAGGACCCTAACACACAGGACACTGACACACAGGACACTGACACACAGGACCCTAACACACAGGATCCTAACACACAGGACCCTAACACACAGGACCCTAACACCCAGGACCCTAACACACAGGACACTGACACACAGGACACTGACACACAGGACACTGACACACAGGACCCTAACACACAGGACACTGACACACAGGACACTGACACACAGGACACTGACGCACAGGACACTGACACACAGGACCCTAACACACAGGACACTGACACACAGGACACTGACACACAGGACACTGACGCACAGGACACTGACACACAGGACCCTAACACACAGGACCCTAACACACAGGACACTGACACACAGGACCCTAACACACAGGACCCTAACACACAGGATCCTAACACACAGGACACTGACACACAGGACACTGACACACAGGACACTGACACACAGGACACTGACACACAGGACACTGACGCACAGGACACTGATGCACAGGACACTGACACACAGGACACTGACACACAGGACACTGACACACAGGACACTGACACACAGGACACTGACGCACAGGACACTGATGCACAGTACACCAACACACAAGACACCGACACACAAGACACCGACACACAGGACACTGACACACAGGACACTGACGCACAGTACACCGACACACAGGACACTGACACACAGGACACTGACACACAAGACACCGACACACAGGACACTGACACACAGGACCCTAACACACAGGACACTGACACACAGGACCCTAACACACAGGACACTGACACACAGGACACTGATGCACACAACACCCACATACAGGGGACGGATGAGGAGCACGCCATTACGCCACTGCTATCTCCTACACGCTCCACCATTGCAGAGACACTCACCTCGGTTGGGTACTTTCGCGATGAGGCATCTGGGACACTAACTGGTGCGCACAACACAGCCGTCCCGGTGCAGCAGGTGGAGGTAGGAGCAGCCGAGGGGCCGGGCGGTCGGAGGGCAGCCCAACGCAGGCAACCATCTGCCGCCCGGACGGGTCCCGGGTTCCTGGAGTTACCGCACCCACCCATAGACCCGATGCAGTCACGGACCAAGGGACGACCGAAGGGGGTGACGGCCGGCTTGCGGCTGCTGCAGACGCAGGTGGAGGAGTCCACCCGCGTGCAGGAGCAGGTAGTGGTGCCAGTCATGCGTGCCACCCAGGCCGACACCGCACGGGTGGCGTCCGCGGTGGAGGTAATGGGTGCGACGGTGTCAGACATGGGTCACAGTATGCAAGGTGTGGGGCTTTCCATGCAGGTGGCGTCCGTGGCCCAGGACATGGCTGCCCTCTCACAGGAAGCCATGAGCCAGAGCCAGCAGCAGATCGCAGAGGCGCTCAATGCCGTTTCCCAGTCTCTGCAGGCCATGGCCCAGTCTCTGCAGGCAATCGCTGAGGGCATCGCCGCCATTGCCCAGGTGCTGGGCGGCATCGCCCAGACACAGACAGGGATGGCCAACTCCCTGAGCTCCATGGCTGCAAACCTGCAGACCCTTGTTGATACCAGGGCGGACCTCCAGGACTGGCAGCGCCAGGTCTCGGGGGGGCGTCGGGCGCTCGGTCCGTTCGCATCCCCGACCCATAGAGGCCCGGGAGCCATCGGGCACCCCGAGGGAGTTGGAGGTGCTGGGGCCCGTTCGGGGTCCCCCTGTAGGGGAGGTCCCAGAACACCGCGACACCTTGGACTCCCCCCCTTCCGCCCCAGGTGCATCTGGTGGGCAACGGGCAGGACAGGCTGGTAGCTCACCATCCCAGTCGCCCGAGCCGCAGCCTGGCCCATCTAGGCCGGGCCGCCCCAGGAAACGGCCGCCAAAGGGATCCCTAGTCACAGGGCAGGAATCACAGGAGTCCACCTCCAGTTCTGCTGTACCGTCTGGGGAACCACCTAGACGTAGTCATAGGGCCCGTAAGGTAAAAAAAGTAGACACTGAGTAAGCTGGCACGGCTGCAGGGCACAGATTAGTTCTGGGGCTTGGGCACATGTATGAACTGTTTGTTATTAAAATCACTTTCACACCTACAGAAGCTGCCTTTGTGCTCTGTCCGATGCGTGCGGGGGTGGGGTGTGAGGGGAGCGCCAGTGGGTGTATGAGGGGTGATAGAACATCGGCCTCAGGCGAGTGTGCCCTCCCTCCCCCCGAGTCGCCCTCGCCATCCCCCCGGGCAGACGACGGGACCGTGCGCTGCAGTGTCACGGCCGCATGCAGGGACGGTCCGGGTGGAGGGTGGTACTGTGGTCATGGGTCAGACATTGTCCAGCGATATGGAGCCAGGAGCTCATTGCAGAGCGGGTTGTCATCATCCTCACACCGCGCATGCGGGGGGGGTGGCGTGAGCGGCCGCTGACGCTCCCGCCGGCGACCGTGTGAGCCCGGCCCGTTGTTGCCGCAGGTGGATGTGCAATGGAGGGGTGGTGTGCATGCAGGTGGGGTGCGGGTGGTTAGTGTTGGGTGGGCGGGGTGAGGGTGGTTGGTGTTGGGTGGGTGGGGTGAGGGTGGTTGGTGTTGGGTGGGTGGGGTGAGGGTGGTTGATGTTGGGTAGGTGGGGTGCGGGTGGTTGGTGTTGGGTGGGTGGGGTGAAGGTGGTTGGTGTTGGGTAGGTGGGGTGCGGGTGGTTGGTGTTGGGTGGGTGGGGTGAGGGTGGTTGGTGTTGGGTAGGTGGGGTGCGGGTGGTTGGTGTTGGGTGGGTGGGGTGAGGGTGGTTGGTGTTGGGTGGGTGGTTGGTGTTGGGTGGGTGGGGTGAGGGTGGTTGGTGTTGGGTGGGTGGGGTGAGGGTGGTTGGTGTTGGGTGGGTGGGGTGAGGGTGGTTGGTGTTGGGTGGGTGGGGTGAGGGTGGTTGGTGTTGGGTGGGTGGGGTGAGGGTGGTTGGTGTTGGGTGGGTGGGGTGAGGGTGGTTGGTGTTGGGTGGGTGGTTGGTGTTGGGTGGGGTGAGGGTGGTTGGTGTTGGGTGGGTGGGTGGGGTGAGGGTGGTTGGTGTTGGGTGGGGTGAGGGTGGTTGGTGTTGGGTGGGTGGGGTGAGGGTGGTTGGTGTTGGGTGGGGTGAGGGTGGTTGGTGTTGGGTGGGTGGGTGGGGTGAGGGTGGTTGGTGTTGGGTGGGTGGGGTGAAGGTGGTTGGTGTTGGGTGGGTGGGGTGAGGGTGGTAGGCTGGTGCCGTGGTGTGCAGTCTGTGCCCATACTCGGCGATTCCCACGCCCCCCTAGTCCGTGAACCGGGCGGTTATCAGCCTGTCCCGTGCCCGTTGGCCCAGCCGGTAACGGTGGGCAGCCTCCCATCCATGTCCAGCCCGTCTGTCCTGGCCATTGCCCCCATCCTCCTCATCTGGGAGGACTGTGCCTTGTCTTCCTGCTCCTCCCCCTCCTCCCCCTCCTCTGCCTGCAGCACATCGCCCCTCAGCTGGGCTGTGTTGTGCAGGACGCAGCAGACCACAACGATGCGGACGACCCTATCTGACGGGTACTAGAGGCCCCTCCAGAGCGGTCCAGGCACCGGAAACGCATCTGCAGCAGCCCAAAGCACCTCTCAATCACACCCTGGTCGCTGCATGGGCATCGTTGTAGCGGTTCTCCGTGTCAGTCTGTGGCCTCCGTATAGGCGTCATCAACCACGACCGCAATGGGTAACCCCTGTCGCCCAGCAACCAGCCCCTCAGCCGGTGAGGACTTCCCTCGAACATGGTGGGGATGAAAGATTGCACCAATACGAATGAGTCATGTACACAGCCCGGGTACCGGGCGCAGACGTGCAGGATCCTCATGTGGTGGTCACAGACCACCTGCACGTTCATGGAGTACGTCCCCTTCCTATTCGTGAACACGGCCATGTTATCCGCAGGTGGCCGCACGGCGACGTGCATCCCATCGATCGCCCCCTGGACCATGGGCATCCTGGCCACGGCAGCGAAGCCTGCTGCCCGGGCATCCTGGTTGGCCTGGTGCACAGGAAACTGGATGTAGCGGTCCGCACTGGCACACAGGGCGGCTGTCACTGCAGCAGTGCACCGATGTCTGCGAGATGCCGGCAGGTCCCCACTTGGCGACTGGAACGACCCCGTGGCATAGATGTTCAGGGCCACCGTAACCTTGACGGCCACGGGGAGAGGGTGTCCTCCCCCAGACCCACGCGGTGACAGGGGTGCCAGCAGGTGGCAGATGTGTGCCACGGTTTCCCGGCTCATCCGGAGTCTCCTCCTGCATGCCCGGTCCGTTAGGTCCTGGTATGACGAGCGGCGCCGGTACACACAGGGCCTCATTGGGCGTCTCCATCGCCGTGGCACCACGTCCTCCTCCTCCACCTCCTCCTCCTCGTCCTGTCGGGCGGGCGGCCCTCCAGCCTGGGCGGCTGCCACCTGCCTCCCTGCGGCCCGCTCCTCTGCGGCAGCCTCCGCCGCCTCCCTGGCACGCTCCTGCTCCAGCTCCCCCAGGGCAACATGTAGAGGTGCGGCTCCCACCACGGCGGCCAACATCGCTGGGTAATGACCAAACATAACGGCCTGCAAGGGTGGGGGGGATCGGCGACATGTCATCATTGCACCCCCCCGGCAGCCAGGTGCCATGGGCTGCATGGTCGCGACTGTTGCCAGCTGGCACCTGGCCAGGCGGACAGCCTCCCCAGCCCCCCCCCCCCTCGTCCCCGGCACACACCCTCCCCAAACACCCCCCCCCCCCCCCCGGCACGCACCCTCCCCAACACCCCCCCCCTCGTCCCCGGCATGCACCCTCCCCAAACAACCCCCCCCCCGGCACGCACCCTCCCCAGCCCCCCCTACTCCCCCGCACCCCCCTCCCCCCCCCCTCCTCCCCACCCTCCCCCTCCTCCCCACCCCCCCTCCTCCCAACCCCCACCCCTCCCCGGCACGCACCCTCCCCGACCCCCCCTCTCCCCCCTGGAACGCACCCTCCCCAACCCCCACCCCCCTCCCCGGCACGCACCCAGCCCAACCCCCCAACCCCCCCTCTCCCCCCCGGAACACGCACCCTCCCCAACCAACCCCCCCCCCCCCCCCCTGCTCATCCCCGGCAGGCACCCTCCCCAACCACCCCCTCTCCTCCCCGGCACACACCCACCCCAACCCCTCCTCTCCCCCCCGGGACGCACCCTCCCCTACCATACCCCCTCCTCCCCTCCGCCGCCCCCCCATCTCCCCGGCACGCACCCTCCCCAACCCCCCCCCCCTCTCCTCCCCGGCACGCACCCTCCCCAACTCCCCCACTCATCCCCGGCAGGCACCCTCCCCAACCACCCCCTCTCCTCCCCGGCACACACCCACCCCAACCCCTCCTCTCCCCCCCGGGACGCACCCTCCCCTACCATACCCCCTCCTCCCCTCCGCCGCCCCCCCATCTCCCCGGCACGCACCCTCCCCAACCCCCCCCCCCCTCTCCTCCCCGGCACGCACCCTCCCCAACTCCCCCACTCCTCCCCGACACGCACCCTCCCCTACCATCCCTCCTCCTCCCCAACCCCCCCTGTCATGTTGGCTGTTCTGATGCACAAATGACCCAACACGGCTGAAGATGGTACAACTCTGTTTTATTGTCTTAAACAATGACAACTACTAACCTCTGGCTGTGGTTCGTACTTCACCAGCTAACCTGTGGACCCAGCCCTAGCACTATCTTAGTGAGGCACTCAGCACATGGTGTATGTCTGAGTGGCACGCTGTGAGCTCTGTGCTCTGAGCTATCTCCTGGTAGAATGAGCGAGAACTGTGGTGTTCCCTGTTTTATAGTGCGTGTGCTCTCACTGGTGATTGGCTGCGATGTTGTGTGTGTGTTGGTTGGTCCAACTACCTGTCCATCAGTGTGCGTATGATTGCACCATGATATGTTAATGTGGATATCATCACACACCCCACCTCCCCAACCCTCCCCTCCACCCCAAACCCCCCCCCCAACCCTCCCCTCTTCCCCAACCCCCCCCCCCTCCCTCCCCAACCCCCCCTCCCTCCCCAACACGCACCCTACCCAACAACCCCCCCCCCCCCCCGGAACGCACCCTCCCCAACCCCCGGCCCCCTCCTCCCTGGCACGCGCCCTCCCCAACACCCCTCCCCCTCCCCAACATGCACCCTCCCCAACCCCCCCCGGAACGCACCCTCCCCAACTCCCCCCCGGCCCCCCCATCCCCGGAATGCACCCTCCCCAACCCCCACCACTCTCCCTGACCCGGAACGCACCCTCCCCATCACTCGCCCTCCCCGCCGCCCCGCCCCCCACCCCCCGGCACGCACCCTCCCCAACTATCCCCTCTCCCCCCCAAGCCCCTCCCCCCAAGCCCCTCCCCCAGCCCCTCGGACATTCTCCGAGGCGCGCGGCGCGATTCACGTCGATGGGATTTGGGGGGGGCCGGAGAATATCGCGGGGCAGCCGGGCGGGTTTTACGCCGGCCCCCCGCCAGGGGGTCGGAGAATCCCGCCCCAGATCTCTTCAGAACCATCGCACGCAATACCTTTGATAAAGTGCCACATGTTAGGCTTGTTTGCAGAATTGAAGCCCCTCGGATGATAGGGTCAACCCAGCACGGTGACGAAAGGATAGAAAGCAGAGAGTTGGCCCAATGGCTGTTTGTCCAAACAAGCCAGAGTTATACAGTAGAGTTCCCTTGGATTCAATTGTAAAACTATTACAGTTTTTGACTAAATGGTTTGTGGGTTTGTGTGTGTGTGTGTTTTGGGGGCGGAGGGCACAGGGGGTAGGGGGGTGGGCACAGTGGGGAGGTGGTCCAGGGCACAATTTGAAAATGCGCAGCTGACACAGAACTTGGAAGTGTCCTATAAACAGTGAGAAAGAAAGGGCAGCACGGTGGCTCAGTGGGTTAGCACTGCTGCCTCATGGCGCCGAGGTCCCAGGTTCGATCCCGGCTCTGGGTCACTGTCCGTGTGGAGTTTGCACATTCTCCCCGTGTCTGCGTGGGTTTCGCCCCCACAACCCAAAGATGCACAAAGTAGATGGATTGAACAGGCTGAATTGCCCCTTAATTGGTAAAAGTGAATTGGAAACTCTAAATTTATTTTTTTAAAACAAGGCAGTTAATAATAAGACGTTCGCAGAGCTGCCGGTGCCTTTAATTCTGGACATGTTTAATGATTCCTTATTCCGGCGTTCATTGCCCTCCACCCTCACACAGGCCGGTATTTAATTGATTCTTAAGAAGGACAAAGACCCAACAGAGTGTGTGGGTCGTATTGGCCTATCTCACTCTTAAATATGGATGTCAGGTTACTTGCTAATCTGTTGGCCCTACAGCTGGAACCCTGCCTCCCAGAGGTAATCCCGGAGCATCAGGCAACACGGTAGCACAGTGGTTAGCACAGTTGCTTCACAGCTCCAGGGCCCCAGCTTTGATTCCCGGCTTGGGTCACTGTCTGTACGGGTTCTGCACGTCCTCCCAGTGTCTGTGTGGGTTTCCTCCGGGTGCTCCGGTTTCCTCACACAGTCCAAAGATGTGCGGGCTAGGTGGATTGGCCATGAGAAATGGCCCTTAGTGTTCAAAAAGGTGAAGTGGGGTGACTGGGATATGGAGATAGGGTGGAGGTGTTGACCTTGGGTAGGGTGCTCTTTCCAAGGGCCAGTGCAGACTCGATGGGCCGAAAGGCCTCCTTCAGCACTGTAAATTCTATGATTCTATGATCTGTTTGAGATTCCAGGGAGGTTCGGATTTGGCCACAAGTTTATTTCCTGGATCCGACTGCTGTATAGGGCCTTCTCTGCTTGTGTTTGTGTGAATGCCCTGAACTTGGGTTACTTCCAGGTAAACAGGGACACAGGACAGGATCATTTGCTCCTGTTAGCTTTGCCAATAGAGCCGCTTGCGATGAGGTCCTCTTTGTTGGAATGGGGTAAATTGGGAGGGGTTAAGCATCAGGTGTCCCTTTATGCGGATGACATACCTCTCTATATAACAGGCCCAGTATCCTCTATGGAAGGGATAATGAAGCTGCTTAGGACTTTAGGCTCCTTCTGTGGTTACAAGTTGAACATGGACAAGAGTGAACGTTAACCCCCGGGGAGGGGAGCCCAACTAGGGTCATTACCTTTTTGCCTTGCCAAGAGGGGCTTTCGTTTTCTGGGAGTGCGGGTGGCCCATTATTGGGCCTCGCTTGATAAATTAAATTGCACTAATCTGATGATCGTGTCAAGTCAGACTTGCAGAGGTAGTAGAACTTCCCCCTCTTCTTGGTGGGCAGGGTTCAGGCTATTTGAATGAACGTGCTGCCGAGACTTTTATTTCTTTTTTTTAATGCCTCCCTATTTTGCTCCCCAAGTTCTTTTTTATCGAAGTCAACCAATTTTTATCAAAGTCAAGCCCACACCTCCACCCGATCGCCTCCTTTATTTGGGCGGGCACATTTTCTAGCCTTTGCGCGATAGTTACTGCATCGCTACCTTTCTCTCTGGTGAGAGTTTCCCTGAATCCAGTGGTGGTCTGCACCCTGAGAATTCGGAAGCAGTTCAGGCAGTATTTCAAGCTCTGTTCCCTGGCTTCGCTAGCCCCCATCTGCAGCAACCAGCTTTTCCTGCCAGCGGGTTTGGACTCGACGTTCAACTCGTGGGAGGGGAAGGGCCTGGAGAAGTTTGGAGACCTATCCGTGGGGGAGCTTTGCCAGTTTGAAGGAGGGAAATTCCAACTGCCTGGCTCCAGTCTTAGATACTTTCAGATTTGTGATTTCTCAAGGCTTTCCTCTCCCTTCCCTAGTCACCAACACCTGTTAGGGGTTTGTTTAGATTTTGGGGGTTAAGTTAATAGGTTCTTGTCATGATATGCAGACATGCACATAATGAGATACAGACAGGCATCTAATGAACACAGAGAACAGGACATGACCAATCAGCAGGCAGAACACTTGGGGGTGGTTTCCCACTATAAAAGGCACGAGGCACTCACACTCCGCCTCTTTCCACTGATGAACATCTACAGAGTGAATCAGGGTGTGTGTACAGTATCACACCTCCCGCACGTGGCTAAGAGCTAGTCTGGTTCAGTCAGACAGAGTAACCACACTTAGGTTAGCAGAGAGTCAAACTCACAGAGAACTGAGCTAACTGTGCGACAGGTTCAATAAATCAGATCGAACTAACTTCAAGGTCTGGAGTATCTTTTGGTTAAAGCTGCATCCAGTTGCAGCCCGTGTTATCTCAGTGTGCTTAACACGACAGTGCTTTTGTTTGTCAGTCTCCTTCTTCTCTTGTGTAACTTTGATGAATTGTGTTGTATGATTTTGTTTATTGTGGAAAACTTTTCATAAACAGGTATATTGTTTTAAAACAAAGCCGTGAATAAAACATTATAAACAAGAGGCGTTGAGTACAAACGACAGCAAGTTGCGCAGAGCCATTGTGGAACTCGAGTTCAGCCCCAGCTGGACTGGGTCCGATCCCTGGGCCCATGTTTTGGGAAGGATGTGATGGGGTTGAGAGATCAGAGTTACGTGGGCAACCTAGAAAAGGCAACACATGGTACACGTTACTGCGCCTGAGTGAGACGTGGGTTGAGTGAGAATTTGGGAATTTGATTCTGGTGGGAATGTGGGGGGGGGGGGGGGGCGTGGCTGGTGATGGTGCTGTGACTGCAGCACATGGGATCTGTGGAATGCACTCCCCTACAACCTGCAGAAAGCGCCTGCAGCTTCGGAACTTGGACTCCGAGTTGCTGAGCTGGAGGCGAGAGCACTGGATGTTGCGGTGCGTCAGGGAGGGGGTGAGATGCCTGCTTCCTGGAGGCAGTCTCCCCTTAGATTAGAATTGGTCAATGCTCAGGGATTGGAGGGTGTGACTCAGGCAGGCATTGGGAATCAGCATGTATCCCTACAGCTCAGAAGGAGGCCATTTGGCCTACCGTGTGTGCACCGACCCTCTGAAAGAGCAACCTACCTCGGCCCACTCCCCCAGCCCAATCCCCAGGACCCCGCCCAACCTGCACATCTTTGGACACTCAAGGGCAAGTCAGGATGGCAAATCCTGCACATCTTTGGACTGTCGGAGGAAACTGGAGCACCCGGAGGAAACCCACGCAGACACCGGGAAAGGTGCAAGCGCCACAGTGTCGCGCAAGGCCGGAATCGAACCCCGACCCCTGGCACTGTGAAGCAGCGGTGCTAACCACTGTGCCACCCTGCCAGCTGGTGTCGGAGCCTCAGCTCCTGACCATGCCCAACAGGTATGAGGAGATGTGCTACCTGTATGGCTGAGGAGAAGGGCCGCAAGGTGGATGAGTGGACTGATCATAGCACCATGGTGGGGGATGCCATTCAAGTGGGGGGGAGTGAAGAGGATTGCGGTAGTGACAGGAGACAGTCCAGTGAGGGGGATAAATAATGTTCTCAGCAACAAGGGAGTCCAAACAACTGCGTTGCCTGCCTGGTGCCAGGGTTTGTGATAATTGCTCAGGGCTGAGAGGGACTTGCATTGCGAGCAAGAAGATCCAGTGGTTGTGGTCCATGTAGGTACCAACGACAAAGACGGGGAAAGAGGTTCCACATGGAGGGTATGAGGAGCCAGGCACTAAATTTAAAAAGCAGAACCTCAAAGGTAATAATCACTGGTCGGTGCTGAGGGTGAGAGACGGTGATGGATTGGAAGGGTCAGTCCCGGGGCTAGGGCATTGTGAGGGTCTTCACTTCACTTTGCGATCAACGTGGTTTCTTCATGTGACATTCTGCTTGCAACTATTCTGCTTGCAACTGTTATGTAGACATGCTGCCATCTGGTGGATTAAATAAGAAAGACAGCCCAATGGCCAACAGGCGCATCCAGTCTGCCTCACGGCAAGGAGCCAGCCCCAGGTCAACTCACCTCCAGTCTTGAGTTCAGCAGTCAGTGAGAAGAGACTCAGGGCTGCCTCTGGCCCAGAGGAAGGAATATTGACATTGAATAACAGCACAGGAGCCGATGTATGTCCTAACGTGCAGAGAGCACAATGTTCGAGCTACAGTATTGTACCCGGGTGAGACAAAGAGGCTCAATGAGTGGGCAAACGGTGTTCCGCGTGGGAAAATGTAAGGTTGCCCAATTTAGTCAAATATCTGAAAATAGGAATATTTGCACCTGCAATTCTCCCAGCCACCAGATGTTTCAAAGCCCTTTATGGACTTTGAAGTTCTTTTTGAAGTGTGGTCGCTGTTCTAATGTAGGGGGAGCAGCAGCCAATCTCGGCACAGCAAACCCTCACAAGCAGCAGCGTGACAGTGACCAGATCATCTGTTTCTGTGGCGTTGACTGAGGACTCAATGTTGGACAGGCACTGGGGAGAAGACTCCTTGCTCTCTGAGCTTGTGCCGCACGATCACCCCCACTGGCCTGAGCAGGCACATGGTCCTCGGGGTTACATCTCATGACAAAGGCAGTGCATTCAATAGTTCAACGTCACTGCAAGGTGTCAGCCTTGAATGTTGTTCTCAAGGCCCCGGAGTGAGACTTCGGCTCAGAGCCTCAGGATTTCACAGTCCAGAGCACCGATAACTGAACCACTGCTGATACACCACTAAAGCTTCCAAGACTGGGATTGATAATAAGTAAGGTTTACAAAATTATGAGGGGCATAGATAGGGTGGTCAGGAACAAACTTTTCCCCTCTGTCGAGGGATGAGCCTCTTTTTGCACTGTAAAACTCCCTGTCTCTAAGGGAATCACACAACAAGGACAGGAGTTAAGATACAGACCAGCCAACCAAACAGGACAATGTCCCTGCATGGCAACACTCACATGGAGGGCAGCATGGCAGGGCAGTGGTTAGCACTGCTGCCTCGCGGCACCAAGGTCCCAGGTTTGATCCCGGCTCTGGGTCACTGCCCGTGTGGAGTTTACACATCCTCTCCGTGTTTGCGTGGGTTTCGTCCCCACAACCCAAAGATGTGCAGGGGAGGTGGATTGGCCACGCTAAATTGCCCCTTAATTGGGAAAAATGAATTGGGTACTGTAAATTTATATTTTAATGGTAATGCTCACACAGCCTTGTTATCGTCAGGCACTTGGCATCAGCCGGTCGAACCTCTTAAAAAGCATTTCGTAGAATGATAGAATCCCGACAGTGCAGAAGGAGGCCGCTCGGCCCATCGCCTCCAAAACAGTACTCTACTTACCACCACCACCGCCCACCCCCACATATCCCCGTGCATTGGTCGTGGCAAACCCACCGAACCCGCACATCTCTGGACTGTGGGAGGAAACCGGAGCACCCGGAGGAAACCCACGCCGACACGGGGAGAACGTGCAGACTCCGCACAGTCACCCCAAGCTGGAATTGAACCCGGATCCTTGGCGCTGTGAGGCAGCAGTGCTAACCACTCACTGTACCACCGCGCAGCCCTAGCTTTCAATTTATTTTCGGCTCCAACATCCTGTTAAACGCCACCTTTCATCGTTTGGCTGCAGCAGTGCAATTTTACACATTGTTAAACGGTTTTAAAATTAGAATTCGATGCGTACTGGAATCTGTTACTCTACCTTGACGTAATTGAAATAGCGTGTAATTACACCTTGTACCAGCTATTAGGACCATTCACAGCGATGAATTTCCACTGCAAGAAAAGTGATTGTAATAAGAAAACAGGGGTCATCATTCAAGGAGAGACAGATTCATACATGCGCCTGAAGCTGGCACCTTGCACAGACCCTCCCTACTCTTCCCCAAGAACAAGCTGCTGCTCGGGAGTCACGCTCACCTCACCGATTCATGAGGTTTGGGCTCGAGTCCTGCGGCAGACGTGGAATTCAGCCTGACCCTCCCAATACTACGCACAGAATAGGAGGAAGTGTCGGCCACTCGGCAGAGCGTCCACAACCCTCTGGGGTGGCGGATCCCAAAGATTCACAGCCCTTCGAGTGAAGTCTTTTCTCCTCATCTCAATCCTAAACGATCGCCCTGCTTTCCCCGACACTTTGCCCCCTGTGTCTTAGACTCCCCCAACCAGCAATCGCTCAGCTTCCACCCTCTCAAGTCCCTTCAGAATCCTGCAGGCTTCAATGAGATCGCCTCTTGGTCTTCGAAACTCCAGACAACTTAGGCCCAATGTAGCCAGCCTCTGCTGAGGGGCTGCTGCATCGTCAGAGGTGCCGTCTTTGGATGGGTCTTCAAACAGAGGCCCCGGTTGCCTGCTCAGACGTTTACATCTTTCACCAAGAAGAGCAAGTAAGTTCTCCCCAGTGTCCTGTTCCAATATTTACCCCTCAACCAACATCCAGAAAACAGGTAATCTGGTCATGGATCCCGTTGTTGCTTGTGGGAACTTCCTGCGTGCAGATTGGCTGCTACATTTTCCACTTTACGATATTTTTACAGCATGATCCTTTAAATAGCACTGGCAAAGGGACCCTCCTTGACAGCCACATTGACATCTATTATGAGTATGATTGGCGAGCTGCCAGAGCAGTGAAAAATCAGAACCAGGCCCTCCAGTTCCCGCTTCTGTTTAAATTCATTTAAACTTGCTACTGAATGCATATTCAATCCTCCGTCAACGTAAGCTGATTCAAATCTCTGCTGCCCAGGTCTGGATTCACACCAAGTCCAATTCTGTGCTCTCTGACCTCCATCGCTCAGTCAATATTTCAATTTTAAAATTCTCCCCCTGGTTTTCAAATACCTCCCTGACCTCACACCCCCACCACTGCCCCCACAACTCCCCCCCCCCCACCCCCCCACAAAACCCTAGCTCTGAAATCTCCTCTAACCCCACAACTCTCCCATGATATCTGCTCTCCTCTGATCTCTTGCACAATCCCTTTTTTACCCGCTCCTCCAATGTTGTTTATGGTTTTAGTTGCATGGAATTCCCCTGCCCTTCACACCTCTCAGCATCCCTACTCCCCTTTCCTCCTTTAAAAAAAAATAAATTTAGAGTACCCAATTTATTTTTTCCAATTAAGGGGCAATTTAGCGTGGCCAATCCACCTGCCCTGCACATCTTTGGGTCGTGGGGGTGAAACCCACGCAGACACGGGGAGAACGTGCAAACTCCACACGGACAGTGACCCAGAGCTGGGAATCAAACCCAGGACCTCAGCGCCTTAATCCCAGTGCTAACCACTGCGCCATTTCCTCCTTTAACACACTCCTGAAAACCTACCTCTTTATTATCATTGCTGCCTCACGACGCTGAGGACCCGGGTTCGAATCCCGGCCCTGGGTCACTGTCCGTGTGGAGTTTGCACATCCTCCCCGTGTGTGCGTGGGTTTCCTCCGGGTGCTCCGGTTTCCTCCCACAACCTGAAGATGTGCAAGCTAGGTGGATTGGCCACGCTAAATTGCCCCTTGGGCAGCACGGTAGCATAGTGGTTAGCACAATTGCTTCACAGCCCTAGGGTCCCAGATTTGATTCCCGGCTTGGGTCACTGTCTGTGCGGAGTCTGCACGTTCTCCCCGTGTGTGTGTGGGTTTCCTCCGGGTGCTCCGGTTTCCTCCCACAGTCCAAAGATGTGCAGGTTAGGTGGATTGGCCATGCTAAATTGTCCTTAGTGTCCAAAATTGCCCTTAGTGTTGGGTGGGGTAACTGGGTTATGGGGATAGGGTGGAGGTGTGCGGTTGGGTAGGGTGCTCTTTCCAAGAGCCGGTGCAGACTTGATGGGCCGAATGGCCTCCTTCTGCACTGTAAATTCTATGATTCATTGGAAAAATGATTGGGTACTCTAAAAAATTTTTTTTTTAAACCGACCTCTTTGACCAAAACCTTTGGTCATCTGGCCGAACATTTCCTTATCGGGCTCAGTGTCATACTCCTGCGTAATAAGCACGTTGGAACATTTTGTTAACGTTAAAGGTACTATATAAATACAACCAATAGCATTCTTAAGGGTAAATGCTGAGAGGATGTTTCCCCTCAGGGGAGAGTCTGGAACCAGAGGGAACGGTCTCAGAATAACGGGGTGTCAACCTAAAACTGAGACGCGGAGGAATATCCTCTCTCAGAGGGTTGTGAGTCTTTGGAACTCCTTGCCACAGAGAGCTGTGGGGGCAGAGTTGTGTATGTTTAAGGCTGAGACAAGACAGATTATTGATCAGTAAGGGAATTGAGGGCGAGAGGGAAAGGGCAGGAAAGCGGACGTGAGGAATGTGGGATCAGCCATGATCCGATTGAATAGCGGAGCAGGCTCGATGGGCCGAATGGACTTCCCCTGTTCCCTATTTCTTTTTTTTTTTAAATATTTTTATTCAACATTTTAAACATTTTTACTCCACCTTCATTACCCCAGCCAACAACACCTGCCCTGGCACAAAAAAGGTCGATCCTCGAATACACCCGAGGAGAAAAACGAACACTTCCTGTCCCATGGATGCAAAGGTCTCCACCAGTCCACCCCTCCCAT
Source organism: Scyliorhinus torazame (assembly GCF_047496885.1). Lineage (NCBI taxonomy): Eukaryota > Metazoa > Chordata > Chondrichthyes > Carcharhiniformes > Scyliorhinidae > Scyliorhinus > Scyliorhinus torazame. Next base: position 377,810,642 of record NC_092708.1, read on the forward strand.
CTCCTTCATAAACCCCCCCTAACACCTTCAACCACCCCGCCCCCCCACCCCCACCATGGGCCATGGGGACCAGCAAGTGTGGCCTTGACCCATCCATCCTGGTGCCCAACACCATATTTCAATCCCCCCCCCCCCCTATTATCAGCTGGTGGGTATCCAGGTCCGGGATGGCCGCTAGCAGCCTCCTCACAAACCCCGCGGTGTCCCAGTTTGGGACATACATGCAAATCAACACCACCAATCCCCCCTCCAGCCAGCGCACCTGCCATTATCACGTACCTGCTCCCCTGATCCACCACCACCTCTCCATTTGGAACCTCACCCGGTTACCCACCAGTATCGCCCCCCCCGGTGCCCTGCTATCAAAGCCAGAATGGAACACCTGGCTCACCCAGCCCTTCCTCAGCCTCATCTGGTCCTTTACCCTCAGGTAGGTCTCCTGTAACAGCACCACGTCTGCTTTCAAGCCCTTCAGGTGCAAGGTAAACTTGTGCTGTCTACACCGGCCCCCCCAACCCTCGTATGTTTCACGTCACCACTCTGACCGGGGGCTGTCACCACCCCCTCCCCGACCTTCCTACCCGTCACGTCCATCCTTCCAGGCCCCGCCCCACAAGCAGGGCCCTGCCCCAGCCCTAGTTTGTTCCCCATTTCTTACAGTCTCGATTGTTGCTGTCAGGAAGGCCCATATTTCTGGGCCACCTAGGCCAGGGGCTTTGCCCTGGGAACCTCCAGTCAGGTGCAAATCACTGCAGGGCAGCTGCTTTCCTGCAGGTGTTGCTCTTCAGCTGGTCTGACCAACAAAGCTCAGCACCGCCACCAGCAGGGGTCTAGTGGTACTCCACCTTGAAAAGAGGCCAGCGTCGATTATCGGAGACAGCAAAGAGCAGAAAATGCTGGAAATGCTCAGCTGGTCTGGCGGTACCTGTGGAGAGTTGTGCTCGCGATTTATTCACCCTCACCTCCACCGTCAATATCCTATCCCACATTAAAGCAATTACTCTCTCACACCCTGGCTGTTCCCTCATCTCCACTCCCTGAAGTCCAGGAGCTTGAACCTCTCGAACTCACTTTATTTAATGCACTCTGCGCAGAGCCACGCAATTTTATTACACGATAGGAAATATATAAATAGACATTGTTGATGTTATAGAACCAGAATAATTCACAGCGAATATTACAATCAATATGCAATAATTACAATCAGTGTTCGATTAATTAATCAGATCAGGGGGCTAAATTTCAAATTAAATAGCAAGGGATAGCAATCTGGAAGCGGTTTGAATTTTTCAGTGCAGCCAAACCAAATTTGGAACATAAAGGTTCAGAAAAAGCACTTCAGGTAATCTCCCTCTAAAGTGATGTCACCACAAGCAAACAGCTGAGTGGATAGTGGCTGGTGAGTCTTGATTTATTTACGTCACTTGCATAATAAGGTTGCATTGCGGAACTTTGGTCCCATCGTGTGTGCATCCTGTTCCGCGTGGGAACTCCAGGATATTTCTTGGAATCTGGACAACCCCATGCGCGGGAAGTGTTGAGCACCAGCGAGCATGTAGGTGGTGCATTCGTGATGTTGGAAGTTTTGTGGACAACATGTCGCTACTCTGCGGCTTAAGAATATGCAAGCACAGGATGGCACGGTGGCGCAGTGGTGAGCGCTGCTGCATCACGGCGGCGAGGTCCCGGGTTCGATCCCGGCCCTGGGTCAGTGTGCGTACGGAGCTTGCACATTCTTCCCGTGTCTGCGTGGGTCTCACCCCCACAATCCCCAAAGATGTGCAGGCTAGGTGAATTGCCCACATTATATTTCCCCTTAATCGGAAAATAAAAAGCAGTAGGTACTCTAAATTTATTTTTTAAAAGGTTATACCGGAGTTAATGGGTGAATGCCAGGCAGATTCAGATGATCTGGATTTCATGAGGCAGGTTCTGGCGTCGATCCCAGATTTGGATTCTCATGGATTGATTCTCGGGCAGGGTAGGGCAGTGCTAGACCCGGAGCTGGACCACTAACTTCAGACCCGGGAAGGCGCTCGCAATGGCTAGATTATCCCAGTCGGAACCTCCATCGGGGAACGAGGTAAGACGATGCTTTTTGGATGGGTTAGAGTTTCCCAGGGTAGAACAGGCAAGGGGGAAAGGGTTCGGGGCCCCAATGGGTTAATGGGAGGTGATGGAGTGTGTGGGGTCAAAAGCCCCGGACCCAGATTCCCAGCCGAATTCTACAAGTGATTTGGCTCGCTGCTGGGTCCCTTACTGGTGCAGATGCACTGTACAATGGTGGGTTGGGGAAGGGCATGCTCACCCCCACCCCCCCCCACCCACCCACTGTCGCAAGCATCCATCTCACTTATCTTCAAGAAGGACAAACAGGGACTTCCGGTTGCGGCGATGACCAGCTAAGCCGCACGTTTCGGCGGTTCCAGCTCAAACGGACCTTCGGGCTCTTTTAAGAGCCCCAGCGGGGAATCTTTTCAAGACGAAACCCGGTGTGGGGTGAGATAACAGGGAGTCCCCCCCCAACGAAAGAGAAAAATATCGGCGGCGGCGGCCAGATCGCGAAGAATCCTCGAGGATAGGGACAGGAGGAAAAAAGGAGCAAGGTGGCGGCGGAGAAAGCCCAGGCGACATGGGGGCCCGACCAAGGCGAATTTTTAATACGGTGTGTGGACTACTTAAGAAGGAGGTGCTGACCCCGATGCTACAGGCAATTGAGGGGCTTAAGGAGGCACAAAAGACCCAGGAGACGGAGCTCCGTGTGGTGGAGCAGAAGGTGACGGATAACGAAGACGAGAACCTGGGCCTGGCGGTCAAAACGCAGACGCACGAGGCGCTCCACAAAAAGTGCGTTGAAAGGATTGAAGCCCTAGAAAATAGAGCACGGAGAAAGAACCTTCGGATCCTGGGTCTCCCCGAGGGAGTGGAAGGAGCGGACTGCGGGGCTTACGTGAGCACGATGCTAATCTCGCTGATGGGAGCTGAGGCCCCCTTGGGCCCCTTGGAAGTGGAAGGGGCTCATCGGGTCCCTGCGAGGAGATCAAAGGCGGGAGAACCACCTAGGGCGACAATCGTGCGATTTCATCGCTTCAATGATAGAGAAGTGGTTCTGAGATGGGCCAAAAAGGTACGAAGTAGTAGATGGGAGAATGCGGTGGTACGGGTGTACCAGGATTGGAGTGCGGAGGTGGCGAGAAGGAGGGCGAGTTTTAATCGAGCCAAGGAGGTGCTACACAAGAAGAAGGTGAGGTTCGGGATGCTGCAGCCGGCGCGACTATGGGTCACGTACCAGGAGAGACATCGCTACTTCGAAACGGCGGAAGAAGCATGGACCTTTATTAAAAACGAGAAACTGGATCGGAACTGAGGGACTGATGTTAGAGGGGAAATGATACTGCCGATGTATATAGGGATGTAAATTGGGAAGGGGGGGACACTAAGAAATGTGGGCGCCGGTGGGGGGAAAGAAGAGACACAGGCGGGGGATGGGGAATGGGAGTGTGGCGGTAGAGGGAGCTGCGCCACAAGGGGCGGGACAACTATAGAGAATACGGGGCTTACTGTCCTTGTTCCCGCGCCAGAAAGGTGATGGCGGGAAGATAGGCGCAAGGTAGATGGGAGTTCCCCACACGGGGGGGTCAAGGAGTGAGCGGGAGAAGCCGGGGTCAGTTGAAGTCAGCTGACTTTCGGAAGCAATATGGGGGGAGTAACCATGCTAGATGGGGATCTAGCCGTGGCGGGGGGGGGGATAACTGGGTTGCTGCTGCAGAAATCAAAGAGGAACTGGTTAAAGAAAGGGTGTTCGGGGCTGGAATGCGCCACCTGGGGAACGGGTGGGAGCGCGGAACCGGGACGCGGGACTGGCCTAGAGAGGGTGATGGCTAGCCGACATGGGAAGGGGGCACGTAGCCCCCCAGTGCGGCTGATCACATGGAACGTGAGAGGCCTAAATGGGCCGATTAAAAGGGCCCGAGTGTTCGCGCACTTGAAAGGACTGAGGGCAGACGTGGCTATGCTTCAGGAGACACACCTGATGGTGGCGGACCAAGTTAGGTTAAGGAAAGGATGGGTGGGACAGGTGTTCCACTCAGGGCTGGATGCAAAGAACAGAGGGATGGCCATACTGGTGGGGAAACGGGTATCATTCGAAGCTAGGAGCATTGTAGCAGATAGCGGAGGCAGATATGTGATGGTGAGTGGCAGACTGGAGGGAATGGAGGTCGTGTTGGTTAACGTATATGCCCCGAATTGGGATGATGCGGGATTCATGAAGCGGATGCTGGGACGTATCCCGGACCTGGAGGTAGGAAACCTGATAATGGGGGGAGACTTCAACACCGTGCTGGACCCAGGGTTAGATCGATCTAGATCTAGGACCGGAAGAAGGCCGGCAGCGGCCAAGGTGCTTGTAGCGCACAAAGACTCACGAGAGACGAATAGAGATGAAGTTAATGAGGCTTTATTAAGCGTGAATCGTTCCCCGCAGTTCAGCAACAGACTGGATCTGCGGGGAGAATTCCTGGTTCTTATACTCCGCCTTCAGGGCGGAGCTAGAGATCAACAGCCAACCAGGACCCGGGATCTGTCAGCCAATGACATCACGGCTTCACAGTCCCACATGACCCCTAATGCATACTACCACATTCACGCCTTGTTAAAAATGAACCCGGCGGGGTGGTGCTTCGCATGGTGGTAGGGGTTTACAAGGCTGGTCCTGGGAGGAAAAAAACGGGGAATTTTTTCAGGACAAAACCCGGTGTGGGGTGAGTTAACAGGGAGTCCCCCCCCAACGCAAGAGAAAAATATCGGTGGCGGTGGTTACATCGCGAAGAATCCTCGAGGATAGGGACAGGAGGAAAAAAGAAGCAAGATGGCGGCGGAGAAAGCCCAGGCGACATGGGGGCCCGACCAAGACGAATTTTTAAGACGGTGTGTGGAGCTACTTAAGAAGGAGGTGCTGACCCCGATGCTACAGGCAATTGAGGGGCTTAAGGAGGCACAAAAGACCCAGGAGACGGAGCTCCGCGTGGTGGAGCAGAAGGTGATGGATAATGAAGACGAGATCCTGGGCCTGGCGGTCAAAACACAGACTCACGAGGCGCTCCACAAAAAGTGTATTGAAAGGATTGAGGCCCTAGAAAATAGAGCACGAAGGAAGAACCTTCGGATCCTGGGTCTCCCTGAGGGAGTGGAAGGAGCGGACTGCGGGGCTTACGTGAGCACGATGTTAAGCTCGCTGATGGGAGCTGAGGCCCCTTCGGGCCCCTTGGAAGTGGAAGGGGCTCATCGGGTCCCTGCGAGGAGACCAAAGGCGGGAGAACCACCTAGGGCGACAATTGTGCGATTTCATCGCTTCAATGACAGAGAAGTGGTTCTGAGATGGGCCAAAAAAGTACGGAGTAGTAGATGGGAGAATGCGGTGGTACGGGTGTACCAGGATTGGAGTGCGGAGGTGGCGAGAAGGAGGGCGAGTTTTAATCGAGCCAAGGAGGTGCTACACAAGAAGAAGGTGAAGTTCGGGATGCTGCAGCCGGCGCGACTATGGGTCACGTACCAGGAGAGACATCACTACTTCGAAACGGCGGAAGAAGCATGGACCTTTATTAAAAACGAGAAACTGGATCGGAACTGAGGGACTGATGTTAGAGGGGAAATGAAAATGCCGATGTATATAGGGATGTAAATTGGGAAGGGGGGGGGACACTAAGAAATGTGGGCGCCGGTGGGGGGAAAGAAGACATAGGCGGGGGATGAGGAATGGGAGTGGGGCGGTAGAAATCAAAGAGGAACTGGTTAAAGAAAGGGTGGTCGGGGCTGGAATGCGCCACCTGGGGAACGGGTGGGAGCGCGGAACCGGGACGTGGGACTGGCCTAGAGAGGGTGATGGCTAGTCGACACGGGACGGGGGCAGGTAGCCCCCCAGTGCGGCTGATCACGTTGATCGTGAGAGGCCTAAATGGGCCGATTAAAAGGGCCCGAGTGTTCGCGCATTTGAAAGGACTGAGGGCAGACGTGGCTATGCTTCAGGAGACGCGCCTGAAGGTGGCGGACCAAGTTAGGTTAAGGAAAGGATGGGTGGGACAGGTGTTCCATTCAGGGCTGGATGCAAAGAATAGAGGGGTGGCCATACTGGTGGGGAAACGGGTATCATTCGAAGCTAGGAGCATTGTAGCAGATAGCGGAGGCAGATATGTGATGGTGAGTCGCAGACTGGAGGGAACGGAGGTCGTGTTGGTTAACGTATATGCCCCGAATTGGGATGATGCGGGATTCATGAAGCGGATGCTGGGACGTATCCCGGACCTGGAGGTAGGAAACGTGATAATGGGGGGAGACCTCAACACCGTGTTGGACCCAGGGTTAGATAGATCTAGATCTAGGACCGGAAGAAGGCCGGCAGCGGCCAAGGTGCTTAAGGGGTTTATGGACCAAATGGGGGGAGTGGATCCATGGCGATTTGTTAGGCCAAAGGCCAAGGAGTTCTCCTTCTTCTCCCATGTTCACAAGGTGTACTCCCGGATAGATTTCTTTGTTTTGGGAAGGTCGCTGATCTCGAGGGTGGAAGAAACTGAGTATTCAGCCATAGCTGACTCAGATCATGCCCCACATTGGGTGGACCTGGAACTAGGAGTGGAGAGGGAGCAGCGTGCACTCTGGCGATTAGATGTGGGATTGCTGGCGGATGAGGGAGTCTGTGGAAGGGTGTGGGGATGTATCGAGAGATACCTGGAGGCCAATGACGATGGGGAGGTCCGAGTGGGAGTAGTATGGGAAGCACTAAAGGCAGTGGTCAGAGGAGAGCTGATCTCCATCAGGGCCCACAAAGGGAAAATAGAGGCCAAGGAAAGGGAAAGATTACTGGGGGAGATTTTAAGGGTGGATAAAGAATACGCGGAGGCCCAGGAGGAAGGACTATACAGGGAGAGACGACGACTCCAGACGGAGTTCGACCTTCTGACCACTAGGAGGGCGGAGGCGCAGTGGAGGAAGGCACAGGGGATGAGATATGAATATGGGGAAAAGGCTAGTCGCCTGTTAGCCCATCAGCTGCGAAAGAGGACAGCGGCGAGGGAGATAGGGGGAATTAGAGATGAAAAGGGAGCTACGGTGCGGAGAGCAGGGAAGATAAACGAGGTGTTTAAGACCTTTTACGAAAGACTTTATAGGTCCCAACCCCCGGAGGGAAAAGAGGAGATGTGGCGGTTTTTGGACCATTTAAGGTTCCCGAGGGTGGAGGAGCAGGAGGTGGAAGGCCTGGGGGCACCAATTGGGGTGGACGAGGTTACCAAGGGGCTGGGGAACAAGCAGGCAGGGAAGGCCCCGGGACCAGATGAGTTCCTGGTGGAATTTTATAGAAAATATGTGGACTTGCTGGCCCCGCTGTTGGTGAGGACTTTTAACGAGGCCAGGGAAGGGGGGACTCCACCCCCGACAATGTCGGAGGCGACGATATCGCTAATTTTGAAGCGGGATAAAGATCCGCTGCAGTGCGGGTCCTATAGGCCTATTTCACTACTAAATGTGGACGCCAAATTGCTAGCAAAGGTGCTGGCAACGAGGATAGAGGATTGTGTCCCGGGGGTGGTGCACGAAGACCAGACAGGATTCGTAAAGGGGAGACAACTAAATGTCAACGTGCGACGGTATTAGGGGTGATAATGATGCCCCCAGCAGAGGGGGAGGCAGAGATAGTGGCGGCAATGGATGCAGAGAAGGCATTTGATAGGGTGGAGTGGGAGTATCTATGGGAGGTGCTGAGGAGGTTCGGGTTCGGGGACGGGTTTGTTAGCTGGGTCAAACTCCTCTATGGGGCCCCAACGGCAAGTGTGGTCACGGGTCGGCAAAGATCGGAGTATTTCCAACTATACAGCGGAACAAGACAGGGATGCCCGCTATCTCCATTACTGTTCGCGTTGGCAATTGAACCACTGGCCATGGCGCTGAGAGACTCCAGAAAATGGAGAGGGGGGATTAGAGGAGGAGAGGAACACCGAGTGTCACTCTACGTGGATGACCTACTGCTGTATGTGACGGACCCAGTGGGGGGGATGACAGAGGTCATGCAGATATTGAGGGAGTTCGGAGATTTCTCGGGATATAGGCTTAACATGGGAAAGAGTGAACTTTTTGTGATACACCCTGGGGACCAGAGTAGAGGGATAGATGGCCTACCGTTAAGGAGAGTGGAAAGAAACTTTCGATACCTGGGGATTCAGATAGCCAGGAGCTGGGGAACCTTGCACAGACTCAATCTGACACGACTGGTGGAACAAATGGAAGGGGACTTCAAGAGGTGGGACATGCAGCCACTGTCACTGGCGGGCAGAGTGCAGGCAATTAAGATGATGGTCCTCCCGAGGTTCCTATTTGTGTTCCAATGTCTCCCTATACTGATCACTAAGGCCTTCTTTAAAAAAATAGACAGGAGCATCACGAGCTTCGTGTGGGCAGGGAAAGTTCCGAGGTTAAGGAGGGGGTTCTTACAACGTAGTAGAGACAGAGGGGGACTGGCACTGCCGAATTTGGGCGATTACTACTGGGCCGCCAATGTGGCGATGATCCGTAAATGGATGATAGAGGGAGAGGGAGCGGCGTGGAAAAGATTAGAGAGGAAGTCCTGCAAAGGGACGAGTCTAGAAGCGCTGCTGACGGTGCCACTACCGCTCTCACCAAAAAAATTTACCACGAACCCAGTGGTGGCGGCAACATTAAATATCTGGGGGCAATGGAGGCGACAGAGAGGTGTGCTGGGAGCCTTGGTGGGGTCCCCAATTAGGAACAACCATAGGTTTGCCCCAGGGAGGCTGGATGGAGGATTCCAGAGCTGGCACCAGTTGGGAATTAGGAGGGTGGGAGATTTATTTATAGACGGGCTTGGGAGCGCTGGAGGAAAAGTATAAGCTGCCTCGGGGAAATTTCTTTCGGTATATGCAGGTGAGGGCGTTCACAAGACAACTGGTTAGGGAATTTCCGCTGCTCCCGACACAGGGGATCCAGGACAGGATGCTTTCGGGGGTGTGGGTCGGGGAGGGCAAGGTGTCAGAGATATACCGAGAGATGAGAGAAGAGGGGGAGGAGCTGGTGGGCGAACTGAAAGGAAAATGGGAAGAAGAGCTCGGGGAAGAGATAGAGGAGGGTTTGTGGGCTGATGCCCTAAGCAGGGTAAATTCCTCTTCCTCGTGTGCCAGGCTTAGCCTGATTCAATTTAAGGTGCTGCATAGAGCACACATAACGGGAGCAAGGTTGAGCAGGTTCTTCGGGGTGGAGGACAAGTGTGGGAGGTGCGGCGGAAGCCCGGCAAACCACACACATATGTTTTGGTTGTGCCCGGCACTGGAGGGGTATTGGAAGGGAGTGACGGGAGTGATCTCGAAGGTGGTGAAGGTCCGGGTCAAACCAGGCTGGGGGTTAGCTATATTTGGAGTAGCGGATGAGCCGGGAGTGCAGGAGGCGAAAGAGGCCGATGTCGTGGCCTTTGCGTCCCTAGTAGCCCGGCGTAGGATTTTACTCATGTGGAAGGAAGCTAAACCCCCCGGACTGGAGACCTGGATAAACGAAAAGGCGGGGTTCATAAAACTGGAGCAGATTAAGTTTACGCTGAGAGGATCGGCTCAAGGGTTCACCGGACGGTGGCAACCGTTCCTCGACTACCTAGCGGAACGTTAGAGGGAAGATAGATGACCAGCAGCAGCAACTCAGGGCGGGGGGGAGGGAGGGAGGTGGGGGGGAAGATGTTTGGGTTCTGGGAGAGGGGGGGGGGGGTGGAGTTTCATTTTATGTTATTTGGTTAGTTTACCATGTTAGTTAGTTACTCATTGTTAGATTGTAGTTATCATGTTACTTGTACTGTTAACTTTTCTTTTTGTTTGATGTGTAAGGGGAAAACATTGTGAATGAAAAACTTCAATAAAATATATATTTTTTTAAAAAGGACTAATCCCGGATAAATGTGGATCTTACCGGCCGATCTCACTTCTGAATGTGGATACGAAGCCCCTGGCAAACATCTTGGCCACCCAAATCTAGGTAACACCGGGTCTCTCTATATGCGGACGACCTCCTGCTGTATATTTCAAACCCCATGCAGTGCCTCGATAAGATACTGGAGTTTCAAAAAGAGTTTGCCACCTTCTCTGGTTATAAGTTGAACATAACAAAAAGCGAGGTATTCCCGGTTCGCACCGTAGGGCAGGAGGGTTGTGTGAGCGAGCTTCAGTTCCGCTTGGGCAGGGGTTTGTGGACTGGGTCCAGTTGCTGTACAAGGCACCGGTCGCAAGTGAGGGGATGAACCGGGTGAGTTCGGGATATTTTGGGCTGCATCAAGGCACGAGGCAGGGGTGTCCACTCTCCCCGTTGCTCTTCGCTTTGGCGATAGAGCCGCTGGCAATGGCGCTTAGGGCGTTGAGGGACTGGCGAGAGATTGTGTGGGGAGGGAGGGGGGGCGCGGAGCACAGGGTCTCGCTGTATGCAGACGATCTGTTGCTATATATCTCAGACCCATTGGGCAGTATCGGGGACATTATGGGGGTTTTGGAGGAATTTGGCCCATTCTCTGGGTACAGGTTGATGATGAGAAGAGCGGACTTCCGGTTGCGGCTATGCCTAGGTAAGTGGCACATTCGGCAGCTCCCGCCGGGAACGGACTTTTGGGCTCTCGAGAGGGGCCCCAATGGCAATTGTTCGACGGCTTCCAGTGTGGGAAGGTGACAGCAAGGTACCCCCGACATTATATGGATTGGACCAGGAGTGGAGCGGTGAAAAAAGTAATCCTGGTGCAGCGGAAAGTGAGAGAGAAAAAAAACAAGATGGCGGCGGGTGGAGACCAAGCAGCGTGGGCGCAGTGATCGCAGGAGCAGCAGGGGTTTCTTAAACGCTGCTTTGCGGAGCTGAAAACCGAAATGCTGGCGCCAATGAAGGTGGCGATTGAGAAGCTAGTAGAGACCCAGAAGGCCCAAGGGGCGGCGATCCGGGAGGTGCAGCAAAAAGCCTCGGAGAACGAGGATGAGATCTTGGGCCTGGCAGTGAAGGTGGAGGCGCACGAGGCGCTGCACAAGAGGTGGGCAGAAAGATTTGAGGACCTGGAGAATAGGTCGAGGAGGAAGAATCTTCGGATTCTGGGTCTCCCTGAAGGAGTGGAGGGGCCCGATGCTGGGGCATATGTGAGCACGATGCTCAATTCGCTGATGGGCGCGGGAGCCTTCCCGAGGCCTCTGGAGCTAGATGGGGCGCACCGGGTCCTAGTAAGGAGACCCAAGGCCAACAAGCTGCCAAGGGCTGTTGTGGTGAGGTTTCACCGCTTTATGGACAGAGAGTGTGTCCTGAGATGGGCCAAAAAAGAACGGAGCAGCAGGTGGGAGAACACGGAGATCCGAATCTACCAGGATTGGAGTGCAGAGGTGGCTAAAAAGAGAGCTGGTTTTAATCGGGCTAAGGCTGTGCTCCATCGAAAGGGGGTGAAGTTCGGGATGCTGCAGCCAGCGCGATTGTGGGTCACGTTCCAGGATCGGCACCACTATTTCGAAACGCCTGATGAGGCATGGAGCTTTATGCGGACTGAAAAGTTGGACTCAAATTGAGGGTTTGTTGTGGGGGGGATGTTTCCTGTGCATATGGTGTTTATTACGTGTAGGGAACGTTCCTCTGGTTTGGGTGCCAGGATGGGTGAAGTGATTTGATGGGGAGACGGTGAGAGAGTGTGGGCGTCGGTGTTGGAAGGGCAGACCCCCACGAAGGAAGAGGGGGAGTGGAGGCCCGGGGATGGGGAATTGGGGTAACGTCGCAAAAGGAGCTGCGCCAGAGGGGGCGGGGCCGGCTCAGGAAAGCGCGGGCTTTTTCCCGCGCGAGGGAAGGACGGAGGTGGGGGCCGGGGGGGATGGGTGGTGCTGGAGAGGAGTGCACACTGACTGCCAGGCAGGGGGAGGGGGGATTCTCACACTGGGGGGGGGGGGGGGGGGGGATGGAATGGCGGGAGAGGCCGGGGTCAGCAGGAGTCAGCTGACTTACGGGAGTGTTATGGGGGGAGCAAAAGGGCTAGATGTGGATCTAGCGGGGGGAGGGGGGGGAGAGGGGGGGTATAGGGTTGCTGCTACATTGGCCAAAGGGGAGCTGGAGGTAGGAGAGGTGGTCGGGGCGGGGGTCCGCCGTCTGGGGGACTGGAGGGTGCGGGAGGCGCGGGCATGTGGCTGGCCTAGAAAAGGAGATGGCTAGTCGGCGGGGTGGTGGGGGGGGGGGTGGTGAGCAGCCCCCCAATCCGGCTGATAACTTGGAATGTGAGGGGCCTGAACGGGCCGGTCAAGAGGGCCCGGGTGTTCGCGCACTTAAAGGGACTGAAGGCAGACGTGGTTATGCTCCAGGAGACACATCTGACGGTGGCAGATCAGGTCAGGTTGAGAAAGGGATGGGTAGGGCAGATCTTTCATTCAGGACTGGATGTGAAGAACAGAGGGATTGCAATACTGGTGGGGAAGCGGGTGTCATTTTAGGCACTGAATATTGTAGTGGATAATGGAGGTCGATACGTGATGGTGAGCGGTAGGTTGCAGGGGGTGCGGGTGGTACTGGTGAACGTATATGCCCCGAACTGGGATGGTGCCGGATTTATGAAACGCATGCTGGGTCGGATTCCGGATCTGGAAGTAGGAAGCTTGATAATGGGGGGGGATTTCAACACGGTGCTGGACCCAGCACTGGACCGTTCTAGGTCCAGGACGGGTAAGAGGCCGGCTGCGGCCAAGGTGCTCAGGGTGTTTATGGACCAGATGGGGGGAGCGGATCCATGGAGGTCTGTCAGGCCCCTGGCCAGGGAATTTTCATTCTTTTCCCACGTCCATAGAGCCTGCTCCTGGATAGATTTTTAAATTTTGAGTAGGGCGCTAATCCCGAAAGTGGAGGGAACGGAGTATTCGGCCATAGCCATCTCGGACCATGCCCCGCACTGGGTGGAGCTGGAGTTGGGGGAGGAGAGGGACCAGTGCCCGCTGTGGCGCCTTGATGTGGGACTGTTGGCGGATGAGGAGGTGTGCGGGCGGGTGCGGGGATGTATTGAAAGATATTTGGAGGCCAATGACAACGGGGAGGTGCAGGTGGGGATAGTCTGGGAGGCGTGAAGGCGGTGGTTAGGGGAGAGTTAATCTCCATCAGGACCCACAGGGAGAAGAGAGAGAGCAGGGAGAGGGAGAGGTTGGTGGGGGAGATCTTAAGGGTGGACAGGAGATATGTAGAGGCCCCTGAGGAGGGACTACTCAGGGAGCGGAGGAACCTCCAGACGGAGTTTGACCTGTTGACCACAGGGAAAGCAGAGGCACAGTGGAGGAAAGCGCAGGGGGCGACATATGAGTATGGGGAGAAGGCGAGTCGGATGCTGGCACACCAGCTTTGTAAGAGGGAGGCAGCGAGGGAGATAGGTGGAGTTAAGGATAGCGGGGGGAATACGGTGCGGAGTGCGGTGAGAATAAACAAGGTATTTAGGGACTTCTATGGGGATCTGTACAGATCTGAGCCCCCAGCGGGGGAAGAGGGGATGCAACGATTTTTGGATCAGCTGAGGTTCCCGAGGGTGGAGGAGGAGGAGGTGGCTGGTTTAGGGGCGCCAATTGGGCTGGAGGAGCTGGTTAAAGGATTGGGGAGCATGCAGGCGGGGAAGGCCCCGGGGCCAGATGGGTTCCCGGTCAAGTTTTACAGGAAATACGTGGACCTGCTGGGCCCGTTGTTAGTGAGGACTTTCAATAAGGCAAGGGAGGGGGGGACCTTGTCCCCAACAATGTCCGGGGCGTTGATCTCTCTGATCCTGAAGCGGGACAAGGACCCACTGCAGTGTGGGTCATATAGACCGATCTCGCTCCTCAATGTGGATGATAAGTTGCTGGCGAAGGTGCTGGCTACGAGAATTGAGGACTGTGTCCCGGGGTGATACATGAGGACCAGACGGGATTTGTAAAGGGCAGGCAGCTAAACACTAATGTGCGGAGGCTCCTCAATGTGATTATGATGCCCTCGGTGGAGGGGGAAGCGGAGGTAGTGGCCGCTATGGATGCGGAGAAGGCCTGCGACCGGGTGGAGTGGGAGTATCTCTGGGAAGTGCTGCGGAGGTTTGGGTTCGGGGAGGGGTTCATCAGTTGGGTCAGGTTGCTATATAGAGCCCCGGTGGCGAGTGCGGCTACGGATCGGCGGAGGTCGGAGTACTTTCGGCTGTACCGAGGGACGAGGCAGGGGTGCCCCCTGTCCCCCCTGTTGTTCGCATTGGCAATTGAGCCTCTGGCCATGGCACTGAGGGAGTCCAGGAAATGGACGCGACTGGTCCGAGGGGGAGAGGAACATTGGGTGTCGCTGTATGCGAACGACCTGTTGCTGTATGTGGCAGATCCAGTGGAGGGGATGGCGGAGGTCATGCGGATCCTAAGGGAGTCTGGGGACTTCTCGGGGTATAAGCTCAATGTAGGGAAAAGTGAGCTCTTTGTGGTGCATCCAGGGGACCAGGGAAAGGGGATAGACGACCTGTCGTTGAAGAGGGCGGAAAGGAGCTTTCGATACTTAGGGATCCAGGTGGCAGGGAGTTGGGGGGCCCTGCACAAACTCAATTTAACGCGGTTGGTGGAGCAGATGGAGGAGGATTTGAAAAGATGGGATGTGCTGCCACTCTCGCTAGCGGGCAGGGTATAGTCGGTTAAAATGATAGGCCTCCCGAGGTTTCTCTTTGTGTTCCAGTGCCTTCCCATTGTGATTCCCAAGGCCTTTTTCAAACAGGTAGGTAGGAGCATCATGGGTTTTGTGTGGGCAAATAAGACCCCGAGGGTAAAGAGGGGGTTTCTGGAGCGTAGTAGGGACAGAGGAGGGCTGGATCTGCCGAATTTGTGCGGCTATTATTGGGCTGCCAATGTGGCGATGATCCGTAAGTGGGTAATGGAGGGAGAGGGGGTGGTGTGGAAGAGGTTGGAGATGGCGTCCTGTGTGGGCACGAGCCTGAGGGCGCTGGCGACGGCACCGCTGCCGCTCTCGCCGACAAGGTACACCACGAGTCCGGTGGTGGCGGCGACGTTGAAGATCTGGGGGCAGTGGAGACGACATAGGGGCGAGGTGGGAGCCTCGGTTTGGTCCCCGATTCGGGAGAACCATCGGTTCGTCCCGGGAAGGATGGATGGGGGGTTTCGGAGCTGGCATCGGGCAGGGATTAGAAGAATGGGGGACCTGTTTATAGATGGGACGTTTGCGAGCCTAGGGGCGCTGGAGGAGAAGTTTGGGTTACCCCCGGGAAATGCTTTCAGGTACATGCAAGTGAGGGCGTTTGTGAGGCGGCAGGTGAGGGAATTCCCGCTGCTCCCGGCACAGGGGACTCAGGACAGGGTGATTTCGGGTGTATGGGTTGGAGAAGCCAGGGTTTCGGCGA
Organism: Scyliorhinus torazame; assembly: GCF_047496885.1. Taxonomy (NCBI): domain Eukaryota; kingdom Metazoa; phylum Chordata; class Chondrichthyes; order Carcharhiniformes; family Scyliorhinidae; genus Scyliorhinus; species Scyliorhinus torazame. Next base: position 377,826,024 of record NC_092708.1, read on the forward strand.
TTTACCAGGAGCTGAAAGAAGAGGAGGAGGACTCGGTAGAGGAGTTAAAGGGCAAGTGGGAGGAGGAGCTTGGGGAGGAGATAGATGAGGGTCTGTGAGCTGATGCCCTGAGTAGGGTTAATTCTTCCTCCTCTTGCGCCAGGCTCAGCCTAATACAATTCAAGGTTACTCACAGAGCGCATATGACAAGGGCGAGGTTGAGTAGGTTCTTTGGGGTGGAGGATAGATGTGGGAGGTGCCCGGGAAGCCCGGCGAATCACGTCCACATGTTCTGGTCGTGCCCGGCACTGGATGGGTTTTGAAGGGGTTTCGCGAGGACTATGTCCAAGGTGGTGAAAGTCCAGGTCAAGCCGAGTTGGGGGTTGGCACTATTTGGAGTAGTGGACGAGCCGGAAGTGCAGGAGGCGAAAGAGGCCGGTATCCTGGCCTTTGTGTCCATGGTAGCCCGGCGGAGGATCTTGCTAATGTGGAAGGACGTGAAGCCCCCCAGTGTGGAGGCCTGGATAAATGAAATGGCAGGGATCATTAAGCTGGAGAGGATAAAGTTTGCCTTGAGAGGGTCTGTGCAGGGGTTCTTCAGGCGGTGGCAACCGTTCCTAGACTATCTTGCGGAGCGTTAGGAGGAGGTCAGCAGCAGCAGCAACCCAAGGGTGGGGGGGGGGGTCTCTTTCAGGGGGGGGAATTCGGGTGGGTGGGGGGGGGTGCTTCCCTACGGGTACCTTTGAATGTCATATGGGGGGGTTACTGTATATGGGGAAATCCAATGTATAAGTTTTGTATAATTTATGACTGTTGTGTTGCGTTTCTTTCTTTTTGTTATTGGCGGGAGGGGGTTTGTTAAAAATTTTATTGGAGACTTCCGGGTGCGGCGATGACCAGCTGAGTCGCACGTTTCGGCAGCTCCCGTTGAAACGGACTTTTGGGCTCTTGATAGGAGCCCCAACGGCAATTTTGACGGCTAAAAACACTGTGCGGTAAACCAGAAGGGAATCCCCCCTGGATACGGATGAAAAAAGGAGGAGAAAGTGGCCGGATTGCAGTGGATCCTTTAGAACAGCGGAAAGGAAGGCAAGCAAAAACCAAGATGGCGTCGGAAGGTGGCAGTTTAACATGGGGCCCTGAACAACAAGAGTTCTTGAAATGCTGTGTGGAAGAGCTCAAAAAGGAAATGAAGAAAGAGCTGTTGGCCCCGATACTACAGGCAATCGAAGGGCTAAAGGAGGAACAAAAGACCCAGGAGCGGGAGCTTCGGGTCGTGAAGGCAAAGGCAGTCGAGAATGAGGACGACATACAGGGCCTGGTGGTGAAGACGGAGACGCATGAGGCACATCAGAAACGATGTGTGGAAAGGTTGGAGGCACTGGAGAACAACGCAAGGAGGAACAACCTGAGGATTCTTGGTCTTCCTGAAGGTGCGGAGGGAGCGGACGTCGGGGCATATGTGAGCACGATGCTGCACTCGTTAATGGGAGCGGAGGCCCCGGCGGGTCCGTTGGAGGTGGAGGGAGCATACCGAGTGATGGCGCGAGGACCGAGAGCAGGAGAAATTCCCAGAGCCATAGTGGTGAGATTCCTCCATTTTAAGGATAGAGAAATGGTCCTCAGATGGGCAAAGAAAACTCGGAGCAGTAAATGGGAGAACGCGGTGATCCGCGTTTATCAAGACTGGAGTGCGGAGGTGGCGAGAAGGAGGGCGAGCTTTAATCGGGCCAAGGCGGTGCTTCATAAAAAGAAGATAAAATTTGGAATGCTGCAACCGGCAAGACTGTGGGTCACATATCGAGGGAGGCACCACTACTTTGAGAAGGCGGATGAAGCGTGGACTTTTATTGTGGAAGAAAAACTGGAATGAGCGGGTTATTAAAAAGAACGTTTGAACAAAGTGGTGGGGCGAATGTGGGGGGCGAAGAGGGGGGTTAAAAAGGGGGGAAAGAGGAGTTTTATGTACTAACCCTGCGATATGGTAACTTTTCTCTCTTCCACAGGTGGTGATGGGGGGAGGAGGGGAGGTGGAGGAGATGGGGCGTTGGCCATTGGGGGCGGGGCCAAGGGAGAAGCGCGGGCTTGGTTCCCGCGCTATGATAATCATGGCGGGAATAGAGAAGCAGGAAGGAGGGGGCGTCGCACGGTGCGAGCCGAGGTCACGGGGGGAAGCCGAGGTCGGCCAGAGTTTGCTGACTTCTGGGAGCAACATGGGGGGAGTAATTACGCTAGCGGGGGATCTAGCGGGGGGGGGTGGGAGGGGGGAATTACTGGGTTGCTGCTGCTGGGGAGAGGGGGGAGCTGGTATGGGAGGGGATGGGCGGGGGGGGCACCGCCTGGGGGAGATACAGCTGCGTGGGAACCGGGTGAGGAGCTGGAAAAAGGGGATGGCTAATCGACAAGGGACGCTGATCACGTGGAACGTGAGAGGGCTGAACGGGCCGATAAAGAGGGCACGGGTACTCGCACACCTTAAGAAACTTAAGGCAGATGTGGTTATGTTACAGGAAACGCACCTGAAACTGATAGACCAGGTTAGGCCACGCAAAGGATGGGTGGGGCAGGTGTTCCATTCGGGGCTAGATGCGAAAAACAGGGGGGTGGCTATATTAGTGGGGAAGCGGGTAATGTTCGAGGCAAAGACTATAGTGGCGGATAACGGGGGCAGATACGTGATGGTGAGTGGCAAACTACAGGGGGAGACGGTGGTTTTGGTAAACGTATATGCCCCGAACTGGGATGATGCCAATTTTATGAGGCGGATGCTAGGACGCATTCCGGACCTAGAGATGGGAAAGCTGATAATGGGGGAGATTTTAATACGGTGTTGGAACCAGGGCTGGATAGGTCGAAGTCCAGGTCTTGAAGGAGGCCGGCAGCAGCCAAGGTACTTAAAGATTTTATGGAGCAGATGGGAGGTGTAGACCCGTGGAGATTTAGCAGACCTAGGAGTAAGGAGTTCTCGTTTTTCTCCTATGTCCATAAAGTCTACTCGCGAATAGACTTTTTTGTGCTGGGAAGGGCGTTGATCCCAAAGGTGAGGGGAACGGAGTATACGGCTATAGCCATTTCGGATCACGCTCCACACTGGGTAGACTTGGAGATAGGGGAGGAAACAGGAGGGTGCCCACCCTGGAGAATGGACATGGGACTAATGGCAGATGAGGGGGGGTGTCTAAGGGTGAGGGGGTGCATTGAAAAGTACTTGGAACTCAATGATAATGGGGAGGTCCAGGTGGGAGTGGTCTGGGAGGCGCTGAAGGCGGTGGTTAGAGGGGAGCTGATATCAATAAGGGCACAAAAAGGGAAGCAGGAGAGTAAGGAACGGGAGCGGTTGCTGCAAGAACTTTTGAGGGTGGACAGACAATATGCGGAAGCACCGGAGGAGGGACTGTACAGGGAAAGGCAAAGGTTACATGTAGAATTTGACTTGCTGACTACGGGCACTGCAGAGGCACAATGGAGGAAGGCACAGGGTGTACAGTACGAATATGGGGAGAAGGCGAGCAGGTTGCTGGCACACCAATTGAGGAAAAGGGGAGCAGCGAGGGAAATAGGGGGAGTGAGGGATGAGGAAGGAGAGATGGAGCGGGGAGCGGAGAGAGTGAATGGAGTGTTCAAGACATTTTATAAAAAATTATATGAAGCTCAACCCCCGGATGGGAGGGAGAGAATGATGGGCTTTTTGGATCGGCTGGAATTTCCCAAGGTGGAAGAGCAGGAAAGGGTGGGACTGGGAGCACAGATCGAGGTAGAAGAAGTGGTGAAAGGAATTAGGAGCATGCAGGCGGGAAAGGCCCCGGGACCAGATGGATTCCCAGTCGAATTCTATAGAAAATATGTGGACTTGCTCGCCCCGGTATTGACGAGGACCTTTAATGAGGCAAAGGAAAGGGGACAACTGCCCCCGACTATGTCTGAAGCAACGATATCGCTTCTCTTAAAGAAGGAAAAGGACCCGCTACAATGTAGGTCCTATAGACCTATTTCCCTCCTAAATGTAGATGCCAAGATCCTGGCCAAGGTAATGGCAATGAGAATAGAGGAATGTTACCGGGGGTGGTCCACGAGGACCAAACTGGGTTTGTGAAGGGGAGACAGCTGAACGCGAATATACGGAGGTTGTTAGGGGTAATGATGATGCCCCCACCAGAGGGGGAAACGGAGATAGTAGTGGCGATGGATGCCGAGAAAGCATTTGATAGAGTGGAGTGGGATTATTTGTGGGAGGTGTTGAGGAGATTTGGTTTTGGAGAGGGGTATGTTAGATGGGTGCAGCTGTTGTATAGGGCCCCGATGGCGAGCGTGGTCACGAATGGACGGGGATCTGCATATTTTCGGCTCCATAGAGGGACAAGGCAGGGATGCCCTCTGTCCCCATTATTGTTTGCATTGGCGATTGAGCCCCTGGCGATAGCGTTGAGGGATTCCAAGAAGTGGAGGGGAGTACTTAGAGGAGGAGAAGAACACCGGGTATCTTTCTATGCGGATGATTTGTTACTATATGTGGCAGACCCGGCGGAGGGGATGCCAGAAATAATGCGGATACTTGGGGCGTTTGGGGATTTTTTAGGGTATAAATTGAACATGGGGAAAAGTGAGTTGTTTGTGGTGCATCCAGGGGAGCAGAGTAGAGAAATAGAGGACCTACCGTTGAGGAAGGTAACAAGGGACTTTCGTTACCTGGGGATCCAGATAGCCAAGAATTGGGGCACATTGCATGGGTTAAATTTAACGCGGTTGGTGGAACAAATGGAGGAGGATTTCAAGAGATGGGATATGGTATCCCTGTCACTGGCAGGGAGGGTGCAGGCGGTTAAGATGGTGGTCCTCCCGAGATTCCTCTTTGTGTTCCAGTGCCTCCCGGTGGTGATCACGAAGGCTTTTTTTAAAAGGATTGAAAAGAGCATCATGGGTTTTGTGTGGGCCGGGAAGACCCCGAGAGTGAGGAAGGGATTCTTACAGCGTAGCAGGGATAGTGGGGGGCTGGCATTACCGAGCCTAAGTGAGTATTATTGGGCCGCTAATATTTCAATGGTGAGTAAGTGGATGGGAGAGGAGGAGGGAGCGGCGTGGAAGAGATTGGAGAGGGCGTCCTGTAGGGGGACTAGCCTACAGGCTATGGTGACAGCCCCATTGCCGTTCTCACCGAGGAACTACACCACAAGCCCGGTGGTGGTGGCTACACTGAAGATTTGGGGACAGTGGAGATGGCATAGGGGAAAGACTGGAGCCTTGGGGGGGTCCCCGATAAGAAACAACCATAGGTTTGCCCTGGGGGGAATGGATGGGGGATATGGAATGTGGCAAAGAGCAGAAATAACGCAACTGAAAGATCTGTTTGTGGATGGGAAGTTCGCGAGTCTGGGAGCGCTGACCGAGAAATATGGGTTGCCCCAAGGGAATGCATTCAGGTATATGCAACTGAGGGCTTTTGCGAGGCAACAGGTGAGGGAATTCCCGCAGCTCCCGACACAAGAGGTGCAGGACAGAGTGATCTCAAAGACATGGGTGGGGGATGGTAAGGTGTCAGATATATACAGGGAAATGAGGGACGAAGGGGAGACTATGGTAGATGAACTAAAAGGGAAAAGGGAAGAAGAGCTGGGGGAGGAGATCGAGGAGGGGCTGTGGGCAGATGCCCTAAGCAGGGTAAACTCGTCGTCCTCGTGTGCCAGGCTAAGCCTGATTCAGTTAAAGGTATTACACAGGGCGCATATGACTGGAGCACGGCTCAGTAAATTTTTCGGGGTGGAGGATAGGTGTGCGAGGTGCTCGAGAAACCCAGCGAATCATACCCATATGTTTTGGTCATGTCCGGCACTACAGGGGTTTTCGATGGGGGTGACAAAGGTGCTTTCAAAAGTAGTGGGGGTCCAGGTCGAACCAAGCTGGGGGTTGGCTATATTTGGGGTTGCACAAAAGCCGGGAGTGCAGGAGGCGAGAGAGGCCGATGTTTTGGCCTTTGCGTCCCTAGTAGCCCGGCGCAGGATATTGCTAATGTGGAAAGAAGCCAAGCCCCCGGGGGTGGAGACCTGGATAAATGACATGGCAGGGTTTATAAAGCTAGAGCGGATTAAGTTCGTTCTAAGGGGGTCGGCTCAAGGGTTCACCAGGCGGTGGCAACCGTTCGTCGAATACCTCGCAGAAAGATAGATGGAATGGAAAAAAGAAGGCAGCAGCAGCAGCCCAGGATCGGGGGGGGCGGGGGGGGGGGCGGGGGGAGGGGGGGCAGGGGAGGGGGGGAGGAGGAACCAGAAGGACTCTCAGGGTTGTTAATATATACTGTATAGTATGTATAGGTCGTTGCGACAGATAATTATATATTGGACTGTTAAATTATATTTTTGGAGAGTGTTACTTGTGATAAGGCAGTTGCCAATTAGGGTTAGTTTTCATTTTTGTTATTTATTATTTATTCATTTTCTGTTTATAAAATAGGTCATTGTTATTTGTGTTGTTATAATATTGTGTAAAGGATGCACAATGTACTGTGTTGGTTGACCAAAACTTTTCAATAAAATATTTATTTTTTTTTTTTAAATTTTGTTGGAAAATTTGAATAAACATTTTTTTTTAAAAAAAGATGATGGGAAGAGCGAGGTGTTCCCGATTGAGACTAGAGGGCAGGAGAGGATAGGGGAGCTGCCGTTCAAGGTGGTTGGGGCGAGCATTCGGTATTTGGGCATCCAAGTGACTTGGGGTTGGGCGTAACTGCACAAGTTGAACCTGACAGGGCTGGTGGAGCAGATGGGGGGGGCTTTAAGAGATGGGATGTGCTGCCGCGGTCGCTGGCGGGACGGGTGCAGACAGTGAAGATGACGGTGCTGCCAAGGTTTCTGTTTGTGTTCCAGTACTTCCCAATCTTCGTCCCGAAGTCATTTTTCAAGAAGATTAATGCGCTGATCTCTAGGTTTGTGTGGGCGGGGGAAACCCCACGGGTTAGCAGGGATTTCCTGGAGCGGGGGCAAACATGATGAACTACTACTGGGCAGCGAACATCGCCATGGTTAGGAAATGGGTCGTGGAGGAGGGGTCGGCGGCGGGGGGGGGGGCGGATGGAGGCAGGCATTGTGTAGGGGAACGTGTTGGAGGGCTTTGTTGTCAGCACCTCTGCCATCCTCGCCGGCCAGGTACTCCGTGAGCCCAGTGGTGGTGTCGCCCTAAGGGTGTGGGGGCAGTGGAGGCGGCATTTGAAACTGTGTGGGCACCGATCTGCAACAACCATAGGTTTGCACCAGGGAGAGAGTTGGGTGTGAGGCTTCGGAGGTGACGGCGTGCTGGGAGAGGTGCCGTCCTTTTCTGGGCTGCCACCCCTGGGGTCGCAAGACAAGGTGCTGTCGAGGGACAAGATCGGCGAGGGGAAGGTGTCCGGTGTCTAAAGGAGTTGATGGACTGGGAGGGGGCCCTGGTGGGGGATATAAATCACAAGTGGGAGGAGGAACTGGGTGGAGAGAGAGATGTAGGTAGAGGCCCTTTGGAGAGTGACTGCGGCCTCGTTGTGTGTGAGGTGAAGCCTCATTCAGTTCAAAGTAGTCCATAAGGCACAAATGGCGGTGGCAAAGATGAGTAGGTGTGGGCGGTGCGCGGGGGAGTCCCACGAGTCACAGCCACATGTTTTGGGCATGTCTGAAGCCGAAGGGGTTCTGGCAGGGGTTCGCGGACATAATGTCCGAGGTGCTGGGGGTGCAGGCGGCCCCAAGTCCAGAGGTGCCGATGTTCAGGTTGTCGGAAGACCCAAGTGTAAAGGTGGCGAGAGAGGCTGATGTTTTGGCCTTTGCCTCCCTGATAGCCCGGAGATGGATTTTGCTGGGATGGAGGGACTCGGAATCGCTGAAATGGTGGATGGGATTGCCCGGAGCTGGAAGCCGAGGCTTCAGCACCTCCACCGGTCTCGCAAAATAGATACTCATCAAATCCGGTGGTAGTTCACACACTGAGGGTGTGGAGTCAGGGCCAGCAACAATTTGGGATGCAGGGCATGTGTATGAAGGCTCCGATTTACGATAACCATAGATTTGTCCCAGTAAGACTAGATGCTAGATTTAAGGAAGTGGGGATTAAATGCTTTAAGGACCTGTTCGTGGGAAGGAAATTTGCGGACTTGACTGAGCTGGCGAGGTTTACCAATTGCCTAATGTCAATGGGTTCAGATACCTCCAAACATCAGGGGCGGGATTCTCCGTTTGGCCGGGGCCCAGGGGTTTCCTGTCGGTGTGGGGTGGGATACCCCATTGACCAGAGAATCCAGCCACAGAACTTTCCTGAGAAAGAAGGTGGGCCTGTTCCCAATGTTGCCGTGCCCAGGACTACAGGATAGGCTCTTATTGGAAGATGAAATTGGGAATGGCAAGATCGCCGGCATATGTGCAAAACAGGCCAAGGTTCAAAGGAGGCATTTGGCTAAAATGGGAGAAGGAATTTTGTGGGGGGGTATGGTGCGAGGGGGGTATTTGAAGAGGCATTGCGCAGGATTAGCGCGTCCTCATCATGCGCCAGACTATTGGCGCCATATTGGCCATATCCAATTCAAAGTTGTACGCAGAGCGCATTTGGTGATGGCCAGAATGAGTTGATTCTTCCCGGTAGCAGATGACCATTGTGTGCAGTGTGCTGGGTCCCCGGCAAACCATACCCACATGTTCTGGGCTTGTCCAAAGTTGGTGGGGTTCTGGAAGAGTAACCGATGTACTGTCAAGGGTACTGGGAATGGAAGTCACGTCGTCCCCGTGGGCAGCAATCTTCGGAGTGACTGATGATCCGGGTGCTGTGCAGGGGAAGAAGCTGATTCAGTTGCGGGGGGGGTTGTGTGATATAGTAGTTACCTTTTATTTGGGGACAGGGGAGGGTTGAGGCTTATTTTGGGATACTCTTTGGGAGAGATAGGCAGGACTTAACATGGTTGGTTTTGGACCATGTTATTTTAGATAGTGTTATATATGTTACTGTATCGTTTGTTATTGCTCTTTGATTGTTTTGGTACAAGGAGTATTGATTGACGGGAACATCACAGTGCTGGAGAGACATAATGGGCTCGATTCCACTAAATGGGAACAAAGTCCCATAGGGCGAGCACGTTTAGCCACTGTTTCCCAGCGCTCGCCGGAAACACGTGGCAATTCAAGCCGACTCGCGTTCTGCAAGGGGCCTCAGCGGGAACGTGCGGCCGAGGCCGCACATAGCCCTGATTTGTACACTGAGGAGCTCCACTCGCCAGAATGCCCCAGTGTAGCGAGAGATCGGGACGCCATTTTAAAATGGAGTCCCGATCTCCAAGGCCCCCCCCCGAAGCAATCCCTGACCCCGCCCCAGCCCAAATGCATTATGGGGAGGTCCCTCCTCTTCCCCCCCCCCCCCCCGAACACCCACGCAGGGCACACCCCAGCCTGATCACACGCAAAAAGTGCCAGCTTGGCACCTTGACATTGCCAACCTGGCAGTGCCCATGCCACCTGGGCATCTTGGCCATACCAGGTTGACACCCAGGTGGCACTGCCAGAGTGCCAGGGCACCACTCTGGCCAAAGGGCATGCAGCTTGGGGGCCTTTGTTCTTTGTTGCTGGACATTTACTTGCACCATTTGTTGAACATGGGTGCCACTTTTTTAAATCTCCAGTCCTCTGGCGCCACCAGTTTCTGAGCAGGATTGGAAAATTATACCACAGGTTTCCATAATTTCCTCCCTTACTTCATCGCTATTCTCTGACGCACCTCATCCGGTCCTGATGACATATGAGCTAACAAGAGAGGATTGATGAGGGTAGTGTGGTTGATATGGTACAGATGGGACTTCCAAAAGGTATGTGATAAAGTGCCAGATAATAGGCTTGTCAGCAAAGTTAGATCCCATGGAATAAAAGGGAAAGTGGCAGCATGTATACAAAAACAGTTGAGTCACAGGAAATAGAGAATAGTTATTGAGACAGTTATTTGTCAGACTGAAGGAAGGAATGCAATGGGGTTCCCCAGGGATCCCTAGTTTTTCGATCTATGTTAATGACCTGAACTCGCGTGTGCAGGGCACAATTTCCAAATTTGCGGATCACACAAAACTAGGAAGAATTGTGAACTATGCGGAGGACAGTGGTAGACTTCTAAAGGACATAGACGGGCTGGTGGAATGGACAGATACGTGGTGGGGAAATTTGAACATTCATGGGTAGATCAAAGGCAGGAATACAAAATAAAGAGTATCGTTCTGAAGGGGCACAGGAGCAGTAGGTTCTGAGAATGTATGTGCACAAACCCCCACTGGGGATGCAGGACAGATTGAGAAATTTGTTAATAAAATATATGGGTTCCTTGGCTTTATAAACAGGGACATAGGAGTACAAAAGCAAGGAAGTTATGATAAAAGTGTTTAAAACATTGTTTCAACTGGAATATTGCGGCCAGTTCTGGGCACCTCACTTTAGGATGGATTTGAAGACTTCCGGGTGCAGCGATGACCAGCTCAGTCGCACGTTTCGGCAGCTCCCGTTGGAACTCCTCTTAATAGGAGCCCCAACGGCAATTTAAACGGCCAAAAACACTGTGCGGTAAACCAGAAGGGAATCCCCCCGGACACGCATGGATAAGGGAGAGGATAGCGGCCGGATTGCGGAGGATCCTCTGGAGCAGCGGCAAGGAAGGGAAGCTCAAAGCAAGATGGCGTCGGAAGGTGGCCGCTTGTTATGGGGCCCGGACCAACAAGAGTTCATGCGGCGCTGTGTGGAAGAGCTGAAAAAGGAGTTGAAGAAGGAGCTGTTGGCCCCGATATTACAGGCGATTGAAGGGCTAAAGGAGGAGCAGAGGACACAAGACCTGGAGCTTCGGGTCGTGAAGGCAAAGGCTGCTGAAAATGAAGACGAAATACAGGGCCTGGTGGTGAAGACAGAGACGCACGAGGCACAAGACAAAAGGTGTGTGAAAAAGTTGGAAGTACTGGAGAATAACTCGAGGAGGAAGAATCTAAGAGTTCTGGGTCTTCCCAAAAGGCGCAGAAGGGGCGGACGTCGGGACATATGTGAGCACGGTGCTTCACTCGCTAATGGGATCGGAGGCCCCGACGGGCCCCTTGGAGGTGGAGGGAGCTTATCGAGTTCTGGCGCGAAGACCGAAGGCTGGAGAAATACCCCGAGCTATAGTGGTGAGGTTTCTCCGCTATAATGACAGAGAGACGGTCCTCAGATGGGCGAAGAAAACTCGGAGCTGTAGGTGGGAGAACGCGGTGATCCGCGTATACCAGGATTGGAGTGTGGAGGTGGCGAGAAGGAGGGCAAGTTTTAATCGGCTAAGGCGATGTTTCACAAAAAGATCCAGTTTGGAATGTTGCAACCGGCGAGATTGTGGGTCACACACCAAGGGAAGCACCACTACTTTGAGACGGCAGAAGAGGCGTGGACATTCATTGTGGACGAGAAGCTGGAATAGTCGGGCAAGAGAAAGAACTTTTGGGACAAAGTGGTGGGGTGATTATGTGGGGCGAGAAAAATGGGGGGGAGATGGTTTTTTTCAATTTGTTAATTTTGCGATCCTGGAACTTTTCTCTCTTCCCCATGTTGGGGGGGGGGGGGGGGGGTGAGTATGAGGCACTGTGGGCGCCGGCCATTAGGGGCGGGGCCGAGCGGGCTTTGTTCCTGCGCTATGGTAATTATGGCGGGAACAGGGACGCAGGAAGGAGGGAGCCTCGCACAGTGGGGGCCGAGGATAAGGGGGGGAAGCCGAGGTCAGCCAGAGTTCGCTGACTTCTGGGAGCAACTACGCTAGAGGTGGATCTAGCGGAGGGGGGAGGGGGGTTAACTGGGTTGCTGCTGCTAAGGAGAAGGGGGAGCTGTTATGGGATGGGGTGGCCGAGGCGGGAGGGCGCCGTCGGGGGGATATACGGGTACGTGGGAACCGGGTGAGGAGCTGGGTTAAAAAAGGGGATGGCTAGTCGACAAGGGGGGGAGTAAAGAGCCCCCCAACCCGGCTGATCACGTGGAACGTGAGAGGGCTGAACGGGCCGATTAAAAGGGCCCGGGTACTCGCACACCTAAAGAAATTAAAGGCAAATGTGGTTATGTTGCAGGAGACGCATCTGAAACTGACAGACCAGGTCAGACTACGTAAAGGATGGGTGGGGCAGTTGTTTCATTCGGGTTTAGATGCGAAGAACAGGGGGGTGGCTATCTTAGTGGGGAAACGGGTACTATTTGAGGCAAAGACCATAGTGGCGGATATTGGGGGTAGATATGTGATGGTGAGTGGCAGATTGCGGTGGTTCTGGTGAACGTATATGCCCCGAACTGGGATGATGCAAATTTTATGAGGCGTATGTTGGGATGTATCCCAGACCTGGAGGCGGGAAAGTTGGTAATGGGGGGAAACTTCAATACGGTGCTTGATCCAGGGCTGGACCGGTCGAGTCCAGGACCGGGAGGAGGCCGGCAGCGGCCAGGGTGCTCAAGGACTTCATGGAACAGATGGGAGGGCTAGACCCCATCTAGTAGGAGATTTAGTAGGCCTAGGAGTAAGGAGTTCTCACTTTTCTCCCATGTTCATAGAGTATACTCACGGATAGACTTTTTTGTCTTGGGAAGGGCACTGATTCCAAAGGTGACAGGGACGGAATATACGGCCATAGCCATTTTGGACCACGCTCCACATTGGGTAGACCTGGAGGTAGGAGAGGAAAAAGAACAGCACCCACTCTGGAGAATGGATATGGGCTTATTGGCGGATGAGGGGGTATGTTTAAGGGTGAGGGGGTGCATCGAAAGGTACTTGGAGCTTAATGACAATGGAGAGGTTCAGGTGGGAGTGGTCTGGGAGGCGTTGAAGGCAGTGGTTAGAGGGGAACTGATATCCATAAGGGCACATAAAGGGAAGCAAGAGGGTAAAGAAAGGGAGCGATTGCTGAAAGAACTTCTGAGGGTGGACAGGCAATATGCGGAGGCACCGGAGGAGGGACTGTACAGGGAAAGACAAAGGCTACATGTGGAATTTGACCTGCTGACCACGGGTAAGGCAGAGGCACAGTGGAGGAGGGCACAGGGTGTACAGTATGAGTATGGAGAGAAGGCGAGTCGGCTACTGGCCCACCAATTGAGGAAGAGTGGAGCAGCGAGGGAGATAGGTGGGGTGAGAGATGAGGGAGAGATGGAACAGGGAGCGGAGAGAGTGAACGGGGTGTTCAAGGCATTTTATGAGAGGTTATATAAGGCTCAGCCCCCGGAAGGGAAGGAGGGAATGATGCATTTCCTGGATCAGCTGGAATTCCCTAAGGTGGAGGAGCAGGAGAGGGCGGGACTGGGAGCACAGATTGAGATGGAAGAGGTGGTAAAAGGGATTGGAAGCATGCAGGCGGGGAAGGCCCCGGGACCGGACGGATTCCCGGTGGAATTTTATAGGAAGTATATGGACCTACTGGCCCCGCTTTTGACGAGAATCTTTAATGAGGCCAGGGAAAGGGGGCAGTTGCCCCCGACTATGTCGGAGGCAATGATATCGCTCCTTTTGAAGAAGGAAAAAGACCCGCTGCAGTGTGGGTCCTCCAGGCCCATTTCCCTTTTAAATGTAGATGCTAAGCTCCTGGCCAAGGTGATGGCGACAAGGATAGAGGACTGTGTCCCGGGGGTGGTCCACGAGGATCAAACTGGGTTCGTTAAGGGGAGACAGCTGAACACGAACGTACGGAGGTTGCTAGGGGTAATGATGATGCCCCCACCAGAGGGGGAGGCGGAGATAGTGGTGGCGATGGACGCCGAGAAAGCATTTGACAGAGTAGAGTGGGATTATCTGTGGGAGGTGCTGAGGAGATTTGGTTTTGGAGAAGGGTATATCGGATGGGTACAGCTGCTGTATAGGGCCCCGGTGGCGAGCGTGGTCACGAACAGACAGAGGTCTGACTACTTCCGTCTTCATAGAGGGACGAGGCAGGGGTGTCCCCTGTCTCCGTTACTGTTTGCATTAGCGATTGAGCCCCTGGCCATAGCACTGAGGGGCTCCAGGAAGTGGAGGGGAGTACTCAGGGGAGGAGAAGAACACCGGGTATCATTGTATGCAGTTGACTTATTGCTGTATGTTGCGGACCCAGTGGAGGGGATGCCTGAGATAATGCAGACACTCAGGGAGTTTGGGGCATTTTCGGGGTACAAATTGAATATGGGGAAGAGTGAGTTGTTTGTGGTGCATCCAGGGAGCAGAGCAGGGGAATAGATGACTTACCGCTGAGGAAGGTGACAAGAGATTTCCAGTACTTAGGGATTCAGATAGCCAGGAGTTGGGGAACCTTACATAGGCTTAATTTAACAAGATTGGTGGAACAGATGGAGGAGGATTTTAAGAGATGGGACATGGTGTCCCTGTCACTGGTGGGTAGGGTGCAGGCGGTTAAAATGGTGGTCCTCCTGAGATTCCTTTTTGTGTTTCAGTGCCTTCCGGTGATGGTCACGAAGGCTTTTTTCAAGAGAATTGAGAAAAGTGTCATGAGTTTTGTGTGGGCCGGGAAGACCCCGAGAGTGAGGAGGGGGTTCTTGCAGTGTAGCAGGGATAGGGGGGGGCTGGCACTACCGAGCCTAAGTGAATACTACTGGGCCGCCAATATCTCAATGGTGTGTAAGTGGATGGGAGAAGGGGAGGGGGCGGCGTGGAAGAGATTGGAGATGGCGTCCTGCAAAGGAACCAGCCTACAAGCAATGGTGACGGCGCTGTTGCCGTTCTCCCCGAAGAAATACACCACAAGTCCAGTGGTGGTGGCAACACTAAAAATTTGGGGGCAGTGGAGACGACATAGGGGAAGGACGGGAGCCTCGGTGCGGTCCCCGATAAGAAATAACCATAGGTTTGTCCCGGGGAGAATGGATGGGGGATTTGGAGCATGGCAGAGAGCTGGGGTTGTGCAACTGAGAGATCTGTTCGTAGACGGGACGTTTGCGAGTCTGGGAGCGCTGATGGAAAAATATGGGTTGCCCCAAGGGAATGAATTTCGATACATGCAACTGAGGGCTTTTGCGAGGCAGCAGGTGAGGGAATTCCCGCAGCTCCCGATGCAGGAGATTCAAGATAGAGTGATCTCAGGGACATGGGTGGGGGATAGTAGGGTGTCGGATATATACAGGGAAATGAGGGACGAGGGGGGGATCATGGTAGATGAGCTGAAAGGGAAATGGGAAGAAGAGCTGGGGGAAGAGATTGAGGAGGGGCTGTGGGCTGATGCCCTACGTAGGGTAAACTCGTCGTCCTCGTGCGCCAGGCTAAGCCTGATACAATTCAAGGTTTTACACAGGGCGCATATGACCAGAGCAAGGCTCAGTAAATTTTTCGGGGTAGAGGATAGGTGTGGGAGATGCTCGAGAAGCCCAGCAAACCACACTCACATGTTTTGGTCATGTCCGGCACTGCAGGGGTTCTGGGTGGGGGTGGCAAAGGTGCTTTCGAAGGTGGTGGGGGTCCGGGTCGAGCCAGGGTGGGGGGGGGGGGGGGGGGAGGGTAGCCCGGGCGGGTCCTCAGGGGTGTTTTTCGTATAGATATTTGTATTAGGCCAAGTATATTGGATTGTTTGATTTTATTTTTGGAGAGTTATTATTTTTGATATGGCAGTTGCCATTTAGTTTATATACATATTATTTATTTATTTGTTAAAAACGGCCACTGTTATTTATATTGTTTTATTGTTGTAAAATGGAAAACCTTTGTATTGTTTTGTTTGGCCAAAAAATTTGAATAAAATATATATATTTTTAAAAAGGATGGATTTGAAGAGCATCACGGTGGCACAGGGGCAGCACGGTGGCACAGTGGTTAGCACAGTTGCGTCACAGCTCCAGGGTCCCAGGTTCGATTCCCTGCTGGGGCACTGTCTGTGCGGAGTCTGCACATCCTCCCAGTGTGTGCGTGGGTTTCCTCCGGGTGCTCCGGTCTCCTCCCATAGTCCAAAGATGTGCAGTTAGGTGGATTGGCCACGCTAAATTGCCTTTACGTTTCCAAAAAAGGTTAGGTGGGGATAGGGTGGAGGTGTGAGCTTAGGTAGGGTGGTCTTTCCAAGGGCCGGTGCAGACTCGATGGGCTGAATGGCCTCCTGCTGCACTGTAAATTGAATGATCTATGATAAGGCATTAGAGAGGGCGCAGAAAGGTGAGTCTAAAACCAGAGGTCACAGTCTCAGAACCAGGGGAAGGACTGAGGTGAGAGCGAATTCCTTCACTCACGAGGGGGGTGAATCTTTGGCATTCTCTGCTCCAGAGAGGCTCAGTCATTGAGCATGTTCAAGACTGGGATTGGTAGGTTTCTAAACATTATAGACACCAGGGGATACAGGAATCGTGCAGGCCAATAGTGTTGATCAGCCATGATGGCACTGAATGGCGGAGGGGGTTTGATGGGCCGAATGGACTACCCCTGCTCCTATTTATGTTCTACCAGTGAGATTCCTGTTCAAATCACCAGCCCATCGATGGTTGATCATGTCACTATACATCGTCAACACTTAACCGCGTGTAATTCCAAAATAATCCTGTGTTACCCAAAATAAAATCTCACAAGGAAATAATTGGAAATGCAGGGAAAATATCTTATTTGTGAGAATTTAGCAGTTCAAGCACACCGAATCTTGGGGACTTTGGTTAAAACATTTTTTTCAAAGATTCACAGTGAACTGTACACAAATGTGACGGGACATCTCACTGACATCACTGGCCAATTGTGTTGCTGATTGTCCGTCTCGATAGGCAGCTTGGGACTGACTTTTGGATCCGTCTCTTTGTTATTTTAGCAATCCATGAGCATCATCCCGTTGGTCAGCGCCCTCTTCCACATGTAATATGTCGAACGGGGCGTCAGGGGGAAGTAACTGCTGAACTCTCGGAACGTCGGAAAGTTCTTCGACACGTAACGGCGTTGAAGGAAAAGCTTGGCCTTGGCTTTGGGGGACACTCCGTGTAAAGTGTCTACAACCAGCGGCCGCGTGATCAGCTCCCTGGGGGTTGTACAGTCCAATGATGTCAAGGGTGCCCTGTCCAATTGCGCCTCTGCCCATTGTGCACTGTCTTTGGGTTTGACCGGGACCGCCTCTTGCCGGAGCTTCCTCACCTTCACCCTCGGCCTCGTGGGTGCAGCTGAACCTTTCCACCGCAGGAAGGTTGAGGTGGGGATGGATGGGTACCTCACGCGGAAGGTGGACAAGGGAATCTGCCATTTCTGCGCTCGCCTCTTGGCTTCCTCTAGTTTCACCTTCTGCAAGTCGGAGTTGGGGCAGGTGGTCTTAATGCGGAGGAAGCCATCTGGGCCCCACGAGCTATTTCTTGTCCTGCCACTGGGTGCAAGCTGGCCGACTGAATCAGGGACGGTATCGGGCGCACCAACCTCAGGACTAACCGCCGTCGCGTTGCTGAAACCAGAAGCAGCCGTGTGGGTTTTCGGCCCGGCCCTGTTCATTGCTTCTCTCCTCCAGTTGTAATAGCTGGATCGGGAAATCCAGGGGTAGGTTTTCCTGAAGCTTTTGTAGGGTGGGCACATGTTGAGGAGGACACATTCCCTGAGGAAGTCTTTGGCATGTTGCTTTGATGGTGACCGCGGCCCATTGAAAGGCTTGGGCCCGCCGCTGCCACCGGCCACTTTAGAAAGGTCTGGGCCTTGGTTCTCGGTGCCCCCGGACAGCGGGGACCAGCTGTCACATCTCAGTGGTCCACTCAGGTCGAACTCCTGCTCCCCTGCGGGTTGGTGCACAGCCGTCCCATTGCCCGCCATCAGCATCTCGTGTTTCCAGGCATAGTACGTGGAACGGGAGATCTCGGGGAAGCGGCTTCGAAACTGTTGTAAGGGCAGAAAGTTGCCAACAGCGAAGGATTCCTGCAGGAAGTGCTTGGCCTCGTATCGCGTGGCTGCTTTCCGCCGATGCTCGTGGGACTGCTTTTTCCAGCGATAGAAAGTACTCTTGGTGATGCTGTACTTCTCTCGGAGCACAGAGTAGGAGATGTCCGGGTCCGTGTTCAGGAGTTCCAGGGTCTTCAGAGGCAGGAGGGACTCGGTTCCATCTAACCCTTGGCATCGGAGGTCTTGGACAGGAACAACCGGCGCAAAATACTGGGGCTTGAAGACGGCCTGGGATATCTGCTCCCCAGCCCACATGATGTGCAGAGTCTGCAGGTCCATCACTGGCGAGCGGGTTCTGGGTCGAATCAGGCGGTTGAAATACGGACGGATCTTCAGATTGCTCATGGGATAAATGGAGTAGACGTTACTCTGTAACACCGATGCCAGGGCGTAGACATGCCACATGTTGGTGAAGGTGCCCGGGAAGCAGGTCGCCTTGACGTCCGCATCAAAGATGGCTTCCAGGATGTCCATGGGCAGGTTCATCTTCTCGGCCGACTCCTCGGTGCACAGGGAGTATCTGGCGGCCTGCAGCATGACCTTGGAGTCAATCATGCCCTTCAGGTAGTACTGCTTGTGGAGGAGCATCTCCACCATCGTCCTCAGCTGCAGCTCCATGCTGAGGCTGGAGTCCCCCATCAGCAGCATGCTGGCTGCCTCGAACAGGTGGTTCCCCTCACCCTTGCAGGCCACCGGGACCATGCCCGCCGGAGCATCTTCGGGGTAGAGAGCCCGGGCCTTGGCATCCACTTCAGTTTCTGCGGAGAAGGTTCTCCTGGAGACCAGGGGTACGGGCAGGCTCGACAGCAGCTTATCCACATTGACTGTCACGGCTCGGAGGAAGTCAAACTCTGCACATTCAGTGGCTTCCTGCAGTTTACAGCGTAGGGCTTCTATTAGCTCAGTCCTTTGAGGCATTCCTGTGGCAGGGGTGGGTGGGATGGTGAGGGTGGGGAAATAAAACACAATTAATTCGTCATGCATGAAATTGAGACAATCATATCCGCTTAACTTTGTGACGTTCACTGTAATGTTGTTTGTCACAGGCTTCACACCAATCACTGAAGTCCCGGACGACCTGATCAGCCATTCCCTGTATCAACCAACTTCTGCCACTAGAGGCGGGATCCATGCCCATGGAAATTCCTCATGGAATGGATCCCGCATCCAATCATACTGACCTGCCTGTGTCTGTCAAATTTACAGTCCTACCAATGGAACGTGCAACCCTATTTAAAACATGTTATTATTAGTCCAAAGATGTGCAGGTTAGGTGGATTGGCCATGCTAAATTGTCCTTTTGTGTCCAAGACGTTAGCTGGGTTACGGGGTTAGGGTGGAGGCGTGGGCTTACTTCAGATGCTCTTTCCAAGGGCCAGTGCAGACTCTGAATGGCCTCCTTCTGCACTGTAAATTCTCTGATCTATGCACCCAAAACCAGGCAGCTGGGTGAGTGCCATCTTTACGTTTACCTTTATGTAAATTTATTGTAATGTGTACATTCATCAATGGTATTTTATAGATTATTTCATTCGTGAATGTAGGCATTTAGGATTGTGCAGGTAGACTTGTGTTTTTTTTCTGCTGAGGAAGACCCTTAAATTACAGCATTTATTTTAGATGTAGACATTTAGTTCACCTTGGAAGTTATTTCAGCTTGAAATGCCCATCTGCGGTACAGCATTTAAATTTGTACCTTGCTTTTTCCAGGCGAGAAATGTCACTATCTATGGACTGGTAGCCCAAGAACGACACTGTTACAGATACTGGAAGTTCTGACAGAGAGATATCGACCTGGAATGCCGGCTGAAATATTCCAGTCCTTCCCGGCGGCAGGTCCAGCTGCTGGTGGCACCCCCCCGCCCCCCTCCCCGGGGGGGGGCACCTTCACAGGTGGCAGGGGGTGCGGGGCATGCGTCGCCCCATAGACATCGGCAGGACTGGAAGACCCCCCCCCTGTCAGCCAATGGTGGGGTCACCTCGGCCGCCACAAGATGGGGGTGGGGGGGTCATTATCATTGCGCTCTCACAGAGGATCACCACAGTGCCCAGATGACCCATATGGGGTGATGTTAACCCAGGGCTAAACATTACCAGGGACACCGGGTATAACCCCACTGCTCTCCATTTGAAATCCTGTCATGGGATCTTTTACATCCAACCTGAGATTAGGGGGGGGTTGCAGACGGGGCCTTGGCTAACGTCTCGCCTGAAAGGTGGAACCTCCCTACAGTGCAGCATTCCCTCACTACTACATTGGAGGGTCAGCCTCTGATGCTGAACTTGAGCCTATAAAACCTTCTAACTCAGACATGGGCAGTGCCGTCTTTCCGATGCGGTGTCAAACCTGGGGGTCACCGACCTGCGGCTCATTAAGGATCCATGCACAGCTTCCACCCCCCATCGCTCAAACCCAATTTCATTCATTGTCAATTTATGGAAAATAGTTAGCCAATTAGGTTTCCATCATAAAATGAATATCAGACATCTGCAAATCACCTTGGTGATGGATGTTTCAACAGATATCAATGAAAACTTTTAAATCACAAAAAACATCAAATTCTATCATAACACTAGCTTGGTTCAAAATCATTACAAATTGCGTTTAGCCGAGTAGAATAATGCCATTTGTCATCACGTGAATGGTTTACATAGCCCCCACCCCCCCCACTCGTCAATCCCATGAGTCGCTCATAGACATAAGCACATTGGGGGAGGTGGGGGCACAGTGTTCTTTCCACTGGACTAATAATCCCGAGCCCCAGAGAATACTCTGGGGATCTGAGTTCGAAACCCAGCATGGCAAATGGGATTTGAATTCAATTTTTAAAATCTGGAATTCATAGCGAAGCAATTTTCATTAAAAAAACATCGGCTTCACTCAATCCCTTTAGGGGAAAGAGATCTGCTGCCCTTACGTGCAATGTGGTTGGTTCCTAACTGCCCTCTGAAAAGGCCGAGCAAGCCACTCAGTTCAAGGAGAATTCGGGACGGGCCATGCATTAAATGCTGGCCCAGCCAGAGACACCCATAAAACATAACCCTGACACTCAAATCCCGGAAAAGAATAGAAAAAACACGCACACCAATAAAGGAACTAACTGCGGCCCTCAAGTTGATTTATTCGAGAAATTATCTTATTATTCCTGTCAAATTAAGTTTGCATCATTGATCAGTAGCACTGTGCAGAACATTAAGGTGGGGACAGATTTTTTTTGAACCGATTAGCATTCGCATTTAATGTAACAATATGAATATTGTAAGGAATACAAAGGGTTAACAATTTGATGTTTATACTTCTCACCACCAGATGGAAATAAGGAGTAATCATATAAATATCATGTGACTCCTGGGATTCTGGGAGGTGTTTAGGCGTGAGAGAGATTAATAATAATAATCTTTATTAGTGTCATAAGTAGGCTTACATTAACACTGCAATGAAGTTACTGTGAAAATCGCCAAGTCGCCACACTCCAGCGCCTGTTCGGGTACACAGAGGGAGAATTCAGAATGTCCAATTCACCTCCCAACAAGTCTTTTGGGACTTGTGGGAGGAAACTGGAGCATCCGGAGGAAACCCACGCAGACACGGGGAGAACGTGCAGACTCCGCCCAGACAGTGACCCAAGCCGGGAATCGAACCTGTGACTCTGGTGCTGTGAAGCAACACTGCTAAAGTTGCATAGTGTAGAGTTCTGTAGTTAGAGATATCGTATAGTTTAATTTAATAACTTATACCTTGCAACTTGTTCGAATCTTATTTAAGTTGTGTAAATAAATCAGCTTTGTTAATTTACTTAGTTTGATGTTCTTCGTTCAACACTATGTTCGCAAGACATCCTGATTTACAGAACAGAGAACATCACATTTAAGTTGACAAAAACTGGCATCATCAGTGGGGTTGAAACGGCCGCAAAGAGAAAACAATCTAAGATGAGAACCGAATGGGCTGTTCCATTTACATTCCTTCCAAATCCAGCTGTCTGCCCTGTGTCTCATTCGCAATGAGAAATTCACCAAAAAAATGTAATCTCGGGGTGGGGCAACTGACCAGAAAGCCCATCACCTCTGCCGGAAATGTATCTCTCTTATTGTACAATACTGTTGGCATTTGAGTAACAGCATTGCAGCCCTTTAAGCACTTTTGACTGAAGATAAAAGTGTCTCTTCATGTTATTAGGGTTGCTGATTCCTGTGTTAAACTGAGACCCCGTCTTTTTTTTAATTTAGAATACCCAATTATTTTTTTCTAATTAAGGGGCAATTTAACATGGCCAATCCACTTAACTTGCAAATCTTTGGGTTGTGGGGGTGAAACCCACGCAGACACGGGGAGAACGTGCAAACTCCGCACGGACAGTGACCCGGGGCCGGGATTCGAACCCGGGTCCTCAGCGCCGTAGGCAGCAATGCTAACCACCGTGCTGCCCTCTGAGACCCCCATCTTGACCTCTCAGGTGATTCCACAGTAGCCAACACTCCCAACCTGGATCTGATCTATTCCAGGCTTTCACACCCCCAATTTTAAAAAAACCCAGCCTGTAGGCATTTATAGATAAGATCAGACACCACAGAGCTATTCCTCTGCAGAGTGCTCATTCAGGTTCCTTTTGTATTAGTGTTCAGTAGCACGGCTGATATACAGATCCTGTGTGGCCAGTGGCAGTTTAGTAGTACATGTGACAGATTAATTTGGACAGGATAACACTGGAGAGAGAAAAAAAGCAACTTCTCGCTGTCCGATGTTATGAAGATCAGAGATTTGGGATCAGGTATAGATGCTTGACAGTGAGAACACTAATGTAAAGTGAATCGTCACGTTCAGGTGCGATGGGAAGAGGAAACACTCCTTCCTCGCCCATATAGGAGTTAAAGCTGTCTAAAAATATTAAATTGGGGGGCAGCACGGTGGCGCAGTGGGTAGCACTGCAGTCTCATGGCGCCAAGGTCCCAGGTTTGATCCCGGCTCTGGGTCGCTGTCCGTGTGGGGTTTGCACATTCTCCCCGTGTTTGCATGGGTTTCGCCCCCACAACCCAAAGATGTGCAGGGTAGGTGGATTGAACACGCTAAATTGCCCCTTAATTGGAAAAAATGAATTGGGTACTCAATTTTTTTTAATATAAACATTAAATTGGTTAGATTGGTTGCTGACGCTGGTCAGCATTGTTCCCTTTTTAATCGCTGCAGTTGGAGCAGTAGCCCCAACCCAGACTAATGGGGCAAACGATTTCTCCCCCATTTTGTGTAAGGTTCCTCTGATAAAACCAAAAGCATCCATAAATTAACTTCCAAACTCACTCAAATCCCAATAACACTAATTCAGGCCGTGACAACTCCTGGTTTAGTCAAAATGCACTGTTTATTGCACATTGCTGCCATCTAGAAATGGAACATTAGAAAATTGCACTCCTGTTCACTTACATCTGTTTTGCCCTGAAATAATTGATCAGTAGAATCTGTGCCCTTCTACATTATAAGAGTGACAGGACTTCAGGACTTCATGGTAAATCCAGTTGATGTACAGCTATGATGCCCCTACAGTCAAATAGCATACCAACACTCAGGCAAAATTGTGCACTCAATATGCTAACTCATCCAGATCTCTGCCGCCCACATGCTGCCCCATAAGCCCCGATCGCCTTTGCCCAATGCCACTAGCTGACCCGTGTCTCCAAAACAGCAAAATATCCAAAGTGTTTCATAGGCAAATAATTGGACAGAAAATGAAAGGCGAATTAACACCAGTGACCAAGAGCTTGGTCAGAGGAATCGGTTTCAAGGAGCATCTTAAGGTGGACAGGCCGAGAGATGTGGGGACGGAATTTCAGAGGTAGGGCCGACCGCCAGCAGTGAGAGTAGGGCATGTGCAAATGGCAAGAGGGCTGTAAGATGATAGGGAAGCATAAAGAGAGTTGAACACTTGGATGAGAATTTTAAAATAATGTCGGTTAATGAGCACACTCTTGTGAAATATCTTGTCCTCTGTAGCATCGTCCATCCTGTCCCATTCCTAACCCACACAATCCTCGTCACAGAATAGAATCTGCAGGAGGCCATTCGGCCCATCGGGTCTGCACTGGCCCTCCGAAAGAGCGCCCCACCTAGGCCCTATCCCTGTAACCCTACCTAATCTTTGGACACTAAGGGCAATTTAGCATGACCAATCCACCTAACCTGCCCATCTTTGGACTGTGGGAGGACCATGGGGAGGCAGTGGTGTTGTAGTATTTCCCTCTACTAGTAATCCAGAGACCCAGAGGACTGCTCTGGGGACCCAGGCTCAAATCCCGCCACTGCAGATGGTGAAATTTGAATTCAATAAAAATCTGGAAATAAAAGTCTAATGATAACCGTGACACCATTGTCAATTGTTGTAAAAGACCATCTGGTTCACTAATGTCCTTTAGGGAAGAAAGTCTGCTGTCCTTGCCTGGTCTGACCTATATGTGACTCCAGACCCACATTAATGTGGTTGGCTCTTAACTACCCCTCAAGGGCAATAAATGCTGGCACAGCCACATCCCATAAATGAATAAAACAAAACTGGATAAAATAAAACTGGAGGAAACCCACGCAGACACGGGGAGAACCTGCAAACTCCAGTCGCCCGAGGTCGGAATCGAACCCAGGTCTCTGGCGCTATGAGGCAGCAGTGCTAACCATTGTGCCACCTATGATGTCCCACATTGGAGTTTCCCCAAGGAACTTCCTCCCTGAACCTTACTTAATATCTCTCCCAATTTTCCAAAGCACCCCAATTACTGCATTTCAGAAATCACCACAGCCTTCTCCCTCCCTCGTCCTTGTCCAGGAGCCTCCCAAATTCCCCTTCTCCTCTGGGGCTGCGGGATTGGAGATGTTAAACTGAAGGTGTTATAAGGTATGTAGACTGATCGTTTCTGGTTTGATATTGCCTTAGAGAAGCTAATGTAACATCTGGGAATTCATGTTTCCAACTAGGAGCAGATGGCGAAGTTTTTAGAATTAAGTTTCAGAGAAAGATTTTTTAAACACACAGAAACTCGACAACAATATAAAAGCAAAACATTGTGGGGGAGCTGGCTATCTGAAAGAACTCGACATTGTTGATGCGGGTTGGGATTAGCGGCACAGTTCCCAGGAATCATCCCCTCTCTCTCTCTCCCATTCTCCAGGAGTTTCGGAAACTTAACAAGTTTAAAAAGACAGTAAAAGTAACTGCAGCCGCACTCCACAATGTCCTCAGTCTTTGAAATGCCACAGTTGGGACAAATGATGAATTTTGAGTTCAAAGAGGAGCATTTTAGATCATTGCATGCATTTTTTTTTAAATCAAACGAGGGAATCTATGCAGGAGTTTATTTTTTAAAAGGCTGAGTGGGATGACCAGCTCTGGGGTGGATAAGGAGTAAACGCTACAATTGGGTGGGTGGAATATCTCCCCTCCACCCGGGCACATGCACCGAGTTCATCCCGATGCAAATTTCAAACACTTCCCTCAAGTTAAAACATTCCAGAGACACAAATGCATCTCTTCTGGAGATTCCGCAAAACAAGGGGAGCGTACATGATTTTTTTTTTAAAGACCAATTGTAAACGGTTGGCAGGGCAGTGTTTACCAGACACTCCACACTTTACCCCTTTGTTTAGTCACAATGTTTAAATTCTCCTCAACACCAACATTTTAGGATTGGTTGTTTGAGGGAGGAGGGAGGAGGGGGGGGGGGGGGGGGGGAGAAAATCACTAGTTATACTCACCACATAAATTTCAAGCGGGTTGGCTTCTGAATCACTTTTGTCTCCCTCCCTGCTGCTTGTCTGTAAGTTTGTAACTCAGGCCAGTACCAAATTGAGACTGAAGTGAAGTTTCCCAATTCTGGAGCCTGCCAGACTGAGGAGGGAATGAGAAAGAGATCAGAGCGGTGTCAAACCCCACCCCCACGAGGAAATAGTCAATCTGACCCCCCCCCCCCCCCCCCCGGGATGAAAGGAGTCGTCAGTCTGAAGATAGATCAATTCCAATGGTAGGTGATAATGAGGATTGTCCTTGATGCAGTCAGGGATTATACCATTATGTGCTTTTCATTCGCCTGGGGAGGGGGCTAGAGATTCTGAAACTGCTGGTACCAAGACTATAAAAGCTCCAAAACCCAATTAGACAAAAAAAAAGGGGGGGGCGGGCTTGGGGCAAGCACTGCCAGCCGCACCTGGCACACACCCTGCCCGGGTGGCACACCGTGCTGAGGTACTGCTAGACTGGCGAGGCCCATCAGCCTTCCCGGGGCCTGTGTTAATTACACAGGGCTCCACATGGGCTCAGCTGCTTGAGGAAGGACCACCCCTTCACCCAACCGCCTGCCTGCCATTGGGACAGATGATACTGCAGCCGTGCCAATGTCACAGGCAACCATGCATGCATGTTCACAGTGTTCTCCTGGACACTTGCCCCAGTGATGTCCTCAGCTAAGCCCCCCCCCCCTCCCCTGGGAGCAGAGCATATCTGCAATCCTGCCCTCTGGGGGGGGGCTAGCATGCAATCCATCCATTCCAATGACACGCCACATGTCGATTCCAACTCTGTACTAGTCTGATACAGGCAGAGGACCAGCCGTAGGTCTCGGAGATACAGAAACCTTGGCCACGCCGGTTCTACTCTGCTCCTTTCCATTGTGTGCCATCTTGTCCCGCAAGAGGGAAGAATGTCCGTGAGTGTGGGGAGTGAGGCTGCCCAAATTGATTAACTGAAGGTGTGGGGCAAGAGGTGGGTGTGAGGCACCGCTGGAATATAACAGTGACATAGAGTGGCTGGGTGTTCGGCCTGAGCTAAGGTGCTGGCGGATGGGCTGTGGTGTGTGAGAGGTTGGGGACAGGAGATACTTTCGAAGGTGAAATCACTGACCTTGACCACCCGTGTGAGGTCATTGACCTTTCTCCAGCTCTGCTGTCAGCTCCTTGATACCAGACTCCTTCACTGATCTCCTTGGCCACCTGCTCCCATTCCCATTGGAAGGGATAAACTGATGATGGCCCCCATAGACACTCTCCTCCCATTCATCAATGGGATGTGGGCCTCACTAGCTGGGCCAACATTTATTGCTTGTCCCTAATTGCCCTTGAACTGAGTGTTTTTTAAAATAAATTTAGAGTACCCAATTCATTTTTTCCAATCAAGGGGCTATTTAGCGTGGCCAATCCACCTACCCTGCACATCTCTGGGTTGTGGGGACGAAACTCACGCAAACACGGGCAGAATGTGCCAAACTCGACACGGACAGTGACCCAGAGCCGGGATTGAACCTGTGACCTCGGCGCCGTGAGGCTGCAGTGCTAACCCACTGTGCCACCGTGTTGCCCTCTGAGTGTTTTGCTAGGCCAGTTCAGAGGGCATTTCAGAGTCACCCACATTGCTGTAGGTCTGGAGTCACATGCAGGCCAGACCAGGTAAGGACGGCAGATTTCCTTCCCGAAAGGACATTAGTGAACCAGATGGTTTTTTACAACAGTAGACAATGGTTTCATGGATCTTAAATGATCTTTTAATTCAAGATTTTTATTGAATTCAAATTTCACCGTCTGCCATGGTGGGGTTTAAACCCGGTCCCAGAATATTACCCTGGATCCCTAGATTATTAGTGACAATCACCTCCCTGAAAAGCAGGCCGACTTGCCCTTGTCTGTGAACCTGGTTGCCCTCTACACTGGTTGTCTATTCTCATAGTTTCCAACTGCAGGACTAAGCAACAGTTTCCTTTAAAAGGCCCTTTGCAATTGCACTTTAAGAGGGACAGATTACCTTTAAGAGCTTTTAGAATTGAAAGTGATACAAAATTATTTCTGTTCATAAAGGTTTCAGCACAGACCGAAAGCGTTCAAGTTTTGGTCCATGTGCTGCATCTCAATACCTAATAGTCTATCTGACCTCAAAGTCTTAATGCCTAAAATTTTATTTATGTGAATTTTTTCCGAAAATTATATTTGCCACTTATTTTGACATAAAGCTGCAGGTTCCAAAACTCTCCATATACACTTCCAGGTGAGCTGTTACTGCCCCTATAGACCTCCAGGTGAGCTGTTACTGCCCTTATTTACCTCCAGGTCAGCTGTTTCCACCCAGAACATCTCCAGATGAGCTGTTACTGCCCCTATACACCTCCAGGTGAGCTGTTACTGCCCATATACACCTCCAGGTGTGTTGTTACTGCCAATATACACCTCCAGGTGTGCTGTTACTGCCCATATACACTTTCAGGTGAGCTGTTACTGCCCATATACACCTCCAGGTGAGCTGTTACTGCCCATATACACCTCCAGGTGAGCTGTTACTGCCGATATGCACCTCCAAGTGTGCTGTTACTGCCCATATACAACTCCAGGTCAGCTGTTACTGCCCATATACACCTCCAGATGAGCTGTTACTGCCCATATACACCTCCAGGTGAGCTGTTACTGCCCATATACACCTCCAGGTGAGCTGTTACTGCCACAATATAACTCCAGGTGTGCTGTTACTGCCCATCTACATCTCCAGGTGTGCTGTTACTGCCCATCTACAACTCCAGGTGAGCTGTTACTGCCCATCTACACCTCCAGGTGAGCTGTTACTGCCCATATACACCTCCAGGTGAGCTGTTACTGCCCATATACACCTCCAGATCAGCTGTACTGCCCATATACACCTCCAGGTGAGCTGTTAGTTAGTGCCCCTATACACCACCAAGTGAACTTTTACTGTCCATATACATCTCCAGGTGTGCTGTTACTGCCCATATAAGACCATAAGACATAGGAGTGGAAGTAAGGCCATTCGGCCCATCGAGTCCACTCCACCATTCAATCATGGCTGATTTCAACTCCATTTACCCGCGCTCTCTCCATAGCCCTTAATTCCTTGAGAAATCAAGAATTTATCAACTTCTGTCTTAAAGACACTCAACGTCCCGGCCTCCACTGCCCTCTGTGGCAATGAATTCCACATACCCACCACTCTCTGGCTGAAGAAATGTCTCCTCATCTCTGTTCTAAAGTGACTCCCTTTTATTCTAAGGCTGTGCCCCCGGGTCCTAGTCTCCCCTGCTAATGGAAACAACTTCCCTACATCCACCCTATCTAAGCCATTCATTATCTTGTAAGTTTCTATTAGATCTCCCCTCAACCTCCTAAACTCCAATGAATATAATCCCAGGATCCTCAGACGTTCATCGTATGTTAGGCCTACCATTCCTGGGATCATCCGTGTGAATCTCCGCTGGACCCGCTCCAGTGCCAGTATGTCCTTCCTGAGGTGTGGGGCCCAAAATTGCTCACAGTATTCTAAATGGGGCCTAACTAATGCTTTATAAAGCTTCAGAAGTACATCCCTGCTTTTATATTCCAAGCCTCTTGAGATGAATGACAACATTGCATTTGCTTTCTTAATTACAGACTCAACCTGCAAGTTTACCTTTAGAGAATCCTGGACTAGGACTCCCAAGTCCCTTTGCACTTCAGCATTATGAATTTTGTCACCGTTTAGAAAATAGTCCACGCCTCTATTCTTTTTTCCAAAGTGCAAGACCTCGCACTTGCCCACGTTGAATTTCATCAGCCATTTCTTGGACCACTCTCCTAAACTGTCTAAATCTTTCTGAAGCCTCCCCACCTCCTCCATACTACCTACTCCACCTATCTTCGTATCATCGGCAAACTTAGCTAGAATGCCCTCAGTCCCGTTATCTAGATCGTTAATATATAAAGAGAACAGCTGTGGTCCCAACACTGAACCCTGCGGGACACCACTCGTCACCGGTTGCCATTCCAAAAAAGAACCTTTTATCCCAACTCTCTGCCTTCTGCCTGACAGCCAATCGTCAATCCATGTTAGTACCTTGCCTTGAATACCATGGGCCCTTACTTTACTCAGCAGTCTCCCGTGAGGCACCTTATCAAAGGCCTTTTGGAAGTCAAGATAGATAACATCCATTGGCTCTCCTTGGTCTAACCTATTTGTTATCTCTTCAAAGAACTCTAACAGGTTTGTCAGGCACAACCTCCCCTTACTAAATCCATGCTGACTTGTCCTAATCCGACCCTGCACTTCCAAGAATTTAGAAATCTCATCCTTAACAATGGATTCTAGAATCTTGCCAACAACCGAGGTCAGGCTAATTGGCCTATAATTTTCCATCTTTTTCCTTGTTCCCTTCTTGAACAGTGGCGTTACAACAGCGATTTTCCAATCCTCTGGTACTTTCCCTGACTCCAGTGACTGTTGAAACATCATCACCAATGCCTCCACTATTTCTTCAGCTATCTCCTTTAGAACTCTAGGATGTAGCCCATCTGGGCCCGGAGATTTGTCAATTTTTAGACCTCTTAGTTTCTTTAGCACTTTCTCCTTTGTGATGGCTACCATATTCAACTCTGTCCCCTGACTCTCCGGAATTGTTGGGATATTACTCATGTCTTCTACTGTGAAGAC
Source organism: Scyliorhinus torazame (assembly GCF_047496885.1). Taxonomy (NCBI): domain Eukaryota; kingdom Metazoa; phylum Chordata; class Chondrichthyes; order Carcharhiniformes; family Scyliorhinidae; genus Scyliorhinus; species Scyliorhinus torazame. Next base: position 377,856,275 of record NC_092708.1, read on the forward strand.
TGACGCAAAGTACTTATTCAGTTCCTCGGCTATTTCCATGTCTCCCATCACAAAATTACCAGCGTCATTTTGGAGCGGCCCAATGTCCACCTTTGCCTCCCGTTTGTTTTTAATTTATTTAAAGAAACTTTTACTATCATTCCTAATGTTACTGGCTAGCCGACCTTCAAATTTGATCCTCTCTTTCCTTATCTCTCTCTTTGTTATCCTCTGTTTGTTTTTGTAGCCTTCCCAATCTTCTGACTTCCCACTACTCTTTGCCACATTATAGGCTTTCTCTTTTGCTTTGATGCATTCCCTAACTTCCTTTGTCAGCCATGGCTGCCTAATCTCCCCTCTGATAACCTTTCTTTTCTTTGGGATGAACCTCTGTACTGTGTCCTCAATTACACCCAGAAACTCCTGCCATTGCTGTTCTACTGTCTTTCCCACTAGGGTCTGCTCCCAGTCGATTTTCGTCAGTTCCTCCCTCATGCCCCTGTAGTTACCTTTATTTAACTGTAACACCTTTACATCTGATTCTACCTTCTTTCTTTCAAATTGGAGATTGAATTCGACCATATTATGATCACTGCCTCCTAAGTGCTCCCTTACTTTAAGATCTTTAATCAAGTCTGGCTCATTACATAACACTAAGTCCAGAATGGCCTGTTCCCTCGTGGGCTCCATCACAAGCTGTTCCAAAAAGCCCTCCTGTAAACATTCAATGAATTCCCTTTCCTTGGGCCCACTGGCAGTATTATTTACCCAGTCCACCTGCATATTAAAGTCCCCCATGATCACTGTGACCTTGCCTTTCTGACATGCACTTTCTATTTTGTGGTGCATCTTGTGCCCCTGGTCCTGACCACTGTTAGGAGGCCTGTACATAACTCCCATTATGGTTTTTTTGCCTTTGTGGTTCCTCAACTCTACCCACACAGACTCCACATCATCCGACCCCATGTCGTTTAGTGCTATTGATTTAATTTCATTCCGATATAACAAGGCAACCCCGCCCCCTCTGGCCACCTCTCTGTCTTTTTGATAGGTTGTGAATCCCTGGATGTTTAAATGCCAGTCATGAACCCCCTGCAACCATGTCTCTGTGATGCCTACCACATCATACCTGCCAGTCACAATCTGGGCCACAAGCTCATCTACCTTATTCCGTACACTGCGCGCATTTAAATATAGCACCTTTAATTCTCTATTGACCGTCCCTTTTTGTTTTCTTAGTGTGGTGGACCTTGGTTTACTGAGCCTTTCCATACACTGTGTCATATTTTGTGGGATGGGGACTATTGTAACCTCTCCTGAGTTCTGTCTTTTCGTGCTTTTTTGTATTCCTAAGCAGCTACGCTTCTCACTGATTACTTCACCTCTTGGTTCCCTGACTTTCCCATCCCCCCCAATCTTTAGTTTAAAGTCCTATTGACCACCCTATTTACTCTTTTCGCCAGAACACTGGTCCCAGCTCGGTTCAGGTGGAGACCATCCCAACGGTATAGGTCCCCCCTGTCCCAAAACTGATGCCAGTGTCCCATGAAAAGGAACCCCTCTTTCCCACACCACTCTTTCAGCCACGTGTTAACTTCCCTTATTCTTGCCTCCCTATGCCAATTTGCACGTGGCTCGGGCAGTAATCCGGAGATTATGACCCTTGAGGACCTGTTTTTTAATTTGAATCCTAGCTCTTTATAATCTCTAAACAGGTCCTCTTTCCTAGACTTGCCTATATTGTTGGTACCAACATGGACCACAACAACTTGATCCTCCCCCTCCCTCTCCAGTATCCTTTCAAGCCGGTCAGAGATGTCCCGCACCCTAGCACCGGGCAGGCAACATACCATGCGGGACTCTTTATCCTGCTCACAAAGGATACTATCTATCCCCCTGATAATAGAATCCCCTCCAGGTGAGCAGTTACTGCCCATATACACATCCAGGTGAGCTGTTAGTGCCCCTATACACCACCAAGTGAACTTGTACTGTCCATCTACACCTCCAGGTGTGCTGTTACTGCCCATATACCTCCAGGTGTGCTGTCGCTGCCCATATACACCTCCAGATGAGCTGTACTGCCCATATACAACTCCAGGTGAGATGTTAGTGCCCCTACACACCACCAAGTGAACTTTTACTATCCATGTACATCTCCAGGTGTGCTCTTACTGCCCATGTACACCTTCAGGTGTGCTGTTATTGTCCATATACACCTCCAGGTGAGCTGTTACTGCCCATATACACCTCCAGGTGAGCTGTTACTGCCCCTATACACCTCCAAGTGAGCTTTACTGTCCATATACACCTCCAGGTGAGCTTTAATGTCAATATACACCTCCAGGTGAGCTGTTACTGCCCCTACACACCTCCAGGTGAGCTATTACTGCCCCTATACACCTCCAGGTGATCTGTTACTGCCCCTATACACCTCCAGGTATGCTGTTATTGCTCCTATACCCCTCCAGGTGAGCTGTTACTGTTCCTATATCCCTGCAGGTGAGTTGTTACTGCCCTTATACACCTCCAGGTGAGCATTTACAGCACCTATACACCTCCAGGTGAGCTGCTACAGTCCCAATACACCGCCAGGTGAGCTTTTACTGCCCATACACACCTCCAGGTGAGCTGGTACTGCCCTTTTACACCGCCAGGTGTGCTGTTACTGCCCCTATACACCGCCAGGTGAGCCGTTACTGCCCATATACACCTCCAGGTGTGCTGTTACTGCCCCTATGCACCTCCAGATGTGCTGTTACTCCCCATATACACCTCCAGGTGAGTTGTTGCTGCCCCTATACACCTCCAGGTGTGCTGTTACTGCCCATATACACCTCCAGGTGAGTTGTTGCTGCCCCTATACACCTTCAGGTGTGCTGTTACTGCCCATATACACCTCCAGTGTTCTGTTACTGCCCATAAACACCTCCAGCTGGGCTTTACTGCCCCTATACACCTCCAGGTGTGCTGTTACTGCCCATATGCACTGCCAAGTGAGCTGTTACTATCCATACACACCTCCAGGTGTGCTGTTACTGCCCATGTACACCTCCAGGTGAGCTGTTACAGCTCATATACACCTCAAGGTGTGCTGCTATTGTCCATATACCCCTGCAGGTGAGCTGTTGCATCTCATATACACCTCCAGGTGAGCTGTTACTGACCATATATACACATCCAGGTGTGCTTTTACTGTCCATATACACCTCCAGGTGAGCTGTTACAGCTCATATACACCTCCAGGTGAGCTGTTACTGTCCATATACACATCCAAGTGTGCTGTTAATGCTCATATACACCTCCAGGTGAGCTATTACTGCCTCTACACACATCCAGGTGAGATGTTACTGTTCATATACAACTACAGGTGAGCTATTACTGTCCATATACACCTCCTAGATGAGCTTTTACTGTACATATACACCTCCAGATGAGCTATTACTGTTCATAAATACCTACGGCTATTACTGTTCATAAATACCTACGGGTGATCTATTGCTGTCAATATACACCTACAGTTGAGCTATTACTATACATATACAACCACAGATGAGCTATTGAAGTGCATATCCACCTCCAGGTGAGTTATTACTTTCCATATACATCTCCAGGAGAGTTATTACTGTTCATATACACCTCCAGGTGGGCTATTGCTGTTGTTATACACCTCCAGGTGAACTATTACTGTTCATATACACCTCCAGATGCGCTATTACTGTCCAGATACACCTTCAGGTTGGCTATTACTGTGTTATACACCTCTGTGTGAACTATTATTGTTCATATACACCTTCAGGTGAGCTACTAATGTCTATATACAGCTCCAGGTGAGATATTACTGTACATATACACATACAGGTGAGCTATTACTGTACATATACACCTCCAGTGAGCTATTACTGTTCATATACAGCTCCAGTGAGCTATTACTGTTCATATACACCTCTAGGTGAGCTATTAATATCCTTATGCATCTCCAGGTGGGCTGTAACTGTTCATATACACCTCCAGATGAGCTATTAATGTCCTTGTGCACCTGCAGGTGAGCTATTACTGTTCATATACTCCTCAAGGTGAGCAGCTCTTCTCCAAATACACCTACAGGTGAGCTATTTCTGTACATATGCACCTGCAGTTGTGATGTTATTGTCCACATACACCTCCAGATGAGATGTTAGTGTTCATATACAGCTTCAGGTGAACTATTGCTATCTATATACACCTCCAGGTGAGCATCCCCTCTCCATATACACCTAGAGTTGAGCTATTACTCTTCATATACACCTCCAGGTAAGCTATTGCTGTACATATACACATTCAGGTGAGGAGCTCCTCTCCATATACACCTATAGGTGAGCTAATGCTGTAATATACACCTCCAGGTGAGCTATTACTGTTCATGTGCATCTCAGGTGAGCTATGGCTGTCCATATACACCTCTCGATGAACTATCGCTGTTGATATACACCTCCAGGTGAGCTATTACTGTCCATATACACCTCCAGGTGAACTATTACTGTTGATATACACCTGCAGGTGAGCTATTGCTGCACACAGACAGCGCCAGGTGAGCTAATACTGTACATATGCACCTGCAGGTGTGACGTTACTGTACATATACACCTCCAGATGAGATGTTAGTGTCCATATACACATACAGGTGAGCTATTACCGAACAGATACAGCATCAATTTATGAAAGGCAAATAATCCTTAACAAATCTACTGTAATTTCTGATGATGTAGCTGGTAGAGTTGATGAGGGGGAGCCAGTGGGTGCGGTTTACTTATCTTTCAGAATGCTTTCAACAAAGTCCCACATAAGTGATTAGTCTGTAAAATTAAAGCGCATGGGATTAGGGGTAGTGTATTGAGGTGGACAGAAAACGGGTTGGCAGACAGGAACCGAAGAGTAGGAATAAATAGGTCTTTTCCCGGGTGGCGGCAGTGACTAGTGGGGTACTGCAGAGATCAGTGCTGGGGCCCTAGCAATTCACAATATCTATTAAAGATTTGGATGAGGATACTAAATGTAACATCTCCAAATTTGCAGAAGACACAAAACTGGGTGTGAGAGTGAGCTGTGAGGAGGATAGAACATAGAACGATACAGCGCAGTACAGGCCCTTCGGCCCACGATGTTGCACCGAAACAAAAGCCATCTAACCTACACTATGCCATTATCATCCATATGTTTATCCAATAAACTTTTAAATGCCCTCAGTGTTGGCGAGTTCACTACTGTAGCAGGTAGGGCATTCCACGGCCTCACTACTCTTTGTGTAAAGAACCTACCTCTGACCTCTGTCCTATATCTATTACCCCTCAGTTTAAAGCTATGTCCCCTCGTGCCAGCCATTTCCATCCGCGGGAGAAGGCTCTCACTGTCCACCCTATCCAACCCCCTGATCATTTTGTATGCCTCTATTAAGTCTCCTCTTAACCTTCTTCTCTCCAACGAAAACAACCTCAAGTCCATCAGCCTTTCCTCATAAGATTTTCCCTCCATACCAGGCAACGTCCTGGTAAATCTCCTCTGCACCCGCTCCAAAGCCTCCACGTCCTTCCTATAATGCGGTGACCAGAACTGTACGCAATGCTCCAAATGCGGCCGTACCAGACTTCTGTACAGCTGCAACATGACCTCCCAACTCCGGAACTCAATCCGTCTACCAATAAAGGCCAACACTCCATAGGCCTTCTTCACAACCCTATCAACCTGGGTGGCAACTTTCAGGGATCTATGTACATGGACACCTAGATCCCTCTGCTCATCCACACTTTCAAGAACTTTACCATTAGCCAAATATTCCGCATTCCTGTTATTCCTTCCAAAGTGAATCACCTCACACTTCTCTACATTAAACTCCATTTGCCACCTCTCAGCCCAGCTCTGCAGCTTATCTATATCCCTCTGTAACCTGCTACATCCTTCCACACTATCGACAACACCACCGACTTTAGTATCGTCTGCAAATTTACTCACCCACCCTTCTGCGCCTTCCTCTAGGTCATTGATAAAAATGACAAACAGCAACGGCCCCAGAACAGATCCTTGTGGTACTCCACTTGTGACTGTACTCCATTCTGAACATTTCCCATCAACCACCACCCTCTGTCTTCTTTCAGCTAGCCAATTTCTGATCCACATCTCTAAATCACCCTCAATCCCCAGCCTCCGTATTTTCTGCAATAGCCTACCGTGGGGAACCTTATCAAACGCTTTGCTGAAATCCATATACACCACATCAACTGCTCTACCCTCATCTACCTGTTCAGTCACCTTCTCAAAGAACTCAATAAGGTTTGTGAGTCATGACCTACCCTTCACAAAGCTATGCTGACTATCCCTGATCATATTAGTCCTATCTAGATGATTATAAATCTTGTCTCTTATAATCCCCTCCAAGACTTTACCCACTACAGACGTGAGGCTCACCGGTCTATAGTTGCCGGGGTTGTCTCTGCTCCCCTTTTTAAACAAAGGGACCACATTTGCTGTCCTCTGGCACTATTCCTGTAGCCAATGATGACATAAAAATCAAAGCCAAAGGTCCAGCAATCCCTTCCCTGGCCTCCCAGAGAATCCTAGGATAAATCCCATCAGGTCCCGGGGACTTATCTATTTTAAGCCTGTCCAGAATTGCCAACACCTCTTCCCTACGTACCTCAATGCCATCTATTCTATTAGCCTGGGGCTCAGCATTCTCCTCCACAACATTATCTTTTTCCTGAGTGAATACTGACGAAAAATATTCATTTAATATCTCTCCTATCTCTTCAGACTCCACACACAATTTCCCATCCCTGTCCTTGACTGGTCCTACTCTTTCCCTAGTCATTCGCTTATTCCTGACATACCTATAGAAAGCTTTTGGGTTTTCCTTGACCCTTCCTGCCAAATACTTCTCATGTCCCCTCCTTGCTCATCTTAGCTCTCTCTTTAGATCCTTCCTCGCTACCTTGTAACTATCCATCGCCCCAACTGAAACTTCACACCTCATCTTCACATCGGCTTCCTTCTTCTCTTAACAAGAGATTCCACTCCCTTGGTAAACCACTGTTCCCTCGCTCGACGCCTTCCTCCCTGCCTGACCGGTACATACTTATCAAGAACACGCAGTAGCTGATCCTTGAACAAGCCCCACTTATCCAGTGTGCCCAACACTTGCAGCCTACTTCTCCACCTTATCCCCCCCAAGTCACGTCTAATGGCATCATAATTGCCCTTCCCCCAGCTATAACTCTTGCCCTGCGGTGTATACTTATCCCTTTCCATCATTAACGTAAACGTCACCGAATTGTGGTCACTGTCCCCAAAGTGCTCTCCTACCTCCAAATCCAACACCTGGCCTGGTTCATTACCCAAAACCAAATCCAACGTGGCCTCGCCTCTTGTTGGCCTGTCAACATATTGTTTCAGGAAACCCTCCTGCACACACTGTACAAAAAACGACCCATCCAGTGTACTCGAACTATATCTTTTCCAGTCAATATTTGGAAAGTTAAAGTCTCCCATAATAACTATCCTGTTACTTTCGCTCTTATCCAGAATCATCTTCGCCATCCTTTCCTCTACATCCCTAGAACTATTAGGAGGCCTATAAAAAACTCCCAATAGGGTGACCTCTCCTTTCCTGTTTCTAACTTCAGCCCATACTACCTCGGAAGAAGAGTCCCCATCTAGCATCCTCTCCGCCACCGTAATACTGCTCTTGACTAGCAGTGCCACACCTCCCCCTCTTTTGCCTCCTTCTCTGAGCTTACTAAAACACCTAAACCCCGGAACCTGCAACATCCATTCCTGTCCTTGCTCTATCCATATCTCCGAAATGGCCACAACATCGAAGTCCCAGGTACCAACCCATGCTGCCAGTTCCCCACCTTGTTTCGTATACTCCTGGCATTGAAGTAGACACACTTCAAACCACCTACCTGAACACTGGCCCCCTCCTGCAACGTCAAATCTGTGCTCCTGACCTCTATACTCTCATTCTCCCTTACCCTAAAACTACAATCCAGGTTCCCATGCCCCTGCTGCATTAGTTTAACCCCCCCCCCCCCAAAGAGCACTGACAAATCTCCCCCCCAGGATATTTGTGCCCCTCAGATTCAGATGTAGACCATCCTGTCTGTAGAGGTCCCACCTTCCCCAGAAAGAGCCCCAGTTATCCAGAAATCTGAATCCCTCCCGCCTGCACTATCCCTAAGGATGCAGAGATCTTTCAGTGTGATTTGGACAAGTTGAGAGAGTGGGCAACTTAATGGCAGATGCAGTATAATTTGGATAAATGTGAGGTTACCACTTTGATAGCAGAAACAGGAAGGCAGATTTAAAAAAAAAAAATTTATAGAGTACCCAATTCATTTTTTTTCAAATTAAGGGGCAATTTAACGTGGCCAACTCACCTACGCTGCACATCTTTGGTTGTGGGGGTGAGACCCACGCAGACACGGGAAGAATGTGCAAACTCCACACGGACAGCGACCCGGGGCCGGGAGCGAACCCAGGTCCTCAGCGCCGTGAGTCAGCAGTGCTAACCACTGCACCACATGTCACCCCTCGGGAAGGCAGATTATTATCTTAATGGCCATAAATTAGGATAGGGGAATGAGCAATGACACCTGGGTGTCCTCATACACCAGTCACTGAAGGTAAGCATGCAGGTGCAGCAGGCGGTAAAGAAAGCAAATGGTGGGCAGCACGGTGGCGCAGTGGGTTAGCACTGCTGCCTCACGGCGCCGAGGTCCCAGGTTCGATCCTGGCTCTGGGTCACTGTCCGTGTGGAGTTTGCACATTCTCCCCGTGTTTGCGTGGGTTTCGCCCCCACAACCCAAAGATGTGCAGGGTAGGTGGATTGGCCACACTAAATTGCCCCTTAATTGGAAAAACTGAATTGGGTACTCTAAATTTATTTTTAAAAAGCAAATGGTATGTTGTCCTTGAAAGCCAGAAGATTTAAGTGCAAGAGCAGGGATGTCTTGCTGTAATTGAACAAGCTGTTGTGAGGCCACAACTGGAATACTGTGTGCAGTTCTGGTCTCCTTATCTGAGGAAGTATGTTCTTGTTCTAGAGGGGGTGCAGAGATTCCTGGGATGGCAGTACTGACGTATGAGGAGAGATTGAATCAGTTAGGATTGTATTGGCTGGAATTCAGAAGAATAAGGAGGAAATCTGATAGAAACCTATAAAATTCTAATAGGACTCATCGGGATAGATGGAGGAATGATCTTTCCGATGGTGGGGGGTGTCCAGAACAGTCTGAGGATATGAGTGGGCCATTTAGGACAGAGATGAGGAGAAATTTCTCCACCCAGAGAATGGTCAGCCTGTGGAATTTGCTACCACAGGGAGTAGTTGAGGCCAAAACACGGCACAGTAGCACAGTGGCTAGCACTGTTGCTTCACAGCGCCAGGGACCCCGGTTCGCTTCCCGGCTTGGGTCACTGTCTGTGCGGAGTCTGCATGTTCTCCCCGTGTCTGCGTGGGTTTCCTCCGGGTGCTCCGGTTTCCTCCCACAGTCCCGAAAGACGTGCTTGTTAGGTGACTTGGACATTCTGAATTCTCCCTCTGTGTACCCGGACAGGCACCGGAATGTGGTGACTAGGGGATTTTCACAGTAACCTCATTGCAGTGTTAATGTAAGCCTACTTGTGACACTAATAAAGATTATTATTGTATGATTTCAAGCAGCAGTTTGATATCGCAGTTGGAGCAAAGAGGATCAAAGGATATGGGGGGGGAAGGCGGGGCAGGCTGCTGAGTTGGATGATCAGCCATGATCATAATGAATGGTGGAGCAGGCTCGAAGGGCCGAATGGTCTCCTCATGCTCCTCTTTTCTATGTTTCTATATACACCTGCAGGTGATCTGTTGCTTTCCTTATATATATATCCAGGTGAGATATTACTGTTCATATACTCCAGGTGAGATGTATCTTTCTATATACACCTCCAGGTGAGATGTTACTGTCCTTATACATCCACAGGTGTGATGTTACTGTCCATATACACCTCCTGGTGAGATGTATCTTTCTATATACACCTCCAGGTGTGATGTTACTGTCCATATACACCTCCTGGTGAGCAACTACTCAAATAAATGCTTCTGGTGCAGTCAGTGCCTGACCAAGGGAATAACCATAACATCTTAGCCACTGCCCATTTTAATGCAAGGAGTCTTGCAATGAGGCAGATAAGTTGAGGGCATTGATTAACTCATGGGAGAATGATATTATTGTTTTCACAGAGACATTGAGTAAGGGGCAGGTATAGAGTCTACAGCCGAGATGGGGGGAGTTGTTAAAGAGGAGGTGGTGTTGCAATAATGATCAAGGAGTCAATCACGGCAGTGAGGACGGATGATACCTTAGAAGGTTCCTTTAATGAGGCCACATTGGTAGAACTTCAGGGCAGCACGGTGGCACAGTGGTTAGCACTGCTGCCTCACAGCGCTGAGGTCCCAGGTTCAATCCCAGCTCTGGGTCACTGTCCGTGTGGAGTTTGCACATTCTCCCCGTGTTTGCGTGGGTTTCGCCCCCACAACCCAAAGAGGTGCAGGTTAGGTGGATTGGCCACGCTAAATTGCCCCTTAATTGGAAAAAGATAATTGGGTACTCTAAATTTATAACAAAAATAAAATATATATATATATTGGTAGAACTTTGATACAAAACGGAGGAAATCATGTTGCTGGGAGTGTACTACAGGACCCCAAACAATCAAGGATAGAAGGGCAGATATGTAGGCAAATTTCAGAGCCATTTAAGAATAATAGCATTGTAGGGTCGGCACGGTGGCACAGTGGTTAGCACTGCTGCCTCAAGTTGCCGAGGACAGGTTCGATCCTGGCCCTGGGTTACTGTCCGTGTGGAGTTTGCACATTCTCCCCGTGTACATGTGGGTCTCATCCCCACAACCCAAAGAATTGCAGCGTAGGTGGATTGACCACACTAAATTGCCCCTTAATTGGGAAAAAATACTAACTGGGTACTTGAAAATAAAAAAAATAGCACAGTAATAGGAGGGCCTTTGAACTTCCCCAATATTAACTGGGATAGTCAAAGTGTAAAAGGCTTAAAGGAGGTGGAATTCTTAAAATGTATCCAAGAGAGCTTTTTATACCAGTACTAAGAATGTCCTACAAGAGGGGGGGCAGTGCTGGACCTGGTTTTAGGGAATGAAGCTGTACATATGGTAGAAGTTTCAATGGGGGAGCATTTTGGTGACAGTGACCATAACTCAGTAAGATTTAAGGTAGTTATGGAAATGGACAAAGATGGATCGGAAATAAAGTTTCCGAATTGGAGGAAGGCCAATTTTAATAGGATAAGACAGGACCTGGCAAGAGTCGACTGGGAGCTGTGACTTGTAGGGAAACCTACATCGGAGCTGTGGGATTCATAAAAAAGGTAAATGGAGGGGAGCACAGGGCCAACATATTCCCGTAAAAGTGAAGGGTGGGAGCAACAAGCACAGAGAACCCTGAATGTCAAGAGGTATCCAGGATTGGATAAGGAAAAAAGGGAGGCTCATGGCAGATACCTAGGGTTCAAAACAGCGGAAACCCTAGAGCAGCACAGAGAGTGCAGGGATTACTTAAAAAAGAAATTAGGGCGCAGTGGGTTAGCACTGCTGCTTCACGGCGCCGAGGTCGCAGGTTTGATCCTGGTTCTGGGTCTCTGTCCGTGTGGAGTTTGCACATTCTCTCCGTGTTTGCGTGGGTTTCGCCCCCACAACCCAAAGATGTGCTGGCTAGGCGGATTGACCACACTAAATTGCCCCCTTAATTGGAAAGAAATTGGGTCCTATAAATTTGTTTTAAAAAAGAAATTAGGAGAGTGAAGAGGGGCAAAAAAACCCACTGGCGGGTAAAATAAAGGAAAATCCAAAGGTGTTTTAAGGGCAAAAGGATGACCAGGGAAAGAGTAGGGCCTATTAGGGACCAGCATGGCAATCTGTGTGTGGAGCGGGAACATGTAGGGGGCGTTTTAAATGAGTACTTTACATTTGTGTCCACTATGGAGAGGGACAATGTAGGTGTAGAAATCAGGGAGGGGGACTCTGATGTCCTTGAATAAGTTAACATTGAGAGGGAGGAGGTATTACGAAAATGAAAATTGCTTATTGTCACAAGTAGGCTTCAAATGAAGTTACTGTGAAAAGCCCCTAGTTGCCACATTCCGGCACCTGTTTGGAGAGGCTGGTACGGGAATTGAACCCGCGCTGCTGGCCTGCCTTGAAAGCCCGCGATTTAGCCCAGTGTGCGAAACCAGCCCACTGATTTAAAGGTTTTAGCGGGCTTCAAAGGTGATAAATCCTCAGACACAGATGAGATGTAACCAAGGCTGTGGTGGGAGGAAAGGGAGGAGGTTGCAGAGGCCCGGGCAATAATTTTTCAAATCTCCTCTGGCCACAGGAGAGGTACCAGAGGACTGGAGGACAACTGATGAGGTACCATTATTCAAGAAGGGAAGGAAGGAGTAAACCAGGAAGTTACAGGCCAGTTAGCCTAACTTCAGTGGTAGGGAAATTATTGGAAAGAATTCTGAGGGCCAGATTTAATCTACACTTGGGGAGGCAATGAGCAATCAAGGATACTCAGCACGGCTTTGTCAAAGGGAGATTGCGTCTTACAAATTTGATTGAATTTTTCTAGGAGGTGACTAGGTGTGTAGCTGACGGTAGTGCAGTTGATGTAGTCTACACGTACTTCGGTAAGACTTTTGACAAGGTCTCGCATGGCAGACTGGTCAAAAAGGTAAGGGCCCACGTGAGCCAGGGCAATTTGGCATCCTTGCATAGAGGGACAGACGACGATGATTTCCAGGTGACAGGCAGCTAGCTGAGTGTGGCTTGGGCAGCAGGAACCAACAGCACTAACAGCTTGACCAAGGCAAGTGGCACAATGGTGCAGTGGTTAGCACTGCTGCCTCAAGGCACCGAGGATTCCCAGCCCCGGGTCACTGTCCGTGTGAAGTTTGGAATATTCTCCCCGTGTCTGCGTGGGTCTCACCCCCACGACCCAAAGATGTGCAGGGCAGGTGGATTGGTCAGGCAAAATTGCCCCTTAATTGGAAAAAAATAATTGCATACTCTAAATTTTTAACAAACCAAGGCGCATATTCACACTCTTACTGCATGTGTTTAATTTAGAAATTGAGAATTTCACAGTTGCTGGAGCAGGTACTGTACTTTAGGAAAAGTACCCTGGCCAACATCCATCCCTCAACCAACACTTGTAAACAAACTATCCGCTCATTACCACTTATGGGATCTTGCTATGCGTAAATTGACTGCTGTATTTCAAGTATTGCATCAGTGACTGCATATCGGAAGAACTTCACTGGCTGTACGCCACTTTGCGATGTCCTGAGGGTGTAAAAGGTGTTGTGTAAATTCAAGTTTTCCTTTGTTTCTTTTAAGGTTTCCTGGGAATTTAATTTTGATTTAAGGGCAGCACGGTGGCGCAGTGGGTTACCCCTGCTGCGTCACGGCACCGAGGTCCCAGGTTCGATCCCGGCTCTCTCTGGGTCACTGTCCATGCAGAGTTTGCACGTTCACACCGTGTTTGCGTGGGTTTCGCCCCCATAACCCAAAGATGTGCAGATAGGTAGATTGCCACACTAAATTGCCCCTTAATTGGAAAAAATGAATTGGGTATTCCAAATTTATATATATATTTTTTAAAATTTTGATTTAAGACCATGGGCGAGATTCTCCGACCCCCCGCCGGGTTGGAGAATCGCCGGGGGCTGGCGTGAATCCCTCCCCCGCCAGTTGCCGAATTCTCCGGCACCGGATATTCGGCGGGGGCGGGAATCACGCCGCGCCGGTTGGCGGGGCCCCCCCCCCGCGATTCTCCGGCCCAGATGGGCCGAATTCCCGCAGATAAAATGCCTGTCCCGCCGGCGTAGATTAAACCACCTACCTTACCGGCGGCGTGGGTGGGCTCCGGGTTCCTGGGGGGGGGCGCGGGGCGATCTGGCCCCTGGGGGTGCCCCCACGGTGGCCTGGCCCGCGATCGGGGCCCACCGATCCGCGGGCGGGCCTGTGCCGTGGGGGCACTCTTTCCCTTCCGCCTTCGCCACGGTCTCCACCATGGCGGAGGCGGAAGAGACTCCCTCCACTGCGCATGCGCGGGAATGCCGTCAGCGGCCGCTAACGCTCCCGCGCATGCGCCGCCCGGAGATGTCATTTCTGCGCCAGCTGGCGGCGCACCAAAGGCCTTTTCCGCTAGCTGGCGGGGCGGAAATTCGTCCGCCGCGGGCCTAGCCCTTTAAGGTTGGGGCTCGGCCCCCAAAGATGCGGAGCATTCCGCAACTTTGGGGCGGCGCGATGCCCGACTGATTTGCGCCGTTTTGGGCGCCAGTCGGCGGACATCGCGCCGACACCGGAGAATTCCGCCCCATAAGGTGGAGGTGCAGAAGTAGGCCATTCGGCCCATCGAGTCTGCTCCACTAAACAATGAGCCGGGATCGAACCTGGGACCTCAGCACCGTGAGGCAGTTGTGCTAACCACTAGGCCACCGTGCTGCCCCCCCCAAGATACTTTGTTACAGACATTCCAAAGATGTGCAGGTTAGGTGGATTGGCCATACTAAGTTGCCCCTTTGTGTCCAAAAGGTTAGGTGGGGATACTGGGTTACAGGTAATCGGTGGAGGTGTGGGCTTAAGTTGAGTGCTCTTTCCAAGGGCCGGTGCAGACTCGATGGGCCGGATGGCCTCCTTCTGCACTGTAAGTTCTATGATTCTATGATTTCTGCCCTTCCATTTATAGGATTACAGCACAGAAACAGACCATTTGGTTCAAGTAAATGTCCGCGACTTCACACTCCATTTAACGCCTTTCAGACGAGCTATTAAAACAAAGCCCTGTCTGGATATAAAAGATCCCACTGCACTGTTACAAAGGAAAGCAGGAGAGTTCTTCCCAGTGACCTGGAAGGTATTCATCCCTCGTCCAACATCTGAAAAAACAGATGATCTGGTTGTGGGATCTTGCTGTGTGCAAACTGGCTCCCCTATTGCCTTTGTCACAACAGTAACTACACCTCTTTGGCTGGAAGGTGCTCTGGGACCTCCTCACGGTATTAAAGGTGCTATATAAATGCCAAGTTATTTCTCACTTTGCTTGGCGGAGTCCAGCACAACCAACACCCAACTGCATACTCAAAGAAGATGATTAAATGTCTCTCTCCTTATAGAGGGGGAAGTGAGGACTTCGCCGGGCGACGCATGCGCAGGAGCGTCAGCGGACGCTCACGGCATCCCCGCGCATGCGCAGTGGAGGGGGTCTCTTCCGCCTCCGCCACAGTGAAGACCATGGCGAAGGCGGAAGAAAAAGAGTGCCCCTACGGCACAGGCCCGCCCGCCGATCGGTGGTCCCCGATCGCGGGCCAGGCCACCGTGGGGGCACCCCCCGGGGCCAGATCGCCCCGCGCCCCCCGCGCCCCCAGGACCCCGGAGCCGGCCCGCGCCGTCTGCTCCCGCCGGTAAGGTAGGTGGTTCAATCCACGCCGGCTGGCGAGGGTTGACAGCGGCGGGACTTCGGCCCATCACGGGCCGGAGAATCGCCGGGGGGGGAGCCCGCCGACCGGCGCGGCGCGATTCCCGCCCCCGCCGATTCTCTGGTAGCGGAGAATTCGGGACATGGCAGGGGCGAGATTCACGCCAGCCCCCGGCGATTCTCCGACCCGGCGGGGGGTCGGAGAATCGCGCCCCACATCTGGAATACTGTGCGCAGTTTTTGTCTCCAATTTAAGAAAGGATGTACTTAGGGCAGCACGGTGGCACAATGGTTAGCACTGCTGCCTCACAACGCCGAGGTCCCAGGTTCGATCTTCGATCCCGGCTCTGGGTCACTGTCCGTGTGGAGTTTGCACATTCTCCCCGTGTTTGCGTGGGTTTCGCCCTCACAACGCAAAGATGTGCAGGGTAGGTGGTTTGGCCACGCTAAATTGGAAAAAAAAGTAAGGCTGTACTTGCTTTAGCGGCGGCCCAGTGAATGTTCAGTAAATTGGTCCCTGGGATGAGGGGGTTGCCCTGTGAGGAGAGGCGGAGTGAATTGGGTGCAGGTTCTCCAGAGTTTAGAAGAATGAGAGAGGATCTCATTGAAACCTACAGGATTCTGAAGGGGTTTGAATAGGGTGGACGCTGAGAGATTGTTTCCACTGGTCAGGGAATCTGAAATACCGGGGGGAGGGAAGGGGGGGAATAGGCAGACTTTTCTCGGGGAAGCAAACGCTATGGAAAGTGGACAGGAAAATGGAGTCGAGAATCACATAATACTACAGTGCAGAAGAGGCCCTTCGGCCCATCCAGTCTGCACCGACGCATGAAAGGCCCTGACCTGCCCACCTAATCTCACTTGCCAGCACTTGGTCCATAGCCTTGAATGTTAGGTCGTGCCAAGGCCTCATCCAGGTACTTTTCATTTTAGAAATTTAGAGTACCCAATTCATTTTTCCAATTAAGGGGCGATTTAGCGTGGCCAATCCACCAAGCCTGCACATCTTTGGGTTGTGGGGGCGAAACCCACACAAACACGGGGGGGATGTGCAAACTCCACACGGACAGGGACCTAGAACCGGGATCGAACCTGGGACCTCGGCGCCGTGAGGCAGCAGTCCTAACAACTGTGCCACCGTGCTGCCCTACAGGTACGTCTAAAAGGATGTGAGGCATCCTGCCTCTACCACCCTCCGAGGCAAAGCATTCCAGACTGTCACCACTCTCCGGGTAAAAATGTTTTTCCTCAAATCCCCCCTAAACCTCCCACCCCTCACCTTGAACTTGTGTCCCCTCGTACCTGACCCTTCAACTAAGGGAACAGCTGTTCCCCAGCCACCCGGTCCATGCCCCTCATAATCTTGTACACTTCAATCAGGTCAGCCCTCACTCTTCTCTGCTCCAACGAAAACAACCCAAGCCTAAACAACCTCCCTTCATAACTAAAATGTTCCATTCCAGGCAACATTCAGGTGAATCGCCTCTGCACCCCCTCCGGTACAATCACATCCTTCCTATAACGTGGCAACCAGAATTGCACACAGTACTCCAGCTGTGGCCTCAGCAAAGTTCTACACAATTTCAACATAGACATAGAACATACAGTGCAGAAGGAGGCCATTCGGCCCATCGAGAGTGCACCGACCCACTTAAGCCCTCACTTCCACCTTATCCCCGTAATCCAATAACCCCCTCCAAACCTTTTTGGACTCTAAGGGCAATTTATCATGACCAACCCACCTAACCTGCACGTCTTTGGACTGTGGGAGGAAACCGGAGCACCCGGAGGAAACCCACGCAGACACGGGGAGAACGTGCAGACTCCGCACAGACAGTGACCCAGCGGGGAATCGAACCTGGGACCCTGGCGCTGTGAAGCCACAGTGCTGCCGTGCTGCCCTCCCTGCTTTTGTATTCTATGCACCGATTGATTATAATAATAATAATCTTTATTGTCACAAGTAGGCTTACATTAACACTGCAATGAAGTTGCTGTGAAAAGCCCCTAGTCGCCACACTTCGGCGCCTGTTCGGGTACACAGAGGGAGAATTCAGTGCCCATATGCCTTTTTCACCACCCTATTAACCTGCCCTTCTGCATTCAGAGATGTATGGACAAACACGGCAAGTTGAGGCTTAAGATCAACGATGATGATATTGAATGGAGGATCAGGCTCGACGGATCGTATAGTCTATTCCTGTTCCTACTTCTTGCGTCTGGCTAAATTCTCTCCAGTAAATAAATACATGTTTTTAAAATTTAGAGTACCCAATTCATTTTTTCCAATTAAGGGGCAATTTAGAGCACAGTAGCACAAGTGGCTAGCACTGTGGCTTCACAGCGCCAGGGTCCCGGGTTCGATTCCCCGCTGGGTCACTGTCTGTGCGGAGTCTGCTCGTTCTCCCCGTGTCTGCGTGGGTTTCCTCCGGGTGCTCCGATTTCCTCCCACAGTCCAAAGTCGTGCAGGTTAGGTGGATTGGCCGTGATAAATTGCCCAATTAGTGACCAGAAAGGTTAGGAGGGGGTATTGGGTTGCGGGGATAGGGTGGAAGTGAGGGCTTAGATGGGTTGGTACAGACCTGATGGGCCGAATGGCCTCCTTCTGCACTGTATGTTCTATGTTCTAAACTGCACATCTTTGGGTTGTGGGGGCAAAACCCACGCAAACACGGGTAGAATGTACAATCTCCCCACAGACAGTGACCCAGAGCCGGGATCGAACCTGGGAATGAAAATCACTTATTGTCACAAGTAGGCTTCAAATGAAGTTACTGTGAAAAGCCCCTAGTCGCCACATTCTGGCGCCTGTTCGGGGAGGCTGATACGGGAATTGAACCGTGCTGCTGGCCTGCCTTGGTCTGCTTTCAAAGCCAGCGATTTAGCCCTGTGCTAAACCAGCCCCTCAGTACAGTGAGGCAGCAGTGCTAACCCACTGCGCCACCATGCTGCCCTTCCAGTAAATAAATATAAGTAAAACACGGTGCCTTTTAATGCTGATGTTAGCTGATTTTAATCACTGTTGCTTCTCTTTCATTCAAATCCCGTCCAAACCTTTGCCCAATTTGAGCTGAAATCTTAAGACTGATGGCAATGACTGGATATGAGTTTGCAGAGACCTGCTGCAGCCTTGACCGTCTCTGTGACATTCATAAATTGAATGGTAACCGAGCTATTGTAAAACAATGTAAAGTGGGCCCTGGAGGAAATGCAGGTGTTGGAACCAGTTGCGACATTCTTCAGCAGATTAGTGGCAGCCTCAGGAAGAAGATCAGCATTGTGCATAACAAAGGCAGTTCTTTCAACCTTGTGCAGCAGTCCACACGTCAGGAAGAGGGTCCAGTCCTTGCAGAGGGTGCACAGGAGATTTACGGGATGTCGGAATCGCTGGCAAGGGCCAGCATTTTATTACCCCATTGCGAACCACGATTGCGAAAGGGGGGTGTGTGTGTGGTGAGCTGCTGTGAGACTGGGTGGCGACTCAGAGGGGAGAGGGCTACCCACTCAGCCATAGTTGACACCAGATAAAGGTGGGAAATTCCCTTTTGTTCCGACCATCTCAGCGAACCCAGCGGGAGCATGGGAAAACTCGAGTGCACAGATGGAGTTCATTTTCGGCCCATCATGTCCATGCTGGCCGGAAGAGTTATTGGTCCTCACCCTGCTTTCCAGCTCTTGGGTCACAGCCCTGCAGTTTATGGCTCTTCAAGTGTAAATCCAAGTGTTCTTTAAATGAGATGAGGGTTTCTATCTCCACCACCTCCCACTGGGTGAAGACATTATTAATCAACTCCCCTCTCGCCCTTCCATCATTTATCTATGTCACCTGGTTACTGACCTCTCTATAGTCCTTCCTCACCACTCTGTTTAGACCCCTCGTCATTTTATACGACTCAATTAAATTTCCAACGCCAAAACAAAATACTGCGGATGCTGGAATCTGAAATACAGAAAATGCTGGAAATACTCCGCAGGTCTGGCAAAACCGGTGGAGAGGGAAACAGAGTTAACGTTTCAGTTCGATCACCTTTCAGAAATGAAATGAAATGAAAATTGCTTATTGTCACGAGTAGGCTTCAAATGAAGTTACTGTGAAAAGCCCCTAGTCGCCACATTCCGGCGCCTGGTATGGAAATTGAACCGTGCTGCTGGCCTGCCTTGGTCTGCTTTAAAAGCCAGCGATTTAGCCCAGTGTGCTAAACCAGCCCCTATGATGAAAGATCATGGGCGTGAACTTTATATTAAATATAATGAACTATCAATTGTATTGCTGTACCATCAAGGTAAAAGTTACAATGCATCATAATTAATGGACCTCAGCATTGATTTGCCACGCAGGTTCCTGCCCTAAGGAAACAGCCCAAATCCATGTGTTTCCTTTTAAAGTGGGGTTCCAGTTGTAAAGGACTCAGTAAGGGCAGCATGGCGGCACACTGGTTAGCACTGCTGCCTGCAGCCCTGAGGTCCCAGGTTCGATCCCGGCCCCGGGTCACTGTCCATGTGGAGTTTGCACATTCTCCCCGTGTTTGCGTGGGTTTCGCCCCCACAACCCAAAGTTGCGCAGGGTAGGTCATGCAACTAACTCCCCCACCCTCTCCACTGACCTAACTAAGTCCCCCACCCTCTCCACTGACCCAACTAACTCCCCCAGCCTCTCCACTGACCCAACTAACTCCCCCAGCCTCTCCACTGACCCAACTAACTCCCCCACCCTCTCCACTGACCTAACTAAGTCCCCCACCCTCTCCACTGACCCAACTAACTCCCCCAGCCTCTCCACTGACCCAACTAACTCCCCCCACCCTCTCCACTGACCCAACTAACTCCCCCACCCTCTCCACTGACCTAACTAACTCCCCCACCCTCTCCACTGACGTAACTAACTCCCCCACCCTCTCCACTGACGTAACTAACTCCCCCACCCTCTCCACTGACCTAACTAACTCCCCCACCCTCTCCACTGACCTAACTAACTCCCCCACCCTCTCCACTGACCCAACGAACTCCCACAGCCTCTCCATTGACCCAACTAACTCCCTCTCCACTGACCCAACTAACTCCCCCCCCCTCTCCACTGTCCTAACTAACTCCCCCACCCTCTCCACTGACGTAACTAACTCCCCCAGCCTCTCCACTGACCTAACTACCTCCCCCCCACCCTCTCCACTGACCCAACTAACCCCCCCCACCCTCTCCACTGACCCAATTAACTCCCCCACCCTCTCTACTGACCCAACTAACTCCCCCACCCTCTCTACTGACCCAACTAACTCCCCCACCCTCTCCACTGACCAAACTAACTCCCCCACCCTCTCTACTGACCCAACTAACTCCCCCACCCTCTCTACTGACCCAACTAACTCCCCCACCCACTCCACTGACCCAACTAACTCCCCCAGCCTCTCCACTGACCTAACTACCTCCCCCCACCCTCTCCACTGACCCAACTAACCCCCCCCACCCTCTCTACTGACCCAACTAACTCCCCCACCCTCTCTACTGACCCAACTAACTCCCCCACCCTCTCCACTGACCCAACTAACTCCCCCACCCTCTCCACTGACCCAACTAACTCCCCCACCCTCTCCACTGACCTAACTAACTCCCCCACCCTCTCCACTGACCTAACTAACTCCCCCACCCTCTCCACTGACCCAACGAACTCCCCCAGCCTCTCCACTGACCTAACTACCTCCCCCCACCCTCTCCACTGACCCAACTAACCCCCCCCCACCCTCTCCACTGACCCAACTAACTCCCCCACCCTCTCTACTGACCCAACTAACTCCCCCACCCTCTCTACTGACCCAACTAACTCCCCCACCCTCTCCACTGACCCAACTAACTCCCCCACCCTCTCCACTGACCCAACTAACTCCCCCACCCTCTCCACTGACCTAACTAACTCCCCCACCCTCTCCACTGACCTAACTAACTCCCCCACCCTCTCCACTGACCCAACGAACTCCCCCAGCCTCTCCACTGACCCAACTAACTCCCTCTCCACTGTCCTAACTAACTCCCCCACCCTCTCCACTGACGTAACTAACTCCCCCAGCCTCTCCACTTACCTAACTACCTCCCCCCCACCCTCTCCACTGACCCAACTAAACCCCCCCCCACCCTCTCCACTGATCCAACTAACTCCCCCACCCTCTCTACTGACCCAACTAACTCCCCCACCCTCTCCACTGACCTAACTAACTCCCCCACCCTCTCCACTGACGTAACTAACTCCCCCAGCCTCTCCACTGACCTAACTACCTCCCCCCCCACCCTCTCCACTGACCCAACTAACCCCCCCCCACCCTCTCCACTGACCCAACTAACTCCCCCACCCTCTCCACTGACCTAACTAACTCCCCCACCCTCTCCACTGACCCAACTAAATCCCCCACCCTCTCTACTGACCTAACTAACTCCCCCAGCCTCTCCACTGACCTAACTACCTCCCCCCCACCCTCTCCACTGACCCAACAAACCCCCCCACCCTCTCCACTGACCCAACTAACTCCCGCACCCTCTCCACTGACCCAACTAACTCCCCCCCCTCTCCACTGACCTAACTAACTCCCCCACCCTCTCCACTGACCCAACTAACTCCCCCACCCTCTCCACTGACCCAACTAACTCCCCCACCCTCTCCACTGACCCAACTAACTCCCCCACCCTCTCCACTGTCCTAACCCCCCCACCCTCTCCACTGACCCAACTAACTCCCGCACCCTCTCCACTGACCCAACTAACTCCCCCCCCTCTCCACTGACCTAACTAACTCCCCCCCCTCTCCACTGACCCAACTAACTCCCCCAGCCTCTCCACTGACCCAACTAACTCCCCCACCCTCTCCACTGTCCTAACTAACTCCCCCACCCTCTCCACAGACCCAGCTAACTCCCCATCCTCACCACTGAACGAACTACCTCCCCCACCCTCTCCACTGTCCTAACTAACTCCCCCACCCTCTCCACTGACCCAACTAACTCCCCCACCCTCTCCACTGACCCAACTAACTCCCCCCCCTCTCCACTGGCCCAACTAACTCCCCCACCCTCTCCACTGACCCAACTAACTCCCCCACACTCTCCACTGACCCAACTAACTCCCCCACCCTCTCCACAGACCCAACTAACTTCCCCACCCTCTCCACTGACCCAACTAACTCCCCACCCTCTCCACAGACCCAACTAACTCCCCCCCCTCTCCACTGGCCCAACTATCTCCCCCACACTCTCCACTGGCCCAACTAACTCCCCCACCCTCTCCACTGACCCAACTAACTCCCCCACACTCTCCACTGACCCAACTAACTCCCCCCCCTCTCCACTGACCCAACTAACTCCCCCACCCTCTCCACAGACCCAGCTAACTCCCCATCCTCACCACTGAACGAACTACCTCCCCCACCCTCTCCACTGTCCTAACTAACTCCCCCACCCTCTCCACTGACCCAACTAACTCCCCCACCCTCTCCACTGACCCAACTAACTCCCCCCCCTCTCCACTGACCCAACTAACTCCCCCACCCTCTCCACAGACCCAGCTAACTCCCCATCCTCACCACTGAACGAACTACCTCCCCCACCCTCTCCACAGACCCAGCTAACTCCCCCACCCTCTCCACTGACCCAACTAACTCCCCCCCCTCTCCACTGGCCCAACTATCTCCCCCACACTCTCCACTGGCCCAACTAACTCCCCCACCCTCTCCACTGACCCAACTAACTCCCCCACACTCTCCACTGGCCCAACTAACTCCCCCACCCTCTCCACTGACCCAAATAACTCCCCCACCCTCTCCACTGAACTAACTAACTCCCCCACCCTCTCCACTGACGTAACCAACTCCCCCAGCCTCTCCACTGACCTAACTACCTCCCCCCCACACTCTCCACTGACCCAACTAACTCCCCCACCCTCTCCACTGGCCCAAATAACTCCCCCACCCTCTCCACAGACCCAACTAACCCCCCCCCCCCCCCACCCTCCACAGACCCAGCTAACTCCCCATCCTCACCACTGAACAAACTAAATCCCCCACCCTCTCCACTGACCCAACTAACTCCCCCAGCCTCACCACTGACCCAACTAACTCCCCCACCCTCTCCACTGTCCCAACTAACACCCCCACCCTCTCCACAGACCCAACTAACTCCCCCACCCTCTCCACTGACCCAACTAACTCCCCCAGCCTCACCACTGACCCAACTAACTCCCCCACCCTCTCCACTGTCCCAACTAACACCCCCACCCTCTCCACTGTCCCAACTAACTCCCCCACCCTCTCCACTGTCCTAACTAACTCCCCCACCCTCTCCACTGACCCAACTAACTCCCCCACCCTCTCCACTGTCCTAACTAACTCCCCCACCCTCTCCACTGACCCAACTAACTCCCCCACCCTCTCCACTGACCCAACTAACTCCCCCACCCTCTCCACTGTCCTAACTAACTCCCCCACCTTCTCCACTGACCCAACTAACTCCCCCACACTCTCCACTGACCCAACTAACCCCTCCCCACCCTCTCCACTGACCCAACTAACTCCCCCACCCTCTCCACTGACCTAACTAACTTCCCCACCCTCTCCACTGACCCAACTAACTCCCCCACCCTCTCCACTGACCCAACTAACTCCCCCACACTTTCCACTGACCCAACTAACTCCCCCACCCTCTCCACTGACCTAACTAACTCCCCCACCCTCTCCACTGATCCAACTAACACGCCCACCCTCTCCACTGACCCAACTAACTCCCCCACCCTCTCCACTGACCCAACTAACTCCCCCACCCTCTCCACTGACCCAACTAACTCCCCCACCCTCTCCACTGGCCCAACTAACTCGCCCACCCTCTCCACTGACCGAGCTAACTCCCCCACCCTCTCCACTGACCCAACTAACCCCTCCCCACCCTCTCTACTGACCCAACTAACTCCCCCACCCACTCCACTGACCCAACTAACTCCCCCAGCCTCTCCACTGACCTAACTACCTCCCCCCACCCTCTCCACTGACCCAACTAACCCCCCCCACCCTCTCTACTGACCCAACTAACTCCCCCACCCTCTCTACTGACCCAACTAACTCCCCCACCCTCTCCACTGACCCAACTAACTCCCCCACCCTCTCCACTGACCCAACTAACTCCCCCACCCTCTCCACTGACCTAACTAACTCCCCCACCCTCTCCACTGACCTAACTAACTCCCCCACCCTCTCCACTGACCCAACGAACTCCCCCAGCCTCTCCACTGACCTAACTACCTCCCCCCACCCTCTCCACTGACCCAACTAACCCCCCCCCACCCTCTCCACTGACCCAACTAACTCCCCCACCCTCTCTACTGACCCAACTAACTCCCCCACCCTCTCTACTGACCCAACTAACTCCCCCACCCTCTCCACTGACCCAACTAACTCCCCCACCCTCTCCACTGACCCAACTAACTCCCCCACCCTCTCCACTGACCTAACTAACTCCCCCACCCTCTCCACTGACCTAACTAACTCCCCCACCCTCTCCACTGACCCAACGAACTCCCCCAGCCTCTCCACTGACCCAACTAACTCCCTCTCCACTGTCCTAACTAACTCCCCCACCCTCTCCACTGACGTAACTAACTCCCCCAGCCTCTCCACTTACCTAACTACCTCCCCCCCACCCTCTCCACTGACCCAACTAAACCCCCCCCCACCCTCTCCACTGATCCAACTAACTCCCCCACCCTCTCTACTGACCCAACTAACTCCCCCACCCTCTCCACTGACCTAACTAACTCCCCCACCCTCTCCACTGACGTAACTAACTCCCCCAGCCTCTCCACTGACCTAACTACCTCCCCCCCCACCCTCTCCACTGACCCAACTAACCCCCCCCCACCCTCTCCACTGACCCAACTAACTCCCCCACCCTCTCCACTGACCTAACTAACTCCCCCACCCTCTCCACTGACCCAACTAACTCCCCCACCCTCTCTACTGACCTAACTAACTCCCCCAGCCTCTCCACTGACCTAACTACCTCCCCCCCACCCTCTCCACTGACCCAACAAACCCCCCCACCCTCTCCACTGACCCAACTAACTCCCGCACCCTCTCCACTGACCCAACTAACTCCCCCCCCTCTCCACTGACCTAACTAACTCCCCCACCCTCTCCACTGACCCAACTAACTCCCCCACCCTCTCCACTGACCCAACTAACTCCCCCACCCTCTCCACTGACCCAACTAACTCCCCCACCCTCTCCACTGTCCTAACCCCCCCACCCTCTCCACTGACCCAACTAACTCCCGCACCCTCTCCACTGACCCAACTAACTCCCCCCCCTCTCCACTGACCTAACTAACTCCCCCCCCTCTCCACTGACCCAACTAACTCCCCCAGTCTCTCCACTGACCCAACTAACTCCCCCACCCTCTCCACTGTCCTAACTAACTCCCCCACCCTCTCCACAGACCCAGCTAACTCCCCATCCTCACCACTGAACGAACTACCTCCCCCACCCTCTCCACTGTCCTAACTAACTCCCCCACCCTCTCCACTGACCCAACTAACTCCCCCACCCTCTCCACTGACCCAACTAACTCCCCCCCCTCTCCACTGGCCCAACTAACTCCCCCACCCTCTCCACTGACCCAACTAACTCCCCCACACTCTCCACTGACCCAACTAACTCCCCCACCCTCTCCACAGACCCAACTAACTTCCCCACCCTCTCCACTGACCCAACTAACTCCCCACCCTCTCCACAGACCCAACTAACTCCCCCCCCTCTCCACTGGCCCAACTATCTCCCCCACACTCTCCACTGGCCCAACTAACTCCCCCACCCTCTCCACTGACCCAACTAACTCCCCCACACTCTCCACTGACCCAACTAACTCCCCCCCCTCTCCACTGACCCAACTAACTCCCCCACCCTCTCCACAGACCCAGCTAACTCCCCATCCTCACCACTGAACGAACTACCTCCCCCACCCTCTCCACTGTCCTAACTAACTCCCCCACCCTCTCCACTGACCCAACTAACTCCCCCACCCTCTCCACTGACCCAACTAACTCCCCCCCCTCTCCACTGACCCAACTAACTCCCCCACCCTCTCCACAGACCCAGCTAACTCCCCATCCTCACCACTGAACGAACTACCTCCCCCACCCTCTCCACAGACCCAGCTAACTCCCCCACCCTCTCCACTGACCCAACTAACTCCCCCCCCCTCTCCA
Organism: Scyliorhinus torazame; assembly: GCF_047496885.1. Lineage (NCBI taxonomy): Eukaryota > Metazoa > Chordata > Chondrichthyes > Carcharhiniformes > Scyliorhinidae > Scyliorhinus > Scyliorhinus torazame. The sequence goes on from NC_092708.1 coordinate 377,882,994, forward strand.
CTGGCCCAACTATCTCCCCCACACTCTCCACTGGCCCAACTAACTCCCCCACCCTCTCCACTGACCCAACTAACTCCCCCACACTCTCCACTGGCCCAACTAACTCCCCCACCCTCTCCACTGACCCAAATAACTCCCCCACCCTCTCCACTGAACTAACTAACTCCCCCACCCTCTCCACTGACGTAACCAACTCCCCCAGCCTCTCCACTGACCTAACTACCTCCCCCCCACACTCTCCACTGACCCAACTAACTCCCCCACCCTCTCCACTGGCCCAAATAACTCCCCCACCCTCTCCACAGACCCAACTAACCCCCCCCCCCCCACCCTCCACAGACCCAGCTAACTCCCCATCCTCACCACTGAACAAACTAAATCCCCCACCCTCTCCACTGACCCAACTAACTCCCCCAGCCTCACCACTGACCCAACTAACTCCCCCACCCTCTCCACTGTCCCAACTAACACCCCCACCCTCTCCACAGACCCAACTAACTCCCCCACCCTCTCCACTGACCCAACTAACTCCCCCAGCCTCACCACTGACCCAACTAACTCCCCCACCCTCTCCACTGTCCCAACTAACACCCCCACCCTCTCCACTGTCCCAACTAACTCCCCCACCCTCTCCACTGTCCTAACTAACTCCCCCACCCTCTCCACTGACCCAACTAACTCCCCCACCCTCTCCACTGTCCTAACTAACTCCCCCACCCTCTCCACTGACCCAACTAACTCCCCCACCCTCTCCACTGACCCAACTAACTCCCCCACCCTCTCCACTGTCCTAACTAACTCCCCCACCTTCTCCACTGACCCAACTAACTCCCCCACACTCTCCACTGACCCAACTAACCCCTCCCCACCCTCTCCACTGACCCAACTAACTCCCCCACCCTCTCCACTGACCTAACTAACTTCCCCACCCTCTCCACTGACCCAACTAACTCCCCCACCCTCTCCACTGACCCAACTAACTCCCCCACACTTTCCACTGACCCAACTAACTCCCCCACCCTCTCCACTGACCTAACTAACTCCCCCACCCTCTCCACTGATCCAACTAACACGCCCACCCTCTCCACTGACCCAACTAACTCCCCCACCCTCTCCACTGACCCAACTAACTCCCCCACCCTCTCCACTGACCCAACTAACTCCCCCACCCTCTCCACTGGCCCAACTAACTCGCCCACCCTCTCCACTGACCGAGCTAACTCCCCCACCCTCTCCACTGACCCAACTAACCCCTCCCCACCCTCTCTACTGACCCAACTAACTCCCCCACCCTCTCCACTGACCCAACTAACTCCTCCACCCTCTCCACTGGCCCAACTAACTCGCCCACCCTCTCCACTGACCTACCTAACTCCCCCACACTCTCCACTGACCCAACTAACCCCTCCCCACCCTCTCCACTGACCCAACTAACTCCTCCACCCTCTCCACTGACCCAACTAACTCCCCCACCCTCTCCACTGACCTAACTAACTCCCCCACCCTTTCCACTGACCTAACTAACACCCCCACCCTCTCCACTGTCCTAACCCCCCCACCCTCTCCACTGACCTAACTCCCCCACCCTCTCCACTGACCTAACTAACTCCCCCACACTCTCCACAGACCTAACTAACTCCTCCACCCTCTCCACTGACCTAACTAACTCCCCCACCCTCTCCACTGGCCCAACTAACTCGCCCACCCTCTCCACTGATCTAACTAACTCCCCCACCCTCTCCACTGACGTAACTAACTCCCCCAGCCTCTCCACTTACCTAACTACCTCCCCCCCACCCTCTCCACTGACCCAACTAACCCCCCCCACCCTCTCCACTGACCCAACTAACTCCCCCACCCTCTCTACTGACCCAACTAACTCCCCCACCCTCTCCACTGACCTAACTAACTCCCCCACCCTCTCCACTGACGTAACTAACTCCCCCAGCCTCTCCACTGACCTAACTACCTCCCCCCCCACCCTCTCCACTGACCCAACTAACCCCCCCCACCCTCTCCACTGACCCAACCAACTCCCCCACCCTCTCCACTGACCTAACTAACTCCCCCACCCTCTCCACTGACCCAACTAACTCCCCCACCCTCTCTACTGACCTAACTAACTCCCCCAGCCTCTCCACTGACCTAACTACCTCCCCCCCACCCTCTCCACTGACCCAACAAACCCCCCCACCCTCTCCACTGACCCAACTAACTCCCCCGCCCTCTCCACTGACCCAACTAACTCCCCCCCCTCTCCACTGACCTAACTAACTCCCCCACCCTCTCCACTGACCCAACTAACTCCCCCACCCTCTCCACTGACCCAACTAACTCCTCCACCCTCTCCACTGACCCAACTAACTCCCCCACTCTCTCCACTGACCCAACTAACTCCCCCACCCTCTCCACTGACCCAACTAACTCGCCCACCCTCTCCACTGACCCAACTAACTCCCCCAGCCTCTCCACTGACCCAACTAACTCCCCCACCCTCTCCACTGTCCTAACTAACTCCCCCACCTTCTCCACTGACCCAAATAACTCCCCCACCCTCTCCACTGACCTAACTAACTTCCCCACCCTCTCCACTGACCCAACTAACTCCCCCACCCTCTCCACTGACCCAACTAACCCCTCCCCACCCTCTCCACTGACCCAACTAACTCCCCCACCCTCTCCACTGACCTAACTAACTTCCCCACCCTCTCCACTGACCCAACTAACTCCCCCACCCTCTCCACTGACCCAACTAACTCCCCCACACTTTCCACTGACCCAACTAACTCCCCCACCCTCTCCACTGACCTAACTAACTCCCCCACCCTCTCCACTGATCCAACTAACACGCCCACCCTCTCCACTGACCCAACTAACTCCCCCACCCTCTCCACTGACCCAACTAACTCCCCCACCCTCTCCACTGACCCAACTAACTCCCCCACCCTCTCCACTGGCCCAACTAACTCGCCCACCCTCTCCACTGACCGAGCTAACTCCCCCACCCTCTCCACTGACCCAACTAACCCCTCCCCACCCTCTCCACTGACCCAACTAACTCCTCCACCCTCTCCACTGGCCCAACTAACTCGCCCACCCTCTCCACTGACCTACCTAACTCCCCCACACTCTCCACTGACCCAACTAACCCCTCCCCACCCTCTCCACTGACCCAACTAACTCCTCCACCCTCTCCACTGACCCAACTAACTCCCCCACCCTCTCCACTGACCTAACTAACTCCCCCACCCTTTCCACTGACCTAACTAACACCCCCACCCTCTCCACTGTCCTAACCCCCCCACCCTCTCCACTGACCTAACTCCCCCACCCTCTCCACTGACCTAACTAACTCCCCCACACTCTCCACAGACCTAACTAACTCTCCCACCCTCTCCACTGACCTAACTAACTCCCCCACCCTCTCCACTGGCCCAACTAACTCGCCCACCCTCTCCACTGATCTAACTAACTCCCCCACCCTCTCCACTGACGTAACTAACTCCCCCAGCCTCTCCACTTACCTAACTACCTCCCCCCCACCCTCTCCACTGACCCAACTAACCCCCCCCACCCTCTCCACTGACCCAACTAACTCCCCCACCCTCTCTACTGACCCAACTAACTCCCCCACCCTCTCCACTGACGTAACTAACTCCCCCAGCCTCTCCACTGACCTAACTACCTCCCCCCCCACCCTCTCCACTGACCCAACTAACCCCCCCACCCTCTCCACTGACCCAACCAACTCCCCCACCCTCTCCACTGACCTAACTAACTCCCCCACCCTCTCCACTGACCCAACTAACTCCCCCACCCTCTCTACTGACCTAACTAACTCCCCCAGCCTCTCCACTGACCTAACTACCTCCCCCCCACCCTCTCCACTGACCCAACAAACCCCCCCACCCTCTCCACTGACCCAACTAACTCCCCCGCCCTCTCCACTGACCCAACTAACTCCCCCCCCTCTCCACTGACCTAACTAACTCCCCCACCCTCTCCACTGACCCAACTAACTCCCCCACCCTCTCCACTGACCCAACTAACTCCTCCACCCTCTCCACTGACCCAACTAACTCCCCCACTCTCTCCACTGACCCAACTAACTCCCCCACCCTCTCCACTGACCCAACTAACTCGCCCACCCTCTCCACTGACCCAACTAACTCCCCCAGCCTCTCCACTGACCCAACTAACTCCCCCACCCTCTCCACTGTCCTAACTAACTCCCCCACCTTCTCCACTGACCCAAATAACTCCCCCACCCTCTCCACTGACCTAACTAACTTCCCCACCCTCTCCACTGACCCAACTAACTCCCCCACCCTCTCCACTGACCCAACTAACCCCTCCCCACCCTCTCCACTGACCCAACTAACTCCCCCACCCTCTCCACTGACCTAACTAACTTCCCCACCCTCTCCACTGACCCAACTAACTCCCCCACCCTCTCCACTGACCCAACTAACTCCCCCACACTTTCCACTGACCCAACTAACTCCCCCACCCTCTCCACTGACCTAACTAACTCCCCCACCCTCTCCACTGATCCAACTAACACGCCCACCCTCTCCACTGACCCAACTAACTCCCCCACCCTCTCCACTGACCCAACTAACTCCCCCACCCTCTCCACTGACCCAACTAACTCCCCCACCCTCTCCACTGGCCCAACTAACTCGCCCACCCTCTCCACTGACCGAGCTAACTCCCCCACCCTCTCCACTGACCCAACTAACCCCTCCCCACCCTCTCCACTGACCCAACTAACTCCTCCACCCTCTCCACTGGCCCAACTAACTCGCCCACCCTCTCCACTGACCTACCTAACTCCCCCACACTCTCCACTGACCCAACTAACCCCTCCCCACCCTCTCCACTGACCCAACTAACTCCTCCACCCTCTCCACTGACCCAACTAACTCCCCCACCCTCTCCACTGACCTAACTAACTCCCCCACCCTTTCCACTGACCTAACTAACACCCCCACCCTCTCCACTGTCCTAACCCCCCCACCCTCTCCACTGACCTAACTCCCCCACCCTCTCCACTGACCTAACTAACTCCCCCACACTCTCCACAGACCTAACTAACTCTCCCACCCTCTCCACTGACCTAACTAACTCCCCCACCCTCTCCACTGGCCCAACTAACTCGCCCACCCTCTCCACTGATCTAACTAACTCCCCCACCCTCTCCACTGACGTAACTAACTCCCCCACCCTCTCCACTGACCCAACTAACCCCCCCACCCTCTCCACTGACCCAACTAACTCCCCCACCCTCTCTACTGACCCAACTAACTCCCCCACCCTCTCCACTGACCTAACTAACTCCCCCACCCCCTCCACTGACGTAACTAACTCCCCCAGCCTCTCCACTGACCTAACTACCTCCCCCCCCACCCTCTCCACTGACCCAACTAACCCCCCCCCACCCTCTCCACTGTCCTAACTCGCCCACCCTCTCCACTGACCCAACTAACTCCCCCACCCTCTCCACTGACCCAACTAACTCGCCCACCCTCTCCACTGACCCAACTAACTCCCCCAGCCTCTCCACTGACCCAACTAACTCCCCCACCCTCTCCACTGTCCAAACTAACTCCCCCACCCTCTCCACAGACCCAGCTAACTCCCCATCCTCACCACTGAACGAACTACCTCCCCCACCCTATCCACTGACCCAACTAACTCCCCCCCCTCTCCACTGACCCAACTAACTCCCTACCCTCTCCACTGGCCCAAATAACTCCCCCACCCTCTCCACAGACCCAACTAACCCCCCCCCCCCCACCCTCCACAGACCCAGCTAACTCCCCATCCTCACCACTGAACAAACTAAATCCCCCACCCTCTCCACTGACCCAACTAACTCCCCACCCTCTCCACTGACCCAACTAACACCCCCACCCTCTCCACAGACCCAACTAACTCCCCCACCCTCTCCACTCATCTAACTAACTCCCCCACCCTCTCCACTGTCCTAACTAACTCCCCCACCCTCTCCACTGACCCAACTAACTCCCCCACCCTCTCCACTGGCCCAACTAACTCCCCCACCCTCTCCACTGACCCAACTAACTCCCCCAGCCTCACCACTGGCCCAACTAACTCCCCCACCCTCTCCACTGACCCAACTAACTCCCCCACCCTCTCCACTGGCCCAACTAACTCCCCCACCCTCTCCACTGGCCCAACTAACTCCTCCACCCTCTCTACTGACCCAACTAACCCCCCCACCCTCTCCACTGACCCAACTAACTCCCCCACCCTCTCCACTGTCCTAACTAACTCCCCCACCGTCTCCACTGACACAACTAACTCCCCACCCTCTCCACTGTCCTAACTAACTCCCCCACCTTCTCCACTGACCCAACTAACTCCCCCACACTCTCCACTGACCCAACTAACCCCTCCCCACCCTCTCCACTGACCCAACTAACTCCCCCACCCTCTCCACTGACCTAACTAACTTCCCCACCCTCTCCACTGACCCAACTAACTCCCCCACCCTCTCCACTGACCCAACTAACTCCCCCACACTTTCCACTGACCCAACTAACTCCCCCACCCTCTCCACTGACCTAACTAACTCCCCCACCCTCTCCACTGATCCAACTAACACGCCCACCCTCTCCACTGACCCAACTAACTCCCCCACCCTCTCCACTGACCCAACTAACTCCCCCACCCTCTCCACTGACCCAACTAACTCCCCCACCCTCTCCACTGGCCCAACTAACTCGCCCACCCTCTCCACTGACCGAGCTAACTCCCCCACCCTCTCCACTGACCCAGCTAACCCCTCCCCACCCTCTCTACTGACCCAACTAACTCCCCCACCCTCTCCACTGACCCAACTAACTCCTCCACCCTCTCCACTGGCCCAACTAACTCGCCCACCCTCTCCACTGACCTACCTAACTCCCCCACACTCTCCACTGACCCAACTAACCCCTCCCCACCCTCTCCACTGACCCAACTAACTCCTCCACCCTCTCCACTGACCCAACTAACTCCCCCACCCTCTCCACTGACCTAACTAACTCCCCCACCCTTTCCACTGACCTAACTAACACCCCCACCCTCTCCACTGTCCTAACCCCCCCACCCTCTCCACTGACCTAACTCCCCCACCCTCTCCACTGACCTAACTAACTCCCCCACACTCTCCACAGACCTAACTAACTCCCCCACCCTCTCCACTGACCTAACTAACTCCCCCACCCTCTCCACTGGCCCAACTAACTCGCCCACCCTCTCCACTGATCTAACTAACTCCCCCACCCTCTCCACTGACGTAACTAACTCCCCCAGCCTCTCCACTTACCTAACTACCTCCCCCCCACCCTCTCCACTGACCCAACTAACCCCCCCCACCCTCTCCACTGACCCAACTAACTCCCCCACCCTCTCTACTGACCCAACTAACTCCCCCACCCTCTCCACTGACCTAACTAACTCCCCCACCCTCTCCACTGACGTAACTAACTCCCCCAGCCTCTCCACTGACCTAACTACCTCCCCCCCACCCTCTCCACTGACCCAACTAACCCCCCCCACCCTCTCCACTGACCCAACTAACTCCCCCACCCTCTCCACTGACCTAACTAACTCCCCCACCCTCTCCACTGACCCAACTAACTCCCCCACCCTCTCTACTGACCTAACTAACTCCCCCAGCCTCTCCACTGACCTAACTACCTCCCCCCCACCCTCTCCACTGACCCAACAAACCCCCCCACCCTCTCCACTGACCCAACTAACTCCCCCGCCCTCTCCACTGACCCAACTAACTCCCCCCCCTCTCCACTGACCTAACTAACTCCCCCACCCTCTCCACTGACCCAACTAACTCCCCCACCCTCTCCACTGACCCAACTAACTCCCCCACCCTCTCCACTGACCCAACTAACTCCCCCACCCTCTCCACTGACCCAACTAACTCCCCCACCCTCTCCACTGTCCTAACTAACTCCCCCACCGTCTCCACTGACACAACTAACTCCCCACCCTCTCCACTGTCCTAACTAACTCCCCCACCTTCTCCACTGACCCAACTAACTCCCCCACACTCTCCACTGACCCAACTAACCCCTCCCCACCCTCTCCACTGACCCAACTAACTCCCCCACCCTCTCCACTGACCCAACTAACTCCCCCACCCTCTCCACTGACCCAACTAACTCCCCCACACTTTCCACTGACCCAACTAACTCCCCCACCCTCTCCACTGACCTAACTAACTCCCCCACCCTCTCCACTGATCCAACTAACACGCCCACCCTCTCCACTGACCCAACTAACTCCCCCACCCTCTCCACTGACCCAACTAACTCCCCCACCCTCTCCACTGACCCAACTAACTCCCCCACCCTCTCCACTGGCCCAACTAACTCGCCCACCCTCTCCACTGACCGAGCTAACTCCCCCACCCTCTCCACTGACCCAACTAACCCCTCCCCACCCTCTCCACTGACCCAACTAACTCCTCCACCCTCTCCACTGGCCCAACTAACTCGCCCACCCTCTCCACTGACCTACCTAACTCCCCCACACTCTCCACTGACCCAACTAACCCCTCCCCACCCTCTCCACTGACCCAACTAACTCCTCCACCCTCTCCACTGACCCAACTAACTCCCCCACCCTCTCCACTGACCTAACTAACTCCCCCACCCTTTCCACTGACCTAACTAACACCCCCACCCTCTCCACTGTCCTAACCCCCCCACCCTCTCCACTGACCTAACTCCCCCACCCTCTCCACTGACCTAACTAACTCCCCCACACTCTCCACAGACCTAACTAACTCTCCCACCCTCTCCACTGACCTAACTAACTCCCCCACCCTCTCCACTGGCCCAACTAACTCGCCCACCCTCTCCACTGATCTAACTAACTCCCCCACCCTCTCCACTGACGTAACTAACTCCCCCAGCCTCTCCACTTACCTAACTACCTCCCCCCCACCCTCTCCACTGACCCAACTAACCCCCCCACCCTCTCCACTGACCCAACTAACTCCCCCACCCTCTCTACTGACCCAACTAACTCCCCCACCCTCTCCACTGACCTAACTAACTCCCCCACCCCCTCCACTGACGTAACTAACTCCCCCAGCCTCTCCACTGACCTAACTACCTCCCCCCCCACCCTCTCCACTGACCCAACTAACCCCCCCCACCCTCTCCACTGACCCAACTAACTCCCCCACCCTCTCCACTGACCCAACTAACTCCCCCACCCTCTCCACTGACCCAACTAACTCGCCCACCCTCTCCACTGACCCAACTAACTCCCCCACCCTCTCCACTGACCCAACTAACTCCCCCAGCCTCTCCACTGACCCCACTAACTCCCCCACCCTCTCCACTGTCCAAACTAACTCCCCCACCCTCTCCACAGACCCAGCTAACTCCCCATCCTCACCACTGAACGAACTACCTCCCCCACCCTCTCCACTGTCCTAACTAACTCCCCCACCCTCTCCACTGACCCAACTAACTCCCCCACCCTCTCCACTGACCCAACTAACTCCCCCCCCTCTCCACTGACCCAACTAACTCCCTACCCTCTCCACTGGCCCAAATAACTCCCCCACCCTCTCCACAGACCCAACTAACCCCCCCCCCACCCTCCACAGACCCAGCTAACTCCCCATCCTCACCACTGAACAAACTAAATCCCCCACCCTCTCCACTGACCCAACTAACTCCCCACCCTCTCCACTGACCCAACTAACACCCCCACCCTCTCCACAGACCCAACTAACTCCCCCACCCTCTCCACTCATCTAACTAACTCCCCCACCCTCTCCACTGTCCTAACTAACTCCCCCACCCTCTCCACTGACCCAACTAACTCCCCCACCCTCTCCACTGACCTAACTAACTCCCCCACCCTCTCCACTGACCCAACTAACTCCCCCAGCCTCACCACTGACCCAACTAACTCCCCCACCCTCTCCACTGACCCAACTAACTCCCCCAGCCTCACCACTGACCTAACTAACTCCCCCACCCTCTCCACTGACCCAACTAATTCCCCCAGCCTCACCACTGACCCAACTAACTCCCCCACCCTCTCCACTGACCCAACTAACTCCCCCACCCTCTCCACTGACCCAACTAACTCCCCCACCCTCTCCACTGACCTAACTAACTCCCCCACCCTTTCCACTGACCTAACTAACACCCCCACCCTCTCCACTGTCCTAACCCCCCCACCCTCTCCACTGACCTAACTCCCCCACCCTCTCCACTGACCTAACTAACTCCCCCACACTCTCCACAGACCTAACTAACTCCCCCACCCTCTCCACTGACCTAACTAACTCCCCCACCCTCTCCACTGGCCCAACTAACTCGCCCACCCTCTCCACTGATCTAACTAACTCCCCCACCCTCTCCACTGACGTAACTAACTCCCCCAGCCTCTCCACTTACCTAACTACCTCCCCCCCACCCTCTCCACTGACCCAACTAACCCCCCCCACCCTCTCCACTGACCCAACTAACTCCCCCACCCTCTCTACTGACCCAACTAACTCCCCCACCCTCTCCACTGACCTAACTAACTCCCCCACCCTCTCCACTGACGTAACTAACTCCCCCAGCCTCTCCACTGACCTAACTACCTCCCCCCCACCCTCTCCACTGACCCAACTAACCCCCCCCACCCTCTCCACTGACCCAACTAACTCCCCCACCCTCTCCACTGACCTAACTAACTCCCCCACCCTCTCCACTGACCCAACTAACTCCCCCACCCTCTCTACTGACCTAACTAACTCCCCCAGCCTCTCCACTGACCTAACTACCTCCCCCCCACCCTCTCCACTGACCCAACAAACCCCCCCACCCTCTCCACTGACCCAACTAACTCCCCCGCCCTCTCCACTGACCCAACTAACTCCCCCCCCTCTCCACTGACCTAACTAACTCCCCCACCCTCTCCACTGACCCAACTAACTCCCCCACCCTCTCCACTGACCCAACTAACTCCCCCACCCTCTCCACTGACCCAACTAACTCCCCCACCCTCTCCACTGACCCAACTAACTCCCCCACCCTCTCCACTGTCCTAACTAACTCCCCCACCGTCTCCACTGACACAACTAACTCCCCACCCTCTCCACTGTCCTAACTAACTCCCCCACCTTCTCCACTGACCCAACTAACTCCCCCACACTCTCCACTGACCCAACTAACCCCTCCCCACCCTCTCCACTGACCCAACTAACTCCCCCACCCTCTCCACTGACCCAACTAACTCCCCCACCCTCTCCACTGACCCAACTAACTCCCCCACACTTTCCACTGACCCAACTAACTCCCCCACCCTCTCCACTGACCTAACTAACTCCCCCACCCTCTCCACTGATCCAACTAACACGCCCACCCTCTCCACTGACCCAACTAACTCCCCCACCCTCTCCACTGACCCAACTAACTCCCCCACCCTCTCCACTGACCCAACTAACTCCCCCACCCTCTCCACTGGCCCAACTAACTCGCCCACCCTCTCCACTGGCCAAGCTAACTCCCCCACCCTCTCCACTGACCCAACTAACCCCTCCCCACCCTCTCCACTGACCCAACTAACTCCTCCACCCTCTCCACTGGCCCAACTAACTCGCCCACCCTCTCCACTGACCTACCTAACTCCCCCACACTCTCCACTGACCCAACTAACCCCTCCCCACCCTCTCCACTGACCCAACTAACTCCTCCACCCTCTCCACTGACCCAACTAACTCCCCCACCCTCTCCACTGACCTAACTAACTCCCCCACCCTTTCCACTGACCTAACTAACACCCCCACCCTCTCCACTGTCCTAACCCCCCCACCCTCTCCACTGACCTAACTCCCCCACCCTCTCCACTGACCTAACTAACTCCCCCACACTCTCCACAGACCTAACTAACTCTCCCACCCTCTCCACTGACCTAACTAACTCCCCCACCCTCTCCACTGGCCCAACTAACTCGCCCACCCTCTCCACTGATCTAACTAACTCCCCCACCCTCTCCACTGACGTAACTAACTCCCCCAGCCTCTCCACTTACCTAACTACCTCCCCCCCACCCTCTCCACTGACCCAACTAACCCCCCCACCCTCTCCACTGACCCAACTAACTCCCCCACCCTCTCTACTGACCCAACTAACTCCCCCACCCTCTCCACTGACCTAACTAACTCCCCCACCCCCTCCACTGACGTAACTAACTCCCCCAGCCTCTCCACTGACCTAACTACCTCCCCCCCCACCCTCTCCACTGACCCAACTAACCCCCCCCACCCTCTCCACTGACCCAACTAACTCCCCCACCCTCTCCACTGACCCAACTAACTCCCCCACCCTCTCCACTGACCCAACTAACTCGCCCACCCTCTCCACTGACCCAACTAACTCCCCCACCCTCTCCACTGACCCAACTAACTCCCCCAGCCTCTCCACTGACCCCACTAACTCCCCCACCCTCTCCACTGTCCAAACTAACTCCCCCACCCTCTCCACAGACCCAGCTAACTCCCCATCCTCACCACTGAACGAACTACCTCCCCCACCCTCTCCACTGTCCTAACTAACTCCCCCACCCTCTCCACTGACCCAACTAACTCCCCCACCCTCTCCACTGACCCAACTAACTCCCCCCCCTCTCCACTGACCCAACTAACTCCCTACCCTCTCCACTGGCCCAAATAACTCCCCCACCCTCTCCACAGACCCAACTAACCCCCCCCCCCACCCTCCACAGACCCAGCTAACTCCCCATCCTCACCACTGAACAAACTAAATCCCCCACCCTCTCCACTGACCCAACTAACTCCCCACCCTCTCCACTGACCCAACTAACACCCCCACCCTCTCCACAGACCCAACTAACTCCCCCACCCTCTCCACTCATCTAACTAACTCCCCCACCCTCTCCACTGTCCTAACTAACTCCCCCACCCTCTCCACTGACCCAACTAACTCCCCCACCCTCTCCACTGACCTAACTAACTCCCCCACCCTCTCCACTGACCCAACTAACTCCCCCAGCCTCACCACTGACCCAACTAACTCCCCCACCCTCTCCACTGACCCAACTAACTCCCCCAGCCTCACCACTGACCTAACTAACTCCCCCACCCTCTCCACTGACCCAACTAATTCCCCCAGCCTCACCACTGACCCAACTAACTCCCCCACCCTCTCCACTGACCCAACTAACTCCCCCACCCTCTCCACTGACCCAACTAACCCCTCCCCACCCTCTCCACTGACCCAACTAACTCCCCCACCCTCTCCACTGGCCCAAATAACTCCCCCACCCTCTCTACTGACCCAACTAACCCCCCCACCCTCTCCACTGACCCAACTAACACCCCCACCCTCTCCACTGTCCTAACTAACTCCCCCACCTTCTCCACTGACCCAACTAACTCCCCCACCCTCTCCACTGACCCAACTAACTCCCCCACCCTCTCCACTGACCCAACTAACCCCTCCCCACCCTCTCCACTGACCCAACTAACTCCCCCACCCTCTCCACTGGCCCAAATAACTCCCCCACCCTCTCTACTGACCCAACTAACCCCCCCACCCTCTCCACTGACCCAACTAACACCCCCACCCTCTCCACTGTCCTAACTAACTCCCCCACCCTCTCCACTGTCCTAACTAACTCCCCCACCCTCTCCACTGACCCAACTAACTCCCCCACCCTCTCCACTGGCCCAACTAACACCCCCACCCTCTCTACTGACCCAACTAACCCCCCCACCCTCTCCACTGACCCAACTAACACCCCCACCCTCTCCACTGTCCTAACTAACTCCCCCACCTTCTCCACTGACCCAACTAACTCCCCCACACTCTCCACTGACCCAACTAACCCCTCCCCACCCTCTCCACTGACCCAACTAACTCCCCCACCCTCTCCACTGACCTAACTAACTTCCCCACCCTCTCCACTGACCCAAATAACTCCCCCACCCTCTCCACTGACCCAACTAACTCCCCCACCCTCTCCACCGACCCAACTAACTCCCCCACCCTCTCCACTGACCTAACTAACTCCCCCACCCTCTCCACTGACCTAACTAACTCCCCCACCCTCTCCACTGACCCAACTAACTCCCCCACCCTCTCTACTGACCTAACTAACTCCCCCAGCCTCTCCACTGACCTAACTACCTCCCCCCCACCCTCTCCACTGACCCAACAAACCCCCCCACCCTCTCCACTGACCCAACTAACTCCCCCGCCCTCTCCACTGACCCAACTAACTCCCCCACCCTCTCCACTGACCCAACTAACTCCCCCCCTCTCCACTGTCCTAACTAACTCCCCCACCCTCTCCACTGACCCAACTAACTCCCCCACCCTCTCCACTGACCTAACTAACTCCCCCCCACCCTCTCCACTGACCCAACAAACCCCCCCACCCTCTCCACTGACCCAACTAACTCCCCCACCCTCTCCACAGACCCAACTAACTCCCCCACCCTCTCCACTGACCCAACAAACCCCCCCACCCTCTCCACTGACCCAACTAACTCCCCCACCCTCTCCACTGACCCAACAAACCCCCCCACCCTCTCCACTGACCCAACTAACTCCCCCACCCTCTCCACTGTCCTAACTAACTCCCCCACCCTCTCCACTGACCTAACTAACTCCCCCCCACCCTCTCCACTGACCCAACAAACCCCCCCACCCTCTCCACTGACCCAACTAACTCCCCCGCCCTCTCCACTGACCCAACTAACTCCCCCCCCTCTCCACTGACCCAACTAACTCCCCCCCCTCTCCACTGACCCAACTAACTCCCCCACCCTCTCCACTGACCTAACTAACTCCCCCACCCTCTCCACTGTCCTAACCCCCCCCACCCTCTCCACTGACCCAACTAACTCCTCCACCCTCTCCACTGACCCAACTAACTCCCCCACCCTCTCCACTGACCCAACTAACTCCCCGACCCTCTCCACTGACCCAACTAACTCCCCCAGCCTCTCCACTGACCCAACTAACTCCCCCACCCTCTCCACTGTCCAAACTAACTCCCCCACCCTCTCCACAGACCCAGCTAACTCCCCATCCTCACCACTGAACGAACTACCTCCCCCACCCTCTCCACTGTCCTAACTAACTCCCCCACCCTCTCCACTGACCCAACTAACTCCCCCACCCTCTCCACTGACCCAACTAACTCCCCCCCCTCTCCACTGACCCAACTAACTCCCTACCCTCTCCACTGGCCCAAATAACTCCCCCACCCTCTCCACAGACCCAACTAACCCCCCCCCACCCTCCACAGACCCAGCTAACTCCCCATCCTCACCACTGACCCAACTAACTCCCCCACCCTCTCCACCGACCCAACTAACTCCCCCACCCTCTCCACTGACCTAACTAACTCCCCCACCCTCTCCACTGACCTAACTAACTCCCCCACCCTCTCCACTGACCCAACTAACTCCCCCACCCTCTCTACTGACCTAACTAACTCCCCCAGCCTCTCCACTGACCTAACTACCTCCCCCCCACCCTCTCCACTGACCCAACAAACCCCCCCACCCTCTCCACTGACCCAACTAACTCCCCCGCCCTCTCCACTGACCCAACTAACTCCCCCACCCTCTCCACTGACCCAACTAACTCCCCCCCTCTCCACTGTCCTAACTAACTCCCCCACCCTCTCCACTGACCCAACTAACTCCCCCACCCTCTCCACTGACCTAACTAACTCCCCCCCACCCTCTCCACTGACCCAACAAACCCCCCCACCCTCTCCACTGACCCAACTAACTCCCCCACCCTCTCCACAGACCCAACTAACTCCCCCACCCTCTCCACTGACCCAACAAACCCCCCCACCCTCTCCACTGACCCAACTAACTCCCCCACCCTCTCCACTGACCCAACAAACCCCCCCACCCTCTCCACTGACCCAACTAACTCCCCCACCCTCTCCACTGTCCTAACTAACTCCCCCACCCTCTCCACTGACCTAACTAACTCCCCCCCACCCTCTCCACTGACCCAACAAACCCCCCCACCCTCTCCACTGACCCAACTAACTCCCCCGCCCTCTCCACTGACCCAACTAACTCCCCCCCCTCTCCACTGACCCAACTAACTCCCCCCCCTCTCCACTGACCCAACTAACTCCCCCACCCTCTCCACTGACCTAACTAACTCCCCCACCCTCTCCACTGTCCTAACCCCCCCCACCCTCTCCACTGACCCAACTAACTCCTCCACCCTCTCCACTGACCCAACTAACTCCCCCACCCTCTCCACTGACCCAACTAACTCCCCGACCCTCTCCACTGACCCAACTAACTCCCCCAGCCTCTCCACTGACCCAACTAACTCCCCCACCCTCTCCACTGTCCAAACTAACTCCCCCACCCTCTCCACAGACCCAGCTAACTCCCCATCCTCACCACTGAACGAACTACCTCCCCCACCCTCTCCACTGTCCTAACTAACTCCCCCACCCTCTCCACTGACCCAACTAACTCCCCCACCCTCTCCACTGACCCAACTAACTCCCCCCCCTCTCCACTGACCCAACTAACTCCCTACCCTCTCCACTGGCCCAAATAACTCCCCCACCCTCTCCACAGACCCAACTAACCCCCCCCCACCCTCCACAGACCCAGCTAACTCCCCATCCTCACCACTGAACAAACTAAATCCCCCACCCTCTCCACTGACCCAACTAACTCCCCACCCTCTCCACAGTCCTAACTAGCAACCCCACCCTCTCCACTGACCTAACTAACTCCCCCACCCTCTCCACTGACCCAACTAACACCCCCACCCTCTCCACAGACCCAACTAACTCCCCCACCCTCTCCACTCATCTAACTAACTCCCCCACCCTCTCCACTCATCTAACTAACTCCCCCACCCTCTCCACTGTCCTAACTAACTCCCCCACCCTCTCCACTGACCCAACTAACTCCCCCACCCTCTCCACTGGCCCAACTAACTCCCCCACCCTCTCCACTGACCCAACTAACTCCCCCACCCTCTCCACTGACCTAACTAACTCCCCCACCCTCTCCACTGGCCCAACTAACTCCCCCACCCTCTACACTGACCCAACTAACTCCCCCACCCTCTCTACTGACCCAACTAACTCCCCCACCCTCTCCACTGACCCAACTAACTCCCCCACCCTCTCCACTGACCTAACTAACTCCCCCACCCTCTCCACTGACCCAACTAACTACCCCAGCCTCACCACTGACCCAACTAACTCCCCCACCCTCTCCACTGTCCCAACTAACTCCCCCACCCTCTCCACTGACCCAACTAACTCCCCCACCCTCTCCACTGTCCTAACTAACTCCCCCACCCTCTCCACTGACCCAACTAACTCCCCCACCCTCTCCACTGGCCCAACTAACTCCCCCACCCTCTCTACTGACCCAACTAACACCCCCACCCTCTCCACTGTCCTAACTAACTCCCCCACCGTCTCCACTGACACAACTAACTCCACACCCTCTCCACTGTCCTAACTAACTCCCCCACCTTCTCCACTGACCCAACTAACTCCCCCACACTCTCCACTGACCCAACTAACCCCTCCCCACCCTCTCCACTGACCCAACTAACTCCCCCACCCTCTCCACTGACCTAACTAACTTCCCCACCCTCTCCACTGACCCAAATAACTCCCCCACCCTCTCCACTGACCCAACTAACTCCCCCACCCTCTCCACCGACCCAACTAACTCCCCCACCCTCTCCACTGACCTAACTAACTCCCCCACCCTCTCCACTGATCCAACTAACACGCCCACCCTCTCCACTGACCCAACTAACTCCCCCACCCTCTCCACTGACCCAACTAATTCCCCCACCCTCTCCACTGACCCAACTAACTCCCCCACCCTCTCCACTGGCCCAACTAACTTGCCCACCCTCTCCACTGACCGAGCTATCTCCCCCACCCTCTCCACTGACCCAACTAACCCCTCCCCACCCTCTCCAGTGACCCAACTAACTCCTCCACCCTCTCCACTGGCCCAACTAACTCGCCCACCCTCTCCACTGACCTACCTAACTCCCCCACACTCTCCACTGACCCAACTAACCCCTCCCCACCCTCTCCACTGACCCAACTAACTCCTCCACCCTCTCCACTGACCCAACTCACTCCCCCACCCTCTCCACTGACCTAACTACCTCTCCCCCACCCTCTCCAGTGACCCAACTAACTCCTCCACCCTCTCCACTGACCCAACTAACTCCCCCACCCTCTGCACTGACCTAACTAACTCCCCCACCCTTTCCACTGACCTAACTAACACCCCCACCCTCTCCACTGTCCTAACCCCCCCACCCTCTCCACTGACCTAACTCCCCCACCCTCTCCACTGACCTAACTAACTCCCCCACACTCTCCACAGACCTAACTAACTCCCCCACCCTCTCCACTGACCTAACTAACTCCCCCACCTTCTCCACTGACCCAACTAACTCCCCCACACTCTCCACTGACCCAACTAACCCCTCCCCACCCTCTCCACTGACCCAACTATCTCCCCCACCCTCTCCACTGACCTAACTAACTTCCCCACGCTCTCCACTGACCCAACTAACTCCCCCACCCTCTCCACTGACCCAACTAACTCCCCCACCCTCTCCACTGACCCAACTAACTCCCCCACCCTCTCCACTGACCTAACTAACTCCCCCACCCTCTCCACTGATCCAACTAACACGCCCACCCTCTCCACTGACCCAACTAACTCCCCCACCCTCTCCACTGACCCAACTAACTCCCCCACCCTCTCCACTGACCCAACTAACTCCCCCACCCTCTCCACTGGCCCAACTAACTCGCCCACCCTCTCCACTGACCGAGCTAACTCCCCCACCCTCTCCACTGACCCAACTAACCCCTCCCCACCCTCTCCACTGACCCAACTAACTCCTCCACCCTCTCCACTGGCCCAACTAACTCGCCCACCCTCTCCACTGACCTACCTAACTCCCCCACACTCTCCACTGACCCAACTAACCCCTCCCCACCCTCTCCACTGACCCAACTAACTCCTCCACCCTCTCCACTGACCCAACTAACTCCCCCACCCTCTCCACTGACCTAACTACCTCCCCCCCACCCTCGGCAAGTGACCTAACTTACTCCTGCACCCTCTCCACTGGCCCAACTAACTCGCCCACCCTCTCCACTGACCGAGCTAACTCCCCCACCCTCTCCACTGACCCAACTAACCCCTCCCCACCCTCTCCACTGACCCAACTAACTCCTCCACCCTCTCCACTGGCCCAACTAACTCGCCCACCCTCTCCACTGACCTACCTAACTCCCCCACACTCTCCACTGACCCAACTAACCCCTCCCCACCCTCTCCACTGACCCAACTAACTCCTCCACCCTCTCCACTGACCCAACTAACTCCCCCACCCTCTCCACTGACCTAACTACCTCCCCCCCACCCTCTCCAGTGACCTAACTAACTCCTGCACCCTCTCCACTGACCCAACTAACTCCCCCACCCTCTCCACTGACCTAACTAACTCCCCTACCCTTTCCACTGACCTAACTAACACCCCCACCCTCTCCACTGTCCTAACCCCCCCACCCTCTCCACTGACCTAACTCCCCCACCCTCTCCACTGACCTAACTAACTCCCCCACACTCTCCACAGACCTAACTAACTCCCCCACCCTCTCCACTGACCTAACTAACTCCCCCACCCTCTCCACTGGCCCAACTAACTCGCCCACCCTCTCCACTGATCTAACTAACTCCCCCACCCTCTCCACTGACCCAACTAACTCCCCCACCCTCTCCACTGACCCAATTAACTCCCCCACCCTCTCCACTGACCCAACTAACATGCCCACCCTCTCCACTGACCTAACTAACTCCCCCACCCTCTCCACTGACCCAACTAACTCCCCCACACTCTCCACTGACCTAACTAACTCCCCCACCCTCTCCACTGACCCAACTAACTCCCCCACCCTCTCCACTGACCCAACTAACTCCCCCACCCTCTCCACTGACCCAACTAACATGCCCACCCTCTCCACTGACCTAACTAACTCCCCCACCCTCTCCACTGACCCAACTAACTCACCCACCCTCTCCACTGACCCAACTAACTCCCCCACACTTTCCACTGACCCAACTAACTCCCCCACCCTCTCCACTGACCTAACTAACTCCCCCACCCTCTCCACTGATCCAACTAACACGCCCACCCTCTCCACTGACCCAACTAACTCCCCCACCCTCTCCACTGACCCAACTAACTCCCCCACCCTCTCCACTGACCCAACTAACTCCCCCACCCTCTCCACTGGCCCAACTAACCCCTCCCCACCCTCTCTACTGACCCAACTAACTCCCCCACCCTCTCCACTGACCCAACTAGCTCCTCCACCCTCTCCACTGGCCCAACTAACTCGCCCACCCTCTCCACTGACCTACCTAACTCCCCCACACTCTCCACTGACCCAACTAACCCCTCCCCACCCTCTCCACTGACCCAACTAACTCCTCCACCCTCTCCACTGACCCAACTAACTCCCCCACCCTCTCCACTGACCTAACTAACTCTCCCAACCTTTTCCAATGACCTAACTAACACCCCCACCCTCTCCACTGTCCTAACCCCCCCACCCTCTCCACTGACCTAACTCCTCCACCCTCTCCACTGGCCCAACTAACTCCTCCACCCTCTCCACTGGCCCAACTAACTCGCCCACCCTCTCCACTGACCTACCTAACTCCCCCACACTCTCCACTGACCCAACTAACCCCTCCCCACCCTCTCCACTGACCCAACTAACTCCTCCACCCTCTCCACTGACCCAACTAACTCCCCCACCCTCTCCACTGACCTAACTACCTCCCCCCCACCCTCGGCAAGTGACCTAACTTACTCCTGCACCCTCTCCACTGGCCCAACTAACTCGCCCACCCTCTCCACTGACCGAGCTAACTCCCCCACCCTCTCCACTGACCCAACTAACCCCTCCCCACCCTCTCCACTGACCCAACTAACTCCTCCACCCTCTCCACTGGCCCAACTAACTCGCCCACCCTCTCCACTGACCTACCTAACTCCCCCACACTCTCCACTGACCCAACTAACCCCTCCCCACCCTCTCCACTGACCCAACTAACTCCTCCACCCTCTCCACTGACCCAACTAACTCCCCCACCCTCTCCACTGACCTAACTACCTCCCCCCCACCCTCTCCAGTGACCTAACTAACTCCTGCACCCTCTCCACTGACCCAACTAACTCCCCCACCCTCTCCACTGACCTAACTAACTCCCCTACCCTTTCCACTGACCTAACTAACACCCCCACCCTCTCCACTGTCCTAACCCCCCCACCCTCTCCACTGACCTAACTCCCCCACCCTCTCCACTGACCTAACTAACTCCCCCACACTCTCCACAGACCTAACTAACTCCCCCACCCTCTCCACTGACCTAACTAACTCCCCCACCCTCTCCACTGGCCCAACTAACTCGCCCACCCTCTCCACTGATCTAACTAACTCCCCCACCCTCTCCACTGACCCAACTAACTCCCCCACCCTCTCCACTGACCCAATTAACTCCCCCACCCTCTCCACTGACCCAACTAACATGCCCACCCTCTCCACTGACCTAACTAACTCCCCCACCCTCTCCACTGACCCAACTAACTCCCCCACACTCTCCACTGACCTAACTAACTCCCCCACCCTCTCCACTGACCCAACTAACTCCCCCACCCTCTCCACTGACCCAACTAACTCCCCCACCCTCTCCACTGACCCAACTAACATGCCCACCCTCTCCACTGACCTAACTAACTCCCCCACCCTCTCCACTGACCCAACTAACTCACCCACCCTCTCCACTGACCCAACTAACTCCCCCACACTTTCCACTGACCCAACTAACTCCCCCACCCTCTCCACTGACCTAACTAACTCCCCCACCCTCTCCACTGATCCAACTAACACGCCCACCCTCTCCACTGACCCAACTAACTCCCCCACCCTCTCCACTGACCCAACTAACTCCCCCACCCTCTCCACTGACCCAACTAACTCCCCCACCCTCTCCACTGGCCCAACTAACCCCTCCCCACCCTCTCTACTGACCCAACTAACTCCCCCACCCTCTCCACTGACCCAACTAGCTCCTCCACCCTCTCCACTGGCCCAACTAACTCGCCCACCCTCTCCACTGACCTACCTAACTCCCCCACACTCTCCACTGACCCAACTAACCCCTCCCCACCCTCTCCACTGACCCAACTAACTCCTCCACCCTCTCCACTGACCCAACTAACTCCCCCACCCTCTCCACTGACCTAACTAACTCTCCCAACCTTTTCCAATGACCTAACTAACACCCCCACCCTCTCCACTGTCCTAACCCCCCCACCCTCTCCACTGACCTAACTCCTCCACCCTCTCCACTGGCCCAACTAACTCGCCCACCCTCTCCACTGATCTAACTAACTCCCCCACCCTCTCCACTGACCCAACTAACTCCCCCACCCTCTCCACTGACCCAATTAACTCCCCCACCCTCTCCACTGACCCAACTAACATGCCCACCCTCTCCACTGACCTAACTAACTCCCCCACCCTCTCCACTGACCCAACTAACTCCCCCACACTCTCCACTGACCTAACTAACTCCCCCACCCTCTCCACTGACCCAACTAACTCCCCCACCCTCTCCACTGACCCAACTAACTCCCCCCCCTCTCCACTGACCCAACTAACTCCCTACCCTCTCCACTGGCCCAAATAACTCCCCCACCCTCTCCACAGACCCAACTAACCCCCCCCCACCCTCCACAGACCCAGCTAACTCCCCATCCTCACCACTGAACAAACTAAATCCCCCACCCTCTCCACTGACCCAACTAACTCCCCACCCTCTCCACAGTCCTAACTAGCAACCCCACCCTCTCCACTGACCTAACTAACTCCCCCACCCTCTCCACTGACCCAACTAACACCCCCACCCTCTCCACAGACCCAACTAACTCCCCCACCCTCTCCACTCATCTAACTAACTCCCCCACCCTCTCCACTCATCTAACTAACTCCCCCACCCTCTCCACTGTCCTAACTAACTCCCCCACCCTCTCCACTGACCCAACTAACTCCCCCACCCTCTCCACTGGCCCAACTAACTCCCCCACCCTCTCCACTGACCCAACTAACTCCCCCACCCTCTCCACTGACCTAACTAACTCCCCCACCCTCTCCACTGGCCCAACTAACTCCCCCACCCTCTACACTGACCCAACTAACTCCCCCACCCTCTCTACTGACCCAACTAACTCCCCCACCCTCTCCACTGACCCAACTAACTCCCCCACCCTCTCCACTGACCTAACTAACTCCCCCACCCTCTCCACTGACCCAACTAACTACCCCAGCCTCACCACTGACCCAACTAACTCCCCCACCCTCTCCACTGTCCCAACTAACTCCCCCACCCTCTCCACTGACCCAACTAACTCCCCCACCCTCTCCACTGTCCTAACTAACTCCCCCACCCTCTCCACTGACCCAACTAACTCCCCCACCCTCTCCACTGGCCCAACTAACTCCCCCACCCTCTCTACTGACCCAACTAACACCCCCACCCTCTCCACTGTCCTAACTAACTCCCCCACCGTCTCCACTGACACAACTAACTCCACACCCTCTCCACTGTCCTAACTAACTCCCCCACCTTCTCCACTGACCCAACTAACTCCCCCACACTCTCCACTGACCCAACTAACCCCTCCCCACCCTCTCCACTGACCCAACTAACTCCCCCACCCTCTCCACTGACCTAACTAACTTCCCCACCCTCTCCACTGACCCAAATAACTCCCCCACCCTCTCCACTGACCCAACTAACTCCCCCACCCTCTCCACCGACCCAACTAACTCCCCCACCCTCTCCACTGACCTAACTAACTCCCCCACCCTCTCCACTGATCCAACTAACACGCCCACCCTCTCCACTGACCCAACTAACTCCCCCACCCTCTCCACTGACCCAACTAATTCCCCCACCCTCTCCACTGACCCAACTAACTCCCCCACCCTCTCCACTGGCCCAACTAACTTGCCCACCCTCTCCACTGACCGAGCTATCTCCCCCACCCTCTCCACTGACCCAACTAACCCCTCCCCACCCTCTCCAGTGACCCAACTAACTCCTCCACCCTCTCCACTGGCCCAACTAACTCGCCCACCCTCTCCACTGACCTACCTAACTCCCCCACACTCTCCACTGACCCAACTAACCCCTCCCCACCCTCTCCACTGACCCAACTAACTCCTCCACCCTCTCCACTGACCCAACTCACTCCCCCACCCTCTCCACTGACCTAACTACCTCTCCCCCACCCTCTCCAGTGACCCAACTAACTCCTCCACCCTCTCCACTGACCCAACTAACTCCCCCACCCTCTGCACTGACCTAACTAACTCCCCCACCCTTTCCACTGACCTAACTAACACCCCCACCCTCTCCACTGTCCTAACCCCCCCACCCTCTCCACTGACCTAACTCCCCCACCCTCTCCACTGACCTAACTAACTCCCCCACACTCTCCACAGACCTAACTAACTCCCCCACCCTCTCCACTGACCTAACTAACTCCCCCACCTTCTCCACTGACCCAACTAACTCCCCCACACTCTCCACTGACCCAACTAACCCCTCCCCACCCTCTCCACTGACCCAACTATCTCCCCCACCCTCTCCACTGACCTAACTAACTTCCCCACCCTCTCCACTGACCCAACTAACTCCCCCACCCTCTCCACTGACCCAACTAACTCCCCCACCCTCTCCACTGACCCAACTAACTCCCCCACCCTCTCCACTGACCTAACTAACTCCCCCACCCTCTCCACTGATCCAACTAACACGCCCACCCTCTCCACTGACCCAACTAACTCCCCCACCCTCTCCACTGACCCAACTAACTCCCCCACCCTCTCCACTGACCCAACTAACTCCCCCACCCTCTCCACTGGCCCAACTAACTCGCCCACCCTCTCCACTGACCGAGCTAACTCCCCCACCCTCTCCACTGACCCAACTAACCCCTCCCCACCCTCTCCACTGACCCAACTAACTCCTCCACCCTCTCCACTGGCCCAACTAACTCGCCCACCCTCTCCACTGACCTACCTAACTCCCCCACACTCTCCACTGACCCAACTAACCCCTCCCCACCCTCTCCACTGACCCAACTAACTCCTCCACCCTCTCCACTGACCCAACTAACTCCCCCACCCTCTCCACTGACCTAACTACCTCCCCCCCACCCTCGGCAAGTGACCTAACTTACTCCTGCACCCTCTCCACTGGCCCAACTAACTCGCCCACCCTCTCCACTGACCGAGCTAACTCCCCCACCCTCTCCACTGACCCAACTAACCCCTCCCCACCCTCTCCACTGACCCAACTAACTCCTCCACCCTCTCCACTGGCCCAACTAACTCGCCCACCCTCTCCACTGACCTACCTAACTCCCCCACACTCTCCACTGACCCAACTAACCCCTCCCCACCCTCTCCACTGACCCAACTAACTCCTCCACCCTCTCCACTGACCCAACTAACTCCCCCACCCTCTCCACTGACCTAACTACCTCCCCCCCACCCTCTCCAGTGACCTAACTAACTCCTGCACCCTCTCCACTGACCCAACTAACTCCCCCACCCTCTCCACTGACCTAACTAACTCCCCTACCCTTTCCACTGACCTAACTAACACCCCCACCCTCTCCACTGTCCTAACCCCCCCACCCTCTCCACTGACCTAACTCCCCCACCCTCTCCACTGACCTAACTAACTCCCCCACACTCTCCACAGACCTAACTAACTCCCCCACCCTCTCCACTGACCTAACTAACTCCCCCACCCTCTCCACTGGCCCAACTAACTCGCCCACCCTCTCCACTGATCTAACTAACTCCCCCACCCTCTCCACTGACCCAACTAACTCCCCCACCCTCTCCACTGACCCAATTAACTCCCCCACCCTCTCCACTGACCCAACTAACATGCCCACCCTCTCCACTGACCTAACTAACTCCCCCACCCTCTCCACTGACCCAACTAACTCCCCCACACTCTCCACTGACCTAACTAACTCCCCCACCCTCTCCACTGACCCAACTAACTCCCCCACCCTCTCCACTGACCCAACTAACTCCCCCACCCTCTCCACTGACCCAACTAACATGCCCACCCTCTCCACTGACCTAACTAACTCCCCCACCCTCTCCACTGACCCAACTAACTCACCCACCCTCTCCACTGACCCAACTAACTCCCCCACACTTTCCACTGACCCAACTAACTCCCCCACCCTCTCCACTGACCTAACTAACTCCCCCACCCTCTCCACTGATCCAACTAACACGCCCACCCTCTCCACTGACCCAACTAACTCCCCCACCCTCTCCACTGACCCAACTAACTCCCCCACCCTCTCCACTGACCCAACTAACTCCCCCACCCTCTCCACTGGCCCAACTAACTCGCCCACCCTCTCCACTGACCGAGCTAACTCCCCCACCCTCTCCACTGACCCAACTAACCCCTCCCCACCCTCTCTACTGACCCAACTAACTCCCCCACCCTCTCCACTGACCCAACTAGCTCCTCCACCCTCTCCACTGGCCCAACTAACTCGCCCACCCTCTCCACTGACCTACCTAACTCCCCCACACTCTCCACTGACCCAACTAACCCCTCCCCACCCTCTCCACTGACCCAACTAACTCCTCCACCCTCTCCACTGACCCAACTAACTCCCCCACCCTCTCCACTGACCTAACTAACTCTCCCAACCTTTTCCAATGACCTAACTAACACCCCCACCCTCTCCACTGTCCTAACCCCCCCACCCTCTCCACTGACCTAACTCCTCCACCCTCTCCACTGGCCCAACTAACTCGCCCACCCTCTCCACTGATCTAACTAACTCCCCCACCCTCTCCACTGACCCAACTAACTCCCCCACCCTCTCCACTGACCCAATTAACTCCCCCACCCTCTCCACTGACCCAACTAACATGCCCACCCTCTCCACTGACCTAACTAACTCCCCCACCCTCTCCACTGACCCAACTAACTCCCCCACACTCTCCACTGACCTAACTAACTCCCCCACCCTCTCCACTGACCCAACTAACTCCCCCACCCTCTCCACTGACCCAACTAACTCCCCCACCCTCTCCACTGACCCAACTAACACGCCCACCCTCTCCACTGACCTAACTAACTCCCCCACCCTCTCCACTGACCCAACTAACTCCCCCACCCTCTCCACTGACCCAACTAACTCCCCCACACTTTCCACTGACCCAACTAACTCCCCCACCCTCTCCACTGACCTAACTAACTCCCCCACCCTCTCCACTGATCCAACTAACACGCCCACCCTCTACACTGACCCAACTAACTCCCCCACCCTCTCCACTGACCCAACTAACTCCCCCACCCTCTCCACTGACCCAACTAACTCCCCCACCCTCTCCACTGGCCCAACTAACTCGCCCACCCTCTCCACTGACCGAGCTAACTCCCCCACCCTCTCCACTGACCCAACTAACCCCTCCCCACCCTCTCCACTGACCCAACTAACTCCCCCACCCTCTCCACTGGCCCAACTAACTCGCCCACCCTCTCCACTGACCGAGCTAACTCCCCCACACTCTCCACTGACCCAACTAACCCCTCCTCCATCCTCTCCACTGACCCAACTAACTCCTCCACCCTCTCCACTGGCCCAACTAACTCGCCCACCCTCTCCACTGACCTACCTAACTCCCCCACACTCTCCACTGACCCAACTAACCCCTCCCCACCCTCTCCACTGACCCAACTAACTCCTCCACCCTCTCCACTGACCCAACTAACTCCCCCACCCTCTCCACTGACCTAACTAACTCTCCCAACCTTTTCCAATGACCTAACTAACACCCCCACCCTCTCCACTGTCCTAACCCCCCCACCCTCTCCACTGACCTAACTCCTCCACCCTCTCCACTGGCCCAACTAACTCGCCCACCCTCTCCACTGATCTAACTAACTCCCCCACCCTCTCCACTGACCCAACTAACTCCCCCACCCTCTCCACTGACCCAATTAACTCCCCCACCCTCTCCACTGACCCAACTAACATGCCCACCCTCTCCACTGACCTAACTAACTCCCCCACCCTCTCCACTGACCCAACTAACTCCTCCACCCTCTCCACTGACCCAACTAACTCCCCCACCCTCTCCACTGACCTAACTAACTCTCCCAACCTTTTCCAATGACCTAACTAACACCCCCACCCTCTCCACTGTCCTAACCCCCCCACCCTCTCCACTGACCTAACTCCTCCACCCTCTCCACTGGCCCAACTAACTCGCCCACCCTCTCCACTGATCTAACTAACTCCCCCACCCTCTCCACTGACCCAACTAACTCCCCCACCCTCTCCACTGACCCAATTAACTCCCCCACCCTCTCCACTGACCCAACTAACATGCCCACCCTCTCCACTGACCTAACTAACTCCCCCACCCTCTCCACTGACCCAACTAACTCCCCCACACTCTCCACTGACCTAACTAACTCCCCCACCCTCTCCACTGACCCAACTAACTCCCCCACCCTCTCCACTGACCCAACTAACTCCCCCACCCTCTCCACTGACCCAACTAACACGCCCACCCTCTCCACTGACCTAACTAACTCCCCCACCCTCTCCACTGACCCAACTAACTCCCCCACCCTCTCCACTGACCCAACTAACTCCCCCACACTTTCCACTGACCCAACTAACTCCCCCACCCTCTCCACTGACCTAACTAACTCCCCCACCCTCTCCACTGATCCAACTAACACGCCCACCCTCTCCACTGACCCAACTAACTCCCCCACCCTCTCCACTGACCCAACTAACTCCCCCACCCTCTCCACTGACCCAACTAACTCCCCCACCCTCTCCACTGGCCCAACTAACTCGCCCACCCTCTCCACTGACCGAGCTAACTCCCCCACCCTCTCCACTGACCCAACTAACCCCTCCCCACCCTCTCCACTGACCCAACTAACTCCCCCACCCTCTCCACTGGCCCAACTAACTCGCCCACCCTCTCCACTGACCGAGCTAACTCCCCCACACTCTCCACTGACCCAACTAACCCCTCCTCCATCCTCTCCACTGACCCAACTAACTCCTCCACCCTCTCCACTGGCCCAACTAACTCGCCCACCCTCTCCACTGACCTACCTAACTCCCCCACACTCTCCACTGACCCAACTAACCCCTCCCCACCCTCTCCACTGACCCAACTAACTCCTCCACCCTCTCCACTGACCCAACTAACTCCCCCACCCTCTCCACTGACCTAACTAACTCTCCCAACCTTTTCCAATGACCTAACTAACACCCCCACCCTCTCCACTGTCCTAACCCCCCCACCCTCTCCACTGACCTAACTCCTCCACCCTCTCCACTGGCCCAACTAACTCGCCCACCCTCTCCACTGATCTAACTAACTCCCCCACCCTCTCCACTGACCCAACTAACTCCCCCACCCTCTCCACTGACCCAATTAACTCCCCCACCCTCTCCACTGACCCAACTAACATGCCCACCCTCTCCACTGACCTAACTAACTCCCCCACCCTCTCCACTGACCCAACTAACTCCCCCACACTCTCCACTGACCTAACTAACTCCCCCACCCTCTCCACTGACCCAACTAACTCCCCCACCCTCTCCACTGACCCAACTAACTCCCCCACCCTCTCCACTGACCCAACTAACACGCCCACCCTCTCCACTGACCTAACTAACTCCCCCACCCTCTCCACTGACCCAACTAACTCCCCCACCCTCTCCACTGACCCAACTAACTCCCCCACACTTTCCACTGACCCAACTAACTCCCCCACCCTCTCCACTGACCTAACTAACTCCCCCACCCTCTCCACTGATCCAACTAACACGCCCACCCTCTCCACTGACCCAACTAACTCCCCCACCCTCTCCACTGACCCAACTAACTCCCCCACCCTCTCCACTGACCCAACTAACTCCCCCACCCTCTCCACTGGCCCAACTAACTCGCCCACCCTCTCCACTGACCGAGCTAACTCCCCCACCCTCTCCACTGACCCAACTAACCCCTCCCCACCCTCTCCACTGACCCAGCTAACTCCTCCACCCTCTCCACTGGCCCAACTAACTCGCCCACCCTCTCCACTGACCTACCTAACTCCCCCACACTCTCCACTGACCCAACTAACCCCTCCCCACCCTCTCCACTGACCCAACTAACTCCTCCACCCTCTCCACTGACCCAACTAACTCCCCCACCCTCTCCACTGACCTAACTAACTCCCCCACCCTTTCCACTGACCTAACTAACACCCCCACCCTCTCCACTGTCCTAACCCCCCCACCCTCTCCACTGACCTAACTCCCCCACCCTCTCCACTGACCTAACTAACTCCCCCACACTCTCCACAGACCTAACTAACTCCCCCGCCCTCTCCACTGACCTAACTAACTCCCCCACCCTCTCCACTGGCCCAACTAACTCGCCCACCCTCTGCACTGATCTAACTAACTCCCCCACCCTCTCCACTGACGTAACTAACTCCCCCAGCCTCTCCACTTACCTAACTACCTCCCCCCCACCCTCTCCACTGACCCAACTAACCCCCCCCACCCTCTCCACTGACCCAACTAACTCCCCCACCCTCTCTACTGACCCAACTAACTCCCCCACCCTCTCCACTGACCTAACTAACTCCCCCACCCTCTCCACTGACGTAACTAACTCCCCCAGCCTCTCCACTGACCTAACTACCTCCCCCCCCACCCTCTCCACTGACCCAACTAACCCCCCCCACCCTCTCCACTGACCCAACTAACTCCCCCACCCTCTCCACTGACCTAACTAACTCCCCCACCCTCTCCACTGACCCAACTAACTCCCCCACCCTCTCTACTGACCTAACTAACTCCCCCAGCCTCTCCACTGACCTAACTACCTCCCCCCCACCCTCTCCACTGACCCAACAAACCCCCCCACCCTCTCCACTGACCCAACTAACTCCCCCGCCCTCTCCACTGACCCAACTAACTCCCCCCCCCTCCACTGACCTAACTAACTCCCCCACCCTCTCCACTGACCCAACTAACTCCCCCACCCTCTCCACTGACCCAACTAACTCGCCCACCCTCTCCACTGACCCAACTAACTCCCCCACCCTCTCCACTGACCCAACTAACTCGCCCACCCTCTCCACTGACCCAACTAACTCCCCCAGCCCCTCCACTGACCCAACTAACTCCCCCACCCTCTCCACTGTCCAAACTAACTCCCCCACCCTCTCCACAGACCCAGCTAACTCCCCATCCTCACCACTGAACGAACTACCTCCCCCACCCTCTCCACTGTCCTAACTAACTCCCCCACCCTCTCCACTGACCCAACTAACTCCCCCACCCTCTCCACTGACCCAACTAACTCCCCCCCCTCTCCACTGACCCAACTAACTCCCTACCCTCTCAACTGGCCCAAATAACTCCCCCACCCTCTCCACAGACCCAGCTAACCCCCCCCCACCCTCCACAGACCCAGCTAACTCCCCATCCTCACCACTGAACAAACTAAATCCCCCACCCTCTCCACTGACCCAACTAACTCCCCACCCTCTCCACAGTCCTAACTAACAACCCCACCCTCTCCACTGACCTAACTAACTCCCCCACCCTCTCCACTGACCCAACTAACACCCCCACCCTCTCCACAGACCCAACTAACTCCCCCACCCTCTCCACTGACCCAACTAACTCCCCCACCCTCTCCACTGACCCAACTAACTCCCCCAGCCTCTCCACTGACCCAACTAACTCCCCCACCCTCTCCACTGTCCTAACTAACTCCCCCACCCTCTCCACTGACCCAACTAACTCCCCCACCCTCTACACTGACCCAACTAACTCCCCCCCCCTCTCCACTGACCCAACTAACTCCCTACCCTCTCCACTGGCCCAAATAACTCCCCCACCCTCTCCACAGACCCAACTAACCCCCCCCCCTTCCCTCCACAGACCCAGCTAACTCCCCCACCCTCTCCACTCATCTAACTAACTCCCCCACCCTCTCCACTGTCCTAACTAACTCCCCCACCCTCTCCACTGACCCAACTAACCCCCCCCACCCTCTCCACTGGCCCAACTAACTCCCCCACCCTCTCTACTGACCCAACTAACCCCCCCACCCTCTCCACTGACCCAACTAACTCCCCCACCCTCTCCACTGACCCAACTAACACCCCCACCCTCTCCACTGTCCTAACTAACTCCCCCACCGTCTCCACTGACACAACTAACTCCACACCCTCTCCACTGTCCTAACTAACTCCCCCCCCTCTCCACTGACCCAACTAACTCCCCCACCCTCTCCACTGACCCAACTAACTCCCCCACCCTCTCCACTGTCCTAACTAACTCACCCACCTTCTCCACTGACCCAACTAACTCCCCCACACTCTCCACTGACCCAACTAACCCCTCCCCACCCTCTCCACTGACCCAACTAACTCCCCCACCCTCTCCACTGACCTAACTAACTTCCCCACCCTCTCCACTGACCCAAATAACTCCCCCACCCTCTCCACTGACCCAACTAACTCCCCCACCCTCTCCACCGACCCAACTAACTCCCCCACCCTCTCCACTGACCTAACTAATTCCCCCACCCTCTCCACTGATCCAACTAACACGCCCACCCTCTCCACTGACCCAACTAACTCCCCCACCCTCTCCACTGACCCAACTAACACGCCCACCCTCTCCACAGACCCAACTAACTCCCCCACCCTCTCCACTGACCCAACTAACTCCCCCACCCTCTCCACTCATCTAACTAACTCCCCCCACCCTCTCCACTGACCCAACTAACTCCCCCACCCTCTCCACTGACCCAACTAACTCCCCCACCCTCTCCACAGACCCAACTAACTCCCCCACCCTCTCCACTGACCCAACTAACTCCCCCACCCTCTCCACTCATCTAACTAACTCCCCCACCCTCTCCACTGTCCTAACTAACTCCCCCACCCTCTCCACTGACCCAACTAACTCCCCCACCCTCTCCACTGGCCCAACTAACTCCCCCACCCTCTCCACTGACCCAACTAACTCCCCCACCCTATCTACTGACCCAACTAACTCCCCCACCCTCTCCACTGACCCAACTAACTCCCCCACCCTCTCCACTGACCTAACTCCCCCACCCTCTCCACTGACCCAACTAACTCCCCCAGCCTCACCACTGACCCAACTAACTCCCCCACCCTCTCCACTGTCCCAACTAACTCCCCCACCCTCTCCACTGACCCAACTAACTCCCCCACCCTCTCCACTGTCCTAACTAACTCCCCCACCCTCTCCAATGACCCAACTAACTCCCCCACCCTCTCCACTGGCCCAACTAACTCCCCCACCCTCTCTACTGACCCAACTAACCCCCCCACCCTCTCCACTGACCCAACTAACACCCCCACCCTCTCCACTGTCCTAACTAACTCCCCCACCGTCTCCACTGACACAACTAACTCCACACCCTCTCCACTGTCCTAACTAACTCCCCCACCTTCTCCACTGACCCAACTAACTCCCCCACACTCTCCACTGACCCAACTAACCCCTCCCCACCCTCTCCACTGACCCAACTAACTCCCCCACCCTCTCCACTGTCCTAACTAACTTCCCCACCCTCTCCACTGACCCAAATAACTCCCCCACCCTCTCCACTGACCCAACTAACTCCCCCACCCTCTCCACCGACCCAACTAACTCCCCCACCCTCTCCACTGACCTAACTAACTCCCCCACCCTCTCCACTGATCCAACTAACACGCCCACCCTCTCCACTGACCCAACTAACTCCCCCACCCTCTCCACTGACCCAACTAACTCCCCCACCCTCTCCACTGACCCAACTAACTCCCCCACCCTCTCCACTGGCCCAACTAACTCGCCCACCCTCTCCACTGACCGAGCTAACTCCCCCACCCTCTCCACTGACCCAACTAACCCCTCCCCACCCTCTCCAGTGACCCAACTAACTCCTCCACCCTCTCCACTGGCCCAACTAACTCGCCCACCCTCTCCACTGACCTACCTAACTCCCCCACACTCTCCACTGACCCAACTAACCCCTCCCCACCCTCTCCACTGACCCAACTAACTCCTCCACCCTCTCCACTGACCCAACTAACTCCCCCACCCTCTCCACTGACCTAACTACCTCCCCCCCACCCTCTCCAATGACCCAACTAACTCCTCCACCCTCTCCACTGGCCCAACTAACTCCCCCACCCTCTGCACTGACCTAACTAACTCCCCCACCCTTTCCACTGACCTAACTAACACCCCCACCCTCTCCACTGTCCTAACCCCCCCACCCTCTCCACTGACCTAACTCCCCCACCCTCTCCACTGACCTAACTAACTCCCCCACACTCTCCACAGACCTAACTAACTCCCCCACCCTCTCCACTGACCTAACTAACTCCCCCACCTTCTCCACTGACCCAACTAACTCCCCCACACTCTCCACTGACCCAACTAACCCCTCCCCACCCTCTCCACTGACCCAACTAACTCCCCCACCCTCTCCACTGACCTAACTAACTTCCCCACCCTCTCCACTGACCCAACTAACTCCCCCACCCTCTCCACTGACCCAACTAACTCCCCCACCCTCTCCACTGACCCAACTAACTCCCCCACCCTCTCCACTGACCTAACTAACTCCCCCACCCTCTCCACTGATCCAACTAACACGCCCACCCTCTCCACTGACCCAACTAACTCCCCCACCCTCTCCACTGACCCAACTAACTCCCCCACCCTCTCCACTGACCCAACTAACTCCCCCACCCTCTCCACTGGCCCAACTAACTCGCCCACCCTCTCCACTGACCGAGCTAACTCCCCCACCCTCTCCACTGACCCAACTAACGCCTCCCCACCCTCTCCACTGACCCAACTAACTCCTCCACCCTCTCCACTGGCCCAACTAACTCGCCCACCCTCTCCCCTGACCTACCTAACTCCCCCACACTCTCCACTGACCCAACTAACCCCTCCCCACCCTCTCCACTGACCCAACTAACTCCTCCACCCTCTCCACTGACCCAACTAACTCCCCCACCCTCTCCACTGACCTAACTACCTCCCCCCCACCCTCTCCAGTGACCCAACTAACTCCTGCACCCTCTCCACTGACCCAACTAACTCCCCCACCCTCTCCACTGACCTAACTAACTCCCCTACCCTTTCCACTGACCTAACTAACACCCCCACCCTCTCCACTGTCCTAACCCCCTCACCCTCTCCACTGACCTAACTCCCCCACCCTCTCCACTGACCTAACTAACTCCCGCACACTCTCCACAGACCTAACTAACTTCCCCACCCTCTCCACTGACCTAACTAACTCCCCCACCCTCTCCACTGGCCCAACTAACTCGCCCACCCTCTCCACTGATCTAACTAACTCCCCCACCCTCTCCACTGACCCAACTAACTCCCCCACCCTCTCCACTGACCCAATTAACTCCCCCACCCTCTCCACTGACCCAACTAACATGCCCACCCTCTCCACTGACCTAACTAACTCCCCCACCCTCTCCACTGACCCAACTAACTCCCCCACCCTCTCCACTGACCCAACTAACTCCCCCACCCTCTCCACTGACCCAACTAACATGCCCACCCTCTCCACTGACCTAACTAACTCCCCCACCCTCTCCACTGACCCAACTAACTCCCCCACCCTCTCCACTGACCCAACTAACTCCCCCACACTTTCCACTGACCCAACTAACTCCCCCACCCTCTCCACTGACCTAACTAACTCCCCCACCCTCTCCACTGATCCAACTAACACGCCCACCCTCTCCACTGACCCAACTAACTCCCCCACCCTCTCCACTGACCCAACTAACTCCCCCACCCTCTCCACTGACCCAACTAACTCCCCCACCCTCTCCACTGGCCCAACTAACTCGCCCACCCTCTCCACTGACCGAGCTAACTCCCCCACCCTCTCCACTGACCCAACTAACCCCTCCCCACCCTCTCCACTGACCCAACTAACTCCTCCACCCTCTCCACGGGCCCAACTAACTCGCCCACCCTCTCCACTGACCTACCTAACTCCCCCACACTCTCCACTGACCCAACTAACCCCTCCCCACCCTCTCCACTGACCCAACTAACTCCTCCACCCTCTCCACTGACCCAACTAACTCCCCGACCCTCTCCACTGACCTAACTAACTCCCCCACCCTTTCCACTGACCTAACTAACACCCCCACCCTCTCCACTGTCCTAACCCCCCCACCCTCTCCACTGACCTAACTCCTCCACCCTCTCCACTGGCCCAACTAACTCGCCCACCCTCTCCACTGATCTAACTAACTCCCCCACCCTCTCCACTGACCCAACTAACTCCCCCACCCTCTCCACTGACCCAACTAACTCCCCCACCCTCTCCACTGACCCAACTAACATGCCCACCCTCTCCACTGACCTAACTAACTCCCCCACCCTCTCCACTGACCCAACTAACTCCCCCACACTCTCCACTGACCTAACTAACTCCCCCACCCTCTCCACTGACCCAACTAACTCCCCCACCCTCTCCACTGACCCAACTAACTCCCCCACCCTCTCCACTGACCCAACTAACACGCCCACCCTCTCCACTGACCTAACTAACTTCCCCACCCTCTCCACTGACCCAACTAACTCCCCCACCCTCTCCACTGACCCAACTAACTCCCCCACACTTTCCACTGACCCAACTAACTCCCCCACCCTCTCCACTGACCTAACTAACTCCCCCACCCTCTCCACTGATCCAACTAACACGCCCACCCTCTCCACTGACCCAACTAACTCCCCCACCCTCTCCACTGACCCAACTAACTCCCCCACCCTCTCCACTGACCCAACTAACTCCCCCACCCTCTCCACTGGCCCAACTAACTCGCCCACCCTCTCCACTGACCGAGCTAACTCCCCCACCCTCTCCACTGACCCAACTAACCCCTCCCCACCCTCTCCACTGACCCAACTAGCTCCTCCACCCTCTCCACTGGCCCAACTAACTCGCCCACCCTCTCCACTGACCTACCTAACTCCCCCACACTCTCCACTGACCCAACTAACCCCTCCCCACCCTCTCCACTGACCCAACTAACTCCTCCACCCTCTCCACTGACCCAACTAACTCCCCCACCCTCTCCACTGACCTAACTAACTCCCCCACCCTTTCCACTGACCTAACTAACACCCCCACCCTCTCCACTGTCCTAACCCCCCCACCCTCTCCACTGACCTAACTCCCCCACCCTCTCCACTGACCTAACTAACTTCCCCACACTCTCCACAGACCTAACTAACTCCCCCACCCTCTCCACTGACCTAACTAACTCCCCCACCCTCTCCACTGGCCCAACTAACTCGCCCACCCTCTCCACTGATCTAACTTACTCCCCCACCCTCTCCACTGACGTAACTAACTCCCCCAGCCTCTCCACTTACCTAACTACCTCCCCCCCACCCTCTCCACTGACCCAACTAACCCCCCCCACCCTCTCCACTGACCCAACTAACTCACCCACCCTCTCTACTGACGCAACTAACTCCCCCACCCTCTCCACTGACCTAACTAACTCCCCCACCCTCTCCACTGACGTAACTAACTCCCCCAGCCTCTCCACTGACCTAACTACCTCCCCCCCCACCCTCTCCACTGACCCAACTAACCCCCCCCACCCTCTCCACTGACCCAACTAACTCCCCCACCCTCTCCACTGACCTAACTAACTCCCCCACCCTCTCCACTGACCCAACTAACTCCCCCACCCTCTCTCCTGACCTAACTAACTCCCCCAGCCTCTCCACTGACCTAACTACCTCCCCCCCACCCTCTCCACTGACCCAACAAACCCCCCCACGCTCTCCACTGACCCAACTAACTCCCCCGCCCTCTCCACTGACCCAACTAACTCCCCCCCCTCTCCACTGACCTAACTAACTCCCCCACCCTCTCCACTGACCCAACTAACTCCCCCACCCTCTCCACTGACCCAACTAACTCCCCCACACTTTCCACTGACCCAACTAACTCCCCCCCTCTCCACTGACCCAACTAACTCCCCCACCCTCTCCACTGACCCAACTAACTCGCCCACCCTCTCCACTGACCCAACTAACTCCCCCAGCCTCTCCACTGACCCAACTAACTCCCCCACCCTCTCCACAGACCCAGCTAACTCCCCATCCTCACCACTGAACGAACTACCTCCCCCACCCTCTCCACTGTCCTAACTAACTCCCCCACCCTCTCCACTGACCCAACTAACTCCCCCACCCTCTCCACTGACCCAACTAACTCCCCCCCCTCTCCACTGACCCAACTAACTCCCTACCCTCTCCACTGGCCCAAATAACTCCCCCACCCTCTCCACAGACCCAACTAACCCCCCCCCACCCTCCACAGACCCAGCTAACTCCCCATCCTCACCACTGAACAAACTAAATCCCCCACCCTCTCCACTGACCCAACTAACTCCCCACCCTCTCCACAGTCCTAACTAACAACCCCACCCTCTCCACTGACCTAACTAACTCCCCCACCCTCTCCACTGACCCAACTAACACCCCCACCCTCTCCACAGACCCAACTAACTCCCCCACCCTCTCCACTCATCTAACTAACTCCCCCACCCTCTCCACTGTCCTAACTAACTCCCCCACCCTCTCCACTGACCCAACTAACTCCCCCACCCTCTCCACTGGCCCAACTAACTCCCCCACCCTCTCCACTGACCCAACTAACTCCCCCACCCTCTCTACTGACCCAACTAACTCCCCCACCCTCTCCACTGACCCAACTAACTCCCCCACCCTCTCCACTGACCTAACTAACTCCCCCACCCTCTCCACTGACCCAACTAACTCCCCCAGCCTCACCACTGACCCAACTAACTCCCCCACCCTCTCCACTGTCCCAACTAACTCCCCCACCCTCTCCACTGACCCAACTAACTCCCCCACCCTCTCCACTGTCCTAACTAACTCCCCCACCCTCTCCACTGACCCAACTAACTCCCCCACCCTCTCCACTGGCCCAACTAACTCCCCCACCCTCTCTACTGAACCAACTAACCCCCCCACCCTCTCCACTGACCCAACTAACACCCCCACCCTCTCCACTGTCCTAACTAACTCCCCCACCCTCTCCACTGTCCTAACTAACTCCCCCACCCTCTCTACTGAACCAACTAACCCCCCCACCCTCTCCACTGACCCAACTAACTCCCCCCCCTCTCTACTGACCCAACTAACCCCCCCACCCTCTCCACTGACCCAACTAACTCCCCCAGCCTCTCCACTGTCCTAACTAACTCCCCCACCGTCTCCACTGACCCAACTAACTCCCCCACACTCTCCACTGACCCAACTAACCCCTCCCCACCCTCTCCACTGACCCAACTAACTTCCCCACCCTCTCCACTGACCCAAATAACTCCCCCACCCTCTCCACTGACCCAACTAACTCCCCCACCCTCTCCACCGACCCAACTAACTCCCCCACCCTCTCCACTGACCTAACTAACTCCCCCACCCTCTCCACTGACCTAACTAACTCCCCCACCCTCTCCACTGACCCAACTAACTCCCCCACCCTCTCTACTGACCTAACTAACTCCCCCAGCCTCTCCACTGACCTAACTACCTCCCCCCCACCCTCTCCACTGACCCAACAAACCCCCCCACCCTCTCCACTGACCCAACTAACTCCCCCGCCCTCTCCACTGACCCAACTAACTCCCCCCCCTCTCCACTGACCTAACTAACTCCTCCACCCTCTCCACTGACCCAACTAACTCCCCCACCCTCTCCACTGACCCAACTAACTCCCCCACCCTCTCCACTGACCCAACTAACTCCCCCACCCTCTCCACTGACCCAACTAACTCGCCCACCCTCTCCACTGACCCAACTAACTCCCCCAGCCTCTCCACTGACCCAACTAACTCCCCCACCCTCTCCACTGTCCAAACTAACTCCCCCACCCTCTCCACAGACCCAGCTAACTCCCCATCCTCACCACTGAACGAACTACCTCCCCCAGCCTCTCCACTGTCCTAACTAACTCCCCCACCCTCTCCACTGACCCAACTAACTCCCCCACCCTCTCCACTGACCCAACTAACTCCCCCCCCTCTCCACTGACCCAACTAACTCCCTACCCTCTCCACTGGCCCAAATAACTCCCCCACCCTCTCCACAGACCCAACTAACCCCCCCCCCCACCCTCCACAGACCCAGCTAACTCCCCATCCTCACCACTGAACAAACTAAATCCCCCACCCTCTCCACTGACCCAACTAACTCCCCACCCTCTCCACAGTCCTAACTAACAACCCCACCCTCTCCACTGACCTAACTAACTCCCCCACCCTCTCCAATGACCCAACTAACACCCCCACCCTCTCCACTGACCTAACTAACTCCCCCACCCTCTCCACTCATCTAACTAATTCCCCCACCCTCTCCACTGTCCTAACTAACTCCCCCACCCTCTCCACTGACCCAACTAACTCCCCCACCCTCTCCACTGGCCCAACTAACTCCCCCACCCTCTCCACTGACCCAACTAACTCCCCCACCCTCTCTACTGACCCAACTAACTCCCCCACCCTCTCCACTGGCCCAACTAACTCCCCCACCCTCTCCACTGACCCAACTAACTCCCCCACCCTCTCCACTGACCTAACTAACTCCCCCACCCTCACCACTGACCCAACTAACTCCCCCACCCTCTCCACTGTCCCAACTAACTCCCCCACCCTCTCCACTGACCCAACTAACTCCCCCACCCTCTCCACTGTCCTAACTAACTCCCCCACCCTCTCCACTGTCCTAACTAACTCCCCCACCCTCTCCACTGACCCAACTAACTCCCCCACCCTCTCCACTGACCCAACTAACTCCCCCACCCTCTCTACTGACCCAACTAACTCCCCCACCTTCTCCACTGACCCAACTAACACCCCCACCCTCTCCACTGTCCTAACTAACTCCCCCACCGTCTCCACTGACACAACTAACTCCACACCCTCTCCACTGTCCTAACTAACTCCCCCACCTTCTCCACTGACCCAACTAACTCCCCCACCCTCTCCACTGACCCAACTAACTCCCCCACCCTCTCCACTGACCCAACTAACTCCCCCACCCTCTCCACTGACCCAACTAACTCCCCCACACTCTCCACTGACCCAACTAACCACTCCCCACCCTCTCCACTGACCCAACTAACTCCCCCACCCTCTCCACTGACCTAACTAACTTCCCCACCCTCTCCACTGACCCAAATAACTCCCCCACCCTCTCCACTGACCCAACTAACTCCCCCACCCTCTCCACCGACCCAACTAACTCCCCCACCCTCTCCACTGACCTAACTAACTCCCCCACCCTCTCCACTGATCCAACTAACACGCCCACCCTCTCCACTGACCCAACTAACTCCCCCACCCTCTCCACTGACCCAACTAACTCCCCCACCCTCTCCACTGACCCAACTAACTCCCCCACCCTCTCCACTGGCCCAACTAACTCGCCCACCCTCTCCACTGACCGAGCTAACTCCCCCACCCTCTCCACTGACCCAACTAACCCCTCCCCACCCTCTCCAGTGACCCAACTAACTCCTCCACCCTCTCCACTGGCCCAACTAACTCGCCCACCCTCTCCACTGACCTACCTAACTCCCCCACACTCTCCACTGACCCAACTAACCCCTCCCCACCCTCTCCACTGACCCAACTAACTCCTCCACCCTCTCCACTGACCCAACTAACTCCCCCACCCTCTCCACTGACCTAACTACCTCCCCCCCACCCTCTCCAGTGACCCAACTAACTCCTCCACCCTCTCCACTGACCCAACTAACTCCCCCACCCTCTGCACTGACCTAACTAACTCCCTCACCCTTTCCACTGACCTAACTAACACCCCCACCCTCTCCACTGTCCTAACCCCCCCACCCTCTCCACTGACCTAACTCCCCCACCCTCTCCACTGTCCTAACTAACTCCCCCACACTCTCCACAGACCTAACTAACTCCCCCACCCTCTCCACTGACCTAACTAACTCCCCCACCTTCTCCACTGACCCAACTAACTCCCCCACACTCTCCACTGACCCAACTAACCCCTCCCCACCCTCTCCACTGACCCAACTAACTCCCCCACCCTCTCCACTGACCTAACTAACTTCCCCACCCTCTCCACTGACCCAACTAACTCCCCCACCCTCTCCACTGACCCAACTAACTCCCCCACCATCTCCACTGACCCAACTAACTCCCCCACCCTCTCCACTGACCTAACTAACTCCCCCACCCTCTCCACTGATCCAACTAACACGCCCACCCTCTCCACTGACCCAACTAACTCCCCCACCCTCTCCACTGACCCAACTAACTCCCCACCCTCTCCACTGACCCAACTAACTCCCCCACCCTCTCCACTGGCCCAACTAACTCGCCCACCCTCTCCACTGACCGAGCTAACTCCCCCACCCTCTCCACTGACCCAACTAACCCCTCCCCACCCTCTCCACTGACCCAACTAACTCCTCCACCCTCTCCACTGGCCCAACTAACTCGCCCACCCTCTCCACTGACCTACCTAACTCCCCCACACTCTCCACTGACCCAACTAACCCCTCCCCACCCTCTCCACTGACCCAACTAACTCCTCCACCCTCTCCACTGACCCAACTAACTCCCCCACCCTCTCCACTGACCTAACTACCTCCCCCCCACCCTCTCCAGTGACCCAACTAACTCCTGCACCCTCTCCACTGACCCAACTAACTCCCCCACCCTCTCCACTGACCTAACTAACTCCCCTACCCTTTCCACTGACCTAACTAACACCCCCACCCTCTCCACTGTCCTAACCCCCCCACCCTCTCCACTGACCCAACTAACTCCCCCCCCTCTCTACTGACCCAACTAACCCCCCCACCCTCTCCACTGACCCAACTAACTCCCCCAGCCTCTCCACTGTCCTAACTAACTCCCCCACCGTCTCCACTGACCCAACTAACTCCCCCACACTCTCCACTGACCCAACTAACCCCTCCCCACCCTCTCCACTGACCCAACTAACTTCCCCACCCTCTCCACTGACCCAAATAACTCCCCCACCCTCTCCACTGACCCAACTAACTCCCCCACCCTCTCCACCGACCCAACTAACTCCCCCACCCTCTCCACTGACCTAACTAACTCCCCCACCCTCTCCACTGACCTAACTAACTCCCCCACCCTCTCCACTGACCCAACTAACTCCCCCACCCTCTCTACTGACCTAACTAACTCCCCCAGCCTCTCCACTGACCTAACTACCTCCCCCCCACCCTCTCCACTGACCCAACAAACCCCCCCACCCTCTCCACTGACCCAACTAACTCCCCCGCCCTCTCCACTGACCCAACTAACTCCCCCCCCTCTCCACTGACCTAACTAACTCCTCCACCCTCTCCACTGACCCAACTAACTCCCCCACCCTCTCCACTGACCCAACTAACTCCCCCACCCTCTCCACTGACCCAACTAACTCCCCCACCCTCTCCACTGACCCAACTAACTCGCCCACCCTCTCCACTGACCCAACTAACTCCCCCAGCCTCTCCACTGACCCAACTAACTCCCCCACCCTCTCCACTGTCCAAACTAACTCCCCCACCCTCTCCACAGACCCAGCTAACTCCCCATCCTCACCACTGAACGAACTACCTCCCCCAGCCTCTCCACTGTCCTAACTAACTCCCCCACCCTCTCCACTGACCCAACTAACTCCCCCACCCTCTCCACTGACCCAACTAACTCCCCCCCCTCTCCACTGACCCAACTAACTCCCTAC
This sequence comes from Scyliorhinus torazame, assembly GCF_047496885.1. Taxonomy (NCBI): domain Eukaryota; kingdom Metazoa; phylum Chordata; class Chondrichthyes; order Carcharhiniformes; family Scyliorhinidae; genus Scyliorhinus; species Scyliorhinus torazame. The sequence goes on from NC_092708.1 coordinate 377,927,081, forward strand.
CCTCTCCACTGGCCCAAATAACTCCCCCACCCTCTCCACAGACCCAACTAACCCCCCCCCCACCCTCCACAGACCCAGCTAACTCCCCATCCTCACCACTGAACAAACTAAATCCCCCACCCTCTCCACTGACCCAACTAACTCCCCACCCTCTCCACAGTCCTAACTAACAACCCCACCCTCTCCACTGACCTAACTAACTCCCCCACCCTCTCCAATGACCCAACTAACACCCCCACCCTCTCCACCGACCTAACTAACTCCCCCACCCTCTCCACTCATCTAACTAATTCCCCCACCCTCTCCACTGTCCTAACTAACTCCCCCACCCTCTCCACTGACCCAACTAACTCCCCCACCCTCTCCACTGGCCCAACTAACTCCCCCACCCTCTCCACTGACCCAACTAACTCCCCCACCCTCTCTACTGACCCAACTAACTCCCCCACCCTCTCCACTGACCCAACTAACTCCCCCACCCTCTCCACTGACCTAACTAACTCCCCCACCCTCACCACTGACCCAACTAACTCCCCCACCCTCTCCACTGTCCCAACTAACTCCCCCACCCTCTCCACTGACCCAACTAACTCCCCCACCCTCTCCACTGTCCTAACTAACTCCCCCACCCTCTCCACTGTCCTAACTAACTCCCCCACCCTCTCCACTGACCCAACTAACTCCCCCACCCTCTCCACTGACCCAACTAACTCCCCCACCCTCTCTACTGACCCAACTAACCCCCCCACCTTCTCCACTGACCCAACTAACACCCCCACCCTCTCCACTGTCCTAACTAACTCCCCCACCGTCTCCACTGACACAACTAACTCCCCCACCCTCTCCACTGACCTAACTAACTCCCCCACCCTCTCCACTGATCCAACTAACACGCCCACCCTCTCCACTGACCCAACTAACTCCCCCACCCTCTCCACTGACCCAACTAACTCCCCCACCCTCTCCACTGTCCTAACTAACTCCCCCACCTTCTCCACTGACCCAACTAACTCCCCCACCCTCTCCACTGACCCAACTAACTCCCCCACCCTCTCCACTGACCCAACTAACTCCCCCACCCTCTCCACTGACCCAACTAACTCCCCCACACTCTCCACTGACCCAACTAACCACTCCCCACCCTCTCCACTGACCCAACTAACTCCCCCACCCTCTCCACTGACCTAACTAACTTCCCCACCCTCTCCACTTACCCAAATAACTCCCCCACCCTCTCCACTGACCCAACTAACTCCCCCACCCTCTCCACCGACCCAACTAACTCCCCCACCCTCTCCACTGACCTAACTAACTCCCCCACCCTCTCCACTGATCCAACTAACACGCCCACCCTCTCCACTGACCCAACTAACTCCCCCACCCTCTCCACTGACCCAACTAACTCCCCCACCCTCTCCACTGACCCAACTAACTCCCCCACCCTCTCCACTGGCCCAACTAACTCGCCCACCCTCTCCACTGACCGAGCTAACTCCCCCACCCTCTCCACTGACCCAACTAACCCCTCCCCACCCTCTCCAGTGACCCAACTAACTCCTCCACCCTCTCCACTGGCCCAACTAACTCGCCCACCCTCTCCACTGACCTACCTAACTCCCCCACACTCTCCACTGACCCAACTAACCCCTCCCCACCCTCTCCACTGACCCAACTAACTCCTCCACCCTCTCCACTGACCCAACTAACTCCCCCACCCTCTCCACTGACCTAACTACCTCCCCCCCACCCTCTCCAGTGACCCAACTAACTCCTCCACCCTCTCCACTGACCCAACTAACTCCCCCACCCTCTGCACTGACCTAACTAACTCCCTCACCCTTTCCACTGACCTAACTAACACCCCCACCCTCTCCACTGTCCTAACCCCCCCACCCTCTCCACTGACCTAACTCCCCCACCCTCTCCACTGTCCTAACTAACTCCCCCACACTCTCCACAGACCTAACTAACTCCCCCACCCTCTCCACTGACCTAACTAACTCCCCCACCTTCTCCACTGACCCAACTAACTCCCCCACACTCTCCACTGACCCAACTAACCCCTCCCCACCCTCTCCACTGACCCAACTAACTCCCCCACCCTCTCCACTGACCTAACTAACTTCCCCACCCTCTCCACTGACCCAACTAACTCCCCCACCCTCTCCACTGACCCAACTAACTCCCCCACCATCTCCACTGACCCAACTTACTCCCCCACCCTCTCCACTGACCTAACTAACTCCCCCACCCTCTCCACTGATCCAACTAACACGCCCACCCTCTCCACTGACCCAACTAACTCCCCCACCCTCTCCACTGACCCAACTAACTCCCCCACCCTCTCCACTGACCCAACTAACTCCCCCACCCTCTCCACTGGCCCAACTAACTCGCCCACCCTCTCCACTGACCGAGCTAACTCCCCCACCCTCTCCACTGACCCAACTAACCCCTCCCCACCCTCTCCACTGACCCAACTAACTCCTCCACCCTCTCCACTGGCCCAACTAACTCGCCCACCCTCTCCACTGACCTACCTAACTCCCCCACACTCTCCACTGACCCAACTAACCCCTCCCCACCCTCTCCACTGACCCAACTAACTCCTCCACCCTCTCCACTGACCCAACTAACTCCCCCACCCTCTCCACTGACCTAACTACCTCCCCCCCACCCTCTCCAGTGACCCAACTAACTCCTGCACCCTCTCCACTGACCCAACTAACTCCCCCACCCTCTCCACTGACCTAACTAACTCCCCTACCCTTTCCACTGACCTAACTAACACCCCCACCCTCTCCACTGTCCTAACCCCCCCACCCTCTCCACTGACCTAACTCCCCCACCCTCTCCACTGACCTAACTAACTCGCCCACCCTCTCCACTGACCGAGCTAACTCCCCCACCCTCTCCACTGACCCAACTAACCCCTCCCCACCCTCTCCACTGACCCAACTAACTCCCCCACCCTCTCCACTGACCCAACTAACTCCCCCACACTCTCCACTGACCCAACTAACCACTCCCCACCCTCTCCACTGACCCAACTAACTCCCCCACCCTCTCCACTGACCTAACTAACTTCCCCACCCTCTCCACTTACCCAAATAACTCCCCCACCCTCTCCACTGACCCAACTAACTCCCCCACCCTCTCCACCGACCCAACTAACTCCCCCACCCTCTCCACTGACCTAACTAACTCCCCCACCCTCTCCACTGATCCAACTAACACGCCCACCCTCTCCACTGACCCAACTAACTCCCCCACCCTCTCCACTGACCCAACTAACTCCCCCACCCTCTCCACTGACCCAACTAACTCCCCCACCCTCTCCACTGGCCCAACTAACTCGCCCACCCTCTCCACTGACCGAGCTAACTCCCCCACCCTCTCCACTGACCCAACTAACCCCTCCCCACCCTCTCCAGTGACCCAACTAACTCCTCCACCCTCTCCACTGGCCCAACTAACTCGCCCACCCTCTCCACTGACCTACCTAACTCCCCCACACTCTCCACTGACCCAACTAACCCCTCCCCACCCTCTCCACTGACCCAACTAACTCCTCCACCCTCTCCACTGACCCAACTAACTCCCCCACCCTCTCCACTGACCTAACTACCTCCCCCCCACCCTCTCCAGTGACCCAACTAACTCCTCCACCCTCTCCACTGACCCAACTAACTCCCCCACCCTCTGCACTGACCTAACTAACTCCCTCACCCTTTCCACTGACCTAACTAACACCCCCACCCTCTCCACTGTCCTAACCCCCCCACCCTCTCCACTGACCTAACTCCCCCACCCTCTCCACTGTCCTAACTAACTCCCCCACACTCTCCACAGACCTAACTAACTCCCCCACCCTCTCCACTGACCTAACTAACTCCCCCACCTTCTCCACTGACCCAACTAACTCCCCCACACTCTCCACTGACCCAACTAACCCCTCCCCACCCTCTCCACTGACCCAACTAACTCCCCCACCCTCTCCACTGACCTAACTAACTTCCCCACCCTCTCCACTGACCCAACTAACTCCCCCACCCTCTCCACTGACCCAACTAACTCCCCCACCATCTCCACTGACCCAACTTACTCCCCCACCCTCTCCACTGACCTAACTAACTCCCCCACCCTCTCCACTGATCCAACTAACACGCCCACCCTCTCCACTGACCCAACTAACTCCCCCACCCTCTCCACTGACCCAACTAACTCCCCCACCCTCTCCACTGACCCAACTAACTCCCCCACCCTCTCCACTGGCCCAACTAACTCGCCCACCCTCTCCACTGACCGAGCTAACTCCCCCACCCTCTCCACTGACCCAACTAACCCCTCCCCACCCTCTCCACTGACCCAACTAACTCCCCCACCCTCTCCACTGACCCAACTAACTCCCCCACCCTCTCTACTGACCCAACTAACTCCCCCACCCTCTCCACTGACCCAACTAACTCCCCCACCCTCTCCACTGACCTAACTAACTCCCCCACCCTCACCACTGACCCAACTAACTCCCCCACCCTCTCCACTGTCCCAACTAACTCCCCCACCCTCTCCACTGACCCAACTAACTCCCCCACCCTCTCCACTGTCCTAACTAACTCCCCCACCCTCTCCACTGTCCTAACTAACTCCCCCACCCTCTCCACTGACCCAACTAACTCCCCCACCCTCTCCACTGACCCAACTAACTCCCCCACCCTCTCTACTGACCCAACTAACCCCCCCACCTTCTCCACTGACCCAACTAACACCCCCACCCTCTCCACTGTCCTAACTAACTCCCCCACCGTCTCCACTGACACAACTAACTCCCCCACCCTCTCCACTGACCTAACTAACTCCCCCACCCTCTCCACTGATCCAACTAACACGCCCACCCTCTCCACTGACCCAACTAACTCCCCCACCCTCTCCACTGACCCAACTAACTCCCCCACCCTCTCCACTGTCCTAACTAACTCCCCCACCTTCTCCACTGACCCAACTAACTCCCCCACCCTCTCCACTGACCCAACTAACTCCCCCACCCTCTCCACTGACCCAACTAACTCCCCCACCCTCTCCACTGACCCAACTAACTCCCCCACACTCTCCACTGACCCAACTAACCACTCCCCACCCTCTCCACTGACCCAACTAACTCCCCCACCCTCTCCACTGACCTAACTAACTTCCCCACCCTCTCCACTTACCCAAATAACTCCCCCACCCTCTCCACTGACCCAACTAACTCCCCCACCCTCTCCACCGACCCAACTAACTCCCCCACCCTCTCCACTGACCTAACTAACTCCCCCACCCTCTCCACTGATCCAACTAACACGCCCACCCTCTCCACTGACCCAACTAACTCCCCCACCCTCTCCACTGACCCAACTAACTCCCCCACCCTCTCCACTGACCCAACTAACTCCCCCACCCTCTCCACTGGCCCAACTAACTCGCCCACCCTCTCCACTGACCGAGCTAACTCCCCCACCCTCTCCACTGACCCAACTAACCCCTCCCCACCCTCTCCAGTGACCCAACTAACTCCTCCACCCTCTCCACTGGCCCAACTAACTCGCCCACCCTCTCCACTGACCTACCTAACTCCCCCACACTCTCCACTGACCCAACTAACCCCTCCCCACCCTCTCCACTGACCCAACTAACTCCTCCACCCTCTCCACTGACCCAACTAACTCCCCCACCCTCTCCACTGACCTAACTACCTCCCCCCCACCCTCTCCAGTGACCCAACTAACTCCTCCACCCTCTCCACTGACCCAACTAACTCCCCCACCCTCTGCACTGACCTAACTAACTCCCTCACCCTTTCCACTGACCTAACTAACACCCCCACCCTCTCCACTGTCCTAACCCCCCCACCCTCTCCACTGACCTAACTCCCCCACCCTCTCCACTGTCCTAACTAACTCCCCCACACTCTCCACAGACCTAACTAACTCCCCCACCCTCTCCACTGACCTAACTAACTCCCCCACCTTCTCCACTGACCCAACTAACTCCCCCACACTCTCCACTGACCCAACTAACCCCTCCCCACCCTCTCCACTGACCCAACTAACTCCCCCACCCTCTCCACTGACCTAACTAACTTCCCCACCCTCTCCACTGACCCAACTAACTCCCCCACCCTCTCCACTGACCCAACTAACTCCCCCACCATCTCCACTGACCCAACTTACTCCCCCACCCTCTCCACTGACCTAACTAACTCCCCCACCCTCTCCACTGATCCAACTAACACGCCCACCCTCTCCACTGACCCAACTAACTCCCCCACCCTCTCCACTGACCCAACTAACTCCCCCACCCTCTCCACTGACCCAACTAACTCCCCCACCCTCTCCACTGGCCCAACTAACTCGCCCACCCTCTCCACTGACCGAGCTAACTCCCCCACCCTCTCCACTGACCCAACTAACCCCTCCCCACCCTCTCCACTGACCCAACTAACTCCTCCACCCTCTCCACTGGCCCAACTAACTCGCCCACCCTCTCCACTGACCTACCTAACTCCCCCACACTCTCCACTGACCCAACTAACCCCTCCCCACCCTCTCCACTGACCCAACTAACTCCTCCACCCTCTCCACTGACCCAACTAACTCCCCCACCCTCTCCACTGACCTAACTACCTCCCCCCCACCCTCTCCAGTGACCCAACTAACTCCTGCACCCTCTCCACTGACCCAACTAACTCCCCCACCCTCTCCACTGACCTAACTAACTCCCCTACCCTTTCCACTGACCTAACTAACACCCCCACCCTCTCCACTGTCCTAACCCCCCCACCCTCTCCACTGACCTAACTCCCCCACCCTCTCCACTGACCTAACTAACTCGCCCACCCTCTCCACTGACCGAGCTAACTCCCCCACCCTCTCCACTGACCCAACTAACCCCTCCCCACCCTCTCCACTGACCCAACTAACTCCCCCACCCTCTCCACTGACCCAACTAACTCCCCCACACTCTCCACTGACCCAACTAACCACTCCCCACCCTCTCCACTGACCCAACTAACTCCCCCACCCTCTCCACTGACCTAACTAACTTCCCCACCCTCTCCACTTACCCAAATAACTCCCCCACCCTCTCCACTGACCCAACTAACTCCCCCACCCTCTCCACCGACCCAACTAACTCCCCCACCCTCTCCACTGACCTAACTAACTCCCCCACCCTCTCCACTGATCCAACTAACACGCCCACCCTCTCCACTGACCCAACTAACTCCCCCACCCTCTCCACTGACCCAACTAACTCCCCCACCCTCTCCACTGACCCAACTAACTCCCCCACCCTCTCCACTGGCCCAACTAACTCGCCCACCCTCTCCACTGACCGAGCTAACTCCCCCACCCTCTCCACTGACCCAACTAACCCCTCCCCACCCTCTCCAGTGACCCAACTAACTCCTCCACCCTCTCCACTGGCCCAACTAACTCGCCCACCCTCTCCACTGACCTACCTAACTCCCCCACACTCTCCACTGACCCAACTAACCCCTCCCCACCCTCTCCACTGACCCAACTAACTCCTCCACCCTCTCCACTGACCCAACTAACTCCCCCACCCTCTCCACTGACCTAACTACCTCCCCCCCACCCTCTCCAGTGACCCAACTAACTCCTCCACCCTCTCCACTGACCCAACTAACTCCCCCACCCTCTGCACTGACCTAACTAACTCCCTCACCCTTTCCACTGACCTAACTAACACCCCCACCCTCTCCACTGTCCTAACCCCCCCACCCTCTCCACTGACCTAACTCCCCCACCCTCTCCACTGTCCTAACTAACTCCCCCACACTCTCCACAGACCTAACTAACTCCCCCACCCTCTCCACTGACCTAACTAACTCCCCCACCTTCTCCACTGACCCAACTAACTCCCCCACACTCTCCACTGACCCAACTAACCCCTCCCCACCCTCTCCACTGACCCAACTAACTCCCCCACCCTCTCCACTGACCTAACTAACTTCCCCACCCTCTCCACTGACCCAACTAACTCCCCCACCCTCTCCACTGACCCAACTAACTCCCCCACCATCTCCACTGACCCAACTTACTCCCCCACCCTCTCCACTGACCTAACTAACTCCCCCACCCTCTCCACTGATCCAACTAACACGCCCACCCTCTCCACTGACCCAACTAACTCCCCCACCCTCTCCACTGACCCAACTAACTCCCCCACCCTCTCCACTGACCCAACTAACTCCCCCACCCTCTCCACTGGCCCAACTAACTCGCCCACCCTCTCCACTGACCGAGCTAACTCCCCCACCCTCTCCACTGACCCAACTAACCCCTCCCCACCCTCTCCACTGACCCAACTAACTCCTCCACCCTCTCCACTGGCCCAACTAACTCGCCCACCCTCTCCACTGACCTACCTAACTCCCCCACACTCTCCACTGACCCAACTAACCCCTCCCCACCCTCTCCACTGACCCAACTAACTCCTCCACCCTCTCCACTGACCCAACTAACTCCCCCACCCTCTCCACTGACCTAACTACCTCCCCCCCACCCTCTCCAGTGACCCAACTAACTCCTGCACCCTCTCCACTGACCCAACTAACTCCCCCACCCTCTCCACTGACCTAACTAACTCCCCTACCCTTTCCACTGACCTAACTAACACCCCCACCCTCTCCACTGTCCTAACCCCCCCACCCTCTCCACTGACCTAACTCCCCCACCCTCTCCACTGACCTAACTAACTCGCCCACCCTCTCCACTGACCGAGCTAACTCCCCCACCCTCTCCACTGACCCAACTAACCCCTCCCCACCCTCTCCACTGACCCAACTAACTCCTCCACCCTCTCCACTGGCCCAACTAACTCGCCCACCCTCTCCACTGACCTACCTAACTCCCCCACACTCTCCACTGACCCAACTAACCCCTCCCCACCCTCTCCACTGACCCAACTAACTCCTCCACCCTCTCCACTGACCCAACTAACTCCCCCACCCTCTCCACTGACCCAACTAACTCCCCCAGCCTCACCACTGACCCAACTAACTCCCCCACCCTCTCCACTGTCCCAACTAACTCCCCCACCCTCTCCACTGATCCAACTAACACGCCCACCCTCTCCACTGACCCAACTAACTCCCCCACCCTCTCCACTGACCCAACTAACTCCCCCACCCTCTCCACTGACCCAACTAACTCCCCCACCCTCTCCACTGGCCCAACTAACTCGCCCACCCTCTCCACTGACCAAGCTAACTCCCCCACCCTCTCCACTGACCCAACTAACCCCTCCCCACCCTCTCCAGTGACCCAACTAACTCCTCCACCCTCTCCACTGGCCCAACTAACTCGCCCACCCTCTCCACTGACCTACCTAACTCCCCCACACTCTCCACTGACCCAACTAACCCCTCCCCACCCTCTCCACTGACCCAACTAACTCCTCCACCCTCTCCACTGACCCAACTAACTCCCCCACCCTCTCCACTGACCTAACTACCTCCCCCCCACCCTCTCCAGTGACCCAACTAACTCCTCCACCCTCTCCACTGACCCAACTAACTCCCCCACCCTCTGCACTGACCTAACTAACTCCCCCACCCTTTCCACTGACCTAACTAACACCCCCACCCTCTCCACTGTCCTAACCCCCCCACCCTCTCCACTGACCTAACTCCCCCACCCTCTCCACTGTCCTAACTAACTCCCCCACACTCTCCACAGACCTAACTAACTCCCCCACCCTCTCCACTGACCTAACTAACTCCCCCACCTTCTCCACTGACCCAACTAACTCCCCCACACTCTCCACTGACCCAACTAACCCCTCCCCACCCTCTCCACTGACCCAACTAACTCCCCCACCCTCTCCACTGACCTAACTAACTTCCCCACCCTCTCCACTGACCCAACTAACTCCCCCACCCTCTCCACTGACCCAACTAACTCCCCCACCATCTCCACTGACCCTACTAACTCCCCCACCCTCTCCACTGACCTAACTAACTCCCCCACCCTCTCCACTGATCCAACTAACACGCCCACCCTCTCCACTGACCCAACTAACTCCCCCACCCTCTCCACTGACCCAACTAACTCCCCCACCCTCTCCACTGACCCAACTAACTCCCCCACCCTCTCCACTGGCCCAACTAACTCGCCCACCCTCTCCACTGACCGAGCTAACTCCCCCACCCTCTCCACTGACCCAACTAACCCCTCCCCACCCTCTCCACTGACCCAACTAACTCCTCCACCCTCTCCACTGGCCCAACTAACTCGCCCACCCTCTCCACTGACCTACCTAACTCCCCCACACTCTCCACTGACCCAACTAACCCCTCCCCACCCTCTCCACTGACCCAACTAACTCCTCCACCCTCTCCACTGACCCAACTAACTCCCCCACCCTCTCCACTGACCTAACTACCTCCCCCCCACCCTCTCCAGTGACCCAACTAACTCCTGCACCCTCTCCACTGACCCAACTAACTCCCCCACCCTCTCCACTGACCTAACTAACTCCCCTACCCTTTCCACTGACCTAACTAACACCCCCACCCTCTCCACTGTCCTAACCCCCCCACCCTCTCCACTGACCTAACTCCCCCACCCTCTCCACTGACCTAACTAACTCCCCCACACTCTCCACAGACCTAACTAACTCCCCCACCCTCTCCACTGACCTAACTAACTCCCCCACCCTCTCCACTGGCCCAACTAACTCCCCCACCCTCTTCACTGACCCAACTAACTCCCCCACCCTCTCCACTGACCCAATTAACTCCCCCACCTTCTCCACTGACCCAACTAACATGCCCACCCTCTCCACTGACCTAACTAACTCCCCCACCCTCTCCACTGACCCAACTAACTCCCCCACACTCTCCACTGACCTAACTAACTCCCCCACCCTCTCCACTGACCCAACTAACTCCCCCACCCTCTCCACTGACCCAACTAACTCCCCCACCCTCTCCACTGACCCAACTAACACGCCCACCCTCTCCACTGACCTAACTAACTCCCCCACCCTCTCCACTGACCCAACTAACTCCCCCACCCTCTTCACTGGCCCAACTAACTTGCCCACCCTCTCCACTGACCTAACTATCTCCCCCACACTCTCCACTGACCCAACTAACTCCTCCCCACCCTCTCCACTGACCCAACTAACTCCCCCACCCTCTCCACTGACCCAACTAACTCCCCCACCCTCTCCACTGACCTAACTAACTCCCCACCCTCTCCACTGACCTAACTAACTCCCCCACCCTCTCCACTGACCTAACTAACTCCCCCACCCTCTCCACTGTCCTAACTCCCTCACCCTCTCCACTGACCCAACTAACTCCCCCACCCTCTCCACTGACCTATCTAAGTCCCCCACCCTCTCCACTGACCTAACTAGCTCCCCCACCCTCTCCACTGACCCAACTAACTCCCCCACCCTCTCCACTGACCCAACTAACTCCCCCACCCTCTCCACTGACCTATCTAACTCCCCCACCCTCTCCACTGTCCTAACTCCCCCACCCTATCCACCGTCCTAACTAACACCCCCACCCTCTCCACTGTCCTATCTAACTCCCCCACCCTCTCCACTGACCCAACTAACACCCCCACCCTCTCCACTGACCCAACTAATTGCCCCACCCTGCCCCCTGACGCAACCCACAACTTCATTGTTTTAATAAATTCTCCAGTTTCTCTCGCCTTTTGTCCTAACTGTTGTGATCTGGAATGCACTGAGCGAAAAGGGCAAATTCAGCAGCAACGTCCGACCTTTTGGTTTGGATCAAGTGTGAGATCAGGTGTAATGCCACTTCTTGTCAGTTTGGACCGGATATGTCCCTTGTGGGAGCACAAATTGGATCGAATTGTTTTTTTGGAGCAAGCAAGGCGATGGATTTTGGGGTTCGCCCTGCCCACTCTGCACACTGTGGGCGGGATTCTCCACTCCCGCGCCGAAGTGGCCGCGCCGTCGTGAACGCTGTCGAGGTTCACGACGGCGCGAAACGGCCCCGATCCCGACCGATTCAGGCTCTGACAATGGGCCAGTATCGGGGCCGCGCCATCTACACGCGCCAGGCCTTGTCGCCCGTGTAAAAGCGGCGCCACATAGATGACGTGGCCGGCGCCGCATAACGGGCGTCATCCGCGCATGCGTGGTTGCCGTCCTCTCTAAGTCCGCCCCGCCAGAAGATGGCGGACAGATCTTGCGGGGCCGCGGAAGGAAGGGGGTCCTCCTTCAGAGAGGACGGCCCGACGATCGGTGGGCACCGATCGCGGGCCACCCCACATTTAAGGTACCCCCCCGGTGCAGGGTCCCCCCTCGCCCCCTCCCCCCCCCCCGCAGGCCGCCCCCCAGCGTTCACGCACCGCTCACGACGGCAGCTACCAGGTGTGGACGGCGCCGGGGGGAACCCGCCGTTTTGGCCTGGCCGCTCGGCCCATCCGGGCCTCAGAATAGCGGGGGTGCCGGAGAATCGCTATTTTCGGTGTCTCCGGAGATTCTCCGGCCTGCGGCCCGCGAAACTCGACGGGGCCGTTCCCGCCGCTTGGGAGAATCGCGGGAGGGTGTCGGACCGGCGTCCCGGGAAATGTTGGCGGCCCAGGCGATTCTCCCAACCAGCGAGGGAGAATCTGTAACTCGGAAAAAGGAATACATTTTGTTAAAAAAATTCAATTGTAACTTTGAAAAGGCGACTGGATAAATACGTGAATGGGGAAAGGAGCGGAATGCATTGGATTGCCATACCATAGGCACAGTGGGCCCAATAGCCGCCTTCTATGTAATATCATTTTACAATTCTGTGACTTTTATCTCTGGGGTCATTTTTGTGAATCTCTACACGCACACACATTGGGCGAAATTCTCCGGTATCGGCGCGATGTCCACCGACTGGCGCCCAAAACAGCGCAAATCAGTCGGGCATCGCGCCGCCCCAAAGTTGCGGAATGCTCCGCATCTTGGGTGGCCGAGCCCCAACCTTAAGGGGCTAGGCCCACGCCGGACGAATTTCCGCCCCGCCAGCTGGCGGAAAAGGCCTTTGGTGCCCTGCCAGCTGGCGCGGAAATGACATCTCCGGGCGGCGCATGCGCGGGAGCGTTAGCGGCCGCTGACGGCATTCCCGCGCATGCGCAGTGGAGGGAGTCTCTTCCGCCTCCGCCATGGTGGAGACCGTGGCAAAGGCGGAAGGGAAAGAGTGCCCCCACGGCACAGGCCCGCCCGCGGATCGGTGGGCCCCGATCGCGGGCCAGGCCACCGTGGGGGCACCCCCCGGGGCCAGATCGCCCCGCGCCCCCCACCCCCCCCAGGACCCCGGAGCCCGCCCGCGCCGCCTTGTCCCGCCGGTAAGGTGGGTGGTTTAATCTACGCCGGCGGGACAGGCATTTTATCTGCGGTACTTCGGCCCATTCGGGCCGGAGAATCGCGGGAAGGGGCCAGCCAACCGGCGCGGCGCGATCCCCGCCCCCGCCGAATATCCGGTGCCGGAGAATTCGGCAACCGCCGGGGGCGGGATTCATGCCAGCCCCCGGCGATTCTCCGACCCGGCGGGGGGGTCGGAGAATCTCGCCCCATTATCTTTCCTAAAGTAGGGCAGTCAAAACTCACTTCCGATTGCAGCTTAGCCAACGATTGGTCTTGGTTTGGCATTACTTTAGTTACCAGGGCTGTGTGGTACTCGGTACCCCGTATCCAGAAACTGCTTATCCTCTGGTGTCAAGGGTCCAGTCCACTGTGCCACCGTGCCATGGGCGGCACGGTGGCACAGTGGTTAGCACTGCTGCCTCACAGCTCCAGGGACGGATTCCATTCCGGCCTTGGTTCACTGTCTGTGTGCAATTTGCGCATCCTCCCCGTGTGTGCATGGGTTTCTTCCGGGTGCTCCGGTTTCCTCCCACAGTCCAAAGATGTGCAGGCTCGGTGGATTGGCCATGTTAAAATTGCCCCTTCGTGTCCAAAAGGTTAGGTGGGGTTACTGGGTTACGGGGATAGGGTGAAGGCGTGGGCTTAAGTTGGTGCTCTTTCCAAGGGCCGGTGCAGACTTTTTTTTTTTGCTGACAAAAAAATGTATTGGTCTGAACTCGCTGTCCAGCGCATATCTCATTTGCAGCATGGAATGCATATCTAAAACAAAACGGTGGCAATTTTGTGTTCCATTTTAAGAATACTACAGTTACAGACTAAGTCCCTTTTCTTGGCGTTATTCCCACAATTGACCAAATTGCGTTTTTCATGAATACATTACTAACAGAAAACTACTTTTCTGTGTATTTTACAGGAATTTAAAAAAAACATATATTTACCATGACTTAAAACACAAGGCTGAACAGAACCATGTAAATAGTCAATGTACAGTTCTCTTTATAAATATGCGACAATGGGGATAAATAATATTTAAAACACTTAGAATATTCTCCTTTGCAAGAGCAAATAAATCAATTTGAGTGTTCACCAGCATACACACATACTGAAAGATGGACAAGAACCCTTATTTGCCCAGGGAGGCCCTGTACAAGCACTTTGATCTTGTTTAACCATTCAATGTAAAGAAGTGCAATGTAAACCATTTTACCGTTCCTCGCAAGGAAAGATAAAGCACAAACAAATTCATGTTTAAGTATATTTTTTAAGAAAATTTGTTCATATACCCTGTGGGCTGGTGCAGACTCAATGGGCCGAATGGCCTCCTTCTGCACTGTAAATTCTATGATTCTATGATGTGTACATTTTTGTGTTAGGCGATTTGACAAGTCGCTAATGTTAACGGTTCTTGCGGCTATTCAAGAATTCCTGCAGCAAGTACTCCAGAAATTCCAAAGACCACATTTTTAACACGTGTTTTTTTTTTATATACGGCCCTCGTCCTGGATTCATGAAAACAGGAGCAATTCACAGCTACTGGCCAATTCCACACAGCTGGTGGTTTAAACACAGCAAGTATAAAAACAGCTCACACAGCTGCTGGTTCCTCAGATTTGGGCTTGTTAGCACCAAGACGTCCCCGCTGAAGGAGGGGTGGATATTCAGTGCCTTCATTTGATAATTGATGCTGTGTGGTATCGAGTGGTGCTGCAGATCATCCCTGACCTCAGCAAAGGGCAAAACAGGCTCGATTGGGGATAAATGGCCCCCTCTAACATCGAAAAGCGTCTTTAAAATGACCTGACTGCTGTCTGAATTATGCAGGGCAACTAGTTCTAATAAAGAAAATCTTGGGTGTGTTTTCACTTCTTATCTTTTGTTGGTATCGTTCGTATTCACACACAATTGCACATTCCCAGAGTAAACCCTGAATAAAAACCTGTTGGATTTTGTCAGGAATTTGGGTAATTCAGCCTTTATCAAGGTTTACACTTTGGCCCACCTTCTTCTCAATGCAGAGTCAAGATCAAAGATTTCCTGCTCTCTCATTGTCACCTCGGCATCAAATACACCCCCCCCCCCCGCCCCCGCAACCATCCTCTGCATCTGAAGTACACAAGATTTGGACACAAGGAGATCATTTTAGATGTGCGAGGAGGAATGGGTTATAAAAGATGCAGATTGTTGGCAGGTCGTGCCGGCTCCGGGTGTCTGGCTCCTGGAGTGCTTCAAAGGGTAGAGGCGAAGGGTTTAGAATTGAGAAAAGAGCCCTGGCCCCAGTGTGTTGATATGCAGCTTTGTTCATGATCTTGGCAGTGTGGGGCCTGCACAAACAGGCAGCTATTATACACTTGATGGATTTTCACAGCAGGCGTTTGCTTTTTACTTCCACAAAAATGTTCCCTTTGTCTCTTGTTACAATAGCTGCCGCAGACCCCAGAAATAAAATAGGCAAAATGTATCATTCATGGGGCCCCCAACTGCTGTGGGGTGGGGTTGCAGCGTGTTGCAGGGTGCGCACCAGAGATGGGCAAGGGAGAATGAGGGATCAAGTGGGGTGGGGGAGATAAAGGAGAAGGTTAAATTAAAAATACTGCACAAGGACAAAGTTGAGCCTGGGGTGCTGTGTCACCATTTGCAGTGCTTTAATTCTATATTGCCCGAATCTTATCTCATATCAACTCATTGGTTACTCGCGTGGCAATCTCTCAATTGTAAAATTTCCTTTGACAAAGGATCATCCAGGCTCAAACTGTTAGCTCCCTTCTCTCTCCACAGATGTTGTCGGACCCGCTGAGATTGTCCGGTATTTTCCGCTTTTGTATAAAATTTCATGGTGTTCCCCCCCCCCCCGCTTTCCCCCCATTCTACATCTGCAACCTTCCCCAGCCTCAAAACCCGCCCAGATCCCAGTCCTCCTCCAATTCAGGCCTCTTGGACTCATTTTAATCACTCCCTGTGGGCTCTGGAATTCCCTCCCGAAATCTCTCTCTCGAGCATCAACTCCAGCTTTTGGTCATCTTGTCATAGCTCTTTATGGATTTGGATTTGTTTTATTGTCATGTGTACCGAGGTACAGTCAAAAGTATTGTTCTGAGTACAGTCCAGGTGGATCATTCCATACATGAAAAAAAACATAGGACATGCATAAATCCACAATGTAAATACAGAGACACAAATACATTGGGTGAAGCAGAGTGCAGTACTGCTCAGTCGAGAAGATGTGTGGAGAAATCAGATCAATCCATATGAGTCATTCAGGAGTCTGGTAACAGTGGGGAAGAAGCTGTTTTTGAGTCTGTTTGTGCGTGTTCTCAGACTTTTGTATCTCCTGCCCAATGGAAGAGGTTGGAAGAGTGAGTAAACCGGGTGGGAGGGGTCTTTGATTATGCTGCCCGGGGCAATGGTTAGATTCTCATGTAGCATGGGGCTGTGGAGGCGAAACCCACGCAAACACGTGGAGAATTTGTAAACTCCACACGGCCAGTGACCCAGAGCCGGGATCGAACCTGGGACCTCGGCGCTGTGAGGCAGCAGTGCTAACCACTGTGCCACCGTGCTGCCCCGCTAGTTCCAATCCTGGCCAGTAATCAGGTGCTTCATTCAAAATTCACAATGAGTCTAGAAGACGGAGTAAATAGGGAGAAACTATTACCATTGTTGGAAATGTTAGAGAACTCGAGGCCACTGATTTAAGGTGATTGGCAAAAGAGCCAATGGTGAGAGAGAACTTTTTAACACGATGGTTAAGATTGGGAATGCATTGCCGAGGTTCGGGTTCGGGGAGGGGTTCGTTAGAGGAGGTCGGAATACTTTCGGCTGTACCGGGGGATGAGGCAGGGGTGCCCCCTATCCCCCCTGCTATTTGCATTGGCAATTGAGCCTTTGGGGATGGCTCTGAGGGAGTCCAGGAACTGGAGGGGGCTGGTGCGGGTCCAGTGGTGCTGGCGACCCTCAAAGTTTGGGGGCAGTGGAGACGCCACAGGGGGGAGGCAGAGGCTTCGGTGTGGTCCCCGATCCGAGAGAACCATCGGTTTGTCCTGGGGAAAATGGATGGGGGGTTCCTGAGCTGGCACAGGGCAGATGGGGATGGCAGAAGGATGGGGGACCTCGTTTGCCTTGGGGCGTCGGAGGAAAAATATGGGCTGCCCCCTGGAAATGCCTTCAGGTACATGCAGGTAAGGGAATTTGTAAGACGGCAGGTGAGGGAATTCCCACTGTTGCCAGCACGTAGGATCCAGGATAGGGTGCTCTCGGGGGTGTGGGTTGGAGAAGGCAAGGTCTTGGCGATCTACCAGGAGATGCAGGAGGGGGAGGAGGCCTTGGTGGAGGAGCTGAAAGAGCAGGAGCTGGGGGAGGAGATAGACGAGGGTACGTGGGCGGACACCCTGGGTAGGGTAAATTCTTCCTCCTCTTGCGCCAGGCTTAGCCTGATACAATTTAAGGTTCTGCACAGGGCGCACATGACTGGGGCAAGGCTGAGTCGGTTTTGGTGAGAGGTGTTCGGGGAGCCCAGCAAATCACGGCCACATGTTCTGGGTGTGCCCAGCACTGGATGGGTTCTGGAGGGGCATTGCGAGGACGGTGTCTAAGGTGGTAAACACCCGGGTTAAGACAAGTTGGGGGCTCACATTATTTGGGGTATCGGACGAGCCGGGAGTGCAGGAGACGAAAAAGGCCGGTATTCTGGCCTTTGCGTCCGTAGTAGCCCGGCGGAGGATTCTGCTACAGTGGAAGAAGTCGAGGCCCCCAAGTGTGGAAGCCTGGATCAGCGACATGGCAGGGTTCATTAAACTGGAGAGGGTAAAATTTGCCTTAAGAGGATCGGTGCAAGGCTTCTTCTGGCGGTGGCAACCATTCCTAGACTTTCTAGCGGAGCGTTAGGTGGACAGCAGCAGCAGCAACCCGGGGGGGGGGGTACTTAGTGTTTACTACTCTGTTTATTATCATTCAATAGGGGGCTTGTATATTGGGGGAATACGTGACATAGCTATAAGATGTTTATTTATGTGTTCTTTGTTTTTCTTTTTTCTGTAAATATGAAAAAATTTGAATAAAAATATTTTTTTTAAAAAAGGGAATGCATTGCCTGAGTACGTGGTGGAGCTAGATTCAATCATGGGTTTCAAAGAACAAAGAACAAAGAACAAAGAAATGTACAGCGCAGGAACAGGCCCTTCGGCCCTCCAAGCCCGCGCCGACCATACTGCCCGACTAAACTACAATCTTCTACACTTCCTGGGTCCGTATCCTTCTATTCCCATCCTATTCATATATTTGTCAAGATGCCCCTTAAATGTCCCTATCGTCCCTGCTTCCACTACCTCCTCCGGTAGCGAGTTCCAGGCACCCACTACCCTCTGCGTAAAAAACTTGCCTCGTACATCTACTCTAAACCTTGCCCCTCTCACCTTAAACCTATGCCCCCTAGTAATTGACCCCTCTACCCTGGGGAAAAGCCTCTGACTATCCACTCTGTCTATGCCCCTCATAATTTTGTATACCTCTATCAGGTCGCCCCTCAACCTCCTTCGTTCCAGAGAGAACAAACCGAGTTTATTCAATCGCTCCTCATAGCTTATGCCCTCCATACCAGGCAACATTCTGGTAAATCTCTTCTGCACCCTCTCTAAAGCCTCCACATCCTTCTGGTAGTGTGGCGACCAGAATTGAACACTATACTCCAAGTGTGGCCTAAGGTTCTATACAGCTGCAACATGACTTGCCAATTCTTATACTCAATGCCCCGGCCAATGAAGGCAAGCATGCCGTATGCCTTCTTGACTACCTTCTCCACCTGTGTTGCCCCTTTCAATGACCTGTGGACCTGTACTCCTAGATCTCTTTGACTTTCAATACTCTTGAGGGTTCTACCATTCACTGTATATTCCCTACCTGCATTAGCCCTTCCAAAATGCATTACCTCACATTTGTCCGGATTAAACTCCATCTGCCATCTCTCCGCCCAAGTCTCCAGACAATCTAAATCCTGCTGTATCCTCAGACAGTCCTCATCGCTATCCGCAATTCCACCAACCTTTGTGTCATCTGCAAACTTACTAATCAGACCAGTTACATTTTCCTCCAAATCATTTATATATACTACAAGGAGCAAAGGTCCCAGCACTGATCCCTGTGGAACACCACTGGTCACAGCCCTCCAATTAGAAAAGCATCCCTCCATTGCTACCCTCTGCCTTCTATGGCCTAGCCAGTTCTGTATCCACCTTGCCAGTTCACCCCTGATCCCGTGTGACTTCACCTTTTGTACTAGTCTACCATGAGGGACCTTGTCAAAGGCCTTACTGAAGTCCATATAGACAACATCTACTGCCCTACCTGCATCAATCATCTTAGTGACCTCCTCGAAAAACTCTATCAAGTTAGTGAGACACGACCTCCCCTTCACAAAACCGTGCTGCCTCTCACTAATACGTCCATTTGCTTCCAAATGGGAGTAGATCCTGTCTCGAAGAATTCTCTCCAGTAATTTCCCTACCACTGAAGTAAGGCTCACCGGCCTGTAGTTCCCGGGATTATCCTTGCTACCCTTCTTAAACAGAGGAACAACATTGGCTATTCTCCATTCCTCCGGGACATCCCCTGAAGACAGCGAGGATCCAAAGATTTCTGTCAAGGCCTCAGCAATTTCCTCTCCAGTCTCCTTCAGTATTCTGGGGTAGATCCCATCAGGCCCTGGGGACTTATCTACCTTAATATTTTTTAAGACACCCAACACCTCGTCTTTTTGGATCACAATGTGACCCAGGCTATCTACACCCCCTTCTCCAGACTCAACATCTACCAATTCCTTCTCTTTGGTGAATACTGATGCAAAGTATTCATTTAGTACCTCGCCCATTTCCTCTGGCTCCACACTTAGATTCCCTTGCCTATCCTTCAGTGGGCCAACCCTTTCCCTGGCTACCCTCTTGCTTTTTATGTACGTGTAAAAAGCCTTGGGATTTTCCTTAACCCTATTTGCCAATGACTTTTCATGACCCCTTTTAGCCCTCCTGGCTCCTTGCTTAAGTTCCTTCCTACTTTCCTTATATGCCACACAGGCTTCGTCTGTTCCCAGCCTTTTAGCCCTGACAAATGCCTCCTTTTTCTTTTTGACGAGGCCTACAATATCACTCGTCATCCAAGGTTCCCGAAAATTGCCGTATTTATCTTTCTTCCTCACAGGAACATGCCTGTCCTGTATTCCCTTCAACTAACACTTGAAAGCCTCCCACATGTCAGATGTTGATTTGCCCTCAAACATCCGCCCCCAATCTATGTTCTTCAGTTCCCGCCTAATATTGTCATAATTAGCCTTCCCCCAATTTAGCACATTCATCCTCGGACCACTCTTATCCTTGTCCACCAGTACTTTAAAACTTACTGAATTGTGGTCACTGTTACCGAAATGCTCCCCTACTGAAACATCTACCACCTGGCCGGGCTCATTCCCCAATACCAGGTCCAGTACTGCCCCTTCCCTAGTTGGACTGTTTACATATTGTTTTAAGAAGCCCTCCTGGATGCTCCTTACAAACTCCGCCCCGTCTAAGCCCCTGGCACTAAGTGAGTCCCAGTCAATATTGGGGAAGTTGAAGTCTCCCATCACCACAACCCTGTTGTTTTTACTCTTTTCCAAAATCTGTCTACCTATCTGCTCCTCTATCTCCCGCTGGCTGTTGGGAGGCCTGTAGTATACCCCCATCATTGTGACTGCACCCTTCTTATTCCTGATCTCTACCCATATAGCCTCACTGCCCTCTGAGGTGTCCTCTCGCAGTATAGCTGTGATATTCTCCCGAACAAGTAGCGCAACTCCGCCTCCCCTTTTACATCCCCCTCTATCCCGCCTGAAACATCTAAATCCTGGAACGTTTAGCTGCCAATCCTGCCCTTCCCTCAACCAGGTCTCTGTAATGGCAATAACATCATAGTTCCAAGTAGTAATCCAAGCTCTAAGTTCATCTGCCTTACCCGTAATGCTCCTTGCATTAGAACATATGCACTTCAGGCCACCAGACCCGCTGTGTTCAGCAACCTTTCCCCGTCTGCTCTGCCTCAGAGCCACACTGTCCCTATTCCCTAGTTCTCCCTCAATGCTCTCACCTTCTGACCTATTGCTCCCGTACCCACCCCCCTGCCATACTAGTTTAAACTTTCAAAAGGGAATTGAATAATTACCTGAAAGTAATTGTGGGGCTATGGGGAATGCAACTTGGGCTGAATGGCCTCCTCCTTTACTGGAACTACTTTTTGATTCTATAAAATAATCTTTGTCACAAGTAGGCTTACATGAACACTGCAATGAGGTTACCGTGAAAAGCCCCCCACTCGCCACTTTCCAGCACCTGTTCGGGTACTGAGGGAGAATTCAGAATGTCCAATTCACCTAACAAGCACGTCTTTTGGGACTTGTGGGTGGAAACCGGAGCACCCGGAGGAAACCCACGCAGACACGGGGAGAACGTGCAGACTCCACAGTGACCCAAGCCGGGAATTGAACCTGGGACCCTGGAGCTGTGAAACAACAGTGCTAACCACTGTGCTACCATTGGGTGAACGTTACAGAAGGGGTTGGAGAATCTGGACTCTCCCTGGAAGGCCGAAGGATGAAGGAAGGATTTGGAACTGCATGCTGCTTGACCATGGGATGCTTCACCATCAACACTTGGGACATCAGCAGGGGCAAAGCAAAAGAGGGCACAATTGTTGGATGGGCAGGAACATAAAGACGGTGGATCCAAGTAGAAGTGAGAGCCACGTTGAGACCTGACTCTTCAATTCAAATAATGCCAGAAGCCTGAACGACCAGGCCTCGAACCTGGGGCGTCGCGAGGTCTTTGTGCGCGTTACGTCACCGCGCCGCCTCGGGGCCGGCTCTCGGCGGCGACGTAATCGCGGCACCGGCATGCCGACGCTGTGCGGGTGACGTAATCGCGGCCCCGGCTTGCCGGCGCTCTGCACGTGACGCCATCACGGCGCCAGCCCTGTCAGTACTGCGCGTGACGTCAGACGCAGTCGTGGACTCTGCTCACCTGCATGTGACTGGCAGGCGGCTGCCAGCTGCTGGTGAAGGGCGATGCCAGGCTCCGGGAGGCAGGAATGCAGCAGGTAGGGCAGGAACCACGTGGCAAGGCTGGATCAGCACCAGGTGTAACACAGGGAGACTGAAACTTTGCCCACTGAACCTTTGGTGAATGCACCCACAGCGCTGAGGTTGGCACAACCTCTTCCCCCCCCCCCTTTTATTTCCTTTGCCACCCATTGGCCACACTGAAGGCACTGCCACCTGTGCTAGGATGAAATTCCTGATGCACCGGCAGACCAAGAGGGAGATGATTCTTCACTCATGAAACCAAGAGCGTTGATGTACTCTTCGGCAGCGGAAGGCATCGCCATCCACCCTGCCCGCCACCCCACCCCTCTGCTGGCACCATTGCTGGCCAGCCGCAGATGCAGAATTCAATCAGGCTAAGACGCTTCGCCCTGACCCTGAGCCAAGGGCATTGAAACCACTCGAATCATCTCTGCCGCTGCCCTGGCGAAGCACGGCTGAGTCAGCACTCAGAATTTTCTGATCTGTACACCTCAGTACCACACCGCGAGGCATGGCTAGCCCCTCCTGCCTCGGGAATAAGTCAAGCAGGGTACTCTTGAAATTTAAAAAAAAAGAATCATTGTTTATTCCCTGACTTGTTAAGATGATCAGCCACACCAAGGGAAAGCATGGTGATCACACAGTCCCAGCACGGTGTATTCCAGATTAACAGGGGTTATATTGGTCACCTCCCATCCACTTGCCTATCTCAGCTGTGCTGCAATGAGAATGATACCCGAGTGGATGCCAGGCATCCGTGTAACAGTGGCTGTTTTGTGTGATGCTGGTGGAGCCTGCAAACTGGTCTCCAGTCTGTTTGCCTTGCAGGTGCCAAAGGTACAGGGAGGCAAGGCAGGGAGAAAACCGTACCAATTGTGAGCACGTTATTCTATTCTTCCAGACCGAAGCTAGACCTTCTGTTTGTGAGACGATTCTGCCGTATCCAGGCAGTCCTTTTCCCGTCTTGGTCGTCGCAGAGTGTCCTGATGTTCGCCACACTGCTATTCGTCGCTCTCCTTGGTGAGTCTGATCTGTTCAAGCTCTGAAGAAACTCGAAACGTTAACTGTGCTCTCGCCACAGATGCTGTCAGACCTGTTGCGTTTTTCCAGCTTTTTCTGTTTTTATTTCTGTTCTGGACTCTTGTTGACCTCAGGGAGGAAACCTTCTGTTTTCCACATGAGGAGTGGTCGAACCAGGGGCTGATTGACAGTAAAGCCACATAAGAAACTTGGAAAAACCTCTGTGTTTCTGTAACTCTGCCCACAGCCCTCCTTTGTACAGAACGCCTGATTTGTGATCCTCCTCTTTGATTATTAAACAATGATTTTCTCCCCTTCCCTCACGCAGACACAGCCTTCAGCCGTCAGATTATTATTCATGTTGGAGCATTGATCATGAAAATGACCTCCCTTGGTGTACACAGGCGCACTCTATCTGTCTTTTGCAGCATAGTTACTGGATAGTGATCTGGGGCAGGAACGAACACCGTTATCCCCTTTCTGAATCCAGACGGTGGTATGTTACAGTACAATCAGTCCGAGTTGCTGAGGAAACATGCACTTTACATTGAGCTACGGGAAGTGATGGCAGAGGCTCCGATTTTCTTTCCATCACATTCCTGGCTGAGCAGGAATCTCTCCCACTCTACCACCTGTCATTAGATGCACTGGAAGGGTTTATAGGTTGATGTGACTGCACCTTCCTCGGCCAGCAAGCCTTGGGATGGGGCTCGGAGCTCCTGGCTCTGAGGGAGGGTCCTCAACCCCACTGTTTCACAAGACCTCCACTAATCTAGATACACTGTAGGAAACTGCAGTCCTTCGCTCATGCTATCGACGGTTAGTTAAAGCAGCTCAGAATCGGCCGAGGATCACAGCTCATACCTTCCTGGTCTCGGTGCTCAATGCAGAAAAGAATTGGTATGTACTTCAAAAAGAAAGGCAATGGGAAAAGAATAGGGAGAAGAACTAAAATACAAACAAAATACTGCAGATACTGGAGCTCTGCTATAATAACAGAAAGTGCTGGGGAAACTCATCTGGTTGCAAATGTGGTGAGGGAAACAGGCCCCCCCCTCGGCAGCACTCCTGAAAACTGCAATCTTGCTACTCGTCCTTCCACTGAATCATGGATTCCAATGCCCATCTGTGCCTCCTCTGGGCCCTCCTGATCTGACCTGAATCACTGAAACTGCAAATTGGAACAGCAATCTCTACGAGCTCCCACTTACAATGCCATCTTGTGATGTGAGGTCTGAGGCCAAAAATCCAGGCTCCTCGGTCCTCCCCATTTGAACACGGAGGTAAAATACCCAAATGTAGTCACACCCAGATTTTTAAGCCAGTTATCTTCAGGCCCTGTTATTCATTCTTCCAATATCACCCACAAAAGCTCTGCCAAGAAGACTGACTCTACTCGTCTCCTTCAGTATCACTGTTAATCATTCCTCAGTCTGTCCTGCACTAGATCCAGGTAGACAGCCCACCCTTCCCTCATTATTGTCCTCACAGGGCATTTGACCACCTTCCTTCTTGAACAAACTATCATCCCGGACTGTGGTCTCTCTGTCAGGTGTGACTGTCTCTTGTTGCAAATTGCAATGCTGTTAACAGGGCAGAAAAACGGACAGAAATTCTGATCCCAGAGATGGATTCGCCACCTAGTTCAGCAGTGCGAGCATAAGATCGTAACATCATGAGAAATAGACCCCTTGGTCCATTGAGACTGCTCCGCCTTTCAATAAGGTCTTTGCTGATCTGATTGTGGCTTTAACAGCACTTTCCTCTCTCTTTCCGCCATAACGTGTGGCTCCTTTGTCCATCAAAAATCTGTCTGAACTCCGCCTTGAATGTATTCATTGACCCATCCTCCACTGCCTTGTGGAAGAGAATTTCAAACACTAACCATCCTCTTGAGAGAAGAAATTCCTCCTCATCTCCATATTAAACGAGAGACCCCTCGTATAACCCCTACAGTGCAGAAGGAGGCCATTCGGCCCATCGAGTATGCCCTGACTCCGAAAGAGCACGCTACCTAGGCCCAATCCCCTGCCCTATCCCCCCGAAGCCCACCTAACCTTTTGGACACTAAGGGGCAACTGAGCATGGCCAATCCACCTAATCTGCACATCTTTGGACTCTGGGAGGAAACCCACGCAGACACGGGGAGAACTTGCAAACCCCACACAGTCACCCGAGGTCAGAATCGAACCCGGGTTCCTGGCGCGGTGAGGCATCAGTGCTAACCACTGTACCACCGTTCCTCATTTTGAAATATTGTCCTCCAGTTCTAGATTCTACCAAGGGAGGAAACATCCTCTCAGCATTGACCCTGGCAAGCCTCCTCGGGATCTTAAATGTTTCAAT
This sequence comes from Scyliorhinus torazame, assembly GCF_047496885.1. Taxonomy (NCBI): domain Eukaryota; kingdom Metazoa; phylum Chordata; class Chondrichthyes; order Carcharhiniformes; family Scyliorhinidae; genus Scyliorhinus; species Scyliorhinus torazame. The sequence continues at coordinate 377,952,936 of NC_092708.1, forward strand.
AAGATCACCTCTCATTCTTAGCTCCAGTGAGGACAGCCCGAACCTGCCCAACCTTTCCTCCAGCCCAGGAATCAGCCTCGTGAATCTGCTGTGAACTACATCCAATGCAAGTTTATCCTTACTGAAGTAAGGCGACTGTGTTTGTTGTTCCTTTACAGAGCAGCTGGTGGTCTACCAGGTGGGAATTGTCCCAAGCCAATACTTCAAGATTCTGGGTGAGAAAGACTTGGTTGGTTTCAGAAATATCACAGTCGTCGCCATCTGCCTCATTGTGGCCAACTCTGTGGTAAGTAATGTAGTTAGTATCCAATGAAAAGAAGAAAACTCTGTAAATAACTACAGTGTCATTGTGTGGAGAGCTCTGTGTTGGCTTAGGGCCTAATGTGCTTCTATTGTCAGATTTGATTTGATTTATTGTCACATGTACCAAAGTACAGTGAAAAGTATTTTTCTGCGGCCGAGGAACGTACACAGTACGTACATAGATACAAGAATAATCAACAGAGAACATTGACAAATGATAAAACAGTGATTGGTTACAGTGCGGAACAAGGGGCCAAACAAAGCAAATACATGAGCAAGAGCAGCATAGGGAGTCGTGAATAGTGTTCTTACAGGGAACAGATCAGTCTGAGGGGGAGTCGTTGAGGAGTCTAGTAGCTGTGGGGAAGAAGCTGTTCCTGTATCTGGATGTGCGAGTCTTCAGACTTCTGTACCTTCTGCCTGATGGAAGGGTCTGGAAGAAGGCAATGCGTGGGTGGGAGGGGTGTCTGATAATGCTGTCTGCCTTCCTGAGGCAGTGAGAAGTGTATACAGAATCAATGTGAGGGGGGCAAGTTTGTGCGATGTGTTGGGCTGAGTTCACCACACTGTAGTTCCTTGCAATCTTGGGCCGAGCAGTTGCCCTACCAGGCTGTGATGCAGCCGTATACGAGCTCTCTGGGGCACATCTGCAGAAGATGGACAGTGCAGTCCTGAATCTCTCTGTGACATTGCACTTATATATTTTTTTTAAATAGTCAATATTACTCGGAAATTAAGAACCTGTAAGTGGGGGAAAGGATCAAAAGGATACCTGGGAGTACAAATCCATAAATCATTTAAAAATGTGACGCAGGTTTTTATTTTTCTTATTTTAAATTCTCCTTTTTCATATTTTCTCCCACATTTACAATCATTAACAATAAACAATAATCAGCAAGATATGTCAGTCCCCATAATAACAACGATCCCATCTACCCACCAACCCCCAAACCTCAACCCGCATGTTTACATAAACAAATGACAAAGAGGAATCAGGGATTACCCGTAGTCACCCTTAATCTACACAGCTCTCTCTCTCTCTCTCTCTCTCCCCCCCCGCAAGGTCTCCAGCTCCTCCCGTTCACTGCCTCTTGTAAAACTCCTCCTCCCAACCTCGTTTCCTTCCCCCCAACTTTCCGCCCCGGCTAGACCACTCAGACCCTGTTCTGCCAGGCTCCGATGGCCGCAGCCCCTCCCCCCCACCTCACTCCCGTTCACTGGCCAGCTTAAACCGGCCAGCGTGGAGGCCCCCGCCCGGGTCCCTTTCCCACTTGCCCGGCCCTAGGAAAGCCCAAAGATCCCCTTTTAGCACACAAACCCCGCATATCCACCTACACCCCAAAGAACCCTCATTTCGAGCGAAAGTAAAAATGTGACACAGGTTAATAAGGCCTTTTGAAAAATGGCAAACCAAGGTTTAAAGCTAATTTCCAAAAGGATAGAATCATAGAACAGAATGGTAGAATCCGTACAGTGCAGAAGCAGGCCATTCGGCCCATTGGGTCTGCACTGACCCTCTGAAAGAGGACCTTACCTAGGCCCAAAGCCCCCAGCCTATTTCCACAACCCAGTAACCCCACCTCACCAGGACTGCACGGTGGCGCAGTGGTTAGCACTGCTGCCTCACGCCGCCAAGGTCCCAGGGTCGATCCCGGCTCTGGGTCACTGTCCGTGTGGAGTTTGCACATTGTCCCCGTGTTTGCGTGGGTTTCGTCCCCACAGCCCAAAGATATGCAGGGTAGGTGGATTCACCACGCTAAATTGCCCCTAACAAATTGGAAAAAATGAATTGGGTCATAAAAATCTTTTAAAAAAACACCTCACCTTTTGGATACCAAGGGGCAATTTTTTAGCACGGTGAATTCACCTAACCTGCACATCTTTGGACTGTGGGAGGAAACCGGAGCACCCGGAGGAAACCCACGCAGACATAGGGAGAACGTGCAAACTCCACACACAGTCATCCGAGGTTGGAATCGAACCTGGGTCTCTGGCGCTGCGAGGCAGCAGTGCTAACCGTGTCGCCCTAATAGTATTGAAAAGTTCCCCTTCAAGTCGCTCATCATCCTGACTTGGAACAATGTCACCGTTCCTTCACCGTCACTGAGGCAAAATCCTGGAACTGCCTCCCTAAGAGCACTGTGGACTGCAACGGTTTAGGAAAGTGGCTCAACAGCACCTCCTCAGGGCAGTTAGGGATGGGCAGTAAATGCTGACCATGCCCTTGATGCTCACACCGCATGGATGAATTAGAACACTGAAGAAGCTGTGTTAGACACATAATGGAACCCTGATTAGGTCTGCACTGGTTACGTTTGGTCTCCAAATTATCAAATGGATATTGAGGCACTGCAAAAGGTGCAAAAAGGATTGGTGAGGATGATATCAGAAGTGTAGAATAAATAAATACCTATCAGGGACAGGTGGATAGGCTGGAAAGGGAAAGACTGAAGGGGACCTAATAGAGGTCTCAAATTTTTTGATAGGTTTTAATAGAGTGGATACAGAGAGAGTACTTTTCCTGTTGTGGAGGAAAGAATAACCCGAGCCCATCGATATCGGGAATTCAGAAGAAACATCCTTACCCAGCGAGTGGTGAGAATGTGGAACCTGCTACCACAGAGAGTGGTTGAGGTGAATAGCACTTAAGGGGAAGCCAGACACGTGTATGAGCAAACCTGTTGGACTTTAACCTGGTGTGGTAAGACTTCTTACTGTGCTCACCCCAGTCCAACGCCGGCATCTGCACATCGTGTATGAGAGTTCTTGGTTTCTGATCTGTGAGGGTAGTACAAAGACCAGGATGGTTGCAGCGATAGATTTGGCTGAGGAAAGATGGGGAGCGTAGACATAGTCATTGACTGGTGCAGCACTACCCCAGACACCTACACCTTTCTGATTTTGAGGGAATAACCAAGGGTTGGATTGGATTGGATTTGTTTATTGTCACGTGTACCGAGGTACAGTTAAAAGTATTTTTCCGCGAGCAGCTCAACAGATCATTAAGTACATGGGAAGAAAAGGGGATAAAAGAAAATACATAACAGGGCAACACAAGGTATACAATGTAACTACATAAGCACCGGCATCGGATGAAGCATACAGGGTAGTGTTAATGAGGTCAGTCCATTAGAGGGTCATTTAGGAGTCTGGTAACAGTGGGGAAGAAGCTGTTTTTGAGTCTGTTCGTGCGTGTTCTCAGACTTCTGTATCTCCTGCCCAATGGAAGAAGTTGGAAGAGTGAGTAAGCCGGGTGGGAGGGGTCTTTGATTATGCTGCCCGCTTTCCCCAGGCAGCGGGAGGTGTAGGTAGTCAATGGATGGGAAGCAGGTTTGTGTGATGGACTGGGCTGTGTTCACGACTCTCTGAAGTTTCTTGCGGTCCTGGGCCGAGCAGTTGCCATACCATGCTGTGATGCAGCCCAATAGGATGCTCTCTATGGTGCATCTGTAAAAGTTGGTAAGGGTTAATGTGGACATGCCAAATTTCCTTAGTTTCCTGAGGAAGTATAGGTGCTGTTGTGCTCTCTTGGTGGTAGCGCCGACGTGGGTGGACCAGGACAGATTTTTGGTGATGTGCACCCCAAGGAATTTGAAATTGCTAACCATCTCCACCTCGGCCCCATTGATGCTGACAGGGGTGTGTACAATACTTTGCTTCCTGAAGTCAATGAACAGCACATATGTTTTGCTGGCATTGAGGGAGAGATTGCTGTCGCTGCACCACTCCACTAGGTTCTCAATCTCCCTCCTGTATTCGGACTCTTCGTTATTCGAGATCCGGCCCACTATGATTGCATCGTCAGCAAACTTGTAGATGGAGTTGGAACCAAATTTTGCCGCGCAGTCGTGTGTGTACAACCTTTGGACAAAAAGGAAGTGAAAGGAAATTGGTTCCTTGGCCAAATGTCTTGAGACAGACTATGAATGTTCGAGATTTGTTTGTAGCTTTTCACCCCAGTGATGGGTTTTCTCTTTCAGCTGAAGAGCTTCGACCAGTTCATCTCGAGTTTGATGTATGTACGATGGAGGCAGAGCCTCACCATGGACCTTCACAAGTCCTACTTCAAGAGGAAAGTCTACTACGCTCTTAACGTCCTCCACGATGAGTTGGATAACCCGTAGGTGGAATCTGAGTGGGACTTGTTCTTCCCCAATTAATAAAATGTTTATTATAAAGTGGAGGGTTCAGTTCTTCAGTCGGGTCAAACAATGAGGAGCTGAGCAGTGAAAACCGAGAATGTTGCGGAATCAACCTCCCAGTGATCTGGAGTGGATGTCGTTGGCACTCCACTGGCAATGAGTTAGGAAGGGGAATTCTTTCCCGGGATTCTCGCTATTTGGTGACCTTGCTGGCAAGGTGAGGACAGGTCAGGCTCCAGCTGTGATTCCTCCCTTGGATCAATAACTTCTTCATATTGAAGTGAAGAATAATCACTTGGGCTTGGTGCAGGTGGCTGTGGAACTCTAATCTCAGCAAAGTACCTGGGATGGAAAAACTATTCATTCATATAGCACCTTTGATACTATCCAGACACCAAAAAACATTTCCCAACCAATTGAATCCATTTCTTTTAAAGTGTTCGCTCTTGTGGGAAGCTGATTTACAGATGGCCTGAATATCGAAGGTAACAGAATGGAATCAAATCATAGAATTTACAGTGCAGACGGAGGCCATTCGGCCCATCGAGTATGCACTGGCGTCCTACCTCGACCCAATCCCCCGCCCTACCCCAGTATCACCACCTAACCGTTTGGACACAAAGGGGAAAGTTACCATGGCAATACACCTAACGTGCACATTCTGGAGTGTGGGAGGAAACCGGAGCAACCGGAGGAATGAAAATGAAATGAAAATCGCTTATTGTCACAAGTAGACTTCAATGAAGTTACTGTGAAAAGCCCCTAGTCGCCACATTCCGGCGCCTGTTCGGGGAGGCTGGTACGGGAATCGAACCGTGCTGCTGGCCTGCCTTGGTCTGCTTTAAAAGCCAGCGATTTAGCCCAGTGTGCTAAACCAGCCAACCCATGCAGACACGGGGAGGAAGTGCAAAGTCCACCCGAAGCCGGAATTGAACCCGGATACCTGGAGCTGTGAGGCAGCAGTGCACACCACTGTGCCACCGTGCCTCCCACAAATCAAGAGATTGAGATGCTAATAGGTACCCGTGAGTCAGTTACAGACACTAGTCTGAGGGGTTCAGATGGTTTATATATACAATAATGGATACTCGGGAGTGAGTTACAGACTGGAATCTAATCGAGGGGTTCAGATGGTTTATATATACAATAATGGATACTCTGGAGTGAGTTACAGACTGGAATCTAATCGAGGGGTTCGGGGTGGTTTATATATAGAATAATGGATACTCGGGAGTGAGTTACAGACTGGAATCTAATCAAGGGGTTCAGATGGTTTATATATACAATAATGGATACTCGGGAGTGAGTTACAGACTGGAATCTAATCAAGGGGTTCAGATGGTTTATATATACAATAATGGATACTCGGGAGTGAGTTACAGACTGGAATCTAATCAAGGGGTTCAGATGGTTTATATATACAATAATGGATACTCGGGAGTGAGTTACAGACTGGAATCTAATCAAGGGGTTCAGATGGTTTATATATACAATAATGGATACTCGGGAGTGAGTTACAGACTGGAATCTAATCAAGGGGTTCAGATGGTTTATATATACAATAATGGATACTCGGGAGTGAGTTACAGACTGGAATCTAATCGAGGGGTTCGGGGTGGTTTATAGATAGAATAACAGATACTCGGGAGTGAGTTACAGACTGGAATCTAATCGAGGAGTTCAGATGGTTTATATAGAGAATAACATACTCAGGAGTGAGTTACAGACTGGAATCTAATCGAGGGGTTCAGATGGTTTATGTATAGAATGGTGAATAATTGGGAGTGAGTTACAGACTGGAATCTAATCGAGGGGTTCAGATGGTTTATATATAGAATAACGGATACTCGGGAGTGAGTTACAGACTGGAATCTAATCGAGGGGTTCAGATGGTTTATGTACAGAATAACAGATACTCGGGAGTGAGTTACAGACAGGAATCTAATCGAGGGGTTCAGATGGTTTATGTATAGAATAACATACTTGGGAGTGAGTTACAGACTGGAATCTAATCGAGGGGTTCAGATGGTATATGTATAGAATAACAGATACTCTGGAGTGAGTTACAGACTGGAATCTAATCGAGGGGTTCGGGGTGGTTTATAGATAGAATAACAGATACTCGGGAGTGAGTTACAGACTGGAATCTAATCGAGGAGTTCAGATGGTTTATATATAGAATAACATACTCGGGAGTGAGTTACAGACTGGAATCTAGTCGAGGGGTTCAGATGGTTTATATATAGAATAACCGATACTCAGGAGTGAGTTACAGACTGGAATCTAATCGAGGGGTTCAGATGGTTTATGTATAGAATGGTGAATAATTGGGAGTGAGTTACAGACTGGAATCTAATCGAGGGGTTCAGATGGTTTATATATAGAATAACGGATACTCGGGAGTGAGTTACAGACTGGAATCTAATCGAGGGGTTCAGATGGTTTATGTACAGAATAACAGATACTCGGGAGTGAGTTACAGACGGGAATCTAATCGAGGGGTTCAGATGGTTTATGTATAGAATAACATACTTGGGAGTGAGTTACAGACTGGAATCTAATCGAGGGGTTCAGATGGTATATGTATAGAATAACAGATACTCGGGAGTGCGTTACAGACTGGAATCTAATCGAGGGGTCCAGATGGTTTATATATAGAATAACAGATACCCGGGAGTGTGTTGCAGACTGGAATCTAATCGAGGGGTTCAGATGGTTTATATATAGAATAACAGATACCCGGGAGTGTGTTGCAGACTGGAATCTAATCGAAGGGTTCAGATGGTTTATATATAGAATAACAGATACCTGGGAGTGTGTTACAGACTGGAATCTAATCGAGGGGTTCAGATGGTTTATATATAGAATAACAGATACCCGGGAGTGTGTTGCAGACTGGAATCTAATCGAGGGGTTCAGATGGTTTATATATAGAATAACAGATACCTGGGAGTGTGTTACAGACTGGAATCTAATCGAGGGGTTCAGATGGTTTATATATAGAATAACAGATACTCGGGAGTTAGTTACAGGCTGGAATCTAATCGAGGGGTTCAGATGGTTTATATATATATAGAATAACAGATACCCGGGAGTGTGTTACAGACTGGAATCTAATCGAGGGGTTCAGATGGTTTATATATAGAATAACGGATACTCGGGAGTGAGTTACAAACTGGAATCTAATCGAGGGGTTCAGATGGTATATGTATAGAATAACAGATACTCGGGAGTGTGTTACAGACTGGAATCTAATCGAGGGGTTCAGATGGTTTATATATAGAATAACAGATACTCGGGAGTGAGTTACAGACTGGAATCGAATCGAGGGGTTCAGATGGTTTATGTATAGAATAACATACTTGGGAGTGAGTTACAGACTGGAATCTAATCGAGGGGTTCAGATGGTATATGTATAGAATAACAGATACTCGGGAGTGTGTTACAGACTGGAATCTAATCGAGGGGTCCAGATGGTTTATATATAGAATAACAGATACCCGGGAGTGTGTTGCAGAATGGAATCTAATCGAGGGGTTCAGATGGTTTATATATAGAATAACAGATACCCGGGAGTGTGTTGCAGACTGGAATCTAATCGAAGGGTTCAGATGGTTTATATATAGAATAACAGATACCTGGGAGTGTGTTACAGACTGGAATCTAATCGAGGGGTTCAGATGGTTTATATATAGAATAACAGATACCCGGGAGTGTGTTGCAGACTGGAATCTAATCGAGGGGTTCAGATGGTTTATATATAGAATAACAGATACCTGGGAGTGTGTTACAGACTGGAATCTAATCGAGGGGTTCAGATGGTTTATATATAGAATAACAGATACTTGGGAGTGAGTTACAGACTGGAATCTAATCGAGGGGTTCAGATGGTTTATATATAGAATAACAGATACTCGGGAGTGAGTTACAGACTGGAATCTAATCGAGGGGTCCAGATGGTTTATATATAGAATAACAGATACCCGGGAGTGTGTTGCAGACTGGAATCTAATCGAGGGGTTCAGATGGTTTATATATAGAATAACAGATACCCGGGAGTGTGTTGCAGACTGGAATCTAATCGAAGGGTTCAGATGGTTTATATATAGAATAACAGATACCTGGGAGTGTGTTACAGACTGGAATCTAATCGAGGGGTTCAGATGGTTTATATATAGAATAACAGATACCCAGGAGTGTGTTGCAGACTGGAATCTAATCGAGGGGTTCAGATGGTTTATATATAGAATAACAGATACCCGGGAGTGTGTTGCAGACTGGAATCTAATCGAAGGGTTCAGATGGTTTATATATAGAATAACAGATACCTGGGAGTGTGTTACAGACTGGAATCTAATCGAGGGGTTCAGATGGTTTATATATAGAATAACAGATACCCGGGAGTGTGTTGCAGACTGGAATCTAATCGAGGGGTTCAGATGGTTTATATATAGAATAACAGATACCTGGGAGTGTGTTACAGACTGGAATCTAATCGAGGGGTTCAGATGGTTTATATATAGAATAACAGATACTCGGGAGTTAGTTACAGGCTGGAATCTAATCGAGGGGTTCAGATGGTTTATATATATATAGAATAACAGATACCCGGGAGTGTGTTACAGACTGGAATCTAATCGAGGGGTTCAGATGGTTTATATATAGAATAACAGATACCTGGGAGTGAGTTACAGACTGGAATCTAATCGAGGGGTTCAGATGGTTTATATATAGAATAACAAATACTCGGGAGTGAGTTACAGACTGGAATCAAATCGAGGGGTTCAGATGGTTTATATATAGAATAACAGATACCCGGGAGTGAGTTACAGACTGGAATCTAATCGAGGGGTTCAGATGGTTTATATATAGAATAACAGATACCCGGGAGTGAGTTACAGACTGGAATCTAATCGAGGGGTTCAGATGGTTTATATATAGAATAACAGATACTCGGGAGTGAGTTACAGACTCGAATCTAATCAAAGTTAAGACCCTGTGATCGATGAGAAAGATAAATGGGTTTAAATATTCCTGTGAACCCCATTGCTGGATCATGGGCTGATTCAGCTGTGACTTAACCTGGCGTGAAGCTGTGTGTGTGTTTTTCCAGGGACCAGCGTATCAGCCAGGATGTGGAGAGGTTCTGCAAAGGGATGAGCACAATGGCCAGCAAACTCATCATCTCCCCATTCACTCTGAGTTATTACACCTACCAGTGCTTTCACAGGTAATGAGAAAATCCAGCCCTTCCTCCCACATTACCAGACTTTCAAACTTAGCTTAAGATACATCTCTCTGAGGAGAGAGGTTAGAAATGTGCAACGTGGAGGGCAGCACGGTGGCGCAGTGGGTTAGCGCTGTTGCCTCATGGCGCCGAGGTCCCTGGTTCGCTCCCGGCTCTGGGTCACTGTCCATGTGGAGTTTGCACATTCTTTTAAAAAAAAGAAATGTGCAACTTGCTGTGTCTAAATGGAGTTTGGTTCTTACTCTGGGCCTATTCCCAGATGGAGTATAGAACATACAGTGCAGAAGGAGGCCATTCGGCCCATCGAGTGCACCGACCCACTTAAGCCCTCACTTCCACCCTATCCCCGTAACCCAATAACCCCTCCTAACCCTTTTGGTCACGAAATCAACTAGAATTCTTTGGCGATGTAACCAGTAGGGTTGACCAGGGAGAACCAGTGGATGTCATTAATTGAGACTTTCAGAAGGCTCTCGACAAGGTCTCACACAGCAGATTACTTTGTAACAGTATCTTGTTGATAAAGTTCTTTCTTCATCTTTGGTTCTTCGGTTTTGGTTGTTTTCAGCACAGGTTGGCTGGGCCCAGTCAGCATCTTCATTTACTTCATAATCGGCTCCGTGGTCAATAAGATTCTGATGGGGCCGATCATCCCAACCCTTGTCCAGCAGGAGAAGCTGGAGGGAGACTTCAGGTGAGATTACCTTTCATTCTTCCTCTGATACCAACCCTCGGCACAGTGTGACAGTGACCAGGGAGGGAAAATGCTCACTTCACCGCGCGCGCCCCCCTTCTCAAGAGAGAGACAGTCGAGAATGGTTTCAGGAGTGTATCAATTGGGAAAGAGAGAGGAGCGGGTTCCTGCCTCCGACAACAAAATAGTTCAGTGGTAAAAGTTGCCAATGGAAGCTGCAGGCCATTTGGCCCAACTGGTTTGTGCTCCCATTCTCCCAGTTTCTTCTCCGTTGCATCTGTTCCGATGATGCCACTTTCTAACATGTCTTCATTCTGCCTCAATCGGGGTTTCCCACCCCCTCTGGACAACTTGGCTCTCAACCGTGTCCGACCCATTTCTCCCCACCTCTGCTCTCACCCCCTCTCCTCCCTCCTAGAATCAGGATAGGGTCCCCCTTCCCCTCACCTTTCACCCCACCAGCCTCTGCATTCAAAGAATCATCCTCTTGTCAGTTTCGCTAACGGCAGCATGGTCCCACCACTCACTCCCCCTGCCAGCATTTTGCAGGGACCGTTCCCTCCGGGATGCCATGGTCCACTCCTGCATCGCCCCCAACACCTCACCCCCTTCCCGCTGCACTTTCCCGTGCAGTTGCAGAAGGTGTAACGCCTGCCCATTTACCTCCTCCCTGCTCACCATCCATTTCATTTCATCCAAGGGCCTAAACATTCTTTTCAAGTGAGGCAGCGCTTCACGTGCACCTCCTTCAATCTGGTCTTTTGCATTCGCCGCTCCCAATGCGGCCTACTCTACATTGGAGAGACTAAACGCAGACTAGGTGACCACTTTGCAGAACACCTCCGGTCCGTCTGCAAGCAGGACCCAGACCTTCCTGTCGCTGCCATTTCAACTCACCATCCAGCTCACACGTCCACAGGTCCACCCTTGGCCTGCTGCAATGTTCCAGTGAAGCCCAGCACAAACTGGAGGAACAGCAACTCACCTCCCGATTAGGCACGTTACAGCCTTCCAGACTTAATATTGAGTTCAGCAACTTCAGACTGTGAACTCTCTCCTCCACCTTCACCCCATTATTTTTTAAATAAATTTAGGTTACCCAATTATTATTTTTTTCAACTAAGGGGCAATTTGGCGTGGCCAATCCACCTAACCTGCACATCTTTGGGTTGTGGGGGTGAAACCCACGCAGACATGGGGAGAATGTGCAAACTCCACACGGACAGTGACCCAGAGCCGGGATACGAACCCGGATCCTCAGCGCTGCAGTCCCAGTGCTAACCACTGCGCCACATGCTGCCCTCTAACTTCACCCCATTTTTATTTCCATCCATTTATTTTCATTTCATCCAATGATCTGTTTTCCCCTCACCATTTCCCCACCCCACCTGGGCCACCTAGGGCAGCACGGTAGCACAAGTGGATAGCACCGTGGCTTCACAGCGCCAGGGTCCCAGGTTGGATTCCCCGCTGGGTCACTGTCTGTGCGGAATCTGCACGTTCTCCCCGTGTCTGTGTGGGTTTCCTCCGGGTGCTCCGAAACCAATCACCTAACCTCCAAAACGTGCAGGTTAGGTGATTGGCCATGATCAATTGCCCTTAGTGTCCAAAAAGGTTAGGAGGGGTTATTGGGTTATGGGCTAGGGTGGAAGTGAGGGCTTAAGTGGGTCGGTGCAGACTCGATGGGCCTTCTGCACTGTATGTTCTAACTGTTCCTAGTTGCCCTTTGACTCACTGCTCACCTTTGCTCTGCCATTAACACATTCTGCTCTCTTAATGTGCCACCATCAGCACCCTTCTTAGCCTTGATCATCTCCATTTACATCCCCTTTGTCTTTCTGCCCACGACATCTTTGTCAATCTCCACCTATCGTTGGACCCCTATCCAGCCCCACTGCTCCACTCCCCACCCCCCACAACAGTACGAACTTGATCCTATTTCCAGTTCTCTCTAGCTTTGACAAACAGTCATTCAGACTCGAAACGTCAGCCCCCTTCTCTCTGCACAGATGCTGTCAGACCTGCTGAGATAGCCCAGTATTTTCTGGTCTTGTTTCAGATTCCAGCATCCGGAGTAATTTGCTTTTCATAGAAGTTCAGAAGGGGGCCACCCGGCCCATCGAGTCCGCACCGACCTCCATAAAGAGCACCCTACACAAGCCGCCCCCCCCCCCCCCCCCCGGAATCCAGCAATCCAACCCCACCCAACCCCCCCCTAGACACTGGCAATTTATCATGGCCAATCCACCTAACCTACACATCTTTGGACTGTGGGAGGAAATCGGAGCACCCGGAGGAAACCCACACAGACATGGGGAGAAGGTGCAGACTCTGCACAGACAGTGACCCAGCGGGGAATCGAACCTGGGACCCTGGAGCTGTGAAGCAACAGTGCTAATCACTATGCTACCCGGCCGCCCGGTGATTGCAAACTCAGCACAAATCTCTTCCCATTTGTTCTACCTCAATGCAGCCCCTCGCCATACCTTTCGATTTGCATTTCTCTCGGATACTCGCCCTAGTTTCCTTCTTAAAGCACCTAACCTTCTTGCCTCAACCATTTCCTGTGGTAGCGAGTTCACCACCTCTCTTTGAGTGGATATTGTTTCCTTATTTTCCAATTTATTAGTCCCTAGTTTTAGAGTCGCCCCACGAGTGAAAGCATTCCATCCAAGATCTACCCCTGCTGTCCAACCCCTTCGTACAGTAAGTCTCCTTTCTCTGTCTTCTCAAGAATGAAGCTCTGCTCTGTTCAATTTTATCTGAGAGCTCAAAAGATTTCAGCTCTGGCACCCCCTTTTTAAAAAAAGTACTTTCTCCAGTGTTTGTCTCTCTTTCTAGTACAGGGACCAGAATTGGGCACTGTTACTCACTAAGTGCAGCCCAACAAGAGGGTCCGACACAAGTGGAACATAATATGCATAAGATAATGATGCATGGCGTTAAGGGTAAAGTCGTAGCATGGATAGAGGATTGGTTAATTAATAGAAAGCAAAGAGTGGGGATTAATGTGTGTTTCTCTGGTTGGCAATCAGTAGCTAGTGGTGTCCCTCAGGGATCAATGTTGGGCCCACAACTGTTCACAATTTACATAGATGATTTGGAGTTGAGGACCAAGTGCAATGCGTCCAAGTTTTCAGACGACACGAAGATGAGTGGTAAAGCAAAAAGTGCAGAGGATACTGGAAGTCTGCAGAGGGATTTGGATAGACTAAGGTTCTGGCAGATGGAATGCAATATTGACAAATGTGAGGTTATCCATTTTGGTAGGAATAACAGCAAATGGGATTATTATTTAAATGATAAAATATTAAAACATGCTGCTGTGCAGAGGGATCTAGGTCCTAGTGCATGAGTCGTAAAAAGTTGGTTTACAGGTGCAACAGGTGATTAAGAAGACGAATGGAGTTTTGTTCTTCATTGCTAGAGGGATGGAGTTTAAGACAAGGGAGGTTTATGCTGCAATTGTGTAAGGATGTTAATGAGGCGACACCTGGAGTATTGTCTTCAGTTTTGGTCTCCTTACCTGAGGAAGGACGTACTGGCGATGGAGGGTAGGCAGAGGAGATTCACTAGGTTAATCCCAGAGTTGAGGGGGTAGGATTACGAGGAGAGGTTGAGCAGACTGGGACTGTACTCGTTGGAATTTAGAAGGATGAGGGGGGGGATCTTATAGAAACGTATACAATTATGAAGGGAATAGATAGGATAGATGCGGGCAGGTTGTTTCCACTGGCGGGTGAAAGCAGAACCAGGGGGCATAGCCTCAAAATAAGAGGAAGTAGATTTAGGACTTAGTTTAGGAGGAACGTCTTCACCGAAGGGTTGTGAATCTATGGAATTCCTTGCCCAGTGAAGCAGTTGAGGCTCCTTCATTAAATGTTTTCAAGATAAAGATAGATATTTTTTTGAAGAATAAAGGGATTAAGGATTATAGTGTTCGGGCCGGAAAATGGAGCCGAGTCCACAAAAGATCAGCCATGATCTCATTGAATGGCGGAGCAGGCTCGAGGGGCCAGATGGCCTACTCCTGCTCCTAGTTGTTATGATCTTAGATTGTCGCTAATTGAATAGTTTGCCTCAGGTGACAGTACGCATGACCATTAATAGTAAATGATTTTGTCTCAGTTTAAAAAAAAAAATTAGAGTACCCAATTTTTTTTCCAATTAAGGGGCAATTTAGCGTGGCCAATCCACCTACCCTGCACATCTTTGGGTTGTGGGGGCGAAACCCACGCAACCACTGGAAGAATGTGCAAACTCCACACGGACAGTGACCCAGAGCCGGGATCGAACCTGGGACCTCGGCACCGTGAGGCAGCAGGGTTAACCCACTGCGCCACCGTGCTGCCCGATTTTGTCTCAGTTGATAGAATGTCACAGGCAGCACGGTAGAAAGTGGTTAGCACTGTTGCTTCACAGCGCCAGGATCCCAGGTTCGATTCCCCGCTGGGTCACTCTCTGTGCGAAGTCTGCACGTTCTCCCCGTGTCTGCGTGGGTTTCCCCCGGGTGCTCCGGTTTCCTCCCACAATCCAAAGATGTGCAGGATTGGCCATGCTAAATTGCCCATAGTGTCCAAAAAGGTTAGGAGGGGTTATTGGGTTACGGGGATAGGGTGGAAGTGAGGGCTTAAGTGGGTCAATGCAGACTCGATGGGCCGAATGGCCTCCTTCTGCACTGTATGTTCTATGTTGTACTTACCCTTTCATACTTGACTCAGCCTGGCAAAACACACCAGGCAGGTATTCTGTCCGTCGGTCTGGGGACATGGGAAAACAGAAACACATGGCAATTTTCTGTGGGTGTTTGTGTCTCCAAATGAGGGGATGTTGCGTGTGAAGACAAACAGAGATGACCTCTCCGTGCCTCTCTCCCGCAGGTTTAAGCACATGCAGATCCGGGTTAATGCCGAGTCCGCTGCTTTCTACAGGTAAGGTACATCCACTACAGCTATTTTATAAACACCCATTTCTTAAAGGTACTCTCACATGACATAGTGGATGTTGGTTGAGGGATTGATACTGGCCAGGGAACCAGGGAGTACCCCTCCGTTCTCCGCAGGGCCAACCCTAATAATGCCAAGGGATCTTTTACATACAGCTGGGGTGGGGGGGGCGTCGAGAGTGCTACCTGAAGAGCAGATCTGTTTTACAGTCAGCGACCCCTCGTGACCTTGAACATAGGCAATTTGGGACCAATTTGATGTTAGAGGGAGGGTGTTAATGGAGCTGGTGTACGGTAGAGAGATGAGGAGCCAAGAACGGGTGACTGGGGAGGGGTGTGGTTGAGGGGAGGGGTGGAAGGGAAGGAACTGGAAATGGGAATTCAGATCAGTGTGAATGGAGTCGTTGAGGTAAGGGATAGCCAATCCAAGAAATGTGACCTTGAGAGGTTTCAGAGGAGAGTTACCAGCACGGCTCCTGGGATGGGGGATTCTGGCTCCACCGTTAGGTTAGCGGAGCTAGAATTGTTCTCCTTGGGGTGAAGGAGCTCGAGAGGAGATGTATTCGTTGTGTACAAAATTCTGACAGGCTGAGATAAGGTGGGCAAAGAAAAACTGTTCCCATTAGTTGATGGACCAGGGGACACACGTTTAAGATTTTGGTAAGGGACATGGGGAAGGTGTGAGACTTACTTACTCAGCGAGTGCTAATGACCTGGAGCACATTGTCCACGAAGGGGGTGGAAGTCGAGATGATGAATAGTTTCAAAAGGAAATTGGATGAGCACTTGAGGGAAATGAACTGAGAGCTGCTGGGATAGAGCCCGGAAATGGGACCGGCTGGACAAAGTACCAGCACGTCCTTGATGGGCCGAATAACCACCTTCCTGTGGTGTAACGACTGTTTGACAACCAGTAAGGTGGGCAGGACACAGGGAGACCAGATGTCCCGGGTTTTCCATTAAGCCTCCCGGTGTCCCAACAGCTTTTTCCAAAATGCTCAAGTCTTCAGCTCTGCCGAGACCCCTCCCCTTTACCCCACCTCTCTGGTCCCATGTACTGGTTCACCTTTCAGTGCCCTGATTGGTCAGCCTGTCAGAACGCCTCAGGCAATCCATGTGGGAGGTCAGTGGGGGTGACTAAGCAGACACATCTCCATCGCATAAAATTGCTCAAAAGCTGGTTCTAGTTGACAAAATCACTCATGAAGCCAAAAGAATGGTGTGTGGGTAGGAAATGGAAATGTCACCCTGATGTAGTATAAGTGCCCTTCATAGGCTAGAGTTTAAATGATGGATCAGAATAAATAGCAACTTGTTCTTCATTTGACCCTTACTACCCCTAACCTTTGCCTCTGGTTCACTTAGTGTACATTAGAAATAATTTGTTCTGCGAAACATGTTAGGAGATTTTGATCAAATGAAAGGTTATAGGGGCAGCACGGTGGCTCAGTGGTTACCATTGCTGCCTACGGTGCTGAGGTCCCGGGTTCGAATCCCGGCCCTGGGTCACTGTCCGTGTGGAGTTTGCACGTTCTCCTCGTGTCTGCGTGGGTTTCGCCCCCAAAAGAACATAAGAACTAGGAACAGGAGTAGGCCATCTGGCCTCTCGAGCCTGCTCCGCCATTCAATGAGATCATGGCTGATCTTTGTGGACTCAGCTCCACTCTCCGACCCGTACACCATATCCCCGAATCCCTTTATTCTTTAGAAAGGTATCTATCTTTTTCTTAAAAACGTTTGAAGAAGGAGCCTCAACTACTTCACTGGGCAAGGAATTCCAGAGATTCACAACCCTTTGGGTGAAGAAGTTCCTCCTAAACTCGGTCCTAAATCTACTTCCCCTTATTTTGAGGCTATGCCCCCTAGTTCTGCTTTCCCCGACCAGTGGAAACAACCTGCCCGCATCTATCCTATAGATAAAACCCAAAGATGTGCAGAGTAGGTGGATTGGCCATGCTACATTGTCCCTTCATTGCAAAAAATAATTGGGTACTCAAAATTTATTTTTTAAAACGAAAAGAAAAAAAATGAAAGGTTTTAGTGGGAATGGGGTGGGCGATGGAGTGCAGGGGTACAGGGTAACGGGGCCGGGTTGGCGTGGGGTTGCGGTGATGGGGGATGGGGTCTGGGGGAACGGTGTGGGGGGGATGGGCTGGCGGGGTGTGGGCCCATGGCGTGGTGGGGTGTGGGCAAATGGGGTGTGGGGCCCATGGGGTGACGGGGTATGGGGCAGATGGGGTGTGGGCGGGTGGGTGTGGGTGGATGGGGTGGTGGTGCATGGGCAGATGGGGTGGTGGGGTGTGGGCGGATCGGGGGGTGGTGGGGATGGGTTGACGGGGTATGGGTGTGAGCATTGGAGGACGGACAAGGTGGAGGTCGATGGGGGTTGACGATGTGAGGAACCAGGGAGTGCTGTGAGAGGGTTAATGATGGGGAGTGCCGTGAGAGGGTTAATGATGGGGAGTGCTGTGAGAGGGTTAATGATGGGGAGTGCTGTGTGAGAGGGTTAATGATGGGGAGTGCTGTGAGAGGGTTAATGATGGGGAGTGCTGTGAGAGGGTTAATGATGGGGAGTGCTGTGAGAGGGTTAATGATGGGGAGTGCTATGTGAGAGGGTTAATGATGGGGAGTGCTGTGTGAGAGGGTTAATGATGGGGAGTGCTGTGTGAGAGGGTTAATGATGGGGAGTGCTGTGTGAGGGTTAATGATGGGGAGTGCTGTGTGAGAGGGTTAATGATGGGGAGTGCTGTGTGAGAGGGTTAATGATGGGGAGTGCTGTGTGAGAGGGTTAATGATGGGGAGTGCTGTGTGAGAGGGTTAATGATGGGAGTGCTGTGTGAGGGTTAATGATGGGGAGTGCTGTGTGAGGGTTAATGATGGGGAGTACTGTGTGAGAGGGTTAATAATGGGGAGTGCTGTGTGAGAGGGTTAATGATGGGGAGTGCTGTGTGAGAGGGTTAATGATGGGGAGTGCTGTGTGAGAGGGTTAATGATGGGGAGTGCTGTGTGAGAGGGTTAATGATGGGGAGTGCTGTGTGAGAGGGTTAATGATGGGGAGTGCTGTGTGAGAGGGTTAATGATGGGGAGTGCTGTGAGAGGGTTAATGATGGGGAGCGCTGTGTGAGAGGGTTAATGATGGGGAGCACTGTGTGAGAGGGTTAATGATGGGGAGTGCTGTGTGAGAGGGTTAATGATGGGGAGCGCTGTGTGAGAGGGTTAATGATGGGGAGTGCTGTGTGAGAGGGTTAATGATGGGGAGTGCTGTGAGATGGTTAATGATGGGGAGTGCTGTGTGAGAGGGTTAATGATGGGGAGTGCTGTGAGAGGGTTAATGATGGGGAGTGCTGTGAGAGGGTTAATGATGGAGTGCTGTGTGAGAGGGTTAATGATGGGGAGTGCTGTGAGAGGGTTAATGATGGGGAGTGCTGTGTGAGAGGGTTAATGATGGGGAGTGCTGTGTGAGAGGGTTAATGATGGGGAGTGCTGTGTGAGAGGGTTAATGATGGGGAGTGCTGTGTGAGAGGGTTAATGATGGGGAGTGCTGTGTGAGAGGGTTAATGATGGGAGTGCTGTGTGAGGGTTAATGATGGGGAGTGCTGTGTGAGGGTTAATGATGGGGAGTGCTGTGAGAGGGTTACTGATGGGGAGTGCTGTGTGAGGGTTAATGATGGGGAGTACTGTGTGAGAGGGTTAATAATGGGGAGTGCTGTGTGAGAGGGTTAATGATGGGGAGTGCTGTGTGAGAGGGTTAATGATGGGGAGTGCTGTGTGAGAGGGTTAATAATGGGGAGTGCTGTGTGAGAGGGTTAATGATGGTGAGTGCTGTGTGAGAGGGTTAATGATGGGGAGCACTGTGTGAGAGGGTTAATGATGGGGAGCGCTGTGTGAGAGGGTTAATGATGGGGAGTGCTGTGTGAGAGGGTTAATGATGGGAAGCGCTGTGTGAGAGGGTTAATGATGGGGAGCGCTGCGTGAGAGGGTTAATGATGGGGAGTGCTGTGTGAGAGGGTTAATGATGGGGAGCACTGTGTGAGAGGGTTAATGATGGGGAGCGCTGTGTGAGAGGGTTAATGATGGGGAGTGCTGTGTGAGAGGGTTAATGATGGGGAGCGCTGTGAGAGGGTTAATGATGGGGAGTGCTGTGTGAGAGGGTTAATGATGGGGAGTGCTGTGAGAGGGTTAATGATGGGGAGTGCTGTGAGAGGGTTAATGATGGAGTGCTGTGTGACAGGGTTAATGATGGGGAGTGCTGTGTGAGAGGGTTAATGATGGGGAGTGCTGTGTGAGAGGGTTAATGATGGGGAGTGCTGTGAGAGGGTTACTGATGGGGAGTGCTGTGTGAGAGGGTTAATAATGGGGAGTGCTGTGTGAGAGGATTAATGATGGGGAGTACTGTGTGAGAGGGTTAATGATGGGGAGTGCTGTGTGAGAGGGTTAATGATGGGGAGTGCTGAGTGAGAGGGTTATTGATGGGGAGTGCTGTGTGAGAGGGTTAATGATGGGGAGTGCTGTGTGAGGGTTAATGATGGGGAGTACTGTGTGAGAGGGTTAATAATGGGGAGTGCTGTGTGAGAGGGTTAATGATGGGGAGTGCTGTGTGAGAGGGTTAATGATGGGGAGTGCTGTGTGAGAGGGTTAATGATGGGGAGTGCTGTGTGAGAGGGTTAATGATGGGGAGTGCTGTGAGAGGGTTAATGATGGGGAGCGCTGTGTGAGAGGGTTAATGATGGGGAGCGCTGTGTGAGAGGGTTAATGATGGGGAGCGCTGTGTGAGAGGGTTAATGATGGGGAGTGCTGTGTGAAAGGGTTAATGATGGGGAGCGCTGTGTGAGAGGGTTAATGATGGGGAGCGCTGTGTGAGAGGGTTAATGATGGGGAGTGCTGTGAGATGGTTAATGATGGGGAGTGCTGTGTGAGAGGGTTAATGATGGGGAGTGCTGTGAGAGGGTTAATGATGGGGAGTGCTGTGAGAGGGTTAATGATGGAGTGCTGTGTGAGAGGGTTAATGATGGGGAGTGCTGTGAGAGGGTTAATGATGGGGAGTGCTGTGTGAGAGGGTTAATGATGGGGAGTGCTGTGTGAGAGGGTTAATGATGGGGAGTGCTGTGTGAGAGGGTTAATGATGGGGAGTGCTGTGTGAGAGGGTTAATGATGGGGAGTGCTGTGTGAGAGGGTTAATGATGGGAGTGCTGTGTGAGGGTTAATGATGGGGAGTGCTGTGTGAGGGTTAATGATGGGGAGTGCTGTGAGAGGGTTACTGATGGGGAGTGCTGTGTGAGGGTTAATGATGGGGAGTACTGTGTGAGAGGGTTAATAATGGGGAGTGCTGTGTGAGAGGGTTAATGATGGGGAGTGCTGTGTGAGAGGGTTAATGATGGGGAGTGCTGTGTGAGAGGGTTAATAATGGGGAGTGCTGTGTGAGAGGGTTAATGATGGTGAGTGCTGTGTGAGAGGGTTAATGATGGGGAGCACTGTGTGAGAGGGTTAATGATGGGGAGCGCTGTGTGAGAGGGTTAATGATGGGGAGTGCTGTGTGAGAGGGTTAATGATGGGAAGCGCTGTGTGAGAGGGTTAATGATGGGGAGCGCTGCGTGAGAGGGTTAATGATGGGGAGTGCTGTGTGAGAGGGTTAATGATGGGGAGCGCTGTGAGAGGGTTAATGATGGGGAGTGCTGTGTGAGAGGGTTAATGATGGGGAGTGCTGTGAGAGGGTTAATGATGGGGAGTGCTGTGAGAGGGTTAATGATGGAGTGCTGTGTGACAGGGTTAATGATGGGGAGTGCTGTGTGAGAGGGTTAATGATGGGGAGTGCTGTGTGAGAGGGTTAATGATGGGGAGTGCTGTGAGAGGGTTACTGATGGGGAGTGCTGTGTGAGAGGGTTAATAATGGGGAGTGCTGTGTGAGAGGATTAATGATGGGGAGCTGTGAGAGGGCTAATGATGGGGAGTGCTGTGTGAGAGGGTTAATGATGGGGAGCGCTGTGTGAGAGGGTTAATGATGGGGAGTGCTGTGTGAGAGGGTTAATGATGGGGAGCGCTGTGAGAGGGTTAATGATGGGGAGTGCTGTGTGAGAGGGTTAATGATGGGGAGTGCTGTGAGAGGGTTAATGATGGGGAGTGCTGTGAGAGGGTTAATGATGGAGTGCTGTGTGACAGGGTTAATGATGGGGAGTGCTGTGTGAGAGGGTTAATGATGGGGAGTGCTGTGTGAGAGGGTTAATGATGGGGAGTGCTGTGAGAGGGTTACTGATGGGGAGTGCTGTGTGAGAGGGTTAATAATGGGGAGTGCTGTGTGAGAGGATTAATGATGGGGAGTACTGTGTGAGAGGGTTAATAATGGGGAGTGCTGTGTGAGAGGGTTAATGATGGGGAGTGCTGAGTGAGAGGGTTATTGATGGGGAGTGCTGTGTGAGAGGGTTAATGATGGGGAGTGCTGTGTGAGAGGGTTAATGATGGGGAGTGCTGTGAGAGGGTTAATGATGGGGAGTGCTGAGTGAGAGGGTTATTGATGGGGAGTGCTGTGTGAGAGGGTTAATGATGGGGAGTGCTGTGTGAGAGGGTTAATGATGGGGAGTGCTGTGAGAGGATTAATGATGGGGAGCGCTGTGTGAGAGGGTTAATGATGGGGAGCGCTGTGTGAGAGGGTTAATGATGGGGAGTGCTGTGTGAGGGTTAATGATGGGGAGCGCTGTGTGAGAGGGTTCATGATGGGGAGTGCTGTGTGAGGGTTAATGATGGGGAGTGCTGTGTGAGTGGGTTATTGATGGGGAGTGCTGTGTGAGAGGGTTAATGATGGGGAGTGCTGTGTGAGATGGTTAATGATGGGGAGTGCTGTGTGAGAGGGTTAATGATGGGGAGTGCTGTGAGAGGGTTAATGATGGGGAGTGCTGTGTGAGAGAGTGAATGATGGGGAGTGCTGTGTGAGAGGGTTAATGATGGGGAGTGCTGTGTGAGAGGGTTAATGATGGGGAGTGCTGTGTGTGAGGGTTAATGATGGAGAGTGCTGTGTGAGAGGGTTAATGATGGGGAGTGCTGTGTGAGAGGGTTAATGATGGGGAGTGCTGTGTGAGGGTTAATGATGGAGAGTGCTGTGTGAGAGGGTTAATGATGGGGAGTGCTGTGTGAGAGGGTTAATGATGGGGAGTGCTGTGTGAGAGGGTTAATGATGGGGAGTGCTGTGTGAGAGGGTTAATGATGGGGAGTGCTGTGTGAGAGGGTTAATGATGGGGAGTGCTGTGTGAGAGGGTTAATGATGGGGAGTGCTGTGTGAGAGGGTTAATGATGGGGAGTGCTGTGTGAGAGGGTTAATGATGGGGAGTGCTGGGACTTGCGGGTGCGGCGATGACTAGCTAAGTAGCACGTTTCGGCACCTCCCGTTTCAACTGACTTTTGGGCTCTTATTGGGAGCCCCAACGGAAATTTTCAAAGGCTAAACCCAGTGTGAGGCGACAAAGGAAGAAGTCCCCCCTGGTGTGGATGAAAAGAAGTGATAGTAGTGGCCAGATTGTGGAGGATCCTCTGGAGCAGTGGCAGAGAAGGGAAGGGAGAAGCAAGATGGCAGCTGAGGGAGCCCAGTTGGTATGGGGCCTGGAACAGCAGGAGTTCCTCCGGCGATGTGTGGAGGAGCTCATGAAGGAGGTGCTGGCACCGATGCTGCAGGCGATTGAGGGGCTGAAGGAGACGCAAAAGACCCAAGAGATGGAGCTCCGTGGAGTGAAGGCAAAAGCTGCCGAAAATGAGGACGAGATACAGGGCTTGGTGGTGAAGACGGAGACGCACGAGGCGCTACATAAGAGGTGTATGGAGAGACTGGAAGCCCTGGAAAATAGCTCGAGGAGGAAGAACTCAAGGATTTTGGGTCTTCCCGAAGGGGCAGAGGGAGCGGACGTTGGGGCGTATGTGAGCACGACGCTCCATACCTTAATGGGAGCTGAGGCCCCGACGGGCCCCCTGGAAGTGGAGGGAGCGTACCGGGTCCTCGTGAGAAGACCAAAGGCAGGGGAAACACCGCGAGCAATAGTGGTGAGGTTCCACCGCTACAAGGACAGGGAGATAGTCCTGAGATGGGCGAAAAAGACACGGAGCAGCAGGTGGGAGAACGCGGTGATCCGCATCTACCAAGATTGGAGTGCGGAGGTGGCGAGAAGGACAGCGAGTTTCAATCGGGCCAAGACGGTGCTCCACAGGAAGAAAGTGAATTTCGGAATGCTGCAGCCGGCAAGACTGTGGGTTACACACCAGGGCAAACACCACTACTTTGAGACGGCAGAGGAGGCGTGGACATTCATTCAAGAGGAGAAGTTGGACTAGATTTGGGAAAGGATGTTTGGAATAAAGTAGCGAGGTGGTGGCAAGAAATTGTAAATCAGATGGGGGAATTTTTTCCCCTCGAAGGAGAGGGACACGAAGAAATGTGGGCGCCGGTGGAGAAGGGGATGGGGAAGGAGAGAGGGAGCTGCGCCATTAGGGGCGGGGCCGAGAGGGAAGCGCGGGCTCTGTTCCCGCGATATGGAAACTGTGGCGGGAAAAGGGGGCGTAGGAACGAGGGGGCCTCACACGCAGGGAGGCTAAGGATAAACGGGGGAAGCCGAGGTCAGCCAGAGTTTGCTGACTCCGGGAAGGAATATGGGGGGTGCAATCAAGCTAGAGCGGGATCTAGCGGGTGGGGGGGGGGATTAACTGGGTTGCTGCTGATAAGGGGAAGGGGGAGCTGTTACGGGATGGGATGGTCGGGACGGGAGGGTGCTGTCTGGGGGTCAAGCGGTTGCGTGGGAACCGGATGAGGAGCTGGTTTAAAAAAGGGGATGGCTAGTCGACGATGGGAGGGGGGGGGGTAAAGAGCCCCCCAACCCGGTTGATCACGCGGACCGTGAGAGGGTTGAACGGGCCGATTAAGAGGGCAAGGGTACTTGCGCACCTAAAGAAGCTAAAGGCAGACGTGGTCATGCTTCAGGAGACGCACCTGAAACTGGAGGATCAGGTCAGATTAAGAAAAGGATGGGTGGGACAGGTATTCCACTCGGGCTTGGATGCGAAAAATAGAGGGGTGGCAATACTGGTGGGGAAACGGGTATCGTTTGAGGCGAAGACCATAGTGGCGGACAGTGGGGGTAGGTACGTGATGGTTAGTGGCAGATTGCAAGGTGAAGCGGTGGTGCTGGTGAACGTATATGCCCCGAACTGGGATGATGCGAACTTTATGAAGCGTATGTTGGGGCGCATCCCGGACCTGGAGATGGGAAAGTTGGTAATGGGGGGGGACTTCAACACGGTGCTGGACCCAGGGCTGGACCGGTCCAGATCTAGGACCGGGAGGAGGCCGGCAGCGGCCGAGGTGCTTAAGGGCTTTATGGAGCAGATGGGAGGAGTGGATCCCTGGAGATTTAGTAGACCGAGGAGTAAAGAGTTTTCCTTCTTCTCCCACGTCCATAGAGTGTACTCCCGGATAGACTTCTTTGTCCTGGGAAGGGCGCTGATCCCGAAGGTGGCAGGAGCGGAGTACTCGGCTATAGTCATTTCAGATCATGCCCCACATTGGGTAGATCTGGAACTAGGGGAGGAAAAGGAGCAACGCCCACTTTGGAGATTGGACATGGGACTGTTGGCGGACGAGGGGGTATGTGGAAGGGTGAGGGGATGTATTGAAAGATACCTAGAGGTCAATGATGACGGAGAGGTCCAGGTGGGAGTAGTCTGGGAGGCGCTGAAGGCGGTGGTGAGAGGGGAGCTGATTTCCATAAGGGCCCATAAGGGGAAACAAGAGGGTAAAGAAAGGGAGAGACTGATTGGGGAGATTCTGAGGGTGGATAGGCAATATGCGGAGGCTCCGGACGAAGGGCTACACAGGGAAAGACGGAGACTACACACGGACTTTGACCTGCTGACCACGGGTAAGGCGGAGACGCAGTGGAGGAAGGCACAGGGAGTACAGTATGAATACGGAGAGAAGGCGAGCCGACTGCTGGCCCAACAACTTAGGAAGAGGGGGGCGGCAAGAGAGATCGGAGGAGTTAGAGACGAGGAGGGAAGGATGGACAGAGAGCTGAGAGGGTGAACGGGGTATTTAAGGTATTCTACGCGAGGTTGTATAAGGCCCAACCCCCGGAAGGGAAAGAGGGAATGATGCATTTCCTAGACCAGTTGGAGTTCCCGAAGGTTGAGGAGCAGGAGAGGACAGGACTGGGAGCGCAGATTGAGGTAGAGGAGGTGGTAAAAGGAATCGGGAACATGCAGGCAGGGAAGGCCCCGGGACCGGATGGGTTCCCGGTGGAATTCTATAGGAAATATGTGGACCTGCTGGCCCCACTCTTGACGAGAACCTTCAATGAGGCTAAGGAAAGGGGGACACTACCCCCGACGATGTCGGAGGCGACGATATCGCTGATGCTGAAAAGAGACAAAGACCCGCTGCAGTGCGGGTCATACAGGCCTATCTCCCTCTTGAACGTAGATGCCAAGCTGCTGGCCAAAGTGATGGCGACAAGGATAGAGGACTGTGTCCCTGGGGTGGTGCATGGTGACCAAACAGGATTTGTTAAAGGGAGGCAATTGAATACTAATATACGGAGGTTGTTGGGGGTGATGATGATGCCCCCACCGGAGGGGGAGGCGGAGATAGTGGTGGCGATGGATGCAGAGAAGGCATTTGATAGAGTGGAGTGGGACTATCTGTGGGAGGTACTGAAGAGATTTGGATTTGGAGAGGGGTTCATTAGATGGGTTTGGCTCCTATACGGGGCCCCGGTGGCAAGTGTGATTACGAACAGGCAACGATCCAACTATATAGGGGCACAAGACAGGGGTGCCCCCTGTCCCCGTTACTGTTTGCGTTGGCAATTGAGCCATTGGCCATAGCGCTGAGGGGCTCTAGGAAGTGGAGAGGGGTACTTAGAGGAGGAGAAGAACATTTTGGTGTCATTATACGCGGATGATCTGCTGTTACATGTCGCGGACCCAGTGGAAGGGATGCCTGAGATAATGCAGACACTCAGGGAATTTGGAGAGTTTTCGGGATACAAACTGAATATGGGGAAGAGTGAACTGTTTGTGGTGCACCCCGGGGAACAGGGCAGGGGAATAGACGAGCTGCCGCTGAGGAGGGTAACAAGAGATCTCCGGTATTTAGGGATCCAGGTGGCCAGGGACTGGGGAACCTTGCATAAGCTTAACTTGACGCGACTGGTAGAGCAGATGGAGGAGGACTTTAAGAGGTGAGCTATGGTGCCCCTGTCATTGGCGGGCAGGGTGCAGGCGGTTAAAATGGTGGTCCTCCCGAGGTTTCTTTTTGTGTTCCAGTGCCTCCCCATGCTGATTACAAAGACCTTTTTTAAGAAGGTGGACAGGAGTATTGTGAGCTTTGTGGGGGCTGGAAAGACCCCGAGGGTAAAGAGGGGGTTCCTGCAGCACAGTAGAAATAGAGGGGGATTGGCACTGCCGAGTCTGAGTGATTATTATTGGGCCGCTAACGTGTCTATGATATGTAAGTGGATGAGGGAAGAAGAAGGAGCGGCGTGGAAAAGGCTGGAGATGGCGTCCTGTAGGGGAACTAGCTTAAAAGCACTGGCAACGGCGCCGCTGCCGTTCGCCCCGAAAAGGTACACCACAAACCCAGTGGTGGTGGCGACTCTGAAGATTTGGGGGCAGTGGAGACGACATAGGGGAGTGACGGGGGCCTCAGTGTGGTCCCCGATAAGGAACAACCACAGGTTCGTCCCGGGAAGGATAGACGGGGGATTTCAATCTTGGCAGCGAGCAGGAATTGCGCAACTGAAGGACTTGTTCTTGGACGGGACGTTCGCGAGTCTGGGAGCACTGACCGAAAAATACGGGTTGCCACCTGGGAATGCATTTTGTTATATGCAAGTGAGGGCATTTGTGAGGCAACAGATGAGGGAATTTCCGCAGCTCCCGGCGCAAGGGATCCAGGACAGAGTGATTTCGGGGGCATGGGTGGGTGATGGTAAGGTGTCCGATATATACAGGGAAATGAGAGACGAGGGGGAGACGATGATAGAGGAACTGAAAGGAAAATGGGAGGAGGAGCTGGGGGAAGAGATTGAGGAAGGGCTATGGGCAGATGCCCTAAGTAGGGTAAATTCCTCGTCCTCGTGTGCCAGGCTCAGCCTGATCCAATTCAAGGTTCTACACAGGGCGCATATGACGGGAGCAAGATTGAGCAGGTTTTTTGGGGTGGAGGATAGGTGCGCGGGAAGCCCTGCGAACCACACCCACACGTTTTGGTCATGTCCGGTATTGCACGGGTTCTGGGTGGGTGTGGCAAAAGTGATTTCAAAGGTGGTGGGGGTCCGGGTCGAACCAAACTGGGGGTTGGCTATATTCGGGGTTGCAGATGAGCCGGGAGTGCAGGAGGCGAGAGAGGCCGATGTTCTGGCCTTTGCGTCCCTAGTAGCCCGGCGAAGGATTCTACTTATGTGGAAAGAAGCTAAACCCCCGGGCGTGGAGGCCTGGATAAACGACATGGCAGGGTTTATAAAATTGGAGCGGATAAAGTTCGCACTAAGAGGTTCGGCTCAGGGGTTCACCAGGCGGTGGCAACCGTTCCTCGACTATCTCGCAGAGCGATAAGGTTAAATAGGAAAGACAACAGCAGCAACCCAGGGGGGAGGGTGCATTCGGGTCTTTGGGGGTTTTTAGTGTGTTGTTACATATTTGCTGTTCATAGTTATCTTCTCAATGTTACTATTTCTTTTTGTTTTTAATTTTTTTTTAAATGTGTTGGCACTTGCCGTTAGTTAATATATTATTTTTAAAACTATCAATGTGTATATTGTTACAAAGTTGTAAAAATGGAAAATACTTGGTTAATCGAAAAACTTTAATAAAATATATATTTTTTTTTTAAATGATGGGGAGTGCTGTGTGAGAGGGTTAATGATGGGGTGTGCTGTGTGAGAGGGTTAATGATGGGGAGTGCTGTGTGAGAGGGTTAATGATGGGGAGTGCTGTGTGAGAGGGTTAATGATGGGGAGTGCTGTGTGAGAGGGTTAATGATGGGGAGTGCTGTGTGAGAGGGTTAATGATGGGGAGTGCTGTGTGAGAGGGTTAATGATGGGGAGTGCTGTGAGAGGGTTAATGATGGGGAGTGCTGTGTGAGGTTTAATGATGGGGAGTGCTGTGTGAGAGGGTTAATGATGGGGAGTGCTGTGTGAGAGGGTTAATGATGGGGAGTGCTGTGGGATGGTTAATGATGGGGAGTGCTGTGTGAGAGGGTTAATGATGGGGAGTGCTGTGTGAGAGGGTTAATGATGGGGAGCTGTGAGAGGGCTAATGATGGGGAGTGCTGTGTGAGAGGGTTAATGATGGGGAGTGCTGTGTGAGAGGGTTAATGATGGGGAGTGCTGTGTGAGAGGGTTAATGATGGGGAGTGCTGTGAGAGGGTTAATGATGGGGAGTGCTGTGTGAGAGGGTTAATGATGGGGAGCTGTGAGAGGTTTAATGATGGGGAGTGCTGTGAGATGGTTAATGATGGGGAGTGCTGTGTGAGAGGGTTAATGATGGGGAGTGCTGTGAGATGGTTAATGATGGGGAGCGCTGTGTGAGAGGGTTAATGATGGGGAGTGCTGTGTGAGAGGGTTAATGATGGGGAGTGCTGTGAGATGGTTAATGATGGGGAGTGCTGTGTGAGAGGGTTAATGATGGGGAGTGCTGTGAGATGGTTAATGATGGGGAGCGCTGTGCGAGAGGGTTAATGATGGGGAGTGCTGTGTGAGAGGGTTAATGATGGGGAGTGCTGTGTGAGAGGGTTAATGATGGGGAGTGCTGTGTGAGAGGCTTAATGATGGGGAGTGCGGTGAGAGGGTTAATGATGTGGAGTGCGGTGTGAGAGGGTTAATGATGGGGAGTGCTGTGTGAGAGGGTTAATGATGGGGAGTGCTGTGTGAGAGGGTTAATGATGGGGAGTGCTTTGTGAGAGGGTTAATGATGGGGAGCGCTGTGAGATGGTTAATGATGGGGAGCGCTGTGTGAGAGGGTTAATGATGGGGTGTGCTGTGTGAGAGGGTTAATGATGGGGAGTGCTGTGTGAGATGGTTAATGATGGGGAGTGCTGTGTGAGAGGGTTAATGGGGAGTGCTGTGTGAGAGGGTTAATGGGGAGTGCTGTGTGAGAGGGTTAATGGGGAGTGCTGTGTGAGAGAGTTAATGATGGGGAGTGCTGTGTGAGAGGGTTAATGATGGGGAGTGCTGTGTGAGAGGGTTAATGGTGGGGAGTGCTGTGTGAGAGGGTTAATGGTGGGGAGTGCTGTGAGATGATTAATGATGGGGAGTGCTGTGTGAGAGGGTTAATGATGGGGAGCGCTGTGTGAGAGGGTTAATGATGGGGAGCGCTGTGTGAGAGGGTTAATGATGGGGAGTGCTGTGTGAGATGATTATTGATGGGGAGTGCTGTGTGAGAGGGTTAATGATGGGGAGTGCTGTGTGAAAGGGTTAATGATGGGGAGTGCTGTGAGATGGTTAATGATGGGGAGTGCTGTGTGAGAGGGTTAATGGTGGGGAGTGCTGTGAGATGATTAATGATGGGGAGTGCTGTGTGAGAGGGTTAATGATGGGGAGTGCTGTGTGAGAGGGTTAATGATGGGGAGTGCTGTGTGAGAGGGTTAATGATGGGGAGTGCTGTCTGAGAGGGTTAATGATGGGGAGTGCTGTGAGAGGGTTAATGATGGGGAGTGCTGTGTGAGAGGGTTAATGATGGGGAGTGCTGTGTGAGAGGGTTAATGATGGGGAGTGCTGTGTGAGAGGGTTAATGATGGGGAGTGCTGTGAGATGATTAATGATGGGGAGTGCTGTGTGAGAGGGTTAATGGTGGGGAGTGCTGTGTGAGAGGGTTAATGGTGGGGAGTGCTGTGTGAGAGGGTTAATGATGGGGAGTGCTGTGTGAGAGGGTTAATGATGGGGAGCGCTGTGTGAGGGTTATTGATGGGGAGTGCTGTGTGAGAGGGTTAATGATGGGGAGTGCTGTGAGATGATTAATGATGGGGAGTGCTGTGTGAGAGGGTTAATGATGGGGAGTGCTGTGTGAAAGGGTTAATGATGGGGAGTGCTGTGAGATGGTTAATGATGGGGAGTGCTGTGTGAGAGGGTTAATGGTGGGGAGTGCTGTGAGATGATTAATGATGGGGAGTGCTGTGTGAGAGGGTTAATGATGGGGAGTGCTATGTGAGAGGGTTAATGATGGGGAGTGCTGTGTGAGAGGGTTAATGATGGGGAGTGCTGTCTGAGAGGGTTAATGATGGGGAGTGCTGTGAGAGGGTTAATGATGGGGAGTGCTGTGTGAGAGGGTTAATGATGGGGAGTGCTGTGTGAGAGGGTTAATGATGGGGAGTGCTGTGTGAGAGGGTTAATGATGGGGAGTGCTGTGTGAGAGGGTTAATGATGGGGAGTGCTGTGTGAGAGGGTTAATGATGGGGAGTGCTGTGAGATGATTAATGATGGGGAGTGCTTTGTGAGAGGGTTAATGATGGGGAGTGCTGTGAGAGGGTTAATGATGGGGAGTGCTGTGTGAGAGGGTTAATGATGGGGAGTGCTGTGTGAGAGGGTTAATGATGGGGAGTGCTGTGTGAGAGGGTTAATGATGGGGAGTGCTGTGTGAGAGGGTTAATGATGGGGAGTGCTGTGTGAGAGGGTTAATGATGGGGAGTGCTTTGTGAGAGGGTTAATGATGGGGAGTGCTGTGTGAGAGGGTTAATGATGGGGAGTGCTGTGAGAGGGTTAATGATGGGGAGCGCTGTGTGAGAGGGTTAATGATGGGGTGTGCTGTGTGAGAGGGTTAATGATGGGGAGTGCTGTGTGAGATGGTTAATGATGGGGAGTGCTGTGTGAGAGGGTTAATGGGGAGTGCTGTGTGAGAGGGTTAATGGGGAGTGCTGTGTGAGAGGGTTAATGGGGAGTGCTGTGTGAGAGAGTTAATGATGGGGAGTGCTGTGTGAGAGGGTTAATGATGGGGAGTGCTGTGTGAGAGGGTTAATGGTGGGGAGTGCTGTGTGAGAGGGTTAATGGTGGGGAGTGCTGTGAGATGATTAATGATGGGGAGTGCTGTGTGAGAGGGTTAATGATGGGGAGCGCTGTGTGAGAGGGTTAATGATGGGGAGCGCTGTGTGAGAGGGTTAATGATGGGGAGTGCTGTGTGAGATGATTATTGATGGGGAGTGCTGTGTGAGAGGGTTAATGATGGGGAGTGCTGTGTGAAAGGGTTAATGATGGGGAGTGCTGTGAGATGGTTAATGATGGGGAGTGCTGTGTGAGAGGGTTAATGGTGGGGAGTGCTGTGAGATGATTAATGATGGGGAGTGCTGTGTGAGAGGGTTAATGATGGGGAGTGCTGTGTGAGAGGGTTAATGATGGGGAGTGCTGTGTGAGAGGGTTAATGATGGGGAGTGCTGTCTGAGAGGGTTAATGATGGGGAGTGCTGTGAGAGGGTTAATGATGGGGAGTGCTGTGTGAGAGGGTTAATGATGGGGAGTGCTGTGTGAGAGGGTTAATGATGGGGAGTGCTGTGTGAGAGGGTTAATGATGGGGAGTGCTGTGAGAGGGTTAATGATGGGGAGTGCTGTGAGATGATTAATGATGGGGAGTGCTGTGTGAGAGGGTTAATGATGGGGAGTGCTGTGAGAGGGTTAATGATGGGGAGTGCTGTGAGATGATTAATGATGGGGAGTGCTGTGTGAGAGGGTTAATGGTGGGGAGTGCTGTGTGAGAGGGTTAATGGTGGGGAGTGCTGTGAGATGATTAATGATGGGGAGTGCTGTGTGAGAGGGTTAATGATGGGGAGTGCTGTGTGAAAGGGTTAATGATGGGGAGTGCTGTGAGATGGTTAATGATGGGGAGTGCTGTGTGAGAGGGTTAATGGTGGGGAGTGCTGTGAGATGATTAATGATGGGGAGTGCTGTGTGAGAGGGTTAATGATGGGGAGTGCTGTGTGAGAGGGTTAATGATGGGGAGTGCTGTGTGAGAGGGTTAATGATGGGGAGTGCTGTCTGAGAGGGTTAATGATGGGGAGTGCTGTGAGAGGGTTAATGATGGGGAGTGCTGTGTGAGAGGGTTAATGATGGGGAGTGCTGTGTGAGAGGGTTAATGATGGGGAGTGCTGTGTGAGAGGGTTAATGATGGGGAGTGCTGTGTGAGAGGGTTAATGATGGGGAGTGCTGTGAGATGATTAATGATGGGGAGTGCTGTGTGAGAGGGTTAATGATGGGGAGTGCTGTGTGAGAGGGTTAATGATGGGGAGTGCTGTGTGAGAGGGTTAATGATGGGGAGTGCTGTGAGAGGGTTAATGATGGGGAGTGCTGTGTGAGAGGGTTAATGATGGGGAGTGCTGTGTGTGAGGGTTAATGATGGGGAGTGCTGTGTGAGAGGGTTAATGATGGGGAGTGCTGTGTGAGAGGGTTAATGATGGGGTGTGCTGTGTGAGAGGGTTAATGACGGGGAGTGCTGTGAGAGGGTTAATGATGGGGAGAATGATTAAAAGGGACAGTGCTTGCAAACACCTTCATTGTGAGAAGGCTCCTTCAGACACCTTGTGAATTAATTTGTTCTGATGTGCATGGTGACAGAGCAGGAGGAGTGGAGCACATGAGGACCAATTGGAGACTGCAGGACCTGATACGAACACAGAGGGATCTAATGAACAAGGAGCTGTGGCTGTACAGTAAGTACGTGGGGACGGTGTGTGTAGTGAGTACATGGGGACAGTGTGCACAGTGAGTACATGGGGACGGTGTGTGTGCAGTGAGTACATGGGGACGGTGTGTGTGCAGTGAGTACATGTGGACGGTGTGTGTGCGGTGAGTACATGTGGACGGTGTGTGTGCAGTGAGTACATGGGGACAGTGTGTGTGCAGTGAGTACATGGGGACGGTGTGTGTGCGGTGAGTACATGTGGACGGTGTGTGTGCAGTGAGTACATGGGGACAGTGTGTGTGCAGTGAGTACATGGGGACGGTGTGTGTGGTGAGTACATGTGGACGGTGTGTGTGCGGTGAGTACATGGGGACAGTGTGTGTGCAGTGAGTACATGGGGACGGTGTGTGCACAGTGAGTATGTGGGGAAGGTGTGAACAGTGAGTACATGTGGACGGTGTGTGTGCGGTGAGTACATGGGGACAGTGTGTGTGCAGTGAGTACATGGGGATGGTGTGAGTACCGTGGGTACATGGGGACGGTGTGTGTGCAGTGAGTACATGGGGACGGTGTGTGTGCGGTGAGTACATGGGGAAGGTGTGAACAGTGAGTACATGGGGACGGTGTGTGTGCAGTGAGTACATGGGGAAGGTGTGAACAGTGAGTACATGGGGACGGTGTGTGTGCGGTGAGTACATGGGGAAGGTGTGAACAGTGAGTACATGGGGACGGTGTGTGTGCAGTGAGTACATGGGGACGGTGTGAGTGCGGTGAGTACATGGGGACAGTGTGTGTGCAGTGAGTACATGGGAACGGTGTGTGTGCAGTGAGTACATGTGGACGGTGTGTGTGCGGTGAGTACATGGGGACGGTGTGAGTTTAGTGAGTACATGGGGACGGTGTGTGTGGTGAGTACATGGGGACGGTGTGTGTGCAGTGAGTACATGGGGACGGTGTGTGTGCTGAGTACATGGGGACGGTGTGTGTGCAGTGAGTACATGGGGACGGTGTGAGTTTAGTGAGTACATGGGGACGGTGTGTGTGCAGTGAGTACATGGGGACGGTGTGTGTGCAGTGAGTACATGGGGACGGTGTGTGTGCGGTGAGTACATGGGGATGATGTGAGTACTATGAGTACATGGGGATGGTGTGAGTACCGTGGGTACATGGGGACGGTGTGTGTGCAGTGAGTATGTGGGGAAGGTATGAACAGTGAGTACATGTGGACGGTGTGTGTGCGGTGAGTACATGGGGACAGTGTGTGTGCAGTGAGTACATGGGGAAGGTGTGAACAGTGAGTACATGTGGACGGTGTGTGTGCAGTGAGTACATGGGGACGGTGTGTGTGCAGTGAGTACATGTGGACGGTGTGTGTGCAGTGAGTACATGGGGAAGGTGTGAACAGTGAGTACATGGGGACGGTGTGTGTGCAGTGAGTACATGGGGACGGTGTGTTCAGTGAGTACATGGGGACGGTGTGTGTGCAGTGAGTACATGGGGATGGTGTGTGCACAGTGAGTACATGGGGACGGTGTGTGTGCAGTGAGTACATGGGGACGGTGTGTGTGCAGTGAGTACATGGGGACGGTGTGTTCAGTGAGTACA
The DNA here is from genome assembly GCF_047496885.1 of Scyliorhinus torazame. Lineage (NCBI taxonomy): Eukaryota > Metazoa > Chordata > Chondrichthyes > Carcharhiniformes > Scyliorhinidae > Scyliorhinus > Scyliorhinus torazame. The sequence goes on from NC_092708.1 coordinate 377,987,506, forward strand.
TGGGGACGGTGTGTGTGCAGTGAGTACATGGGGATGGTGTGTGCACAGTGAGTACATGGGGACGGTGTGTGTGCAGTGAGTACATGGGGATGGTGTGTGCACAGTGAGTATGTGGGGAAGGTGTGAACAGTGAGTACATGTGGACGGTTTGTGTGCGGTGTGTACATGTGGACAGTGTGTGTGCAGTGAGTACATGGGGACGGTGTGCACAGTGAGTACATGGGGACAGTGTGTGTGCAGTGAGTACATGGGGACAGTGTGTGTGCAGTGAGTACATGGGGACGGTGTGTGTGCAGTGAGTACATGGGGACGGTGTGAGTTTAGTGAGTACATGGGGATGGTGTGAGTACCGTGGGTACATGGGGACGGTGTGTGTGCAGTGAGTACATGGGGACGGTGTGTGTGCAGTGAGTACATGGGGACGGTGTGTGTGCAGTGAGTACATGGGGACGGTGTGTGTGCAGTGAGTACATGGGGACGGTGTGTGTGCGGTGAGTACATGGGGACGGTGTGTGTGCTGTGAGTACATGGGGACGGTGTGTGTGCAGTGAGTACATGGGGACGGTGTGTGTGCAGTGAGTACATGTGGACGGTGTGTGTGCGGTGAGTACATGGGGACGGTGTGTGCGGTGAGTACATGGGGACGGTGTGTGCGGTGAGTACATGGGGACGGTGTGTGTGCTGTGAGTACATGGGGACGGTGTGTGTGCAGTGAGTACATGGGGACGGTGTGTGTGCAGTGAGTACATGTGGACGGTGTGTGTGCGGTGAGTACATGGGGACGGTGTGTGTGCAGTGAGTACATGGGGACGGTGTGTGTGCAGTGAGTACATGGGGACGGTGTGTGCGGTGAGTACATGGGGACGATGTGAGTACTATGAGTACATGGGGATGGTGTGAGTACCGTGGGTACATGGGGACGGTGTGTGCACAGTGAGTATGTGGGGAAGGTGTGAACAGTGAGTACGTGTGGACGGTGTGTGTGCGGTGAGTACATGGGGACAGTATGTGTGCAGTGAGTACATGGGGACGGTGTGTGCACAGTGAGTATGTGGGGAAGGTGTGAACAGTGAGTACATGTGGACGGTGTGTGTGCAGTGAGTACATGGGGACGGTGTGTGTGCGGTGAGTACATGGGGACAGTGTGTGTGCAGTGAGTACATGGGGACGGTGTGTGTGCAGTGAGTACATGGGGACGGTGTGTGTGCGGTGAGTACATGGGGACGGTGTGTGTGCGGTGAGTACATGGGGACAGTGTGTGTGCAGTGAGTACATGGGGACAGTGTGTGTGCAGTGAGTACATGGGGACGGTGTGTGTGCAGTGAGTACATGGGGACGGTGTGTGTGCAGTGAGTACATGGGGAAGGTGTGAACAGTGAGTACATGGGGACGGTGTGTGTGCAGTGAGTACATGGGGACGGTGTGAACAGTGAGTACATGGGGACGGTGTGTGTGCAGTGAGTACATGGGGACGGTGTGTGTTCAGTGAGTACATGGGGACGGTGTGTGTGCAGTGAGTACATGGGGACAGTGTGTGTGCAGTGAGTACATGGGGACGGTGTGTGTGCAGTGAGTACATGGGGACGGTGTGTGTGCAGTGAGTACATGGGGAAGGTGTGAACAGTGAGTACATGGGGACGGTGTGTGTGCAGTGAGTACATGGGGACGGTGTGAACAGTGAGTACATGGGGACGGTGTGTGTACCCAAGGATGGAGTTTGTGCAGTGAGTAAGCAAGGGCGGTGTGTGTACAGTGAGTACGCAAGGGCGGTGTGTGTACTGTGAGTACGCAAGAGCGGTGTGTGTACAGTGAGTACGCAAGGGCGGTGTGTGTACAGTGAGTACGCAAGGGCGGTGTGTGTACAGTGAGTACGCAAGAGCGGTGTGTGTACAGTGAGTACGCAAGGGCGGTGTGTGTACTGTGAGTACGCAAGGGCGGTGTGTGTACAGTGAGTACGCAAGAGCGGTGTGTGTACAGTGAGTACGCAAGGGCGGTGTGTGTACAGTGAGTACGCAAGGGCGGTGTGTGTACAGTGAGTACGCAAGGGCGGTGTGTGTACAGTGAGTACGCAAGGGCGGTGTGTGTACTGTGAGTACGCAAGGGCGGTGTGTGTACTGTGAGTACGCAAGAGCGGTGTGTGTACAGTGAGTACGCAAGGGCGGTGTGTGTACAGTGAGTACGCAAGGGCGGTGTGTGTACAGTGAGTACGCAAGGGCGGTGTGTGTACAGTGAGTACGCAAGGGCGAGGCGGGTGTACAGCGAGGACACTGGGGAGGCGGGTGTACAGCGAGGACACTGGGGAGATGCGGGTGTACAGCGAGGCCACGGGGAGATGCGGGTGTACAGCGAGGACACGGGGAGATGCGGGTGTACAGCGGGGACACGGGGAGATGCGGGTGTACAGCGAGGACACGGGAAGATGCGGGTGTACAGCGGGGACACGGGGAGATGCGGGTGTACAGCGGGGACACGGGGAGATGCGGGTGTACAGCGGGGACACGGGGAGATGCGGGTGTACAGTGAGTACATTGAGTGTCTGACGCATCGCAAGAATAAATATGTTCCCGTCACCGCCTCTCCCCTCCCCCAATATGTTTCTCCTCTATATTAGTAATATCTTTATTACTGTCACAAGTTGGCTTACATTAACACTGCAATGAAGTTAACTCCTGGCTAATACGTTTCTCTCTCTCTTTTCCTCAGTTGGTGTGAACATATTTGATTATCTGGGTGGGATCATCAGCTACGTCGTCATAGCGATTCCCATCTTTACTGGACGGTACGACGGCCTCGCCCCTGCTGACCTCATCGAGTTGGTCAGCAAGGTACGGTGCAGGATGGTGTGTTGTGGCTTCCATTGAAAATGGAAATGGTGGGCAGCGCAGTGGTTAATCTCTATAATCCATCCCGCGCCCTCCCCCCACCCAGGACTTTACCGCCCTGACCTGGTGTTGCCACTTCCCCACCTTTATCACGTTCCTGCCGAGTCCTGTGCAAATGCTCAGGCCTGGGGTTTACAATGTTCCCGTGACAGGACGTCAGGGGGGAGATGTCGATAGTCTTTGTTATCGTTCCTGCAGCGTCCTCATTGCCCCGGTTACAGCAGCACCAAACCCGTACACAGGGGGCCGACCCTTGAGAATGGGCCACCCCCGTCCCCGAGTTGACTGGTCTGAACCCATTTTGTTTTCACCGTTGAATCACCTGTCTGGACACAAGTGAGGGTGGGGGGGGGTGGGGGTGGGGGGGGGGGGGGGGGGGGGCTAGGTTCGTGCTGCCCACTTGCTATTCCTGGAGGTCTCATCACATGACCCCGAACCCCACAACGCGCCCTTCTGCCATTGGCCGATCCGCCAGGTGCACCAGCTTCGCTCAGCCAATCGGAAAGGGTCATGCATTCTCATTATCAAATTGGATTAATCGAGAGTTTTAATGAATCAGTGACGCCCCCCCCCCGGCCATTTTGTAAGCGAATGGTAAGAGGGAACATCGGGGAGGAGGAGTTTATAGGCCCCTGATGGAAGGCAGAGATGCAATGACAGGCCTTGAAGGAGATGTTTAAATATTCTCAGCAAAGGTTTATCCCAGTGAGAAAGATGCATCGGTGGCTAAATAAGGAAGTTAAGGATGATATTAAATTGAAAGAAACCCTAGAATCCTTAGTGGTGGAGAATTGGGCAGGTTTTTAAAACCAGAGAAAACTAAAAGGAGCAGCAATGAAGAGTATGAGGGAAAGCCTGCCAGTAATACAAAAACAGATATAATAGGAGTTTCAACAAGTCTTTGAATAGGTAAAGAGCGATTAAAGCTTGTGCTGGCCCCTCTGGAGAAAGAGAATGTGGGCAATCAATTAGGGGAAACGAACAAATGGCAGAAGCATTGGACACGTATTTTGTGTCTGTCTTCAGTGTAGGAAACTTGGGAAACTGCCCAAATATATTTGAAAATCAAAGAAGTGATGGGGAGAGGGCGGCACGGTGGGTTAGCACTGCGGCCTCACGGCGCCGAGGTCCCAGGTTCGAATCCCGGCTCTGGGTCGCTGTCCGCGTGGTGTTTGCACATTCTCCCCGTGTCTGCGTGGGTTTCGCCTCCACAACCCAAAGATGTGCAGGCTAGGTGGATTGGCCACGCTAAATTGGCCCTTAATTGGAAAAAATGAATTGGGTACTCTGAATTAACTTTAAAAAGGAAGTGGTGGGGAGGGATGAGACCAGAAAGCCGTCGGAGCAGAACATAGGAAGTTTGCCATTCGGCCCATCGAGTCTCCTCCGCCATTCAATGAGATCATGGCTGATCTGATGTAATCCTGAACTCGACCCCCCCCTCCCAAAAGCCCTCGTGATCCCTGACTGATTAATTTGAGCTCAAAGAAGGGAGGTACAAATCAGGAAATAGCTGAACGTCTGTCGTAGGGAAAGAGCTGGAATCTATCAGTCAGGAGGTTAATAGCTGGTTACTCCAGTTTTTTGACACATTACCGTTCAAGGTAGATGGAGGTAGATGTGGTGGTACTTGCAATTCTTTTTTTTTTACAAATTTAGAGTATCCACATGTTTTATTTTTCTAATTAAGCGGCAATTTAGCGTGGCCAATCCACCTACCTAGGGGCTGTTTAGCACTGGGCTAAATTGCTGGCTTTGAAAGCAGGCCAGCAGCACGGTTCAATTCCCGTAACAGCCTCCCTGAACAGGTGCCGGAATGTGGCGACGAGGGGCTTTTCACAATAACTTCATTTGAAGCCTACTTGTGACGATAAGCGATATATTTTCTTTTAAATCTTTTTAACCTGCACATCTTTGGGTTGTGGGGGCGAAATCACGCAGACACGGGGAGAATGTGCAAACTCCACACGGACAGTGATCCAGGGCCGGGATCCGAACCCGGGTCCTCAGCGCCGCAGTCCCAGTGCTAACCACTGCGCCCTGAGGTGCTTGCATTTCTAAAAGGCATTTGATAAAGTACCACGTCAAAGGTTACTACCCAACATGAGCTCATGGAGTAGGGGGTGTAATACAAAGTGAAGTTGTCACAGAACCATAGGTTGCTGTCCCCTTTGAAGGGGAGAGCTGACTGCTGGTGATTCAGGCGCGATCTTCATGAATAACCTGAGCCGGTACGGGAATTGAACCTGTGCTGTTGTCCTTGCTCTGCATCACGAACCAGCTGCCATATTAGCACAGTTAAATGGTTGGTTAGCTAACAAGAAGTGCTGAGTAGGGATAAATGGATCTTTTTCAGGTTGGCAAGCTGTACCTAGTGCCACAAGGGGCGGTGTTGGGTCCTCAACTGTCTATAATCTACATCAATGACCCCAGGGGAAGGGACTGAAAGTACGGCACCGAGATCCACCAACGACACCAAGCTTGGTAGGAACGTAAGTTGTCAAGAAGAGGTAGAGAGTCCGCAAAGGGGTACAGACAGGTTAAGTATAGAGGGATATAGACAGGATAAGTATAGAGGGATACAGACAGGTTAAGTATAGAGGGATACAGACAGGTTAAGTATAGAGGGGTACAGACAGGTCAAGTATAGAGGGGTACAGACAGGTCAAGTATAGAGGGGTACAGACAGGTTAAGTATAGAGGGGTACAGACAGGTTAAGTATAGAGGGGTACAGACAGGTTAAGTATAGAGGGGTACAGACAGGTTAAGTATAGAGGGGTACAGACAGGTTAAGTATAGAGGGGTACAGACAGGTTAAGTATAGAGGGGTACAGACAGGTTAAGTATAGAGGGGTACAGACAGGTTAAGTATAGAGGGGTACAGACAGGTTAAGTATAGAGGGGTACAGACAGGTTAAGTATAGAGGGGTACAGACGGGTTAAGTATAGAGGGATACAGACAGGTTAAGTATAGAGGGATACAGACAGGTTAAGTATAGAGGGGTACAGACAGGTTAAGTATAGAGGGGTACAGACAGGTTAAGTATAGAGGGATACAGACAGGTTAAGTATAGAGGGATACAGACAGGTTAAGTATAGAGGGATACAGACAGGTTAAGTATAGAGGGATACAGACAGGTTAAGTATAGAGGGGTATAGACAGGATAAGTATAGAGGGGTACAGACAGGTTAAGTATAGAGGGGTATAGACAGGATAAGTATAGAGGGATACAGACAGGTTAAGTATAGAGGGGTACAGACAGGTTAAGTATAGAGGGGTACAGACAGGTTAAGTACAGAGGGGTATAGACAGGTTAAGTATAGAGGGATACAGACAGGTTAAGTATAGAGGGATACAGACAGGTTAAGTACAGAGGGGTACAGACAGGTTAAGTACAGAGGGATACAGACAGGTTAAGTACAGAGGGATACAGACAGGTTAAGTACAGAGGGGTACAGACAGGTTAAGTATAGAGGGGTACAGACAGGTTAAGTATAGAGGGGTACAGACAGGTTAAGTATAGAGGGGTACAGACAGGTTAAGTATAGAGGGGTACAGACAGGTTAAGTACAGAGGGGTACAGACAGGTTAAGTACAGAGGGGTACAGACAGGTTAAGTACAGAGGGGTACAGACAGGTTAAGTACAGAGGGGTACAGACAGGTTAAGTACAGAGGGGTACAGACAGGTTAAGTACAGAGGGGTACAGACAGGTTAAGTACAGAGGGGTACAGACAGGTTAAGTACAGAGGGGTACAGACAGGTTAAGTACAGAGGGGTACAGACAGGTTAAGTACAGAGGGGTACAGACAGGTTAAGTACAGAGGGGTACAGACAGGTTAAGTACAGAGGGGTACAGACAGGTTAAGTACAGAGGGGTACAGACAGGTTAAGTACAGAGGGGTATAGACCGGTTAAGTGACTGGGCAGAAACCTCGCAGATGGAGTGTTTTGTGGGTAAATGTGAACGTCTCACTTTGGCAGGAAGTATAGAAAAGCGACATCCTATTGAACAAAGAAAAGTACAGCACAGGGACAGGCCCTTCGGCCCTCCAAGCCCGTGCCGACCGTGCTGCCCGTCTAAACTAAAATCGTCTACACTTCCTGGGTCCTTATCCCTCTATTCCCATCCTATTCATGTATTTGTCTAGATGCCCATTAAATGTCACTATCGTCCCTGCTTCCACCATCTCCTCCAGCAGCGACTTCCAGGAACCCACTACCCTCTGTGTATAATAAAAAAAAAAAAAAAAAAAAAAAAAAAAAAAAAAAAAAAAAACTTGCCTCGTACATCTCCTCTAAACCTTGCCCCTCGCACCTTAAACCTATGCCCCCCTCGTAATTGACCCCTCTACCCTGGGGAAAAGCCTCTGACTATCCATTCTGTCTATGCCCTCATAATTTTGTAGACCTCTATCAGGTCGCCCCTCAACCTCCGTCGTTCCAGTGAGAACAAACCGAGTTTATTCAACCTCTCATAGCTAATGCCCTCCATACCAGGCAACATCCTGGTAAATCTCTTCTGCACCCTCTCTAAAGCCTCCACATCCTTCTGGTAGTGTGGTGACCAGAATTGAACATTATACTCCAAGTGTGGCCTAACTAAGGTTCTATACAGCTGCAACATGACTTGCCAATTTTTATACTCAATGCCCCGGCCAATGAAGGCAAGCATGCCGTATGCCTTCTTGACTACCTTCTCCATCCGTGTTGCCCCTTTCAGTGACCTGTGGACCTGTACTCCTAGATCTCTCTGACTTTCAATACTTTTGAGGGTTCTACCATTCACTGTATATTCCCTACCTGCATTAGACCTTCCAAAATGCATTACCTCACATTTGTCCGATTAAACTCCATCTGCCATCTCTCCGCCCAAGTCTCCAAACGATCTAAATCCTGCTGTATCCTCTGACAGTCCTCATCGCTATCCTCAATTCCACCAACCTTTGTGTCGTCTGCAAACTTACTAATCAGA